>NC_135255.1:1325714-1988571 GCF_964204865.1 Styela clava
TTCCTAAAATACAGGGACATATAAATTAGGCTTTGGTAATGTTATCATTGTAAAGCAGTCAGAAGGCATGTGTGATATAAATGAAATTGCTCTAAGAAAGTAGACTTAATAAGCATAACGGTATTTATACCTATGAATTGTGGTGGTAGATGACAAGCACAAAAATAAAAGCAACTAGGCTCCCAGTTTTAAATCATAGTGTAGAAACGTCTTTAACAGCATACACACTTTTTGGTAGGGTTATAAATTCTGACTGTTTATCGTTAAGCGCTAGTGTCATTTAGTCCATCGACATCTTTAAGCTAAATTCCTACTCAATTATCTCTCAACACAGGTATTAAATATTGTGATTCCATTAGTTTTAATTTTTTTGTTTAACTATACAATTTCCTCATATATATATATTTATTGTCATGGTTGCCCAGACTATCTCGAAATATACGATAATATTTGCGATATATGAAATAATAAATTCAGAAACATCCTCGACGTGTTATAGGTATTTCTAGCCAGCGCTGATTGAAATCCTCTCATGTCGGCTGTAATTTATTGTCGCGGCGCACGATTACGATAAAACAAAATATATGTGAAATGTTTTCACGTAAAACGTGGACGGCGGCGCTACGACGTGTGGACAATAATCGATATTCTTATAATAAGATATCCCTGCCTATGAGTTTTCTAATTGAACACCGAGATTACTAGCTTCAGTACACAATGCATCTAAATTAATTAACGCATCTGAATCCGGAACATCAATTTCTTATGATGTATTATATCCCTTTTCAATCTGAAATAATGTGTAGTATGAATAATGCTTAAATACTAGTGTTTTAACCAGTCTGCCCTGCACACGTGAGGCAATATTTACATAGTATCGGAATATCGGCCGCTTTGTAATATTAGGTAGGCATACGCTCTGATGAATAAACATCTGGCCCGTGCCGTCATTTCGCTAATCTGTTAGTAAAAGGTAATGTATAATGTAAAAAGAAAGTACGATCATCATATTCACTGCTGTGGTCTCATGTTTGTAAAGAAAAATTTTGAGCAGCTGCCGCGATGCGTTGTATGCCTTGAGACCCTCCCCAATGGTTCTATGAAGCCCCATCCACTGAGGCAACGTATTTCTAAGATCCGTCCTCAGTTTGCAAAAAAAAAATCGCAGCTTTTTCAAAATAAAAGCAAGTTATGTGAGAAAGATGAGATTTGACAGTGTGGAGGATAATTTCAGATGAGTTTAAAGGCGATACTGACTTTGTCTTATGCAAATGTACTGCGAATACTGAGAGCCAAAAATCCCCATAACATCGGTGAGACATTGGTAAAGCCTTGTCTGATTGAGTGTGTTAATCAAGTATGCGGCGTAAGATAAAGCAAGTCGCATTGTTCATTATATCAAAAAAGCAACAGCAAAATTGACAGTGTAATGTGAACTCTAATGCGTTGAAATGTTCTATTCGATTTTATTTATACGGATCGTCACTGTCTTGGAAATTGGAATGCTAGAGGGCACAATAAATGTTTTCTCGGGATTTCAACTTCTGCACCAATTGCAAGCCTTTATTAAAGAAAGTCTTACCAAATATTATTGACGGGTGAATCATTCTCTTTAAAGGAGGAAATATGTTGTGAGAAATGAAGACTCAGTCCAAATCGGAAGTGAGAGATCGGGATGAGTAGGTGGAGAAATCCCTAGCGACATATTTGGGCTTCCGAAAATTTCAAAAAGGGGCGCTTCGAACCCGAAACTAGCTGCTGCGCCTCGGCCTGCAATACGATTATCAGTGAATAGTTACTTCATCGATTAGCTCATTACAATTTCGCGGGAATTGGGACTCCATGGGTCGTCGAGGTATTATTCTGCACTTTCATGGGTGCGTCTTAGTCACAATGTACGTCTCGCCTAGTTTCAAGATCAAATATAGATAAATTGTATATATTCAGATACGTTCTCAATTAGCGACATAAATTATTGAAACTTTCTTTATTTCCGACTTTGTCGGAACAAAAGCATGAAAAACAAGCGGATTTATTCGACGTTTAGCCAAAAATAATCCACACTTTTATTTGTCTGCAAATAATAGCCATTTACTTCAGCGCAATGTTGCTTATCCGCTTGGCCATTTGTCCACTATATTTTGTTTGTCGAGTATCAGATTATTTAAATGTACCGCAATGCTTGCAAATTGCAAAACATATTTTGATTCCATACTTTTATGACTACAGAAATCGGTAAGAATAATGTGAGTAAAACCATCGCCATTACGGGGTCGTGACGTAAGCGATTTTGCAGTAATTTAAAGAAACTGATTTTGGTCGATCACGTGCAAGTCAAATCGCGGGTATAGTTGGGTATTTATACCGCTGGGCTGCATATTAGTAAGTTAAAAACTATCACATGACCACGAGGTTGGAAAAAAAGCAATTTCGCTGAAAAAGTTATCCAACATCCACCGCTGGAACTTTATACTGACAGCCTAGTCGTCGATCAGCTAGGTGTCGCTGCTTGAAGACCTTTATAGGTCCCTCGCGACTCCAGTCACACAATTAACATGATCAGTATATTTCGTTTGTTGTAACAGTTTTTTATATGCTTGTTTTTTGTGTTGACAAATAAAAGATTGATTGATTGACAGATTCCGTTCTGGCGAAAATGCACTCTCGCAATATTCCGTTACACGGGAAGTCTTGTTTTTTCAATACGTTGCCAATTTTTTTTAGCGTTAGTTTGTTCCCGCAAATACCATGGAAACACACAAAGTCACTGCCACACGCAACCCTTAAAGCAATGGGCGGCAGGCAACTTTTTGTCGCTCGTGGGCCAAAATAAAGGGTTACGAATCTTAGCGGGCCGCACATAATTTATTAAGAAAGATAAAAACTGAACGGGCGGCTGATGAATCACATTATTTACAC
Organism: Styela clava; assembly: GCF_964204865.1. NCBI lineage: Eukaryota > Metazoa > Chordata > Ascidiacea > Stolidobranchia > Styelidae > Styela > Styela clava. The sequence goes on from NC_135255.1 coordinate 1,328,634, forward strand.
AGATCAAAAGTTGAAAATATAGACTAAATAGCAAGCAAACACTGCGACAACGCGTGGACTCAATTCGTCTTATTATGCAAAAAATTTACAAATGACATTTAATGTAACAGTATTTGTTGCATTACGCTTGATACCTATTCGGCATCAGGTGACACACTGGATGAAGCCAAAACTAGAACATTTTCTGAATGGCTATCACTAATCCTGTTCTCCGCACTGAAAATTTCATTTTGGTCCAGTAATTGAAAAGAAAGGCTATTTTTTCATAACGATAGGAAGAAGAACAATAACATCATGATAAGGATCCATAGGCCCACTCCGTGTCCAATAATCTGCTCCTCGAGCGTAAATTATAAAATTATGATTGAAATTCGCAGCCGCCGTTTTGTCGCTAAATTTCAGTGAAGCATTGCCGCCGAATTATTTTACTTCCTCTGGCCGTAGGTGCCGACCCCTGCTATAAAAATCTTCAAAATTTGGTTTCCCGCAATGCTTCTTGTGTTTTGTAGTAGTATTGTGGGCACTAATTGTTGTTTTTCTCGTTGTCGCAATAGCAGCAGTGAGCATAGCTCTTACCTTTTCGACTTTGTTTGACATTAGCAAGTTTTTTTTTCATATTCGAAACGAAACTCATGCCTTCGTTTACTCATTGTCTAAATTATGGTTTGTCCCTAAAAACAGTATTCCTAAAAACTAGCAACAACTATTGTAAATGTGTCACAGTTTGCCTGGAAATACCGCAAACCCTACCGCTAACAGAAACAGTTCGTGCTGAAAGTGAGCGGTTCGAGACACAAGGTCACGGTGGAACGTAGCTATTTTATACGTCACAAAAATAACGCAGAGAAGCGCGAAGCCGCGAACAATGATATTCATCTCCCTCGTTTCCACGGAAGCTTTGTAAGCAAAACAAGGACGAGTCATCAGTGTTTCTATGACAAAATGAGCACGCAACTCAAAAATAAGCACTTTTCTTAGAAATAAGCACATCGTTACTTTATAAGACGCGGGCTGGAAAATAAGCACAAATCTTAAAAATAAGCACAATATGGTAACCCTAGCAATAGCCTACGTGGTTTGTTCAAGTGGTGGAAGAGCCAATGCCAGTTAGGGAAATTAGTACAATAGTATATCGTCAGGCTAATAACCGAATTGCGTCACTTTTTGGCGGTTTTGAGTTGCAATAGTTATTTATGCAATGCTGCACCTGTCAGTTAATTCAGATTTTTTCCCAAGGATTCCGAAACACATAAAAATGGAGATGTATGTGACGTGAACATTATTGCAATTGTCCCATCACAATAAATTCCACTTTATAAAATTGTGACGTCACAAATGCAAAATAACATCGGCACAGTATTTTTCGGGTTTTTGCATCATAGATTCTAGCTTAGTGTATATATAAATTTGAATTTACACTGCGGCATAGGAAAGTGGGCACTTGTGATATCCACTTTCTGAGTCCAATTAATATTGGTTGGCTTTTATTTAGAGATTCATTGCTTTTTTATTTATTAAAAGTCTCATTTCGGTTAAGTGTGCAGAGTGCATTATATAGATAAAAAATATATTGGTATTAAAACAGATAAGCTATTTTGGGGATTAGACATCGTATATAATGTAAATTACATACGTTTTTCGAATATTTGGTTTTCAGGACTGATGGATATAGCCAAGTTGAAAAATTGCGTATGTCACCAAGTCATAGGCACATTTCTTCGTAAATCACAGTGCGTCCTTATGACGTCACATGCCTACATCATACAAATTAAGTCAAAATTCGGATACGACTAAAAAATTGAACCATGGGGAATTATTTTCTCTCAATGGCATAACAATATCATTAGTAAGTTTTTTTACGCTTTTCATGGAATTGCTGAATATGACTTACGCAATTTGGTTATTAGCGTTACGATATTAAAATGCGTCAGCATATAGGAAGGTGTGTAGAATGACCTCAGTGACTGAAGGATTTGACTGATGACTAGTTTTCTAGCGAATTTTTATAGTATCTACCTGAGCTTTACAAGTCGAAGTCTCGTCACAGAGCTTGATTTCCTCAGCCATCAAACTAGTTTCGGAAAACTAGAATTGACCGAATTTACACAAACAAACAAAAAAAAAACAGTGCAATATAAATATGAAAACGCTATGGCTTACAAACACGATATATATTTTGTCGATCAGGAAACACGACTGACGAGTATTACTCAGTCATCAGCTTCTTCAACAAAATCTCTCTCTTGTGTATGCTCGGAAGTTTTCTTGCTAGTTGAACAATTTACTTCACTCGCCATCACGTAATTAGTATTCACGCTTTTTGTTTCCTGAGCCATTGAATATAGATCCTCGATGGTCTCAATCGGATTCGGCGAAAGCTTTGAATGAGTGTGTGCAGAGAACCTTTGTAGCAGAAACGGTTTCTTTTTAATCAAGCTGAAATGTGATCAAAATTCATTTTCAAAATTGAACCCTTATTCACAGAATAAGTAAAATGTCGCGTATCTTGCCCGTAACTATAATTTCAGCCAATGTAAAAATCATTTATGACCTCATAATAATACAGTTGCATCATAGTGACGTCTTACTGGCCCTGGTTTCAGTATATTATGTCACTTGTACTTCTACCTGGAAAACACTATAGCACATATTTAACTTCAAATACAAGTGGAAAAAACGGATGTTGTTTTGCACCACATTAGTCACACACTGCCATGCCCTTAAAATCAAACATAATGCCAGGGCTGAATTTACCTATGTACTTGGCAGGCTCAAGTCTGAAAACGCATGGACGCTCTACTCTCTCTAAATTTCGTATTTTACAAACATCTTGGAAAATAATTCATGACATAATATATTTTACAATACATGAAATCTCTGTAATGACGTCATAATAAATTTATGGGACCTTACGGCATGTCACCGTCTAAATCCGACCCTGCTCGTACTATATATATATACATAGAAACTTACAAAAATAAAAGAAGCATTATAGCAATGATGGAGAGGCCGAGTAGAATTCCTAAAACCACACGCGATGAATCCGATGTCGTTGGTTTCTCATCTGAACATGAACAATAGAGAAACGCTCAAATATATGAAAATGACTATTATTGGTCATCGAAATATTTGCAAAATTAAAAATTGCAGCAAAATTCGAGGATAATTTTTAAAAGAAACAGTACTTGGGATCAGTGAAATATCGGTACCGCGAGATTCCGAATTTGACAACAGTAAAAGTAATAGTTTACCAACGATTCAACGAGTACTGAAAGCGAAAAAAGCCTATTTTTTTTTGAAAAATCTTGAAAAGAACAATAAAAATTTATCAGAACGATCTATTTCGGGCCATATTGTGTCCAATAACTCATTTTGTCAAATAATCGGAATTTATTTCAAATGTGTAGTATTGGGTTTTTCTAAACGTATGCTCGTCCTGACGCATTTTTCGTGTCAATGAATTAGTTGTATCAATGCCCTACCGTCACTTTTCTGACATCTCAGAAAGTCGTATGTCATAAATACTGAATTGGCTGTTGTATTTTCGTGTCCTTTAAATCTGATCCTCGGAAGAGAAGTTTTGTTGAAAATCCACAATTTGCTTTCACATTGCTGGAATCCATTTTTAACGTTTTCGCAAATTTTCCATCCTCTCTGTGCAATGAGGCAAGTCCTAGGTTTCAACTTACAGATGTTCTGCCCTGAATACGTAAACCAATTACAACACAAATCGTATAACTTATCGACTACTACATATATGTTTTTTTTCTTGTACGCTGTAAAGACAGCAAATATATAAATATTTCTTCGTTTGAGAGTACAGCTGATATTGTAAATCTTCAGAAGTAGTACGGCCTATAATTAACAAGGCATACTCTGAATTATTTATTATTGAATTATTTTAAAGATTTAAATCAAGTATAGAACCAACCGCGTGACGCTTACCTACAATTTTAATGACAGATTTTTCAGCGCTGTCGCAATAGCGCTCTACGTCCAACAAATGTAATACCATCAACGAATTTTTGGTAGAGCAGTTTTCACTTGTGAACTTTTTGTGAAGATAGGTAATATTTCCAGTAGGGTTTGAACACACGTTATTAAATGATTCGGTGTGAAAAGCGTTGGTGAAATGAGAATCTTCAAAAGAAAATTTTAAACCAAATGAATGATGGAGAATCACAATTTAAATATACATATAAATGTTTACCAAACCTCGTGTGCCAGAACGTCTTCCATTGAGAAATGTTTTGTTTTTTGAAATAAAATAAAAAATTAAATAGATTGACAGATAAGTAATTTTAAATACAAGCTCACCGTAACATAAAGATATCATCAAAATCCAAAGACCAATATACACAGAATCATCCATGACACCTGTTGTCAATTCGACGTTTAAGTCAGAACGAATGCGATGGTCAGCAGCGGTGAATGTCTCGGTATAACAGGTGAACACCGCAAAATATACCAAGCATGTAGAAGGACCTTAGCATCCGTTTTTCTTATATGATCCATATGAATAGCAAATATCAAAATAATCCAAGATGATAAATTTGAAAAAAAAAATACTTCGAGATATATAAGGTCCGTAATTGAAATAATACATTGTCGTCCTAATCCTAGCACCATGCTTAAACGTTGTACGTCCTTGGCATGAGTAACGTATGGTTATTTCCGCACGGTTCAAATGTTTTTTTTTCAAAAGTGGTTTTGCCATTCAAGCATATTCGATGAATCGCATTGTATTTGAAGCATCACTTCCTATAAAACTGCTTTTAGTTGCTACAGTTCTGTTTTGCAGACATTCATTTGTCTTGTAGATGTCAATGCATAGACCTTTATAGCTTTTTTTTTTATCTTGGTGGGCCACATACAAGTTGGTTGTTAACCCTAAGACACATTTCACCATTGCAGTCCTCTCCAGCTATTAAGCACTACCTGATTGTGAATTATTTACCTGCGTTGTATTATAATACCGCCACATATTTCTCGTTTTTGTTAGCCTTTTAAATCGTGCAGGACTACTAACCTTTAAGCATAGTGTTCCCCGCTTAGAGGCGTATTTCATTGCTCAATGACAAGCCGAGAAAACGCCAATGTGTGAAAATATTTTAATGATTAATACCTCAATTTATCGTCTTTAAAAATTTTGCATGCACATCATGAGCTGTCAAAATTTGTTGCATAATTAATAAAATTAATTTCCTATTAATTAATTGATATAATTGTGCTAATATTAATTGATTTCAAGAGATAGAAATGTTTATCAAATTTGAATAAATAATGAAACTACATCTCTCTCTCGACTCTACTAAATGCTAACGTGATGGTATTTTTCCGTTTGTTGTTTACCCTTTTGTTTTTCTGTCTGTTTTTGTAATTTGATTTGATTTTTACTGTTTGATGATGATTGCCGCCGAACGCGAAGGCATGAAGGCATCGTCGGCCACGTTTTGGCTGGGACAAAGACACTCGACTTGCTTTTTGGTAGGGAGCAGACATTTTTCGCGTTTTTGTCTGTTGTGCTGTTTTAAGTTAGTTCATAGTGTATATATAATAGAGTCGTTTTTGTGTTTCGTGTGAGAAAGTTCTGTTCGAGTTATCATTGTCCACATTAAGGTATAATTTTGATGTTGGATAAAGCCGTAGTCGACCTCGGAACTTCCGATTTTAGCGTAGTGGATGTGTTTTCAAAGATAGAGAAAAAAAGGGTAAAAAATTTCCCGGAAGACTGATAGCAAACAAAAGCTGGTAAAGAAAAAAATCAAGAGCTTGTGTGTAATTTAAATTCACCGCGCCTAAATATCAACCACATTGAAGCGATTGGAACTCTTTCGTCAGGTACTCTTTTGGTAACGACGATTGTAGTTTCCAGATACACCAAACCAAAACACCAATTAATGCAATGGGCTATTATCTCTATAAATAACAAACCGGAAACGACTGAAAATCGTGTGTATAAATAAAAAAAATCTCTAATCTCTATCTCTATCTCGATCTGTGGTACATCGAAAGCTGTTTTAATTTGGACGGAAGGCAAACACAAACTTGATGTGTTCAAAGAACATGCAAATTCGGACTACACTATAATTAAATCTGCATTTGAATATACGAAATTATCAGTGACTTTTTGATATATATTATAATTCACGAATCGATAACAAAGTTGAAACTGAAATTATCAGCAAATACAGTATACTCATGTACAACAATATCTCCTGCCCTTTTAGAACTTGTACGAAAATTAGAAAGTAAGTGTTTCCTACGCAGCAAAGCCTGAAAAAAAAAATTCAGGCGCTCCAGAAGTATGCGCTCCGAGATGTCGCACAACCTGAATCCTAACCGGTACAAACATACTATGTTCAGGTTGTGCGCCATCTTGGCGCGCATACTTCTGGAGGTACAATTCATATATCATAACAAAATACCATGTATCTACCTATTCACTGGAACCAAAAGGTATGATGCTAAATGAATTGAAGAGACAGATTAAAACCAAATGTGTCACAGTCTTGAATCATAATAATATTTTGCTTGTCGCATCATATTTCACATCGTACATATTAGCATTCTAAAAATATGGCTAAAGATGTTCCTGAGCGATTTGAACTTTACCAAGCTGTCCGGAAAATAAGGCAAAATCTGACACAACCACAAAAGGCCGATTTCTGCTCTGGGGGCCATGTTATTCTCCATAACGCCCAACACTAAAAATTGTTTGTTCATGCCACCTTTTGTACATTATGCTGAATTTAAAATGGATGAAGTATATTATATGACTGAATGTTAATCAGATTTGCAAGTTTACCATTTGAACCGTATACTAAATTAATATATAACTTATTTTAAAACGTGTATCGAATTTGATGGTCAGAAATCTAGATTGACTGAAAGAAGCACAATCATGCTTCGTGACAAACTACATTTGATTTTGAACAATCTCTTGTTTGAGAATGTTTTGCTGTGATCTTAGTGACATTCTAGTTGGGATTATATTTTCTGCAGTCTATTTCCTGTACAATTCCAATATCTATCTATCCATAATGTAATATCTCATTTTAGAAAATCTATATGTGTATTTTGCATACCCATTAGGACAAAATAGAACTGATTTTTCTTCTCAGTTTATCAAATCTGTTATATCAGACGTAAACAAGAGAACGATGCCTAAATACATAGACACGAAGACCAAAACGGAGTAATACGATTACCGGTATGCAATATGTCACAGTGAAGCCCTGAACGAGTAATTGCACTCGGGGAGTCGGCGAAAAATTCCGGTCCTGTTGACAGGGATTTTACCTGACTAGGTGACTCAAGATTTGATGTTGTCGTATATTCTGTCTCGGGTCCGACCTCGCCCGTTCTCGTGGTTGATCCTAAGCCCGTGGATAACCCATATTCCGGTCCTCCCTGTGGTTGCAAAAATTATTAATGCAGCCTGAAGTGCGATATGGATGACGTCGAGAACTGGAGACCCATCGCAATCTGCCGCACGCTGTATAAAATCTATGCAGCCGTGATTGCACGTGGTCTTCAGTCTTGGGCATCTAGGGGGAAGTGATTTCCCCTTTCTTCGGCTTCGTTCCTTCCGAAAGCGTTTTGAGTATGTTTTTATGCTTGATTCGGTCATTGCGGATGCCAAGAAACACAAGCGTAATTCTTATGTGGCGTGGTTTGACATCCACAATGCTTTCGGGTCGGTTAGGCATGATGCCATTCTCGAAGTCCTGCGACATTTTAGTGCACCGGGTACATGTTGGAAACCGTTGCTGACGTTTACAGGGATAACGTGTTCACCATAGGAACTACTGATGGTGACACGTCCCCTATTCCATCTGGTAGAGGAGTCCGTCAGGGATCCCTTTTTAGGCGATCATTTTCAACATGGTGATGAAAGTTCTATTCTTGGGCATCAAGGGTTTGCCGGACGTCGGTTACCGGTTACGATGTGCGCCGGATGTGACCGCTAACGGCCAGGGCTACGCAGGCAATTCTGCCCTATGTGCGTCGTTGCGACAACAGCTTGAGGCAACTCTCGATATGTGGGGAGCTTGCGCAATGGTCCGGAATGCAATTTAAACCATCCAAATGCCATGTTTTTGCCTTGGTGGACAGTGAGCTTTTCCTGCTCAATGGTTGCGAGGTCACTGTTCTCAGCCGGGTTGACGTCTGGAAGTATCGTCGGACAGAGTGTGTTTTGAACCAAAAATTTTAATTTGCATTTCCTCCAAGACTATTCTTATAACTACGGATTCTATATTTCCGTGGACGCTAGATGCCAGCATCCGTCGTCTGATGAGAACCGTTTTCCGGTTACCAGACCGGACCTGTCAGCCGTTTTTCCACTTCACGGCTGCGGCGGGGGTCTGGGCGTCCCGAATGTTGCCCGCGAAGCTGACATATTTTGGGTTACCCAGGCGTTCAAAACCTTGAACTGATCCGACCATTTGTTCCGTTGGATTCCGTTAATAGAAAAAAGGCGAGCGGTAATTATAATTCAGTTGCATTTTCTTCTTGTTTAGAACCTATCGCCGAGTTTGCCAGCCCCTCGCAACAATTTTATATTTGTCATTTTTGCATAGGATTTTCTCTGTGAGTTGTCCGTGTCTGATGTTGACATGTCTTATATTAATCTTAAAATGTACCATCTGCCAGTCAACGTACCACTTACTAAATATTTATTTATTCTTGTTTTATATATCTTGAGGGGCTGACTCAGTTAGATAAGCTGTACTTTTTCTTTTTCTTGACGGTTATACTTACATGTTCAATTCAATACTTTATTAAGGTTAAAATCTTATTTGTATTTACTTTATAAATATTGTTTTGAGCCCCCGCGCTGGGGAGGCCGGGGTTACTGGCGAATGTACCATTGATATTTCTAATAAAAGTACATAAAAACAAAAACCGCAATCTTCACGACTAACGCGACGCGGATTCGACACAATGCGCGCAATTTTAACGGCTACTTGGCCAACAAATAAACGAATCCCATAGAGCCCGCAGAAATTTTTGAAATACCGTAAGTGAAAGTAATGGTCTTCATTAACCACTGAAAATTTCAAAGCAGTTGGTCTATTTATTAAAGAGCGATAACAGGAATAAGCACGATAAAAAGAAAATACCAATAAGTATAAGAACATATTAACAAAACGATCAATATGCACATTTTTTGTCCATTAATGTTTATCGTTTTCTTGCTTTGTTTTGTAACGCTGTTATGTTGTGAACATATGAGCAGGGCCGAATTCAGACATACGAGGCCTCAAGGTAGTTGCTTAGAGAAATTGGTATAGCTATATATCAATATTTTATCTTCTTTTTTAAAAATAAGAGATTTATTCGAGTACTGTTCAATTCATTTAAGTTAGTATATTTTGGTCAAGTTAAAGCACGTAGTTTTTTAAATTTAGAAAAATTCAGTTATTCGACAGTATGTACACTGTACAGTATTCGACAGAATTATTAACCCGATTGAAAAAATAAATAAATGTCAGTTTAAAAAAAATTTTCATCAATAATAAAAATCACTTTCATTGAATTTGCAAATATTAATAAATAAATGAATGTGTCGAGATTCGAGTGCGATATTTCATTATAACGTATAGAAAACGTCATCATATCGTATATATCTCTTTTCCTTCAGGCTAATAGACTACAATTTATCATCGCGTTATCTAGTCACGGGAAAGGTATTACTAAACTGAAACGGCGCATTAATTTTGCATACCAATAGAGATAAAGATCGAAAAGTACGTGTCTCTGATGACAATATCTTTTCATAACATTTTCAAAATTCAAACTATATATATCACCCACACTGGAATGTAAAGCTAATAACAATCATTTTCAGTTATAGCATGATTGTGCCAGAATTCTGAATTGAAATGATTCAAATCAGAGTAATTCGAATTGGTTTGAAGCAATTTTAGGAAAAAATATTTATTCGAAATTCTATTCCAAAATTAAATATTCGAAACTAATATTCCTAGTTGTGTCTTTCGAAAATAATGCCAATCCCATACGCACTATCAATTCCTCGTGTTAATAATATTTTATTCTAGTTGAATTTTAAATTACTCGCCAACTCACTAAGGATACCAAATTTCACCTTGTTTTATTCGAACATCAACAGACGAATGTTTCAGAAACTCAGTGTCATAATATCCCATCACTAATCAAGACAAATGCGATCACATTACTAACGCAATATATAAAATTCAAAAACTAATAGTGCAATAAACGAAATACAGACCAGTTCATGGAAAAAATATATAAATATTATATACCAGAGGATTTCAAATAATTGATTGACGTTTTTGCAATGACAGGATATATATTACGTTTATTGGATACTCACTCCAATTGTAGTATTAAGTTACACACTTTGTACATTTGTGTATTCATTGTACTCATAATTTGGGCTAAAAAATTCAACTTATATCTTCCCAATCTACCCTATGAGCTCATATACATTGATACAACCATTGATAACAGCATTAAAAATTTGGTTGATAACAATCGCTTTAGATATGTGTACGAAACAGGAAAACACTTTCTCTCTTATTTCTTCGATAAATAAGCACAAAACAAGCTTCAGGCGAACGCAATTTTTTACAATGGTCATAATGGTAATAGAGGTATTGACACTTTAAGGTCGTGCAGGTCGTCGTGGATGTTTTTGACAAAAACGTTAATCTCAAGTCAGAGCCAGCAAAGTTTAATGTTATCCGCAGGGCAGCAGCTACTTAACGCATTGCGGTATTGTTTAAGGTCAACTTTCTATCAGTCTCATATCGTGAAATACAATAAAAAAAAATGTTGAATATTCTGGCATTCACACGTTCTGATGTTTCTGTTCATAGCTGGGAGAAGAGAGTATGGAACATGGGTTAGGTTCGAGTAGTAAATCGAGCTCGCACTCAAAAGCAAAATACTTCTCCAACTTCAGACTTTAGCCATATTATTCATTCTTCACATTTTTGAATTACAATGAAATCCACCCACCAATTATTTTAACAGCATATTTGTTTTTCGCGGATGATAATAAATATTTCCACTCAAACTCATTGTTTGTTTTTCTGGCAAGTTATATCGCAATTGAAATTTTTGTGAAAAGTCCGAAAAAAAAAGTCCACAAAACAAGACGTCAAAGTGATCTAGTTTTAGAAAAGTATCTTCAACAAAAAGAAGGTAAATATATGACGGTAGATTTAGCGTTTACAGCTTGTATTTGGTAGATGACATTTTTCATATTTGACTCAATTAAAATAAGCAAATGGTCAAAATACGCGTTTATATTTTTATTGAGAATATGACAAAAAAGGAAAGAGTGAGAAAGACAATCAGGAAAGCGCAGATTGTATTCGCGTGAAACACAAATCGAATACAACGCACTGCATCAGCAAGACAATAAACACGTGTTTTACGACATCAAAACATATAGATTATAATACACGGATTATACAAATGATATCATACTGTTTATAAAATATCAGATATTTAATTGCTTGGCAATAAAAATAACGTTTTGGATTTGCGTTTCATCGTTGGCAAACAGATAAAACATTAAGTATATCAATGTAGATTTGGAACAGAATGTGAGAGTAAGCAATCAATTGGATTGATATTCTATCATTCTATCATCGCAATGGACACATATGATGTTGCAGAGAAACCAGAACCATCAATGAGTGCAAAGGCCACACGTAAGTTTATTTCAATACAACATTGCGTAGAGATGGTAAATAACCAGTGCTGCCATCGATATGAACCCCAAAATAAGGACGTCAGGAAAACATGATGATAAGATAAGAACGAAATGTAATAAACAAAATGTATTCATGCCAAAGCGATCCGTCCTGTCTAATCATACTTTGCAAAGTTTGCATCATAAGGATTTGCTCCAGCAGTTCTTTATTCTTAGAAACTATCTGTTCCATCTCACTTCTAAGTTGTATTTTGATTCAAAGCAATCAATGCGGTTTCAATATCATTTCTAGCAAATCAATCATTCGAATTGACCAATCTAAGTACCCGGTATAATAACCTCTACCCCTAAAACTAAACAAAAATTTAGACACATGTCAAAATAAGGATAAATAAAGTTTCTCAGAAATAAGGACAAAAATATTTTTCAAGACGAAGACATTGAAAATAAGGAAAAATCTTAGGAAAAGTACGTTATGACATCCCTATAAATAACAGTAGCCATTTTTCACGCCAGATAAATTGTTGGAGCAAATGATTAGCAACCAATGCCATACTACAAAATCCACAATCTAAGACATTTCTCAAATTTTTTCAAAACTATTTTTGTGCAATCAGAATGGCTCTCTTGGCTCTAAATACGACATTTATTTGAAACAAATATTCAAGTGAGAAATCATCAGTTTGTTGGATACTAGAAAATGATATATATATATGGCGCGTTGTTCTTATATTGCTTCGGTGATGACGACAGAAAAATGACCTGCATTAAAAAGCTATTAATGAGCGACATTATCCAAATAAAAAGTACCCTTGTTTTTTTTAATATCGTCCGAGTATTGAGAGTCGATGGGTGATCACTGTTAATGTAAAACGTGATATAAGATACATCAGTAGTATATTTAATTGGTACGTGTACGGACTTCCTCACATAATTTCATAATTTTTCAGGTTGGTGTGTCGAAAAGCGATATTTGTTCATTGGAATCGTCAGTGTATTATTTATTCTTCTCATCATTGTTGCTGCTGTTACTTTACCATTGCTTTTATTCCAGGCAAGTCTGTAGAACTTTATACAGTAAGTTTCATGTATGTCTCGGTTATCATCAGATAAGCATTTGTCAGTGTTCTGTAACCTTTCACTGGTTAATTACAAGATATGAATTACTACTACTATATGATTACTATGGGTTTGATTTGACATTTATAAATGTATCACTAAATTATTTCTTGAAACAGGAAAACGAAAACAAGGATTCAATATTGCTTCTTCAAAGTCCTGCACGAGTTCAAAAATCAGATGTCAAAATTCCTAACGAAGTAAATGACAGTGCTGTTCCAAATTATGCTCATAACGCACCAATAACATTTTCATATTTAAACGGTAACGTAACATTGAATACCACCGTTTACGACCTAAAAATTCTGTATAATAGTCAACCAATAATTACTCCATCTCCATCAAAGCCTATTTCAACAACATCAATAAGTTTTGAAAATCCATCAATACGAGGAAGATTGTCTAATGAGTCTAACCCAGATGAAAAGATGGCTACAATATCTGAAAACAAAACAAAAACATCTACTTCAGCTTACAAATTGACAAAGCTCATTGTCGGAAAAGTTTCGCAAGATAGTACGACTATAAATGTTGAACTGGGGTCAGGTTTTATGTCGATGCCCACCACCGAGTCAGAGACCAAGTTACCAACAACCTCACTGATCACAACTCCAACTAAAAATGAAAACGTACTGAGCACCGCAAATACCAATTCGATGGAAAATGAATTATTAAATACAACAGAATCGGACACACCTGAGATGGTAACACCAATTTTGAATCAAACTACACTCTCCCTCCCCAAATCTGAAGAAGACCAAACAAAATTCGTGTCAACGTCTACTACCGAGTCAGATATCATGTTAACAAAACCGCATCAGACAACTGATATTACAGAGGAAAAAGTTTTAGACACTACTGAGAGCGATCTGGAACAAACAACTGACTATATATACGGCACATGGATGACAACTTTAGCATTTGAACAAGAAGAATCAACAAAACAAATTGACCTATCAGCCACGAGCACTACAGTTTATACAAATAAACCGGGTGAAGATGACAAAATCACAGATGAAGCACAGAGAACTTCGGACTCTAATGTGTCGAATGAAACAACAAAAGATGCTTCAATGATTCCTACGACTACACAGAGCGATTATTTTGTTGTAGAATCTTCCGAAACCAGAAGTTCAAAAAATATTCATACAACCAACGACATACCTTATTCAACTAAACCCACTTATCCTTACCTAACAACACCCTCACCCATGACTTCGAGACACTCACAAAACACCCTCTCATCAGTTACAGACGGGACTATTTCGCCGTATGTAGGTGATATCATAAAACAAATGGATAAAACAACAGAAAACTCGTCGTCCCTGCCAACGACTACGACAAGGGCCGATGATTTTACAACTACACGTAGTATTACAAAAACTATAGATTTGCGGTATGGTCCATACAGTATTACAGATAACATACCTACAACAAACCCGACTGATTCAGCTAAACCTACTAATCCATATCTTGAAACAACACCCTTACCTATGGCTTCAAGACACTTGCAAAACACCCTCGTCTCAGCTACAGATGTGAATATTGTAAACACTTCGCTGCATGTAAATGATATCAGGAAACAAATGAATAAAACAACAGAAAATTCGTCGCTCCTGCCAACGACTACAACAAGCGGTGGTGATTTTACAACTACTCGCATGGTTACCAAACCTGTAGATTTGCAGTATGGTTCATATAACATTCCAGATATCATACATACAACAATGCAGACTGATTATAATTCTGAAACGAAGCTATCTGTTAAGTTGAATGTAACGGAGACCCCTCGTGCAACGGCAGTAACTGGAACTGACAAACCGCTAAGCATTTTTCCATATATAGAAAACTATTTACGAAATCAAACAGTCGAACAAGCTACCGCCATTACTTCGTCTACAACAGCAAGTGGAAATTTCACAACCACCGATACAACAACACAACAGATAAACGTCGTTAGTTTGTTTAAAAAATTAATAAAGACTCCTACTACAACAAGCGAATGGTTAAGTATGACACCAATTCCAAACGACGCCAGAACGTCATTTTCGATGGAATATTCCCAGATGACACAACACGATACTAAGCTACAAAATGTTACATCAACAGCTACTGATGACGCAGACGATACCCCTATTTCTACATCTGTGCCTCTCACCATAACGCAACCGATTGAGACAATAGCCAACTTTTCAACAGCTTCAAATTTGAGTCCATTCCGTTACCCATTAGGTCGAACCGAAAATTTGACCACTTTTGTTGATGGTACCACCTCCACTAATACTGCTTATGAAGAAAGCCAAGACGTGACCAGAAATATGGAATACAATATTACGACGACTGAAAAATCTACAACACTCGTTGCTTCCCCTGCAACGGAACAGTCAATAAATAACTTGGTAGTTGCAACCACTGCGACAACTAACAAACAGCGTGACAATATGTCACCAACATCAAACCTTACTTATGCGGGAGGATTTACAGGCAACACAAGCACCTCCGATCCTAAGAAACAAACGCATATAGATTCTGACCACTCTGAAAATACGCAGATATTGACTACTGCCATCAGTTCAACAAACGCATCAAAATTAATTGGGTCAGTAACGGATAATGCTACAAGTTTTCGCGATCGTCCAACAACGTCGACGGCCAAATATTTGACAACACCACAAAGTAAGTATAAGCATCTATCTTGCTCTGACAATTTGTCTCTTCCACCTTCCACTAATCGGTATTCAATCTTTCAACTTAACTGATATGGTGAACCTATTACATCTATTGACTAATGATTTTAGACTACTGTGCATTTCGATACAACGGAAATTGTTTCTGGCTTGTGCAAAAAGCATTGACTTACTTTGCGGGGAGAAAATTGTGTCTCTCTCGGGATGGAGCTCCAGCGAATATATATACTCGACAACATTATCTGATTGCTGCGAATTATATTCGTGGAGTAATATCAAATACATTTTACAGCAATATCTGGTTGGGGATGCAAATAGATTTGAAGGTATATATAATAAAATAAACCTACGCCTATTATATTTTTCCATTTGCAGGCTTGGAAGGCTTGCTTGTTTATAGGTTTTGCTCTTTCTCAAACCAGTTTGCTGAAGTTCCGCAAAAAATATTTTCCTGCACTTTATTTTTATACAATATTTCGATAATTCCGACTGATTTGTCTATTACTTACATTACACATCACATTTAGTATATAATTTTTGGAAGAGTTTGTCAAACAAATATTTAATAAACTTTATATTTTTCATTCCAAATTTTTATCTTTCATTCATTTCGTAACTAATATGTAAGCCCATAAGTCTTCCTTTCATTTCCTTGTCGTAAAAATCAAAAGTTCAAAACTAATATAGCGCACAGTGGCATTCAAGTGTCAATTTCACGATGAAGATTCTTTATTTTTTTAAGCGCAGCAGTACCTAACCTATTATTATCCATTAATAATAAATCTTTGTAGCTTTGTTGTTATTAAGTCGTGATTGCTAATAAATATTTCCAATGAATGTTTAGACAAAACGAATTATCTATATGAATTCTAATCAAAAAACATACGCTAATTGGTTTCCCGGACAACCGAGTTCAGCAACTAAGTGGAGAAGACTTTATATTCATGTCCTGAAAAATAAAACATCGAATGTACAAGGAATGGTCGTCTACAGCCCTAAAAGCATTTTGACTGGAGTACTATGTCAGAAGTAGGTTTTACATTTTGGCATTTTGCAAAGTTGGTTTAAGCTCTTTTCATTATCAATAAGTGCCTGTAGGCCTACATCAGATATGTAAACTTAACACATCACATCATCACATGGTCCTACATACAAATCAATATCTTTAAATGCTATGTCTGCTACACACCTACGTGTACTGATTAATTAATAGCTGTGTGCTATATTACTTTTCATTTTTATATTTGGTAGAACTGGAATTATTTGGGCTTCAACTAAAAATAGTCATAATATATATAGTCATAAAACCAATTCTTGATAATTATAAAGTTTTTTTTGTATTTTTGTAAATTTAAAAAAGCCACAATTTATTTTAAGAAAAATTCCAACGACAGCAAGTACAACACCTATGACGAGAACAAGTACAACAACTATGACGACACAAAGAACCAAAACTGAACCAACATCTATGTATGCAAAACTGACTTCAGTTTCGAAACGAACAAGATCTCCACGGGCCAAGCCCAAAAGGGTCAAAATAGAGACAACAACAACAAAACCAGTATTGACGCCGGTAATTCCAACCGCTAAGGTTGAAAATCAGAAAAGACTTGTACAGAGACGGGATGAAATTCAACCCACAAATGCAACCAAATTAGAACCGACGACACCACCGAAACCAAGTAAATACTTCATGCCATATGCTTATTTTGTCGCTACTTAGTTTTTACTGAACTTGCAAACCATTCGTTCAATATTTCTATCGCTGACGAAGTTTATGTGAATGCACAATGAATCCTTGCCAGCAAACGAAGTGGAGAAAATATTACCTTCGATAAGTGCCATAACCACGAGACTGCCTAACGAATAATTTGCAGATGTCCAGTCAAATACAGATAAAACAAACAAAGCAAAACAGGCATCGGCTGCTCGAAGCAATATTGTAATTTTTTTAAGACGACTTTCATATTTCACGAACCTGAAGGTTCTGTCACGATTTCTATGATAGGGGCCTATTGCATCAAGTCCAACTGGGATCAAGTTTACCCAGCATGCGTGTTTTGTTCAACTACAGTGCATTTCAACTACTTTTTAATTAATGTTTTTCCTTTTTTTACAGATTTATGTCAGTTAGAGTTCAATGGAATTTGTTACTGGTTAATTGTGAATGACGTAAGCTATGATGACGGGGAAAGGCAGTGCAAAAAATACTTTGGATCTGCCGCCAATATTTACAGTAGGAAGCATTATAATTTTGCATCAAACTATGTTCGAAAAATGATTCCGGCTTCATTGAATTCTCTTGATGTTTGGCTCGGATTGAGGATATTGTCTTCTGTAAGTTGATTCAATATCCACAGAAACTTTATGTTTTCTTTTTTAATAGTGTATATTACAATAAGTTTAAAACGTCGTTGTCTTGGATATATACCATGGTACGAAAGGATGTATATATATGTTATAAATTGACAACATCTGACAAAATACCAAATATACAACTTCAAGACAATTAAATTTTCAGTCAGACACAAATGCATAAACACTTAATTAAATTCACAGATGGGGACTGTGTTTTTAACTGATTGGAAAACTGCGCCATATCTTCGATGGTTCCCAAAGCAACCAAGTCTCGAACGAGAGAAAAAAAGAATATATCTTCACGTGAAAAAGCTGAGGTCTTCCATGATGCAAGGAATGGCTAGCTATCAACCTTCGCTGAAAGTTAATGGAATTTTATGTCAAATCTCAAAACGTTCGATACCGAAAAAGTATCAGTGATAGGCTTTATAAAACCTTTCGAACTGCAGAGCAAATGTCTCATGAGATGAATGTGCTCGTATAGTTTGATCAGTTGTCGTAAGGGGCTTTTTTCATTGTTTCTCGTTGCTGCTATTTAAACAATGCTCTAATTTTCATCGATTGGTTGGGTTTAACTTTTTTACAAAGATTGGAAATTGCCAAAATTGATCAAGATGTTTATATTCTTTGATAAACTGATGATTACTCACTAACCGGGGTGGTAATTTATATTAAAATAGCAAGTCAGAGGTAAAGACAAAATTCACATACGTGGGAAACCTAGCAAAGTTTTTCAAATAACAATCGTCAAGGCTTTTTCGTGAATCTAAACTGTTATTATTAATTGTAGTATCGCTGAAGATATGCAATACCTATCTTCCCCTCTCATTTTCTTCGCGCATTTGTTTCATTTTTGTATCTTTATTGTAATTTCCGGATACCTTTTTAAAAATTGAAGTGAGTTTGAAGAAGTGAGTAGGGAAATGGGGTCTGGTATAGTTTAGTACCACATGCACTTCTAGTTGGCCTGACTCAACAATTTTTGCATATGTTAATCCTAACCCCCATCTGACTACGTCGCTAAAAAATTAGGTCATTTGGACGTCACAGAGGCGTAATAAGGCCCACCAAAGTATGCGGATGGTCGTCCAAAACTCGTCACAACGATTGCCATAGGAGAGAGATCGCCGGCGTTAGCGAGTTCGTTATCCATCGAGTTGGATGCCATTCCGGACGATCGTAAATATACTTTGGCAAGCCCCGTGACTTGATGGTGACGTCGTAGTGACGTAATTTTTGAGTGGCATAGTCAAGTGGGGGTTAGGAATAACATATGGAAAATTCGTTATGCTACGCCCACTGAAAGTAGTTGTGGTACTAAACTATACTAGACCCGGGAAATGATAATGTAACTAAAGTGGACATTTGTTAGTTAGATTAGGTAATAAGCACCTATAAATGTTGCGAAAAACAGTCCTCCTTTTCATTATAATTATTTCTTACTACTTTCAGAAAACCATGAAAAAAAATTCCAAGTATTCAGGATGTTTCTGTTTGCGTATATATTCAGGGAAGAAGTAGCTCCACATTCACAGTGACACCATGGCATTTTGAAGTGTCGTGCTCAAGCACATAAAATAGTGGATATTAGCGCATAAATACATTATAAGTTTTTTCAGTTAGGCCTCTCTGTGTAAATAATTTCTGACAGCATCTCAATGCGAAATTTGACAAATTTTATAAAATATTCGCCAGATGTACTTCTGTTATTACTGATCAGCAACTATTGCCAAATACTATAAAGCAAATCATCAATGAAATATCGTGGTATTGTAACACGCTAACCTACTTATGCCAACGGGTGGTCCATATCAGAGTTGGATCAATTACATTAATTCAGTCCAATTACAAATACTCCCTTAAATGTTTCAATTACATTACAATTACTCCGTGCAAAAAATATCAAATTACATTTAGGCTACAATTATAACATTTTGGTTTGTATTAACATTTTCACTTGCTCAAAAACTGTTGATTTGCACTTGATGAAGATTAGGCTGCGAAAAGTTTCTGACCCAAATAACTTTCCTCTTGCCGTATAAAAGTTATTCACAATTGAAAAAAACTCTTTCTGGCTGGGCTGATGTTGCTGTTAGTTCCAAATAATCCTTCGCTAAAGAAGCAAGCGTGGGAAATTCTTTCTTCTTCCAATACATCAATGGGTTTTCATCAAACTGCAAAATTTCTTACCCAAAATAGCTATCTAATTCACTTTCTGATTTTTTTGGTCTTTTCTTTTTAAATCTTCTGCCATCGCTGGGAAAAAACAGTTTGAAAAAATGACTTGATAGATGGTTGGCTATGATCAACCTTAGCCTTCATCGTGTTTTCCTGGTGTTTTCTTTTGGAGTTTATGTATTTAGGATATAGATGGGGAGAACATCTCTTCAAGTGCGTGATCAAGTTTGACGAAATCTTGGTTGAGAACTTAAGTTTCCTTTTGCAGTTGTTACAGCATGCGTCAGTGCTGCTCAAAGATTTTGAAAAACTCTGATCACAATGGTGCAGAAAGTGGTTCAACACAGGTTTCGGAAGAGTTTGTCTGATGTTCATCCATTTTCAAAATACTAAGATTCAGTCTAATTGAAAGTGTAATTGAGCCAAAATTTTAGCAAATGACAATTACAGTTACAATTACACAGAATGAAAATGCCTCCATTACATTACGACTACGATTACATAAAAAACTGTAATTAATTACATCAATTACAATTACAAATTACAATTGATCCAACTCTGGTCCATATGCAATCATTCGTTCTGATGCAGCTCCCGGATTTTATGTCAACAAATCGAACTTGTATTTAAATTGGTAGAATAGAAGATATTAAGCACGATGTAAAACATAGAATGACTGGGCAAACATATCTATGAGTTTATAACTTTACTGATTGTATTTCTACAGCTCCTGCGTTGGCCTATATTTTCATAAACACAAGCTTAATAAAAATTTTGCTAAGAAATTTCTGGCGCGCGCACGTCGTTTTTGTTTGAGGTTTTACCACAAATAGTGGCGTCGCTAAAATAAAATATTCAAAGGGAGGCGGTGGGTAATACAGGTGAACTAGGTCTGCTCAAGCCGCCGTTTAGCCACCTCCATCCCCGAGGTAATTGAAAAATAAACAAGGTAAAGCCCGAAGTAACCGTCCTCCTTTCTATGACGAAAATCCCAATAATTACAATATAAATATTATATCATATATATATTATATTGATATAATATATATATGTGTTATTTTTGGTGAACGAGCACGTGCAGTACACATTATAAACCCCATTATCGAGGCATTTCTGTTACATGATTTGTTTGTTTCATAGAGTGTAGTCAGACTGCCGAAATAAATTGTATATATTATTTTGTAACGGTATGGCATGCAGGACAGTGTGCGAATCCTCAAACCTCAATAGGTTTAAATACAGAAATACGGTACTTTGTACCAGGAGTGATGAAAAATCATGTTACCTATTTTATGAAGTAGTTATTTCTGAAAATCTGGTATTCTGAAATGTAGATCACTACAGTAAGTAGATAGAGGAGTTCATTGTTCCAAACCTTCCTAACTTTTTTTGCAGATGGAAAGTACTCTTGTCTGTAGGTTCTGTTAAGTGTTAATTATAACAAATTGCTAATTTCTGTGAAAGGTATTATACAACCTAAAATCATCAGTATCATAATCTTGCTAGCTTATGTGATGTGCAAGATTGGTTTTATTCAACCCTCATATCGTTACCAACGCATCTCGATATTGCCCATGATTATCAATATTACTTTCTGGTCGATGGCATAATGAATCCAATTGTAAAGCAGAAGCGGACAGTACAAGAGAAATTAAACAATGTGCTTCATGCATTGGTCATCGCATTGATTCACCTACAAAGTTAAAAAAAAAAGCATTTTCTTACAGCATTTAAAAGCAATAAAATATGAATTAGATGTTTTCACAAAAAATCATATTCAGTTGCGAAAGCATGTAAAAGCCATTGAAGCAGTGTTAAAGACCTTAAGCATACTATCGTTTTCTAATCGTTTCCGAGTTACTCTTAGCGCCACGTCAATGATGAAGTTTTTCTGAATAGAAATAATTCGGCAAATTACATCGTTTTGCTGTACACCGGTTGTGCTTTATTTATCTGCGACATGAATATACCTGGTGGCAATCATGCGCTACCCTTGAGTGATGATACTATATAGGCCTATAGGGGTATGGGTGTCCCTATCTGCGTGTTCGCACCCTCGTGTTAACATACGTTAACGGAGTAGAACCCCACTGACTCCATCAGAGGTCAATAAGCACACAATGTATTGTAATGCCAAATGTTGGTATATATATTGTAAATATATATGCATGATCGAATTGAATCTAAACAGATATATTGAAATATACACTTAAACCTTAATACCAGTTAAACTGTTGCAATCCAAAGCCGTGAGTAATGCAAAAACATGAAAAACACTATATCCTCAAGTTCCTCAACTCCCGAATAAAGACCGGAAACACGTGACAACTTTCTCGAAACAAAAAACTGTTGACAACAAAGAAGCATTACTAAGACTTGTCGGATAATCATAATCAGGGAAAATAGGGCACTGACCTATTCATTGAATTCACATACTATTAATACAAAGGGGTTAAATAACATTAAAATCCATAGTTACATTGCACATTCGCTACAATACCATATACTATGAATGGGGAGAATACTTAAGTTTAAAAGGTCAATGTGCGATTTTTTACGCCTATGTGGTATGAACCATTCAAGGGGGAGAGTGTCTTTAGTAGACTATGGCTATTCTAGCAAAAAATATGACCGTACCCGTTTTGGGGAAATGTGATAATGTTATGTATCAAATTCTCTTAAGGTACTCTTTACGTTTCTTGTTCTGTTCTTATACTATTTTCTAATTCCAAATACAGCTAAAAGTGATAAGAATTTAAAAAAAACTTAGTAAAAAGCATTTCAACAAAACGTAGCATGATTGTATTTTTGCCAGAAGATAAGAAAGGTATGAAAGTACATTGTAAATATATATAATAATCTATGGAAAGAATCATTGTTACCATGTCATGGATTGTCCAAATTGGATTAAAAAAATAATAGAATAATATGGTATCCTGGGGTGGAGAAAGGGAAGACTATGTTTGATTTGGTGCCAACATCATTCGAAAGAAATTGCCCAGCATGCTACTTTAATTAACAAAATGCATTGTTCCTATTGTTTGCTGCATTCACATTTTATTGTACTTCAATATCTTGAACCTAAACTGCTGTTCTTTTGTCTTTGTCTAATTAAGCATGATAATAGAATTAGAATGGTGAGCTAATTATTAAATCAGTCCACAGTTCCATATTGAATCCGAGTGAAGTAGCCTGTGGAGTTGTTAATATTGCTATCTAGTTTGTGGTGTCTGATGATCTTGACGATTTCTTGATAGTTGTTCCAATCCAAATAATCTATAATTGATAGTTGTCCTTCTCATTGTTGAATTCACCTTAAAAAAAAACAATCTCCGAAACAATGATGATAATATATATTGTTTAAGTTTGGAACAAAATTCTAAGTTTGATATTGATTTTTTGATGTCATTATTTTTTTTATTTCTGATGTTTGAATTTGGGTTTGCTTGAAACGGACTGTTTAGGCTTGACGAAAGTTGTCCAATATAGCAAGAAAACATGGTAGCTCCAACTCTTCCGTGGCGTATAATGCATTTCTCGTGGTATTTGACAGAACTAATCATGTACGTCGATTTTCGCCTGATCTTGATACATTTCTTATCAAGTACGAGTCGCTGATAAATACCAACCCACTGTACAGTGTTAACTGTGGCTGGTCTTCAATTTGGGTAAGTCGTAGGTGAATAATAAGGCCAATGTATCAATCGGAGGCAAACATTGACGACCACAAAACATCAACCAAGGTGGCTTACCATATCTTATTGCCTGACTCTATATGTTTCGTGGCGATCTCAATATCATTGCGTTGCCTGGCTCTGTAGTACCCGAGCTGTATATAAATAGAACTAGAGCTACAGTGCGCTTCTCTCCTGTTTTCCGTGATCATCCGAAGATCCCGTTTTTTACTTTGGTAAACATCTCTTTCGTGGCGGTTATTGCGTTTTTATGATCATTCAAGAACAATTATTTCCACTTACCGGTATATCTGTTTTGTAATCGCCCAAACAACCACATTTTCAAGCAAGAGATCCACACGAAGTTTCGACTGTCTATAAACTAACTGAAACATATTTACATACAAATGTGATTGAGGCAAATATATACAGAAAATGGTAATTTTCCAAATAAAGTTATTTCCAGTTTAGAATATATTCTATATTCAAAAATATTCTTTCAGAATATATTCTGAATATTTAGGTGTTCGATTTTGACCACCCGTTGGTATACAATAAACATCGGAAGACTTAAAGTTAGACGATGGTAAAACTTCCCCTTAAAATCACACTACATTGAAATAGCATCGACATCCAGCTGGATCAAATCGAAAGCTTGTAAATCTAGGCTCAGCTGGAAGCTTTTGGTACCATCAGCGCATGACACATTGGATGTGGTAGGGCTAGACACATATTGATGTGATTTTGCCTATTTGACAAAAATTATAAAATCAAGTTTTTCTTCTTAAGGTGAGGACTAAACTTTCAATCGACAAACCTATCAACAAATTTTCGGAACAGCAATGTTTTCTTCTGTTTCGGTAGTGGTGGCTAATATGGTTATGGAAGGCGTAGAAGATAGAGCTTTAAGTCTTTCCCCAATAGTCCAAGAATTTGGGAAAGGTATGTTGATGATACCTTTAACATTATCAATCGCTATCTGAATTTTAATTCCAACCACCCGATAAGCAATAAACGTTCCGTTTTCAGTAGCCTTAGAAATCGCGCAAAGAAAGAAAAATCAAGAAAGCAACTTTATTAAAAAGACCTTAAGACAAAATGGATATTCAATGAAGATGTTCACAAGAAATCACAGGAACCTTCAAAAATCGAATGAGAAACTGATGTTAAAGTATGTTGACGAACTTAGTGAAAAAATACGAAGAATTTTAGAAGACGTAAGAATTAAAGTTAGTTTCAAACCACAAAATACAATAGGCCAATTGCTTTCAAATGTCAGAGATCGCCCATGTCCTAATCAGAAAAACGGCGTGGTATATGCAATCCCATGCAGTAATTGTTCTTCAATTTACATTGGAGAAACGAAACGAAGTCTCGAAACTCGAAGAAAGGAACATCAGCGAGATGTAAAACAAAAGAAACCTGAAAAGTCGGCCCTTTTGAAACATGCCTTTCTACAGATCATAGCATCGATTGGGAAACAGCAGGATATTGGATATGAAATTCACTACAGGAAAAGACTATTTCTTGAACCATACCTTCATTAACAAAGAGAAAAATTCAATGAATGATAAAAAAGTTCCCGCATGTGAATAAGTCTTTGTTTAGATAGTCCCAATACTTGTTTGAACTTGCGCTAATTCACTTGGATCTATTATATCATATTATCCCCTTTTTTCAGTTTTACGCCGTGATAATTTTTTTCCTTTTTTTATGCTCTATATATTTACGGTAGTGTGCTATCAATATTGTGCCCTGATGAAGTTTATAGTCTAAATAGGAATTCGAAATGTCGGCGAATTTCATCGTTTGGCGCTCCGGAAGTATTCGTACCAAGATGACGCACAACCTGAACAACCCTAACCCGATACACATACTATGTTCAGGTTGTGCGCCATCTTGGTACGAACATTTCAGAGCACTTTATTTCGTGTTGTGTTGGTCTATTTATAGATGTTGTCTTGTCTGTCTTACAAACTGCTTTGTTCAAACAGTTATGTATACTCCGCCCTTACCCCGGTTACCAACGTCCTGCCATATTATAAGTACAGTATTTGATTCAACGTTTTATTTTTAATTTTTAATACTTATCAATAGGGGTAGCCTACATGACGCACATTTGTGTTTTAGGCCAGTATGGTCTTGTCTTATGCATACATCCCGTCTTCAATATTGATATATATAATTGTAAACTCTTTTATATTGCTTTTAGCGTGAATATATACTAGTACGAGGCGAATAAAAACATACATACAGGTACATACAAGTCTATCTTCAAAACGAGAGAATGCAATTGATCCTGCAAAATTAAGTGAGATTTATCTTATATATTCATTCGAACCTGTTAGCTAGAGTGATAGCCAAAGTCACTTTGCTGCTAGCCAACGCAGCGTAATCAGATTCAGCAGTGCTTAGGCGAGGAGGCGCAGTTCTTACCACTTCATGGCAGCTCCTGTCACGAACGAACCGCGGCAGCTCTTGCCATGGTTTTATAGCGCTATTCAGTATTCAGTAATCAGTATTAACGGTATATTCACAAATTAATGTACCAGATTTTAATTGATCATGTGGAATTATATCTACTTAAACCCTAACCCTAACCCCAAATCCATCAAAACTGTATCCATAAGAAAAACGTTCCAACTTACCCAATATTTGTCACCATAAGGGACAGCCCTGTCTTTACGGCCCACCTGCCGCAAAATTTTACCTGCCATTGGTTTTAAATTTGCTGCCTCGGTAACGGCAGTTAACCATGACTCGACATTGGTTTTGCGGCAGCTGCAGACGCCACAGAATACTTAAAACTGCACTTGTAGGCGAGCGTATTCCTAACGCGATCAGGCGATGAGGAAGTAAAGTGTGGAATTCTAATTCAACTGTTGGCAGATACCGGTACTGCAAATGCTACCGGTATTACAGTATGATTGATTGATTACCTTCACTCCAAATTCTACTAAAGTAATAGATGAGTATTCAAACAATACATTCACATATTTTTAGTTTGCTAATTTCTAGGCCCAATCCTCGGTTAACAAAGTTTGTGTGTTTTGTGAGTGTGTGCTGGTAATTTCCCATGTTTTAAACTAGTTTTGCTCGCTTTCCAGAGTTTATAATTCGTGTGTATCATGGAGTTTTCAAAATAAGCCATCTATCTAAATGTTATTTGTACTTTATGTATTGCAGTGATTCTGTGAATAAATAGGCTACTGAATCTAACCAAACAATTTAATGAATGGTTTTCGGAGTCTACGTGAACAATAGGCTACAGAATACTGATAGCAGTGTCAGTACTGCATCTTGATTTGTAACCAGAAACAGATTAATAAATACCAAGTAACAAAATTTGTGGAAAATTCTGATTTTTAAAATGGGAGGAATTTATCTGAAGGAAAATTTGGAAGATCTTTTGAGTGGAAAATATGTTTTGCTGCTCGGTGATTCCGGTAAATAGTTTACTTTTTGTTTTTCCATGATGACATTATGTTGTTTGATTGCTTTTGAACCCATATTCATACTCTTCTCTGGTATTCCAGTATTCTGATATGCATTATTTTCTGGTTCTAATTGGGCCTAGATTTTATAGACAGATTTGATTGTCAAGCACTCAGTTATTGAGTTGGAGATTTTCATTGGATTTATTTTTGTCTATTTTCAGTAATGAATGAGGTTTTCACTCTGGCAGTCTGGTATTATTTTATGATATAGGAAGCGAAAATCTTTTTCTTTATTAAACATATTTGATTATTATTTCAGTGCAAAGGAGTGTCTATAAAGATCTCGTGGTTCTATGTCACGGTAATAGGTTTATGGCACAGAGTGAGCTGCGACAAAAGGTGATAAATTTATTAACGAATAATAAGTTTCCCAATCCTTCCTGGCCAAATAGATTATACAGTTATTCATATTCATGTAAATGTGTGCCTTAGATGAGTGATAATCTATCTATATCACTCCTAAATTTGCCATTCATTATTCAGTTATTGTTTTTTTTACTATTAGACATTGCACTGAAACTGAATTTATATGGTTGTGCATGTATCATTTAGATTGAAGATTTGAATGCCTTCATATCTTATCAACAACTTGTTATGAATAGACTCACAATATATGCGTTATGTCAAAATATCTAATTATAGGCATTGCATTTTCATACGTTCTAAAATGAGCTGTAATTGATGCAGAAGTCATAAATTACTCTGAAAGCATAATGTGTATAAAAGCCATCATTGGATCAGATTCATTAAGTTTAACTGTTTTTTTTTTCAAATAGGGTGAAGACAGCTTTTTGGGTGACGAACTCATTCATCGAAGTGAATTGACCAATGGTGTACATTATAGAGAAGAAAGGGAATATAAGAATAGGAAATTTCATTTTAAGTATGTTGAATCATACTGGGTAACAAAGCAAAATAAGGCTTTTGCAAGTTTCTAACCTAAATAGTCGAAACAATACATTTTATATGAGAATATATATTTCATGAACAAATCTTGAAGTTCGTGTTGTTCTTTATATTAATATTTTTGTCATGTTGGGTTTCAATGGCCCACCGTAACTATTAGTTATCAGGCTCTCGATTTACACAGGCACATACGAAGACCTTTTTATAGCACTCCACATTTATTACAACCTTGAGTATTAAGAATAGTACTTAATAAATTTATGCAAATTAAATTGGAATCATGCTGTATTGTACATTAATAGTGTGCATTTTTCCCATAACTCCCATGATATTCTGTGTTTATAATTCTACAACAATGACCTCATGTTCACACATTGTCTTTATCTTGCAAAAGCGAAATGGTTTTGACTCCTTAAATTCTATGATAAGAATTCCACCAGAACACTGGGAAATTTGTCACATATCTATGTTTAGTAGCAATTATTGTATATCATACATTACCTATGCTTAAACTCAATTTTTTAAAATAATAAACATTTACACCAACAGTTTAAGTACAAAGGAAATAGCAGAGAGATAAAAATTTTCTGTATACTGTTTGAGGCTTTGACCACTAATAATGATGATTTCTATAAAGTTTGCATTCACAGCAAAGGGTCAAATTTTTTTGGTGTAACATACCATGTGTTTAATTGTGCTACTTGCACATGGGAAACTTTTTCGTTTTACAAACATCAAGACCTATAATGAATATTAAATTATTTTTTCAAATGACATATATCATGGCATGTATATTTTATCGAACTAATTCACACTTTTATTCAAGACCATCTCAACAGGTTTCTACAGCATTCTTTAATCGATGATCGATCTAATATACGGGGAGGTTGGTGAATGCATTTTACATTATTCTTTTTTTTCTTTTTCAGGTTTCATTTTCTTACCCGTGTATATAATAAATATGTGGAATCTATTTTGAAAGATATTGAGAAAGGGAGAACGGTTTGCCCTGACGTTTTGGTTCTCAATTCATGTTTATGGGACATCAGTAGGTAGTTGGATTAAATTAGTTTTTGTTTTATCTGTTTCTGATTTCAATTTTGAGCAATTCTGAAAACAATTAACTGGCTATCTAACCCCATACCCGACATGGACTGGTAAACGGACGAGGGGGTGTGGTTCGCCATATGATTAAGTTGTCTTATAGGCTTTCCTTTCCCCCTGGATGTAAATCTTCATCCAAATTGGCATTACAATACATTATGTGCTTTTTGACCTCTGTCAGTAGGGTTCTACTTCGTTAACGTGTGTTAAATAACACGGTAGTGCGAGCACACAGATAGGGACACCCATCCTACAAGCCAATAGTATAAGTATCATCACTCAAAGGTGTTGTATTTACATATATTTTTTAATTTTTTTCATGTATACATCCAGTGTATTTCGTGTTGTGTTGGGTCTCTATTTATAAATGTTTTGGTAATGCTTCGGAATCATTTTGTGGATCTTAGCTCACTTGAAGTTACCTAATACTCGTCAATCCAAGATATTTATTATAGCTGGACCCTTTCTGTGATTATAGTAAGGATCAAATGAACATTTGTATTTTTAAGAATAAGCTGGCTTGTTGTTTCTCATCTGCTGATACTGATAGGTTTAATTCAAATATCAAAAAATATATCAATTTATTTCTTTCATTTGGGTTGATGGTTTGGTTTATTTGTTTTATTATTTTGAGAATGATTTCAGTTCTTGAAATTATTGTTTACAGCAGCATTTATAATGATTATGGATTGATTTTTAGGTATGGCGACAATTCAATGAATGAATACAGAGAGAATATTGAAAAATTATGCAAACGCTTGAAGGAAATGTTACCACATGACACATTGGTTATTTGGAGAACTGCATTACCAGTATGATAATATATTGTATATAGTTAATTACCGGTATGTTCAAAACAAATTCCAAAATCAATCTGATAATTATTTTCTGTTAAATTAACATTCCATTGGCAGCCTCACTGTGATATGCTTGGTGATTTCTATATTAAATGGATATATTCAATTTGAAATTGAATTGGGAACATATGCCTGTCCCTATTTCAACTGTAATGAATTTGAAACTATACAAACTATATGAATGTGTGCAAGGTCTGGATAGCAGATCCTTATTTGGTGTGGTATTCTTGGCATGTTACTGAGGAGGATATCCATATAATATAATTGGATAACATTACAGCTTGGTTTGTCACATACCCAACACCGCCTTGATATGACCTGTATACGGGAAGCATGCATGATAAATGGGCCATGCTTATTTAGTAGCTATTTCTATCCACTCAGATAAAATAAACCTTGCATTTTTTGTTGACAGGTTAGTGAAAACATGAAGGGAGGATTTTTAACACCAGATGCTGAAAAGTTCAGAGATTTATTGAAATTAGACATTCTCAGAGGAAACTATTTCGCTTATAACATTGTTAGTCGTTACAGTTTTGATGTTTTAGATATGCATTTTCATTTCCGACATCAACTTCACAGGTAATCAGAATTGTTATTGTTAATTATTATCCGTATAATATATTTGTCATAATGGTAATTAACTTCATTCACTGGCTAACAACCTTTCTCTAATTCATGTATAAGATAAACATCTTTGTATATTCTGTATCATTGTAAAAGAACTGGGTGACCCAAAAAACAGAACCAATAAATTTTATGACTATTTCTCCGAGAACTAGGTAGATTATTTAATTCTATCTACACTTAAATTTCTGTTTGTGTATGATTGTACCCAAACGTTTCGGAAATCTAGACGTTTTGCACAAAAATTATCGTATGTTCGCTCTAGAATATATTCCAAATGCCCTCCTCGACGTTGGAGACAGACTTGCATTTTTTGTGCAAAATTGGCAATCACGTGCACAATTGATCAAAATTTGATCATGTGAAATTTCCCACAACTGTGTTGTTTTCATGACCGTCAATTAAACTCTTATTGCTTGGGCCTATGGTATCATTGTTCTTCACTTTCAAATGAGCATGGCACATTGCCTTTCTCACATTACTCATGTTCAGACACAAAGATAGTCATATATGAACACAAAATAGACCTAGCTCTTATTTAAACCAATGAATAATTTGCTCACATACTCTCAGCTTTTAATTTTCTAAAGTATATTGTTTGAACAAACACGAAGCTTAATAATGATGGTCTTACATAAGTTGTGGGTGGAAACATATATGTTTTTTAATCATGAAACACAATGTCTTTATTAATAGACGAGCTAATGATGGTGTCCATTGGAATATGTATGCTCATAGACGAATGACTAATCTTTTGTTGAGTCATATATCACGAGCATGGGATAAGGAATTACCTTTATTGCCATGGGCAGACAATTCAAGAATAGAATTCGAATTTGATGGTAAGTTCTGTTCTTGTTGAAGGAGAATTAATAATGTTAACTTTGAAAAACTTCATATCTAAGATTTCTAATTGGCATGTGATTTTTTACGTATCGATCTTAAGATCGGTAAGTATGTTGATAGGTATTTGTCTGTTTGTTTGCTTGTTTGTTTGTCTGCTAGATACACGCGATATCTCACGAAAGCGAGGTTGAATCTGCTTCAAATTTTGCATGTGCATTCATCATATCTCGGATCAGGAGCCTATTGATTTTGGATGAATTATGTCGTATAATTAGCGAGTTATTATTTAATTAGTGATGAAGAGATCTGGATTTTTACAAAGCGAGAGATTTTCGAGACGCGCTGAATGTGTGTGTGCGTGTCCGATGCGCAAGTTTTCCCGCTAGTGAGTCAGAGCGAAGGATACACACCGCTAGATCGTATCTCGTGATTAATCTTTAAGCATTGTCCATATCTCTCTTGTAACTTTGACGTCGTCGCGATGCGCAAGTTTCCTTCGCGAAATTTTCCATGCTATTGAGTTAGAGCGAAGGATACATGCCGCGAGATCGTACCTCGTTACTTATAATTACTCTTTAAAGTTTAAGCAATGTCCATATACCACTATCAGGTTCGGGGTTTCAGAATTCCTCACCAAAATATCGCTAGGCTGTGTTTGAATAGCCGTCGCAACCCGGGTTAGCGCCGTTGTATTTGACACAAAATATAGGATTGGTAAATAGGCTATTGGCTGGAAACTAATCAAACAATCCAGTTCGGATTTGCAGAATTCTTCATAAAAGTATTTCCTCGAGTAGTATTTCGACGACGACATGGGGAGTTGGCTATTGTTTCCTCCATTTTTGATATTGGCTGAAAACTATTCAAAACAATCCAGTTTGGGTTTGCAGAATTTTTCGAATCGAAACCGTAGTTTCTGTTTTGGGGCATCCCCTAACTTTCGATCGATAAGTCTTCGGTCTCTGACCGATATTCTCGTCTTTTATATTGGAAAAGAGGAAAATGGCACGAGAGACTAATCATCACGGGGAAACATGACCATTGTTAAATTTATAGTTGCTTACCCATCATGGGATGGTATCATTACTGATACAAAGCATTTGAAAATGCACAGTGTGTCATTAGCTCTTTTTAGGCGCTCCAGAAGTATGTGTACCAATATGGAGGAAACTAATTTTGTTCACCTGCTTTACATCAAGTTGCGTAAAGAGATGGAAGCCTATGGGCAGGGGGTATATATTCATTTGGCTAACACAGACAGTCCCCAAGCTCGTAATAGAACTAAATTAAGGAAAATCGGAATAAAATTATGGCCTAACCCTAACCTGGTACACATACTACAGGAGGAGCTCATTTTTGTGAATGTTAGCACTATTCTATGCTGTACTAATATCCATGATACTTTGATGGAAATGTATACAGGTTGAATATTGATAAATTAAACAAAACGACTTATTTAATGGTCAATTATATTGGAGTATTTTATTGTACAGATATTGAAATGAATACAACAAAAGTACTCAAGCAAGCATATGAACCAATTTCTGGATGGCGACGTTCTTTACCACCTCTGATGGAAATTCCTCCTAAAATGCGAAACAGAAATAGTGGAATGACAAATGCCTTGTCAAATGTACCAATTTATTCTCAAAAAGATTATTCGAACATGTACTCTACACCTGCAGAAGAAGATTATGATGCGGTAAGATCACAAAAACACATTCTTCAAATTGTTTTTTTTTCAATATAAAGTAATGTAGCCATTGAAAATTCATGATTTCTGCCGTTTCAAATTTCCTTAAGAGCAAATTTTGCTAATAATTGTTAAAACTTTGTCTTTTTGCACATTGTAGTCTGATGGTGGAATGTACCAGTTGCTGACTCAGGATCCAATATTTGATCGATCTCACAGGCTTCCAACATCGCCATATCCTGCACATCACCCGTTTCATACTGTCAGTAGGCCACACGGACATCTATCAGAGCATGTAAGTATAGTTTGGCTAACCTAGAATACATGGTACTCTTGTAGTGTGTGTTTAATGTTAGGGTTAGGCCATAATTTTATTCTGATTTTCCTGATTTTAGTTCTATTACGAGTTTGGGTACCATCTGTGGTAGCCAAGTGAATATACCCCCTGCCCATAGGCTTCCGTCCCTTGACACAACTTAATGTAAAGTGGGCGAACAAAATTAGTTGCCTCCATGTTGGTACGTGGAGTGCCGTAATTTTTTACTTGAAAGTACTGAACATTTTGAATAGATGATTAGGTTTGGAAGTCCCTAGTTGCTTCTCTTCCTCAAATAATAATTTTTTATTGCTGTTGTATAGAATCCTAACTTGGAAGTTGGTCCCATGCGACATGTAAAAAAGTGGTCATCCAGGAATGCAAATGCTATAAGACAACAAGGAAATGCTACTGACAGAATAAAGATGCGAATTCAGAAGGATAGAATGCAGGCCAGGAGATTACCACCATCTCGAAATATATCAGAAAAATATTATGGTTTGTTGATTTTTCTGGGCTTCAGTTAGTGGGAAAGTTGACACCAACATAGTGCTTTGTGAATTTAGGACATACAACTAATTGGTTGTAGACTAACAACCAGTTAAGGCAGTGGTTCTGAAACTTTTCCAAGCTGCGCCCCCTTTCTAGAATTTGTTTTGTGCCTCACTTTTGAAATAAATAGCGAACCATAAGCTACAAGTAACAAATAGTAAGGCGAAAGTGTGTTTTATTCAAAAACACATCAAGAATGCGTGGATGGAGCGTGAAATGCAAATTTTCAAAATAAGGGCGTGCAAGATCAAATCTAACAAATAATTTTATTTTCAATTAGCTTCATTCCCCCCTCTAAAATTTTCCACGCCACGCCTTGTGGGGCACGATCCGTCCTTTGTGAACCACGGAGTGATTGTATTTGACTCAATATTAATAAACCTCTTCCTAGATTTTGTGTCAAAATCTTGTTCGGTTTTCATGTTTTTATTTTCAATCATTTGCTACTTGGTCCAGTAATCAGATAATGCTGTTTCCTTTTAGAGATTTGGTAGCATGGATGAAATATCATAATTTGAAAAAGTTTAACAATTTATATTTTATTTTCTATGAATAATAGAGTCTCCTCGAGCTTCTCGACATATCCGCCGGAGCCGACCTGAACCGTTGCCTAGGCAGTACAGAGGCAGTTACGAAAATCACTGGTCTCAGTTTTCCCGACATCATCCTCAATATACGTCTTATGATGACAGATTTCAACAGGATACCTTATTTTGACTATCTATTAGTCACTATCAAAAAAGTAAGTATGCCTATTTCGCAGAATTCTCAAATTCTGTTAAGGTTACTAAAAATCCTAATTGTTTCGAGGGTGATTGGGAAACTGTAAATATAAAAAATGGTGATTTTGCAAATGGTGATATTCATTTATTTACATATGTTTGGCATTTGATACAAAAAACTGAAAATGATGTAATAATAACAAAAGTGAAAAACAACTTCTTTTCAAGCGCCTGCGTTTGCGTTATGTTAGGAATTGTGATGTACTATTTTGGTATTTCATGGGAATTGTCATCTGCGAATGAATTTGTAGAATTCTTTAACGTATTTCATTTGCAACAAAATCATGATGAAATCTGCTCAATAAAATGTACATAATTTTGCATAAGTCATAATTTTGTTGCAAGAATAAAACGGGAATAACAGTACTTTTATGTGTGAAATATTATTTTCGTTGTGTTCAGTGTGTTAGTGAAATGTATACATGCTCTGTTATTATTCATCCAATGGTGGTATTTTTGAAATGCTTGCATATGATGTGATTGTATATGATTCTACTCTTCAAAATTTAAGAAGAAAAAAAGGTTCACTTACTGTTGTTGAATTTTGTGAAAACTTTTTTTTTATGTATTTTTTTCGACTCACCCATGACATGTAAAAATTTTGTTTGCTACATAAATTAGGGTGCATTGACTGCATGGAGTTTTTGCAAAAATCTACTGTGAACAAGTTTGTATCTATTTCTGTAACCAATTCCACAGCGGTTTGGTGCAAATTTCCAAAGCTGCAGACCTATAATTCTTATTACTTACAATTATTCTGATTTATAAAATTGTGCAACATTTTGTATTGCTAAGAAGCATTCAATCTCCTTACGATATGTATTTGGTCAGACCGCAGTGCCTTAAATTTAATTGTACATAGCTAGCCCTCATGTAAATTGCAGACAGTGTAAAAAAAAAATTTCACTTCAATTCTTCATTCTGTTTTTTTTTTCTAATTATTATCACCATAACCAATACTTAATTTAAACAGTGATGCATCTGTCAATATTCACTGCAATTTTTATATGTTCTTTATGCAACTTGCTGTTTTCGTTGGACCATTCAAACTCCTGGTATTCAGAATAAATCGTGTCACAGCGATTTGTTCACAGTAGCATAGCAGTTGCTTGAGATTCAAAATTTATGACCGAAAGGAATTGGCGATCTATAAAATGGTTGCCCGGTATACCTTTCTATGTGTACATATTTCAGTGTTTTCTTATATCTGTATTTCTTCCTTGCCCTATTTCATTTTGTATGCAATATCTGCTCATTTCCTTATCTTTAATCTGATTTTCTGGAGCAAGGGTGCTACTCCCAACATTGCATTTTCATTGTGCTAAACTGGATCTTCACCCTTAATTT
This sequence comes from Styela clava, assembly GCF_964204865.1. NCBI lineage: Eukaryota > Metazoa > Chordata > Ascidiacea > Stolidobranchia > Styelidae > Styela > Styela clava. The sequence goes on from NC_135255.1 coordinate 1,364,890, forward strand.
TCCTCCCCATTTCTATTTTTGAATAAAGCTTGTCTGATATGTGTATGAATATGCTCTCCCGCTGACCGTTGGGGCGCGATGGCCAGGTAGGTAGAGTAATGCACGATATTTGTTTTCTATGTTGGCGCTGCGATGAAAGATTTTTTTTTCGCTTACATGTTTGCCCCTAACGATTAAATATACCAATTGTTCTCAACCTGTTTGCTACATTACTCCCTTTGCCTATTTAAAAATTTAAACGTTTTCAATATTCAACAAGAGAGCTATGCTCAAATATATGGACACGTAGCGCCACCCAATGGCAATAATTTTGATGACGTCATGGCGAAAAAAAAAAGTAATAGCCTTCTGGAGAAAAATTTTATCTTCAACCACTGAAAATTTCAAAGCAATTGGTCCAGTATTCGAAGAGAAAAGCGACTTTTTAAAAACGTGTCAAAAAACAAGAACAACAACAAGGACAACAAGAACAACAACAACAACATAATATTGAAACGATCGTTATGTCCACTACGTGTCCAATAAGTTATTAGCTAGTGGTATGTGCAACTAACACGCTGTCTTATGTACAGTTATTAGATTAGTTTATAATGTATGCAAACAATAATTCTCATACATGTTTTATTCTGCATTGATCGTACACAAAGGTAGTGTTTGTAATGATACGTAGAAATATTACGTAAGACGAAAATATGAAGCGTGTTAAATATCATTTACATTATCCTTTGCACGGTGAAGTATCGTAAAAACGGAATAAACGGATAAGAAATATAATCTCTACGCAATTTAAGCTATCATTGAATAATGATTGAAATTTGCATCGTAAAAAATTATTTATACCATATATATATGTTTAAACATCCGATCCTGCTGTGCATTCAGTAGCTAATTCGGCCAAATTTCGAATTGAATGCAAAAAAACGCAGCTGTTAATCGCTTGGCAATATATTACCACTTAATTCGGTGTCGGACAAAGCGAAGTTCGGATTGAATGTTTTGTAGCTCGGAGGTATTCAAGATATCTTCGTCAAAGTTTTTGAGAAGGAATGAATACTTCGGTAAAGTGTAAATTTGGGCAACTGTCGAAATTATCCGAGTTCATCAATCCAAAAAAAAGAATCAAATTTATTTTGTGGTCATTGTATTTCCATAAAAAAAACGTAAAACGGCATTTATTTTATAAAACAATGTTACGGGTACTGGTTTTGAGTTTAGTCAATAAAGTATACAGCACTACTTGATCCATACATTAGTCACGCAAGCTTATAAGGCGCTATAATATATATAAGGCAAGCGATCGATTTTTGAGGAAAAAAGATTTAGCTCAAATTGGATTATTAGGAATAGGTTCCCCAGCGACCTCGAATCGTCGCACTTTTCTGCATGGGAAGTCTGCTGCATATATATGTATTATTCTAAGTCAAAGAAAATTGGCGCCGATTTCTGTATTATTTACCAACTTCTGTCCCAGAACTTCGAAAAGAAAACGAAATCATATAACCATGTGCATAATTTGAATATTCTTGTAAACGTCATATTCGCACGACAGATTGTTGTCGTTTTTACTGATTTGTGATGTGATTATTACACGATCGGTCGGAGTAAAATTACTTTTGTTACGCAAATACAGGTATTTAATATTTGTTATATTCTTTACATTATTTTGTCGCCGATCCGCGAAGATATTGGGAACCATTGGTAAAGTGCAGGGCTACTCAACTGGCGGACCGCGGTCCGAATCCGGACCTTCCGAGTATTTGATTCGGACCGCAACTAATTTTTTAGTTGATATCCTTGACCCCACTTTTGCAGTTTCCTTTTATAAAATCACTTTTATAATTTTGAATATTTTTTTACATGAAAAGAACTATAACCCCATAATAAACAATCTTGATTAGCTAATAATCATTAGTCAGTCGAGAAGGTGCGCGTTGGATGCGGAAATATAATTTGTGGAAAGACCGGACCCAAATAATTTTGAAGTTTTGTTTGCGGATCTTGGGTAAAAATAGGTGAGTAGTCATGGTATAGTGCAGGGTGATTCAAGGTTGTCAGCTTCGGGGGCCACAAAATTTTTTTTGCAATGCTCGCGGGCCAATAATAGGTAAACAGTGCAACCACCCACTTTTGTTGGGCAGACACATTGACACTGTTTGTTATTTATTAAGCTAAACATGCAGAAACTATCAAAAAACTCACTGAAACGTGCGAAAGTCTTTGCTATATCTACATTTAGTGTAAGATTTCAAGTTCTTCCGCAAATGTAAGTGATTTCGAACATCGATAAGATTCTCAAAAAAATGCTCATTGCTCCTAAGATTATGCCGTTTTAGATTATATTATTTTATCACCGACACAACTTGCAGACATATTGAGCAAGCATTGTGGCGTTTTACCTCCCATATCCAGTTAAATATATATCTGCTTGAATTGGTCAGCTTTCTTTTCAAACACAGTTAACAAACATGTTTACAAAATATCTTACAAATGTGTAGGTATTTGTTCAAAGAGAATTGTTTTGAAACAATTGTTTTAAATCAATTTTTTTGTATTAAACAGGTTAAAGAAAAATGGATTTAAAAACGTGCCAAGAGCTTATTGTTATCGATAACCCTTAGAAACAACACAAATATCGATGACTTGCCCACACACGCCTTCTCAAGCTGTAGTTCAATACGTCCGCAAATGTGGTTTGCGCAAGAAGACGCAACCGATAAAAGGCTTTACGTGAACCACTCTGCGACGAAACAACCTTGCGAAAATTGAAATACAGCCGAATAAACGAGTTTGTATAACTTTGAAATATTCTATTCCTCTAACCTCAAAAACAAAGTATGTTAATTTAAATTAACCGAACAGTTTTAAACGTAATACAGTAATGCCTTCATTTTATGAAAAAAAAGTCAATACATAAACTCGAAGTCCCTAATATAACGCCTTATTTTTTTTCTTCTGAAAATGTAAAAATACAATCTTCAAATTGTTAATATGCTAAATATTATGATATAAATACTCTGAAAGCGGCTTACAATGCGATGCAATCTCGAATAAAACTAAAAATATAATTCTGCCAATAACAGGTTAGCTGTTACGTCATTGTATCACATGGTATTACAATTAGCACAGCCTAGGCCAGAGTGTCTCATCGTCCAAATCCGTAGGTTGCCGCCGATCTTAGTATATTTCTCATTATCGTAACGCACTTGTTCGGCTCAAAGCTGCCCTTGAGCTACTGCTCGTGAGCTATATGTTTCATAATTTTTCTTACCTAAAACGTCTCTCTGATATCTCGGATAAACATTTCTGTTAAAGTCTTTTGATTTTGGAGTGAGTACAAATTTTTACTTGCGTTTTTGACATTATTATTCCGGCTGCGTGTGTAGCTGATGGAACGCAACGTTTTGGCGTAATTTTCGCGGCGTTGCAAGGGGTATTTCAATAAATAAAAACAGAAAAAAAATTGATTTAAAATAAGCCCTTGTTTTAAAATAAGAGTTTTTTTTAGAATTGATAAAAAACAAAACCCTACAAATGTGAGGTACATGAGGGTAACTACAAAATTTCCTATTTGTTTTCTATTTCCTATTGTTAGGCCAAAACATTATTTAGTTATCAGGCAAAGTCAACCTAGGCTAATAGATTCTGCATTCGATTTTTAGTTTTCTATGATGCCTACATTGTTAGCATATATTCCCGACCAAAAAGATAGAAAGACAGTTAACATTCTAGACTTGCCAGCCACATTATTCATCAGCGAGCCATAACACTAGTCAATTCAGTGACATTAGTGATGTAACAATATGTCAAATAAAATTTTCTGGTTTTTTTTTGCGATGAAACAAAACAAAATGCGATGCGACGCGGGCCACATATAATGAAGCTACGGTTCCATACGGCCCGCGGGCCTGGGTTTGTACCAGCCTGGTATAGTGTATAATTCCGTGTCAGAACTACTATTCCGCTTGAGACATCGCAAATCATAAATTGGAGAAAGCTTATTAGATATGTCGTCATCGCAGGGTGGTTTTCTTTCACTTCATTTTGTCAGCGAGCGCAAAGCGATTGTTCAAATACCGCTTTCCACCACAATTAGACCAATCAATTTCAAATACCTGAATATTGAAGTAGTCATTAGGAGGTTTTTATTTTTATGTTTGTTTTCCCAGGACCTAGGTGCCGCAGTTGTATGCAAAAGTTTGCTGTTTTATTTCCGGGTAACATTGTTTTGAATTTATTTCGTGTCCACTTATTTGAGCCTTGCTCTTTTTTACGGTTTTTTGATTCTTTAAATACCTACTAAACTAATGCAGTTGATCAGAGAAGGGCATGCTGCCTCACCACTTTACTTATTACATCAGTCTGTATTACTATTACCTAATATGTTGAACCACTTCTGAATTCCGAAGCGATCTCTAGTTATTCTATAATTAGTATATGAGGTTATCAGCAGACAACACTGCTGACAAAATCCTATTCGCTTGGGGTACCCACGTCATAATCAAAATGAGAATTCTGGTGAGAAAGGACCTGTTTATAGATAGCACGTCTTACGAGTCTGTAAAAACAATCTTTGAGTATTAATTATATACAGCACCAAATATGAGTGATGCGGAGTGGATTTTAGATTTATGACACAGGAACCTGGTATGAGGTATCTACTGTGTAGCATCTCTTCAGCATATAATACATGCAAGATGCAACTATACACAATTAAAATAGGATATTCAGGAGAATACCGTATTTGCTCGTTTAAAAGCCCGGGCGCTTATTTTTTTTAAACATACTCACTAACCGGGCCCTTATTCAGACCGGCCCTTATTCAAGCAGGGGCGCTTGTTATTTTTAAAGTAAAATTACACACAAAAATACCGGTAGATAAGATCGATCGTTACAATAATTAATACCGTATATTGTCATTTCCAGTTCTCAAGTATGATTTAAACGAGAATAATGAAAATTTTGACTTTTTCTACGCACCGCAGGTACAAATCCGCAAAAAAAAAAAAACTTTTTACACCGGGCGGGTATTCAAGCACCGGCCCTTATTTTTTTTTTTATGTCCTGTTCACACGGGCGGCTATTCAAACGGGCCCGGGCGTTATTCTATTCCCGTCTATTCAAACGGGCTTATTCAAGACCGGGCGTTAAAACAAGCATTTACGGTAGTCTATAATCTGAACCTAAAGATGAATTCAATTTTAAAATGATCGTAAAAAGCAATAAGTAAGTATTTGAACCCATCGAATCGCATAATTAGTCTGAATCTGCTTCGTGATAAATTTGTGATCGATTAAGTCAAGATAATTTCCAATCGTTTATTGCACTAGTGATCATAAAGAAAACATTTTGAACAAAGAAAAAAATATAAAATGCTCCCTTATTTGAACCATTTCTTACACATATATTGAAAATTAGGTAATTTTTACTAATTTACCTTGTTGTGAATATTTTCCGATAATTTATTTATGTGTTCCTAACGAAGAGATGTTTGTTTTCACAACCTAACAAGTATTGTAGCTGTCGTTGAAGCCGTTTTGAGTTCCCCCGCGACCCTTGTCACACAACGTTAATTAGTTTGTAGGCCCTATATACGATTTTTTCGCTTTTATGTGTGGTGAAAAATAATTGAATGATTAAGAATCTCACAAATACCTCTTTTTATGGCCTTTTTCTATGATCATTTATTTGTACTACAATATTAATGATGGAGTGTTATCGTTCTATAGAGAAATGTTCCAGAACATTTCTAATGATATAAAACTGGGTTTAAACATGTAACACTGAAATTAAGTATAATAAATAATGAAAAAAAATAATTTGCAAGAGGATGCTGAGCGCCCCGTGGAAAGAATCCGGATGTTTTGTCACTTAATCTTCTTTCATTCGAACCAGAAGGAACTCTTACATCTAAACGTGATTTTTTCGTGGCAATTGTGACCACAAAAACAAATTCTATTTTTCATATTTTCAACTAATGTTTACCGCAAACATTTGTGGTTGATGCAGATTTCTTTAATTGCTTCTAAGATTATTCAGTTCTCCCTCCTCGCCATTAGGTAAAAAGTTAATTGCAATCGAAACATGACTTTTGACAACGTTGCCTGTTATAATAACACATAAGAATATATTTGAGAAATTCTCCGTATATATTTCGTATATGATAAACGATGACTCAGTTTCATTGCGTACTCGGACCTAATAACTCAATGGGGAATGTCTCCCCCGGCGACGTAGATAACGTCGCGTGACTGACGTCGACTCTAAAAGAAAACAATCCTCTCTCGACTGCGCGGATTTTTTCTTAGCATCAATATAAAGACGCAGCATTGGGCTCTCGTTACATATAGCTCAATAACTTGCGAGCAAGAGGTCAGCGTGTTTTTCGACTATACCTGAGTACTTTCGTACTGATATTACTATTTTAGTCAGCCTTTTCTTGGGCGAAGTTACTTTTTACAAAACGACATTCCGTGACGCCGTTTTATTTCAACGAAGCATAAAACGCAAAGGATTTATTCATAAATCTACGAATCTATACAACGTATTTTGACATTACTTCAACGGATTTATACAACTAATACAAAAATGTCAACTTTCTACTACTGTCTTTTGGTTTTCGTCATTTTGTCAGTTACTTCAATTCAGGTAATATTTTAAAATGTTTGCCTAACATTAGTCTAAAATTTTGCAGTTTGATGGCATAGACATGTATATTTTCGTTGCAAAATTTCTACAATATTGTAATTTATACAGTTGGTGAAACACTCCAAATAAATATTGGTAATACAATGCTACAGCAGTCATATGTGGCATGTAGGTTCAAGATGGGTTTAAAAATCTCATGGTGTAGGTATTCTCGTGGTACCTATTTTGTAACTGAGAATATTAAGTTATGTGAAATAATAAACATCGGTTTTAATCTGTGATTGGCAAAAAGATATTTAGATAAATGTGGTATCTTTTCTACATACGGACGAATAACAAGTTACTTATTATCTTTCATACATTCGTTCTTGAGCTGTTAATAACCTCTGTGTAGACATCGTGTTGGTTGTGCAAACAATATCTGTTTTGCGATATGCTTGGTAGATTTACTGTTCGTCTGATCGCGAAGCTACTTCTTTTGTCGCCGTGTGGCATTTTTCACATACCATAAATTCTTTCACAAGTATGAGCAACAACTCAACTGATAAACGTCAGATAATTACTAGAACAGGCAATACCATATTCGGCATAATGACCTCGTAGGAATTGTCATCTTGAAATAATTTTTTCGGTAAACACATTCTATGATTCACTTGATCGGCTGGTATGTCAGTATGTGTAAAATTTTCACGATTAGACTTTGACTTAAGTGCTTCCTTTAAATAGCACGGAATTTTATAAGCTTGAAATTTATTGATAGTAATAAAAAAGTATTATTAAAACTATGTACATAAGCTATCTTAAAAATAGTTTAATGAAATCCAGTCCTATGAGTGCTTTATCGAAACATTTTACATCTCTTTCAGACATCCATGGCAAAAGATTGTTCTAAACCATGTCCGAAATGCCCAAGTGTTACAAAATGCGCTTTTGGAGTGAGCATAGTTCCGGACGAGTGTGGATGCTGCAAAACATGCGCCAAACAACTCTATGAATCTTGCGATGCTTCCAACCCATGCGATCACCACAAAAACTTATACTGCAGCTTTGGCGATGTTGACGACACTGCTGGAGTTTGTGTTGGTAAGCCGTTTGTTTGTACGCTTGTCAAGTTTGATGAATTGTTGTTACATTGTAAAGAATGGTAGTTTCTAATATATTTTAACTTCAAAAAGTATCAGATGATTGTCTATTTCACTCAAATCAATGTAATTTAAATTAAGTCGTATGAAAACAGATATCCTTTTCATTGTTACCGCCTGTCGCATTGTTTCTTTTAATTCATCCCCTTGTTTTCTTGAGACAATTTCTTTGTGACTCGGTAACCTCATGAAACTCAATGCCCTACAAATTGTTAAAATAGGAACTGGATGTTGTTTTGAGTTGCTCGTATATGATGGTTTCATTCGCCTAAGCATTTCCAATATAGTCATATGATACTAAATCAGATAATTGAAGCTTCAAAATTTTTTTATTGAAGGAATGTTATATCACATTCCTTGCACCCACGGTTTATTTCCACGTGATTTCACACATTAACATATTTTTCCGCATGATGATTTGTATGTATATGAATCTCGGTATATTATATAGCGTGCTATATTATAATGTCTGTAAATATTTAAAAATTTAATTTGCAAATTATTCAATTTAGCAAAACCTGGACGCTCATGTTTTCTCAATGGTAAAGTGTATCTCAACGGCGAATCATTTTCACCAAGCTGCAAAGTTCACTGTACCTGTATTGATTCAGACTTCGGATGCATGCCACGATGTCCTGTTAGTGCAAAAATTCCTCCGGTAAGAATCGTTCATAGAGTATAACGATATTTATGTAATGTAATTCATGATTTATCTCAACTAGACCGAATCTGGCCACGAAATTATTAAATATTTTAACGATGCCTTTACTTTTATAGAATTGCGAACATCCTCGTCTTGTTCTTAAACCTGGTAAATGTTGCGAGGAATGGATTTGTATGAAGAGCAGCAGAAAATCTGTTATGCCAAAAATTAACCGACAAATAAAGTCGAACGAATCGCGACATGGAAAACACAGTCCACGACCTGCAGTATTTAACTTTGCTGGTAAATTTTTACTTTTTGTACTATTTTAAAATGATATGAATGCCGTTGCAGAAAATATCCTCTCGGAAACACTGCATTGGGTTTCCAGATTAAATATCTTTTGTTTTGTTCAAACAAAAACACGACGCTTAAGATTCTCGTTGTTACCGCAAAAATGTTTGAATAAAAATAGCTTGCTTTGACGTCAATGAACCCGTCGAAGTTAAATATTTTTGTAACACTTGAACGCCTAAGAATGTCTGTAATCCGCGCTGTGGTTCAATTCTGGTAGACCTTTCCTTATTGTTACAATCACGCGAGAGAAATGATTGGGATTCTCAAGTTATTTATGGTATCATTTTATATAAAAATTTTCCAAAATTAAAAACATATACTTTTGCAGTTTTATTCTAGCCGTTTTATTTGTGAGAAGCGGGAATTTTAGTTGTTGACAATAAAATCTGGTAATGCGCAGTTTACTTGAAATTGCTCTACATATTTTTACCAAATAAGGTGTGTCTACGGTGTGCATTTTGCCCGAGGTCGCGTCGATTTCTCTCGTTATATGGAACGGTTAAATTTCAAAACATAAAGTGCAACTGAGTTGATAGTTCTAATGACTAGTTTTCTATGGTCATACTGTTTCGAATAATAAAATAAAAGCATATAGCAAATGAATCTTTGCGCTTTTACAACCTTGTTTTAGATTGTTTTTACCGTGCTTTGTCACGTAGAAAATCTCTTCTTCATTATTTGAATCAGAAATAATTCCGGTGTTTTTGTTTACAGCCGCTCGTCGTCAACCCGAGGTTTCTCTTGCCATCCGCGGGGAATGCATGGTACAGACTACTCAATGGTCTGCTTGCTCCAAATCATGCGGTTGGGGCGTTTCGGAAAGAGTGACAAACGATAATAAAGCTTGTAAATTGATGAAAGAAACTCGCCTATGTCAAATTCGCCCTTGTGGCGAAGATTATACAGCACGTGTGAAGGTAACTAAGTTATTCAAAAAAAATTTATCATGCTATATACAGTACTGTATTATATTCTCAATTTTGTATATTCCGAAAATTTTAATATAATGTTATGTTAATTCCCGTTTTGTATAATGTTAAGTTAATTTCATTAAACTTTTTTCCAATTTTTTCTAATTGAATTTTTATATTATTACAGAAAGGAAAGAAATGCATAAGATCACCAAAAGCAACAAAACCCGTTCGATACTCCTTTTCCGGATGTAAAACTAAAGTCTACACACCAAAATATTGCGGACAGTGTGTTGATGGGAGGTGTTGCACACCCGAGCGTACAAAAACTGTCACTGTCACATTCCATTGCGACGACGGCTTCAGTTTTAAGAAGCGAATGATGCAGATTAAATCTTGCTCTTGTCATCGTAAATGTGGAAGTTCGGACAATGATATATTTAATTCTTATCGACAAATTACGAAGGGAGACGACAAAGTGTGAAAATACATATTCTGCAATGTATTTTGCTTTACTTTGTCCGAAACGAGTCTAAATTTATCGACCATAAAGGCGATCAAGCGTGTAGACGAAATACCGACTGTTGAATGAGAACGGATGCTGCTAAAGATGATTATACTGTGAGGCGAGAACTTATTGACGATATTCTTAAAACGCGGCGTCATTGTTGTGGTAGAGTTTGATCTACCTCACATAAAAGCGATGACTAAGTGCCTAAAATCCACTGTAACTTTGAAATAGATTCCAGAAACAACAGAGAGAAACCTCCGGCAAACTCTTTTCCATATTTGGTTATAATTACCCTCCAGCGGTTTTGGAAATATCTCAAATGAGTCTATTCGTCTGATTTTGATATATTCCGTACCGGTATGAATAGAAACCTGAGTCATTAGATCACCTTTTAATCGAATATGGATGAAAGTTTCAATCCGTTCGGTCGGTTAATAGAAAAGTGGTTTACCCCTTTTTTATCTTACTATTTATTATCCTTATTTTATTTTCTCTTTTTCCATTTTATTATATACATTATTTATTTCTATTTTTATACACAGTGACCGATAGTGCTGTTTAACAGTACTTCTTTGTCCGTGACCAGTAGCCGAACTATTTTAAATGCCCTTGTCTTCGATAACTGGCGACTGCCCTTACGTAAAGTAGTGCGTTTTTCAAACTTATATTTAGAAATTACGTTTTGTTTCCTTTTCTTACAGAATACGTAAAACAAAAAATACGTAAACCAGCGTAATCAATGAATGTTCGTTGTAAACAGCCCTAATCCACCCTCACTGCCGAAATGCGAAGATCCTTATCTATGTTTACGAGCGCGCTAAAAACATTCTTTTAAATCTTTACGCGTGGATACCCAATACAGCAAATCGTCACCACCCCCGTCATTAGACGTTTCTTCGCTTGTGACGGAATGGTAGTTTACTCGAATGCTTGCGTGCGAATCGTTCAATGTCACTCAAACTTATATAGCGGGATGGGCTTAGTGTGCTAGACTATTTGCTTTGTTTTCATATTCGCGTTATCGTTTCATGCGTGAATTCAATTATGTTTAGATTCTTCACTGGCCATACATATACTTTCTATTTATTCTCATTCTAGAATGGGAAAATCTCTCGTTTCGATTGGGGTTGGTTTCCACCATATATATCACTGTGCTTTTTCTTCAGACCTGCTCTGTGTTATTGATTTCTAGTGTTTTGTGACCTAATATGGGGTCATTGATGTAACAATATGTTAGATTTGGAACAAGAGATCAATCGAATGAATTATTTCCGACATTCCACCCAAATTTCGTTGGCTTGTCCATATACGACTTGTTCAAAACGTTGTTTTGACAAAATATGTTTACCCTTATTGTTATCCAATAATCTTTAAGGTGCTTCATGGCGCCTCACACGAAACTATTTTTGTTAGAATGCGTAATTTATCGCATTGCATGTTCACGTTTATTGTACAATCGTAGCCTCACTCTTCATTAACTCTTGATGTTCCTTAACACCGCAAAAGATTGTATATGGTAGTTGTAGATAGTGACATAGTCATAGCGATAAAGTAGTGTAGTTTGACCATGTTTTAACCGTGTTAAAACAGTTAGTGTGTTTATTATTATTCTCAACTCAATTCCTTTGTATTGTTTTTTGATAATGCCAAATATTTGGCAGAACTATGCTGTATTTATTTTTTCCCATTTCATCCATTGGCCGATGGGTTTTACTTATTCAACCATCGAATTTATTTATTGTGATTTTTTTTAATAAAGTACTTCGACGTGGAATTTTGGTTTCATTTTATCTTGAAAAAAAAACCTCGGCGACGTTAAATACAATACACATAAAAGATAATCGATTGTGCGGTTGGCAGAAACGTGTCGATAGGCTTTGTTCAAAGAAAAACACGGACTAGTCATTATGCCCAACATGTTTTTTCAAGAGGCAGCGGAAGGCAGAAAACAAGGGCCTAGTGTTATTTGGAATGATATATGCCCCGTGATGACGACCAGCCATCTTACAATGTTTCAATTTGTTGTGTAAGTAAAACAAAATGCTCGAACTCCCTTTGTCTCAAACCGGATGTCACCCGAATACAATCAAAAAGCGAAATTTGGTACTCCTGGGACGGTGCCTCGTGCCGCGATCCCCAAGGCGAGATATCGATGGGCGGCGCGCAACGGTATAATTTCTTCAATTACAATGGATCTTAATATATTTTTATATCACAAAATAAATGTCGACGTATGCGAGTCAGAAACTTGATATGCCTATTTCATAAAAGTCTATATGGTATTTGTAATTGATATTATTTGACAAGGTACGAAACAAAACCATATTAAATTCATATATAGCGCATCAGTATGGTAATTATTTTCCCTTCGAGGTTTTGCTGAATATATTTAATCGCCCACCCAACAAAACATAATAATATATATAAAAGCGGGATACATTGCCGGCTTCTAAGTATTTTACATTTAACAGAGTGCGGTCAAAGCTAAGATTGATGTATACGGCGTATAGGTTATCATAGACTTTATACCCGCCAATAACCTAGCTATGGACACAAACAAAACGTTCAACGAAATTACACATGACAAACTAAACAAAATAATATAAATATATACATTCGAGTAAACATAATTTTAACGTATATATAGGTTCATTTTCTACCGAAATCTTTATATTTACCCAAAACGTCATAATGCAAGCCCCAGTTTTAAGAGTTTGACAGCTTCGCCGATTTGTTTCACCCAATGAATATTTTAAAGAAGTAGTGGCAAACTATAGGCTAGCCGAAAATGGTCATTTGTTATTGCATTGTAATGTACAACCTCCACGTAAGGTCTGTGGAATTGAAGAAACTTTACAATAACAATTTCATCAACCCTAAATTAATGCAGATTGAGTTTTATATATTTTTCCATTCTTCAGAGCTCAACCTAGAATAGAATTAGATAAATAAATCAAGTTGGAATCTGTTTTTTACAAAAGTATGCTTCAGCAATTGAAATATTAATTTCCGTGATGTTTTTCGTGGTGACTTAAAATTTATATTGTGTAAGTAGTTCATGACTGACTGCGATGTACCGAAGAGGAATATATCAAACTCAGGGGGAAATGTGATACAATTATACCATATTAGAATACAGAAGCTAGGTCACAATAAAATAAAAACATGTTTTGGGTCATGGTCTCTGCTACTGGTTGCTTTTGAATTGCACTATTAGAATCTTCTTCACCAGCTAGAGTGTTCCCATAAGTAGGATAGTATTCTAGATTAGAGATGTACCGATGTATCGGTATCGGGTATCGGTATCGGCAATATCGGTCATTTTTCCGGTATCGGTCATGTATCGGTATCGGTTAAATTAAGGCCGATATTTCCGATATATTTATCTTTTTGATATGGTCCAGAATGTTTTAAAAAGTAAGTTGGAATACTACTTTTTAATTTATTTTTTGTCTGGAGAGATCGTGAGCTATGAGCCATACATGTCCCCACCCCCGCGAGAGAATAGGATACACGTGTTTTTAGCTATTCATCAGCCAAACTAGCTCAACTAATTTGGCTATTTTTGCTGTCAAATTTTAATGTTGACATTTTTAATATTACATAGTAATTATGCAGAAATATATCAACACAGCACATAACAAAAAGCAACTTGGCGCCCAGTTCCAAATCATACAGTGGAATTGGGGTCCATATTAACGGCACATGGACTTTTGTCACGGGTATAAATTCTGACTGTTTGTCGTCAAGTACGAGTGTCATTTAATCCGTCGACATCGATAAACTAAAGTCCGAAATTCAAAATATATGATAGCAATTGTAAAATATTTTATATTATAAAATAGTAAAGTAAAAAAACAATCCTCGGCGGTTATAGGTAGGCCTTCTTTTTGTCGGTGCTGATTGATACTCTTTCCATTTTAGTTTTGACTTATTGCGTCGACGATTACGATTAGCCACAAAATAAAATATTTGTAAAATGATTTTAATTTGAACGTAGGACGGCGGCGCTAGAATGTGTGGGTGATATTCGATATTCTTTTAAACACGAATAACGATATTCGAAGGTCGCGATATTCATATTAAGTTCAAATTGGACATCGGGCTTATGAGTTTTCTAATTGAACACCGAGATTACTAGCGTTACTGTACAATGTATCTTAATCAGTTGAAGCGAACATCAAACATTAATTTCATATTATGTGATATATCTTTCTTTTCGATCTGAATTAATGTGTACTATGAACAACGCTCAAAGACCATTGTTTTAACCCTTCTGCCCTACACAGCACACCTAATTAAGTAATAATTACATAGTATCGGTATCGGAATATCGGTAATATCGGCCTTTTTGTAGTATCGGCGCATCGGTATCGGTATCGGCGTTTTTAGCTGGTATCGGATCGGTATCGGTATCGGCGACAAAAGTGGTATCGGTACATCTCTATTCTAGATCAGTGTTTTTCAGTCGAGTAATTGTTTTGTCATCTTTCTGTCTGTGCGACGGCCTTCCAAAAAACGATTCGATTCGCTATAAGGCGTGTTTGTCTACTGTCGCTTTGTGTTGGCATACCGGTATATTTTATTTCCGGCGTCGCGTGGCCGACCTGTAACTCAACTTTTCAAGATTAAATCCTAGTTTTCTTCATTTTATCAAACATAAATGTTTTTATCGAAATAAACTACTATTCCGGAAGAAACTAAATTTAACTCGTTTGTTGTATAATTTGAGTACTGCGACGCGAGATCGCAGAATGTATTGACTTCGACTTTGATAGAAATTTGACCTCTCAGATTTGAAAACGTTTGCAGAAATCAACTATTTCGAGGCTGCAGCGCCATGTTGAAAGCAGAAAAACGGAACAGCTTTCTAAAATTCAACCCCAAATAGACAATTTGATAACCACAGAGCAATTGTAATCTCATTGCGCGAGATATTGAATAAATTTTAAGGTGTCTGTCATGGAATATTTTACACGAGTATGGGAGTCAGTGATTAGTTTAGAGCAGTGATTGATTCTTTAAGTGGGTGACATCGTCCACAGAGGGCGAAGGAAACAAGCCACGGGGCGAAAACCCGTTAAGGCGATCGCGCATTCTCGGAAAATCAGACTTATTTGAAAAGTTGTTTTGTTTATGTGCCAACGAGTGGCTTTTAACTCACTAGCGCTCCCTCTGGAAGGAGAGCATGACGACGGAGTCGACATAGCGAAATGTCTTGATTCTGCTGCGCGTTTTATATCTGACACCGCGACTTACTGATATAGAGCACAGTGGAAAAGCATACTCAGCTCGCATACTCATACTGTATTCGAATCAGGTATGCGTTTCAATGTTTGGCTCCGCCTTTCGATGAGTAACGAGGTTCTCGCAAACGGACTGTGGCCATACAAAGCGAGATGAAATCGGTTTAGGTGGGATACAACTAAAATTTCGCCACATCAGTCTTTTTTTTTACTTTACTTTTTTCAACTGGACAAACCACTGTCTGATATATTTTTAGCTTCAGTCCACTAAGAAATACTCATAACGTTGGAGAGTGGAATTGTCTTGCTAATATCGACGTGGGACGGTCTGAAATGTTTGGTGGTTATGGGGAACAAATGAACAATAGACCGGGGACATTGGGACATGCTCCACTGGGCACAATTCGACAGTGTTTTGATCCTTTGAGTGCTTAGGGGCACAGAGATGCATTATGTTTTGTGTATTATCAGGGTATCTTTTGCCATATGGCCCAATAAGGAATATATTCTTGATTCAAAAATATTTTTCAGAGTGTATTCGAAAAAGTAAATTAATTGCTTTTGGCCGGAATTAGACATTTTACTTGTTAATATATCGATGTTGGTTTTGTTGTTTCATTGGACGCAATCAACAGTTTAGTGACTGAAAAAAATTACCCTCGGTTTTTGTGTTTTCTTTGAACAGCACTAAAAACCTGACCTTCTTAACAAAGAACTGTCATCGTCGAGAATGGAAGTTTCAGAACTCATTTCTCAAGTGAAACAATGAACTTATCTCAGATTGGGATTCTAAAATACTTAACAAGTAATTTAGCAATGGCGGATTCTTTAGATACGAATGTCGCCAAAGTGGTTTTATACTGTCAATGCGGAAAATTGGTTTTAGGAATTTTTTTGGGAAAGATCTGAAATATATATGGAACATATGAAGATTGATTTCAAAAATATTAAAATTCCAAATTTGTAGTCCCATATTTGTTTAAACTTTATATTATGATGCCGATTCTTTGCGGATTTTAACGGCATATTGCGACTGCCACATTGTGTACCAGGGTGTGTCCGAACGTGCGCCACCGGTGGGTTGCAGTGGAACAATTGACAAACGTTTTTCAAAGCATTTGGTGGTAAGATGAGTGTCGCTAGGGAACTTCTTAATCGCTGAATAAAAACTACATGTACTCCTCTCTGCATTAGTCCCCAATATCGAATGAATGTGCAGGCTCAAGAGATCAAAAGATACAGAAGGGAAATAGTGTCCCAACAATCCTCAATTTCCCCTACTATTCGAGGCAACAATTTGAAAAATCTGCATGACTTAAAGTTTGACGACGTTGTGGGTAATGGAAGTAGTACGAAAAGGGAGTATAATTAAGGTGAGTAATACACATATAAAGTCAGTAGGATTATACACGCCTGACATGCGTTCCATTCATCCTAGAAGCATCTTCCAGTAGCGCAGCCTGGGGGATTCTTGACCATCCATTCTATTTTGTACAGAGTTCGTCAGTATCAAAACATCAATTGGGGTGAATTCATTATCCAGGAAATTAGTTTCATGGCCCTTTTAGTGGTGATAAACCAGTTTTTGAGTACCTAAATACTTGCCTAGCTTTGGTGGCAGCGGTTTTTGGATATATATATATACTAGGACCTATTAACTAGGTATCAAACTTCAATACAAGGTCTGCCAGGTTTCCCATCTATTATTTAATTTATATGTTTTTGTCATAGATAAACCATAATAAACTATATATATATATATATAAATCGTCACGCTAATAACCGAATTGCGTAAGTCAATTTTGGCGATTTTGAGTTTTTTATAAAATAGATATTTATGTAATGCTGTGCACCTGTCTGTTAACTCAGATTTTATTTTAGAAATTCCGAAACCCATAAAAATGGAGATTTAGTATGACAAGCACATTTGTGCAATTGTTTCGTCATAATGAATTAGCATTGTTACCACAGGACTATTGTGACGTCACAAAGGCAAAATAACCTCGTCGAAGTATTTTCGAATTTTTGCATCTTGGATTCTAGCTTAGCGCGTATTAATTTGAATTTATACTACAATATAGGAAGACGTACACTTGTGATATTCACTGTCCGAGCCCAATTCACCTTGGTTGGCTTTGATATTGGGTGCATTGTTGTTTTATTCTTTATATTTAATCTTAGTCTTATTTCGGTGGGTGTGTAGAACGTGTTATATTGATGAAATATATATTTTTAAACATAAAAAAATAATGTAATTGAAACTGATTAGCTAGTTTGGGGATTAGACATTGCAGATACTGAGACTTACATTAGTTTTTGGAATATTTAGTTTTCAGGACTGGTGCATATAGTAAAGTTGCAAAATTGCGTATGTCCCCAAGTCATAGACACATTTCTGCCTAAGTCACAGTGCGCCATTATGACGTCACTTAACTGCGTCATACAAATTAACTTAAATCCGGCTACGATCAAAAAATTGAACCATGGCAAATTATTGACTCTCAATGGCCAAACAATATCATTAGGAAGTTTTTACGTTTTTCTCAAAACTGCTAAAAATGAATTACGCAATTCGGTTATTAGCGTGACAATATATATATTTATGTATGTCTATGAATACGATCGGACCTGCCATTCTTAATTTATAACTACTAGAGTCAGATGCATAAAGTGCATCTCAGATAACTATTATGACAAATAATTTTTTTCATATCATGGCCTTTTTAGTAGTGATAAACCGCGTGCGATCACTCAGACTACTACGCTTGAATTAATTAGTTATGCTGATTGATCGTTGCATCTCAGAGAGCTGAATGATAAAATGAATCAATTAATCATATATTTAGGTTAATATACAACCTCCTTTTCCCCCTTTTTTGAGGTGACTAAATAAATGACTAATAATCAAGTGCCTACTTCCAGAATTGGTCACGCTTTTAGTTTGTTTACTTTTCATAATTTATTCTTTCTAGATAATATTTATTTTTTATTTTTATGATTCTATAGCCTAAATCACTACACAAATATAAAAATATGGCATTGTTGTTTGACTATAGTTGTCAAATCATAATTATTTACTTATCAGGCTGTTGAAATCACGCTGCCCGCAACATGCTTGGAAATTTAAACGATATATATATATATAGTAAATGTGTATGATCAAGGTCATCAGACAAAAATTAAACGCTCCATCGGAGAAAGGAAGTGTCGCAGCCTTGTTTTAATGAACATAGCCCCCGGCACTGCAATACCTTGTTATTAATGATATTGGCTTACACTGCTGTTATTACAAGCCTCAAGTATTAGGTGCCTTCTTAAATATAACCTAAATAAAATATTCTATTGCTTAGTGGATTTGTTTGTTCCTACCTTAGTATTATTAGTAAGATATAGAATCAAGTTTCATGTCGCTGATGTATATGTGAACAATAATTCTAAGCACGCTAGCTGGATTAAAAATTCAGTCGTTTTGAGCTTATCCAATGTTTTACATAAAGTAGTTTGTTGAATCTGTTTGTTTCATTTTGTTTAATAGCATAAGTTGTTATTGTTGATTATTTCTATATCAATTTATGTCCACAATAAGGACACACACAATAGCTTAGTTACTAGTATATATACTACAACGAAATATCAGCACAGCTAAAATATAAACGGTATTGTATTTTATCATTTTGCTATAGCTGGTTCAATTTCAATTTATGTGAAATTATCATTTCTATAGATTTGTTACTAATATATAAAAACAGCATGCGAGTTCAAAAATGGAGAACAAAAGCAGAATACATATCCATGTTTGTCATGCTGATAGCGCACACAGTTGGGACGAATGTAGCTCCATCTGATGAAGTGGACATACAGTTGCTCGGACAGTATATCGACCGCCTGATGAATAAATCCCTTGGAGTTGAAGCAGTGCAGGTAACACAGTCATTCGCTACTGAAAAAAGTATAAAACGAAGCTCAAGGCCATGCTCAGCAATGCCTTTTCCTGTATGAATACAAAATCATTTTTGTCCTTGATTATTATTACAGAAAACTGGCATATAAAGCGAAATGAAAACCTACATACACTTCGTTGTGATATTTACTTATTATTCTTTTGTCAGGCCCGAATTGATGTATTAAATTTCACGAGGACAAAGTATGACGGGAATTTACTTGTGAAACAGGTAACTGAGTTTAAATACGTGATTGTATTCAAATTGTATAAATGTATTGTATATATTAAAGATTGTTAGTATATTTAAACTTCAAGAATTACGCATGACATGAAATTGCCTACAAGGTACTTTTCAAGTTTTGAAACAGGGTATTTAAATGCAGAATAATCGTAATCTGGCAAATGCCAATACTGTGAGAATACTACACCTCTTCCATTTTGTCAGTTATCTGGGATAATATCCGAAAAAATTAGTCAAAATATTGACGGATTAAGATTGACAAAGCAAATTCTTGAAGCAGAGATTCAAACAGGAAAGCACAAAATGTCGTCTCGCTCCAAATGGGTATCGTGCTGCAAGTATGACGAATCTAAAACTGCTATGGATAAACGATTCAAAACAAAGGTGACTTTCAAAAATATTCTAGCTATTCACATAGTTGAAATATCTGTAAACAATTTGTGTATTGCTCATCCTAATGTGTTAACGAGCTGATAACTTTCTGCTCCACATCGCGTGCACAAAATTATCTTGAGATCGACGTCAAAGATTTAAAATTTTCAAATCCTTTTTATCCCAGCAACTCGCTAGGAAATGGATGAAAGTATAATAGCTTCTTGACTTTGATATTTTTCTCTCAAAGAACATTCAGAATTCAAAATAGCTGTGCCAAATTTTTCTATTGCTAAAATTATGTAGAGCTCTAGAAAATTATCTTTCTCCCATGCAAAAAACAATTCTGTCTGTTATCTGTTATACTGCGTTATCTGATTATTGGTATTTTCGTTTCAGATTGACAACAGCACCATTTGCGAACTGGTGTCTCCTTCTACACCATTGGCATACTACCAACTCCCACGGGCTGTTGTGAACCAAATGATTGAAAATAACAAGAATATGCCTTTTTTGAAATGGCAATACGTTGGCTCAAACCAGGGCGTGCTGTTTTCCTACCCAGCACACAGAAATCAGGATTTTTGTAGGGGAAATCAATATGACCCACGATACCGGTACTTTAGTTTCTTTTATTTTGCGTTTCGATAATCAGTATATTGAATTATTAGATATCTAAAACCGCTATTATCGATAGTTTCAAATGCCATTAAAAATCATAGGTAACTCAATTTCGCCGGATGAACATTTAGAAGCGTTTTAGGCAATAAGTCAGCAGTACAATTCAATACAAAACAACTCAGTATTGTTGTAAATTTAATCAATTACGGTACATATATGCAAAGCTACTGGATAGATACCATTAATATTGCATGCTTGCGTTAAATGATTTATCATTTTATTTGGTATTGTTAAGACCGTGGTATGTGGAAGCTGCTAGTCCTGAGAAGAAGCGCGTAGTAATTTTACTGGACTCGTCGAATTCTATGGGTAGAACTCACAATAGTGAACGGTTGATTGACGTTGCTGCTGATGCAATTGGAACGTTGTTGGATTCTTTCATGCCTAGTGATATGGTGATGTTAATACGTTTCACTAATCAACATTCGTTAACACATCGTTAAAAACGGTTAATTTAAGAATCTTTGACGATCAGATAACATTAGTCAATCGAGATTTAATTCTTCGTCATTTTAAATTGTATCTTATAATTTATCTTTTCTATAAAATTTCTTCATCCTGTAAGCCTCGTCATTTAGTTTCGCTTCAGTCGCTTCAGTTTAGCACGCCAATCTTTATTTTAAAAATTTTTTTTTTGGTAATTCGAAGTTTGAAATTTGCGACTGTAGTTTACTACATCATCATTCTAATAGACGTTCCCTTTTTACACGTATTTTTACATATTTTCACAATATGTTTTCGCAGTCGAATTTCCATTTGATTTGTTGGTGGTAAAATGCGTTTTCTTAAAGTTCAATGCCAACTACATTTTCATTTTCTGAATCGGTGTATTTCAGATATTTTAAACTAACGACACATTTAATTTTTGTAAAACAAATTACGGCGCATTGGAAACAAAATAAGACTATACCGACATTGAACTATACCAAACAAAAAATATATGAACATTCAATCAATGCGATACGAGAGATTGTTTTTGTGCGCATAATCGATCATAAATCATTTAAATCAGTTATGTGTGATAGGTACTTTTCACTCTCAGAAAACTAAAGAGCATTTTTGTATCAAATTTATAATATATATAATATATTCGTCTCACTAGGTTGGAATCGTTGCTTTTAATGACACTGCGTTTTATCCAAGCGATTGCTTTAGTAAACAGTTGGCATATGCTGATGGAATGAATAAGAAAAAACTGAAAGAAGAATTTCTATCAAAGTTGCAACCGGGAGGTATTCAATAAAGAACCAATTCACACATTTTTATATAATTGTTCATATTATACTCACAAATATTATTAGGGATACCACCACTTTTCTAAACACATAACTGGTATATGTAAGGCATGCTGGATATTATAAATAAATATATATATAGTAGATAAATAACTAACTATTTTAGTGTGCTGCAAGACTCTTGGAATCACCCAGAACGGTTATCTTCACTCTAGTTACTGCATCTTTGCAGTAAATGCATACGGATCCACCGTCACAAAAGCATAGATGAAGCATAAGTAGTTAGTTCCGCAGAAACCAAATCGATAGCACATATTCGATTTGAAAAAAAAAATCCGAAACATGCTTATCACTAAAATTCCAATTATTTTTCAAGGCCAATCGAATTATGCTGAAGCTTTTCGAGCTGCTTTTGATTTGATGGCATCCGAAAACTTTACCGAAGGTAATGCATCGGGGTTCGTTTATAAACAGGGTGACAAATATAGTTCAGATAAAATAATATACTATATTATATATATATATATATTTTTATAACTGATTTTGAAGTAACAAGAAAGTTCATAATTTTTTGACCATATTTTTTGCTACTCTCAGCTGTGGCGGCTTCATAAGAGGGAATGTTAACAAGTTAGGATTACTAATACCAACGAGGTTTATACTGAACTTGTCACATGGCTGAAGTGTTTGTTTATAATAGCTATTCTCTTCTTCATAGCGACTAGGTAAAATAAATGGTATGTGCACTTGTTGCAACTTTAAAACCTGTTTCGACTATCAAGCAGATTCTTGCCTAAGGATATTTCGTATATTGGAAGACTCTGAAAATCTTCTTGATTTGCCAAAACCATATCATTTCTCGTTATATGTCCTTGACTGTCTATTTGGTTTAACCAGGATTTAATAAAAGAATGCGTTGTGTGATACTGTTCATATCTGACGGAGATGCAAGTGAAATTCACCACAATAAACTAAACAACATTTATCGAATCATCAGGGAAGGAAACAGAAACATATTGAACTATGCAACCATATTTACCTATGGTCTTGGAAGACAAGGTGAATATGTTATCGTAAATAGTGGCAAAATCATGAAGAATTGAATAGTCCATACAATTCATAAATATATGAGTGAGCTAAGTGCGATAAGTCACAATAAGTTGCTTTAATTAAATAGCTCATGTCACGGAACTATATATACTATTATATTTGATCTCATTTCTGCATGTTTTCCTTCCGAACGATGTTTCGTAATTTTGTTAAATAAATCTATGAAGTGCACACATTTCAACGTATTTGGTTATAATTTTTTAAAAAAGAACGTATTTCAACGCAGGAAATTTTATTATATATCTTCAGTTAACATGGAACTTCTGAAAAAATTAGCAAATCAAGATTTCAACGATGAACTCGGTAAAGATGACATCACAGAAAAAGAGGGATTTACTGTACGAAATGTAACGCAAGGTCAGAAACATTTTTTGAATCGTTTATTTGTCAAAAATATAATTTTGGATAAAAACAAAACACATTGTGCCTTGAGTATAGAACAGTGGTAAGACAAAATAGTTAAACGTCTCTCCCGGCCTATTGATTCAATTTACCCGAACCTTTATATAATGAAAAAATGATTTATTTAGGAAGCGCTTACAAGATTCAAGAGCCTTATCAGTTACGAGATCGATTAACTTTCTTTTACACGAAGTTGATTAAAAATGACACAATAGAAAGGAGTGAAGAGCCTTCATTCTCAGTTCCTTACTTTGATCCTGGTGGCCTCGGTTAGTAAAATTTGTTGTTAACAAAATTTCGTTAAGGTTCATGAATAATCTCTGTACGTGGTTTATGTAGATGGCGGAAGGCGGTCGAAAGCTGTGGATTGTACTTCCGAGCCATATAAACGAGGATTTTTATATAAACTAGTCTGAAAATTATCTCAAAAAAAAATTTGCGCGAAATCAAGAGTGCGTTATCCTGGCAAATGCAGATAATGCCAAACTTGGATAATTCCAAATCTTCATTTCCAAATCTTTTTGGCTTTGTATTTGAATAAAAACTTATATATATATGGACTTGATCGGGTAAAAAGTATGAATCATGGGATGCACTTCATGAAATATGAATTGGGATGTATTGCGCTTCGATTGAAAGTACTAGAATTCCAACTAGATAAGAGGTGTGAAATGCATTAATACTACTTTTCCAATTTAACAATGCTAAAAACTGTTTTTATAGGTTTGATATTCACAGTTGGATTTCCTGTAGTAGGGCAGGATGCAAAAAGAACATTCATTGCCGCCGTTGCTGCCAATGACATCTCCATATCGGATCTGTTGGGTGATGTCATCAAACTTAAAAATGACGATAGGTCATATGTTTTTGTGATAGGTAAGAGAAAAACTTTTTGCTCAATACTGCATCTAAAATAGGCGAATCGTGAAATCTATACAATGAAAATGTCAAAGTTGTATTATTCGCTTTGACCCCTATTTTTTAATAATACTCGATTGTGATTTACAGATGGATCTGGACGTGTTCTTATTCACCCGTTGATGCCGGTGCCAGAAAAATCTCTCAATACACCATATTTTATCCACATCGAAACCTTGGAGCGCGATGAGGCTTTGAAATGCGTAATTAAGTCGATGAAGGAAGGTCTCAAAGGAGAGAAGACGATTCTTTCAAATAGAGTTGCACCGGCTGGCGACTGCAATAAAGTATTCATTGTAAGTTTCGCGACAGATTGTCCTTTTTTCCGTTTGTTATTTCGCTGTTTGTTGACTTGTAAGTTGTCTTTGTTTTTCATGTACTTTGACTCTATAACACACTTTGTACAGATCTTGGAAAAGGTAAATCAATGTTCATTCAGCCTGAAACACTCGAAACTTGTAAATAAAAACAAATCCCAAACGCATTATCGTAGGCAGAGGGAGAGGCAATTCAACTGACTACTGGAAATCAAACTACAAATTCTAAATATTATATTTTTACTTTGATTCAAACAAAAACTATTATAAAATGAAATCATTTGCGAGAATCAACTAAATTCCATACGTTTTCCTCTAACAGCTTGGTAATTATACTCAAATTAGTGATTAATATTTTGATTTCATCATTGTTTTAATTTCATCATATATATATATACAGATAAATCAAACTTACCACTGGCATTCTATACCAAACACAAACTTTTCGCTGTGCTTTGTTGAAGAAGTGAATGACTACATCGTGAATTTAAGTCCTCCTCAGTCCATTTTTGGTTGTTTCGACAAAAAAGGAAATTCAATTGTCGCTCATCGGTGCCCAAATATGAGTATGTCTACTTTCCGTTACCACAGACTAGATTTGTTCAATACTCAAGACGTTTGCCGCCATCTTTATAAGGTAATTGTTGTGACAGTTTATTTATTATACCCAAAATTATTAGGCTTGCTTGAATATATTTTGTAAGTATAGGTAAAAAGATATTGCCTATCAGCCATATGGCAGAAATTCGAGCGGTACTAAAATTCATTGGCACTGCCTGAAGTTTCTGCTTCATCTATTGAGTCTATAGTTGGATTGCAGTTATTAAATTGAGACAATAAAAACTGTTTAAAATTTGAAGCATCGATTGGGAGAATACCAGCTTATACACCGTGGCAAATCATTTCAAACAGCAGCCCAGATACCTACATTTAGTCACCGATATGATGCCTACCAATTATTCACCGACCATCGATACCTACTCTTTCTGATCCCTTCCATGTTGTCTACTATTAACTGAATCTCTTGTCACGGATTCCTGCGATTCCCACCTTTTTAAGTCGGGTTCTCTCGGCGAGATATCCGCAAAGATGTTCGATCAAGAAAACTTAATGCGGTTACTGGTGATGCAGCAAAAGAATGTCGTAAAATAAATAAAGAAAGCGTGAAGATGTAATAGCTTGGCACCCCTTCCATTTCCAAGTAGATTTAACAGTAATTGACCCAATAGTATAATAAAAAAGCGTTTGTCCCAATGACAACTGCCAAAATAACAAAATAGCAGACACGCTTTAGCAAAACGATGCATATATGCCGAATTCGCGTTCAAATTAGGAAACAAATATTGAGTTAGTTGCTCTGTGTCATGAGAGCAAAATTTTTATTTTACAATTGTTTTTCAAACAAAAAAATTTCTGTCCTCAGGGTCTTCTCTAGAAAGTGAACAGAAAAACTGCTGCACTCCACAATGAAAACAGTCCCAAATGAATATTGAATGAATATTGTTAAATAAATTGAATTGAAGTGCAAAATCAAGTAGTGAAGATATGTTTAAGCACTAGCGTTTAAAATCTCTATATATATGCATCCATGAAATTTTTTTTAGATGTCGACCGTAACTTCCAGTGTTGTAAAACTATCGCCGCAGTGTTTTATACAGCCAGAAGAATATGAATCAAATAGTGAAACTATAAAACAAGTGCAAGAATATGAGAGTATGTTCAACGATTTTTTGAGTGCGTCGTCAATGGAGGAGGCTTATCAGATTTATAAATACTATACAACACCCCCTTTAACATGTGGTAAGTATAGAAAGAATCCATACGAGCCCTTAATACAAGTCAAAAAATTATTTGATGAAGTCTTTCAACTAAAAAAGAAATTCCAAGCTTTAAAGTATAAATGGGGTAATGGTGTGTCGAAATTATAAAATTTAGACAATCCAACTATACTGCTTTGCAGCTGAAATATGTTAAGGAAATGTGTTGGAAATTTAGCTATAAGGGACGTTACATTATTTGTAGAACAAAAGTGTCCGGTTTCTCAAATAATTTGTAATTTGCAGTTGGTGTACGAATTTAAATTTTGTAAAACTATTCACCATTATCATAGATTCGATTCATGTTAACGTAATATCGGATATCATTTGGACATCAAGTGTGGATGCGATTTGGATGTCAGAAAAAGACAATCACATAGTCAGGCGATTCATTGGTACAAGGTCAGGAATGGTCAGATTCTATCCTGGAACAAACATAACTTCTTCGTATGATCCGATAACACGGATTTGGTTAGTGCAAATTAATATTAATATTATCATTATTTAACATTCTGGTGATTTACGGTTGTTTGTATAAAACCTTGAAAGAACGGATTGAAAAAACGTCGTGTAGAATTTTGTACCTATTTACTAATCACCACTTCTATACAACAGGATGTATGATTGTTATTTTTGAAATTGTCAATAGTGATCAAGGATAACACTTGCGGAGGATTCCCGTACTACATTAATTCGATAAATTTTGAAGAAACCGACTTTTAAGTTAAAACTGTATTTTTGTCTCTGTGTATAAATTTGTTATCTTGTTAGCGCATTTAAATTTGAACAACAATATTCAATTGAAAACCTGAAATCAGCATTTAGGGATATCATAAGTTTAGCTGAGAGTAATTATCAAATATGATAAAAGGTTTTTCAATGTAAATTGGGAATGACAAAAAATGCGCTCATTCCATGAATTGGTAATTTTGTAATTATTGACGATAATGCTTATGTATCCTTATTGATTCAACACTGATGCTTGAGATTGAAGTAGACTGAAACCAGCACGTAGATTTCAGACACACACAAAAATTAACCGTTTGAGAATGATTAACCTGAAAAGGGTAATTACTGTTTGGCCGAGACACTGCCCGGAAATTACGGGCGTATCATATATACGGGAGTAGACGGCGAAAGACAAAACGTGCAACGAAAGCTAGCACGCAACTTCACAGAAACCCACAATATTGTTGCAACTGTTCAACAGCATGATATGGAAATAATAAACGATAAGATTACTTTTTTAGTTTACTCCACAGTAGCGCTTTCTGGAAAAATTTAGATAATTAGATAATATTTCTTTTTCACAAAATTTTTTATCACGTCACCCTTAAAGAAATAAAATATGAAATAATAAAGCCCACGCCGAAATTGTAAAAAAAATTTCCGGAACACTTTCATAATATATATACATTTAATACGCCTCCAATATTTAACATTTTCCACGTGTATCTCGCTTATTGACTCAATAATTAGGATCAACGCGATGGTAGGAACTTTTTTAATTTTTATACTGTATGAAATGGCTTGTTTTTTTATAGGTATGAATTAGCACTTGCTTATCCAGACATGCGAGTATTTTCACTTCCTTATAAAGATGTTGCTGGTGCAGGAAATGTCATAACAATAAGTCATACTGTACACACTCCACAAATTCCACTTAACGATTGGGTAAGATCAACTTAGGATTCCATAATTATTATTAAGCAAAATATCTGTTACAAAGTAATACGCTTTTACTTGTTACATTAAAATACTATCACCATCGCTCCATTTAAAGTAATAAATTCTCATATTTATTTCGAGAGAGAAGAAAGTTGATAAAACGACTTAATCATGTGGCGGGCGAAGGCTTTCTTTACGGTTATTACAGTCAATGTCGCTATTGCATGGTTCTCGTCTCAGATACATGCATCTGAGTTGTTGAAAGGTACTCTATACGCACGATTGTATGGTTGTAAAAAGTGCGTGGTTTGTCACATGGATTCATCTAGAATTTATAATGATGACCTACATACTTAAACTTAGGCTGAACTTAGACATGTTCTGTCATAAGATATGAAATCTGAAAATATGCAGATATTTTTACATTACCGGCTAACCGGCTAAGCCTTCCTTTTGTCGACCTTCTATTCTATTTGTTTATGCAATTTTACACTTGCATCTACATTATTCGAGTACAAATATGATTTAAATCTTCAACCTTAAAAGTCTCTTATTAACTTTGAATTACGATTACATAACAAAATTGAAAAATTCAACTTTCACAGAACGCGGGATTAACCGAGAAGAAAGTGATTGGTGTGATGGGATTGGATTTGTCACTTACATATATCTACGCAAAACTTCTTGAGTTTTATCCAATGTGCAAAATGAGGTTTGATACAGTAACCAGGATAGGATTTACATATTTATCCCGGGGGAGAGGAAAGCCGATAAGACGGCTTATCCATATGGCGAACCACGCCTCTCGTCCGGTTACCATTCCAAGTCGGGTATGGGATTAGATTTACTGTATTGTTTGTTTTCGGAAGCATGGACTTGGTGGTGGAGGAAGCCGTAACCGACCAGCGGTTACGTGAACCACCCACCGACGGCGAGGAGTCCAGCAATCCTCTCGCACATAACCATCCCTGCATGGGATTCGAACCTGCGAACCCACGCAGAGTAGTTAGAGGTGCGTTGGCGAGCGTATTCCTAAAGCTTAGCCCGTTGAGCCACACCGCCGCGCCAACATACGTGTCTATAGGGGATACACAAATAAACATTTTGATTTTATTAATTTTACAAACAAATTAATTTTAGATGGCATTGCATTCTGATGGATATCAGAGGATATTTAGTTTTACACCAAGATTATACAGAATCAGGTTCGCCGGAAAGAAAACACATTACCGGTAAGTACACTTAAGCTAAAAAAAAATCAAATTACCGATTGCAGTTATACATAAAGGAATTAATTTCTCGAATTAGATAATTTGAGACGAATTGTTAATAGTGGCCCTATCAATGTTTCGTCAGTTCATTGAGATGTTGTATTTCTTTGCCTGACATTGATGAGCCTGGAGTACTCGAAAGTTTTGACGCAATGCGGCTTTGTCATGAAGTTCACACAAACTGTCTGCAGCAACAGTAGGCCTACGTCACCTCGCGCATATGTTTGCGTCATAAGCTTGCAACAAATCTATTCGGAGAGATCCGGGTCACGTGATTTTGACATGTATTGTAGATATCATCGTGTATCACTCAATTTTGGTAGTAATGCCATCTTTTGAAATAAACCAATCATATCTTTTGGAAATCAAGTCGTGTTACCATACTATAAATTCGAAGCTGTACTCAACATAACATGCTGTCTCCAATTATATATAGACTTAATGTGTAATAACGTGGGCCAATAGTATTTCGAATTTTTCTCAAAAATTACGATCATTATTCCCTTCCCATATACTGATATAAGTTGCTCTGCTTTACCTACTTCGGTAGGTCGAAAGATTAGGATTGTGTTATAATTAAGGCATTAAACCACCTACTCAACGGTTTATGGAGACCAACAACAGGCAACTATTTTTCATTACATATGTTTGTAGACAATTACACACTTACAATATTTTGTATAATTACTTGTTCTGGCAAAAGATATTATTCAGTCTATTGAAAATGATGTATATTGGCATCTGACATCCGTTTAAGTGCTAAACTTTGTTATGTGAATCAATCTTATATATTTGTACGTTTATTTGTACTTTGTACAGTCTGTAAAGGAGAAAAATATGACGAATAATATGTAAAAAGATAAGGTTGATGCTGGAACAAACTTTCATATTTGTACTTGCGATTAGTTCTATTTTCATTTCGAACTTATAGTTACTTACTGTAATTTTGAGGGGACGCACCTGCCATTTTAATAATATAATGAATTTGAATTTATCATTTTCAAGGCGAAGATGGTCCATTATCGGAAATTCTTCTCCAACGAGGTTTAATGTATAGAGCAAGGTGTCTTGAATTAGAGACAACAAAGTACAAAGTTACATACGTTCTGGTTGAAAATGCTTATGTGAATGAAATGGAACACAGGTTGCGTACTCATTTTATTGAATTGAGGTTTACTTGTCATATTTACTGCCTAATGGTGGTATTTACATGTGTGGACTTGTGTGTCAAAATTTATAGAAATTTATATTTAATATAGGTTTCTGGGAAAACTATTCTTCCCATTCTATTTGATATGAGATAAGATAATGATGATGAATCGCCTTTCAACTAATAATCATTTTCCTCGTAGTGGGGAACATAATTTATTTGTTTGCTTATTTATAATTTTTATTAATATTTTAGGGACAAATGCAAACGATACTACATGGAAGCAGTTCCCAACACCAACATATTTTTTGTAGCAAGAGAATCCCACAGTTCTTGTTATTATCATACATGTGTCAAATTCAACAAGGTAAAAATAGCAAATGTTCACTATACGACGAACAATGCAATATGTGGCGCACAACTACGATATAGTTAGGTTTGTTACATAACCACCTGTGGGTAACAGAGTGACGTCGATATAGTTGATTCATGCCATCCTAACTCCATTTTCAGTGCCACGTTGTTGAGTTTTCGAAACAAGTTATTTGTATGCAAATATTTGAACGCAATATATATATATAACACCCTTTTTCGCTCTCTATGGCCTATTTGAATGCTTTGATATTCTTGAGAAACAACTTTTGGAAATATTCCGATATTTTTATCAAAGTAATTAAACGAATTACGGTTTGCCTCAACGAATTATACCTCATTCAAAAAGTTTTGTGGGCAAATTTTGGTAGCCTATGAGGGTTTTTCGATTCTTTTTTTGATTATTTAGCCATGCAGTCAACACACGGAATGTGTTATACACGATGATTGGTCAAACACAACATGCGAATGCCCATGCAGAGCTGATCTCACGATAAACAGCTGTACCAGCTTCGTTGATGTGAGTATTTATGTGACATTTGCGGCTTTGACGCTGTTATTTTTTCAAAGAGTTGGTCTTGTGAAATACTTTTTCTTTTTGATTTTATATATATTTACGCATTATATTAATGCTTATTCGGACATCCTCATCATAGTACTAAATCCAAAAATATTTCCTGACAAATTTTACTGACTTAGTTTTATGGTTTGCCTTTTAGGCTGGTGTTGATATCGTAGCCTGCTATCCATTTCGAGATCGATGTAAAGTTGTTGAAAACGATTGTTATGCTGACTCATTGCCACCTTGCTACGACCCAAAATGCGAGAAACTGGTAAGAATGTCCCTACTAATATGCATGTAAACCAAGGGTGTGCAACCTTTAATACAAGAGTGCCAGTTAAAAATAACTGGATGAAACCGCGGGCCGCATCTTTATTTAACATAGGCTTTGTAGTAGTTGCAGGTACAAAAATGTTGGTTATGAATCCTATGATACGCATTGTTTGCCTCGCACAAGCTAGCTGCCAGGGCATTGTAACGTCATAGGTATAGAGATCAAGGGTCGGCAACCTTTTTGTCGCTCGCGGGTCAAAATTAAAGGCTGCAAGTCTTGGCGGACCGCACAAATTTTTTGAAAGTTAAAAACTGAACAGCGCGCGAAGACTTCGACAATAGGGAACTCAACTCAGTCGTTCTATTAAAAGAAAAAAATACAAATGACATTTAGCGTGACACTTGTTGTTGCATCACGCTTGACAGCTTTTCGACATCGGCGGCACACTGAATGAAGCAAACATTAGAACATTTTTAAATGGGTTCAGCTTGTTCTTTGTGATCTACTTAAACGGAGATGAGCCGATTAGGAAAGCAGCCTAAACTGTGCAGGGCAGTGTGCTCAGAGCAAAAATCTGTTGAATTCAGTGAGCAGTATTGTCCCAGAAAATTTTGCTAAATATATGGTATTTTACTGTAGCATTGAAACAATTACCCGAAAAGGAATACAAAAATTATCAATTTATCCTGAGAAGTTAACTATATCATTGAAACTTATTTTAGGTATCACACTTCAACTGTTCCAGTGTCGTTGGATGTACTTGGTGCAAAAAAAGTTTGTCTGGAGCATATTTAGAGAAACCTTATTGCTCTGAGACTGATTTTTGTTACAATGGTTTTGAAGGACAGAAAATACTTGGCATTGGTAATTCATATATAAATAAAGATAATTGCACTTTTTGTTCTTCGAATACACAAACTGGAAATAACAATTTAAATAATCTAATCACTACATCTGTTGCATTTCAAGGCATTTCGTTTTTGAAACTCATTATCGATATTAGATTTGCTAAAATGAAGGACGACATACCTAGCCATATTGAGAAAAATAAAAAAAAACTTCAAAATTTCAAGCACTTTTCATTACGTCAGTATCATATTTCTAATGGTATCTCACTTCAGACATAAATCCCGAGGTGTGCTACACACAAGTGGAACTGGATGACAAAATTTTGTTGACAATTTGTGTATCAGGCGGAATGTTTGTTATAATATTCGTAGCGACAATAAGCGGTTGTTGTTATCTACATAGAAAAATGAATAAACGGAAAAAAATGTTAAAATCTAACAATAGCAATCAAGTATATTCAGAAGGTATGTCAACTTTTTATCAACTATGTTATACTATAATATTAATTCATGAATACCGAATACTGTTATGGTATGGTTTAACCATGGTGCTGATAACTAGGGTAGTATTGTAAACATTAACAATTTTTAAGGTTATTTTTAGGGTTACGGTTCTCTGTTCTTGTATATAAAATATATCTAAATATAACATTCCAGTTGACGACGATATTGCAAACATTTTTGCTGCGATTGGTGGAAAAGCAGGAGGTTCGGTTCAGTCGAACAGTATATCCATAGGACCCAGAGAATCTGTGCAAACAAGCGCATCGTCTGTCGGAACAAGTGCACGACAAAGATCTTTGTCGTCGCCACAAGTTGTAAGTTATTGTTGATGCGAAGCGACTTAACGATAGTATATATTTTACAGTTTACGACTTACATTTGAAGATTCTATCAATTCATAAGAGAGTTAATTAAAAACACATGTCGTTCATCACTGAGCGAACAATTCGACATTATGTATTTCCTTGAATATTGTGCATAATCGAATTGAGCTAAGATCTATTGCCCGACGAACCAATTCCAAACTTTTCAAAAACTGACTGTCATCTGATATCAATTAACTCTGGTTTATATGCTTAGACCGTCTTAGCAAACTACCATTTTTTGTAACGTGTCAATAATATAGTTTGCACCATTCTATTTAGGTGCTCTCTATAGTCGATAGTGACGGAGCTGAAATAGCAAGAAGTTTACCCAGGCCTGTTCAAATCGTTCGTGGTAAACAATTTGTTAACAAAGATGGAGGGAAAATTTCATCCTCGGACAATGACAAAGAAAAGCCACATCCAACAAATTTTAAACCGAGCATCCGATTGGGAGAAGCAACTTCAGGTAGGGTCATCCAAAAATGACTTTTCGTGTTCTGGCGTACCATAATATGGTTCACAGTAGATTCTGTGTCAAAAATAGATAACAAGTAAACGTGAAGTTAGGATAAAATACCACGTTCTACTACAACAGATTACCGAACCGAGTCAAAGTGAAAACTATCTTAACAATTAACCTTGTCCATATAAATTTCAGGATCGGCCAATCCATTTGTAGACGCAAGCTCCAACATCGCTGAAGCCGCTATCAAAAGTAAAATTTCATCTGAAAACAACGCTGCAAAACATTCAGATAATGAGGAGCAAACAAACCACATTGCTGAAAAATATTACAAAACTACTCAAAATAAAGAACACAACAACGTCCTTTCGGGGAATGCCACACGTGCTAAACACGCTCGAAAAGCACTGCCATCAGAGGATCGAACGCAACAGAGTAGCCTAAAGTATGTGAATAGGTAGGATCAATTCAGGGCGTTTTTACATGCTAATACTATGTGAACAATTCTCTTCTGAGAATAATCTAGCTTACGGATGACAATTTGAAGAGACAATAGAAATTGACCTAAACGGCCTTTCATTTCATTACGCGTAATATAGAAAATTATTTATTTTTTTGAAAATTGCTATTTCTTTTTTTACTGGTCAAAAATAGTCCTGGCTTTAATTCGCAGTTTGTTTTAAAATTAGACAATATCTTGAACATCCATTTAGGCTGTACGGACACAACGCGTCAACAATTAAACTGTATCACTCAAGTCATATTTTTTGTTTTCAGGATGAAATCTATTACTAATATACTCCTTTCGGTGTTGAAGAAAAAGGAGCAACCAGTAGTTAGCCCATTGGATGATATTTCAAGTGTGGATGACATCAGTTCAATGTATTTCAACATGTTTGAAGAACCAAAGAATGTTGAATGTGATGTTCCAATAATACAGTCCGATCATTCTGATGAAGAATGCACAGAAAATCAAGTACAAAGTGGTGCAGTATTAGACTATATGTCTATGTGTAGCGGTGATTCAAGCCGAGTTAATAATGATAATAGCTGGCGAACAGCTTCATCACAAGAACTAGCAGAAGTAGGAGAAGATACAATTGACGATGAGCCTGACCACGTAGAAGTATTACGCGACAATAATGTCGATTCAAAAGTTAGTGAAGAGTTTGTAAGCAATAAAGTTGTTTACATTAAAACAATATCAAAGCAAGACAATGCGAATAGCAAAAATTTAGATAATGCGTGTCTTTCTGCAGAAATGAAAAATAGCACTAATAAATATACCAATGCAGGTGCGAATTCTAACAAAGCGGAACGTAACCCATCTTACGATCACTCAAGCCAACTCCAGAATAAAGAACACACAGATCGAATCAAAAACAGGAAAAAAAGGAGTAGAAACACTGATAATTTTATTGTTTATGTATAATTCATTTTTTTTTTCATTTGCACCATCTATTATTTTATATTTTGGAGCTCCTATCAAATCTGGGAAGTGAATTATAAATTTTTACTCCATATATATCATGTATAGTCTTTTGCTAGCAACGTTAAAATACCATGTTTCGTAGAATCATACTCCTGTACCTGATTTATTGATGCACGTCAATCGATTCAGCAATGGAAAACCCATCAGTGCTTGTAAAACGTGGTAGTTTCCATATCGCGTTCAGTACATGCATAAGAATGATTATTTCCCTTCGAGCACCAGGGATTGTCAGTGGGTGGTCTTGAATATGCTCAGGCATGGGTCAAGTTGACATACGCTAGCAAATCGCTTTTGCTGTATGAATTTGTTTCAAATATGCATGCTTGTGGTGGTTAAGACCCGAGGATGTTGAGATTTGGTCACCAACATACTTCGTCGTATATTTGCGCCATCGAAGGCTGAAATCAAATCCAAGGGATAACGAATGATTTAGGCAGACAGAGCGTTCATTTCACAACAACTCCTCTAAAGACATTAGAAGAATTATTCCCATTTATTTCATTGCACTCATTTTTACCAATTTAGCAAATAAAAATTGAATGACAGAATGTTTTTCGATAGTTTTTTATTGTGCCGCAAATTGCACTACTTGATCCAATGCCGAATTTGCATTACGCAAGCCTTGCTTTTTTTGACTGCAGTGGCAGTAAATCTATTAAAACCAGACTTCCATCATGCTCCCGAACAAGATACGCATGCCCAGCAAGTATAATAGGTTTGATTTCCCAGATACACTGAACAATGAACACGATTTGGAAATCGGAAAACTGGCAAAGCCTCTAAAATGTTTAAAAACATGTGGAAATACATGTACCAGTTTACCCATCTTTGATAAGAAGAGCCAAGAGCAATTTGGACTAAATGTCAATTGCACCGTTTTCACTGCACTGGTTACAATAGTGCCAATATCAATTTGAATTGCTCGTGACTTTCACTGGTCAGCTGCAGATGCGGTGACTGGTACGTTTTAAAAAAAACTTACTCAATCAACCTTGTGGTATCTGGGCAGTGGCGCGTCAAACTTTCCTGCTGCCCGGGGAGAGTTTCTGATAATGTTGTCTCTTATACCTAACCTAACTTCAAAAATAATATGGGGGATAAACAAATTATGGATGTTGGTATACATGGGAATAAATAAATTAACGGTCAAGTGAGATTAAAATATTTGTAATATTATTATTAAAATTTTAAATCATCAAACTAAGCAACAAACTCACCCCTATAACGTGCTGCCCGGGGCTGCTGCCACTTTGCCTCCAAGACTGTACCTGGCCTCCGCAGCAGGTAAACTACTAACTTTTCCGCTCTCCACAATAAAGCAATCCCGCATGAAATCGAATTGTGAGCAAGAATGTTGCAAACATTTTTGGGTGAGAAATTAATTGTCTTGTGTATTATGGTATTTCAACGAAAACTTTCAAGTTGGACTTAGATGTACGTAGGCCTACATCTGGAAACGCATTTTCTATGGTAATGAATGGTTCACTCCAAAATTTCATGCAATTGTACTTCAACTTATATTCTATCTCCGTGCAACAGACGTGCCCTAATGAATTGAATTCTTGCTGGATTAGTATCGTTTGTGATTTTGGAAGGATAGTAGAAACCCTCTTATAATCGTTATCGACGTTATGAGTCTTATGACATTCCAAGACTGCATTAGCCAGTCAATATAGACTTTTGCATGTATCGCTTTATTTCCTCATACAGAACTGTAATAGTTTGAAGTAGCGTTAAATGTAGTTTTAACTTTTTCGTAGTTGTTTAATCCATTTCGATTTTAAAACAGCTAGGGTTCCACTGAAGTCCTCGGTCTTGCATAGGAAAAATTTGGCAATTAATATTTTTACCCAAGTATAATGCTTGGCATTTATTCATATTTATTTTGCACCCAGACATGGTAAAGAAAATATCGGTTTCCGAAAATATTGTTTTGATACTTTTTTGTGACCCATCGCAATATACTGTTGCATCATCTGCAAACGAGGAAATTTTAATTTATGTATTTCCGAGACACATACCTTGTATATTATGGTTTTGTCGCATTCTACATGCAAATGTTTCAATTATTAATAAGAACATATATGATGAGAGACTACAACCTTGCCTCAAACCGTTCATAACTTGAAACATTCTTGATCTATATTTATTATTAACAATAGTGCTTTGACTTTGAAAATATAAAGGGTTGACCAACTTAATAAACATTCGACCAAAATTTAAAAATTTCAACGCTTGAAAAAAATAATTTCATGAAACAGAATCATAAGCTTTTTCTATATCCAAGTTGAGTGCTATTCCTGGAAGCCCTTTATATTTCAAAAAGTCTCTAACATTAAAAAATTGTCTTACATTTTCGCCAATATATCTTCCCTTAGTAAATCCTTTTTGATTGTGGTGAATCAATTTTTGTATCACATTTTGTCGCCTGTACAGTGTTCAAATATGTTTTTATATCTTCTGTCTTTAAATTTGTCTTGGGAGTTGATAGGTTTTAATAAAATTCAGCGGCTATGTTATAAAAGATTGATATTATTTTTTTTTGTTCACATTATGTTTTTCTCTTTTTAGGAAATATGCCAAGTTAATAACAAATTTCATGGATGAAATACCTAAAGTATAAGCTACGACAGGAGTAACAGGAATTATTCGTTGATATAGTCTTCAATCATGAATGCTACATGTCTCTGACTCCATAGAATACCGCGATTGGTGCAGGATGCTTAAATGCCCTTAACAGAAGATGATATCTGTCGTCACGACAACAGTAAGGGGATTCACCGAATTCGCCATTTGCTAGCATGAAAATTTGTTTGATAAAATAACTTCAACGGGTTTTCAGAGTAGGTATTGGTAATTGAGTAGTACCGGTACGACACCGACAGTACCGGTACGGTAATTTATTGTTATATGATGGCATGCACAGTACCGAAAACGCAATATGCAACTGCCGCAATTATCAACCTGTCAACAGTGAGTTAGTCCTACCGTACGGTATAACACGAAATGGAATTAGAGCTGAGAGTGATCAAACCAACAAATCTTAGGATATTTCTGTAATTAATCCCATACGGTACCCGACATTGACTGGTAAGGTACCGTATTGATTCTGTAATTTTATAATTTGTTCCTCGTTTATATCTATACTGCTATATAAGTTTCGGAGTTCTTTTGAATCTTTAAATAGAATCAGAGAATGGCTGAGTTAAAATGGATGCTTTCCAATAACAAAGGAAAAAACTCCATATTGCCACAACAAACAACTTTTATTTGCCAGAAAACATTTAAAGTATGTAAAAAGGTAAGTGAAATAATAATTCTCTAGCATGCAAGTTCTTTTATGTCTGTATGTGTCTAATATCAGAATGAATACTCGAATATGTAACATTTCTTCAGAACATTCTGACATATACATTATCTTCTTTGTACTTCACTATCAGATTATTTTATTCACAATGATAATGACTTCTGACATATTCTAGGAAAATAATATTTTCAGGTGTATAGCTTACTACCATTGGTAATACAATATTTCTCCATCATAATATTCTATTATTATTCTATTACAATCATTATTTGATTCCCAGATACTGTTTGTTACGGGCTACCTTAGATTCTATACCTCACTTTTGGTCTTTTAAATTGCTATATTATAACTCTTTTTTGAGACTTACTGTGAACCTGATTGTTATATCAGGTATTTTATGTATTTATTGCGTTATTTTTGTTTTGCTTATGTTTATTTGTTGTGTTGTTTTTATATGGACCACAGCGGTCTGGAGTAATAAACGAATTGAATTAAATTGAAAAAATATATTGATCTATCAATAATATACTATGTTTTGCCTCGGCATAAAGCAATGTTGCACAATATTTTCCATGACACTTCATCAATCCCTCAGGTGACAAGAGTCCACAACATACGGTGAAACACCATCGTATGCTGCTTGTTACCTCAACTAAACTTGTCATGAAGTGTTTTAATTTGTTTTAACACTTTGCTCCATTTGTAAAATGTAATAATGGGTAAAATTTAAGCAAAAAAGTATATTCCTTCCAAAAAAAATTTGAAAAATATTTTTAAATTTGATTTGACTTTTTTAATTAAATTTCACTTAGTTAATATCAGTGTTTATACTCTATTCTGTGTGCTAATTTCACTGCTATTGAATAGTTTGTACTAAGTAATTATCGAAAATAAGTTTGACATGAGTGTGCAGTAATCTGTAACATGCCGATCAATAAAGAATAATTGGACAATGCCTCAAAACTCTCGGAATACAGTCTTAACAGATAAACCAAAAGTAACCATCCACTGTTATTATTCAGCATATATGGCTTAAAATATTGTGGACAATGCCAAATATTGCCACGTCACAAACATGTCACTGGAATTAAAATGAACTTTAGTAAAAAAATTTGAAATAAACATTCAGTAGGTTGTACATTCAAAATTTAGATGCTTGAGAAATCCAAATAAATAATTTTTGTTATATGATGCTTTTCATTGTAAACAAGGCCTGTATAATCAGCCTCTCAAGCTGGTAATATTTTTTCTAATATTCAGGTGAATTCTATGGACAAGCAACATGCCGAGTTGAAATATGACCCAGAGAAGAATGTCTATAAAATCAAAGACCTCGGAACGGAAAAAGGGGTGAGCTATATTACTTGTTATTTAATGCGTAGGTTTGATCTCTACTACAAGTTGAGGAGCACCATATCTTTGGAGGATAATGCATGCGTGATTGATGACATCAGTTTACAAAGGTAAAAATATCTAATGGTGTCAAGTTTGCTATGTTACACAACGTTCATTAAACTTGATAAATGATTTATTACTTGATTCTCCTATTATGAAATGTATTCGTGAATTCACTTAGATGGATTTGGTAATTTCAAACAAGCCTCACGTTTTGGAAATAGATAATACTTGGCATTTCTGAAGTAGTTTGAGATCAAATTTTGTCAAATCATGTGGAATTTTTAAACACTCGATAATTGTTATCAAACCCAAAATTTCAGGGATAGATGTAACAAGCTGTAATAAAATACAAACATATAGCTTGTCAAAAATGAATAAGGTTCAACACTTATATTATATATTTTAAAATATTTCTTCTTGAACAAATTTTCAATTTTTGGGAATTCACTACCTAGCTGCCTATCATTATTGTTTACAATTGCAAATCTCGATCAATTGCCATATTTAGTAAACATTTGTATATCATTAATATTTGCGACTATTTAGACATATCTGAACAATATTTGTCTTCCACCACAAGTTTACATCACTCTCAAGGAAGGTGATACTTTGAAGTTTGGAAATGATGCAAAGGAAGTATTTGTAAAGAAGGTGCATTTTTTATTCTTTGTCTGTTTTTTCTAAAAAAGAAAGTTAGCCAGGTATTTGTTTTTATATGCATGAACTTGATGATGAACACCCTACAGCGGTGAGAAATCAAGCAATTCTTTGGCACATAATTAACTCTGCACGGTTTCGAACCTGCAAACCCATGCAAGGAATCATCAGTGCGGTGGCCAGCGAATTCCTTAGCATGGTGTGCCACACAGCCAAGCCTTTGTTAGTATATTGTTTTATTCCATTTTTCATGAGAGTGAACTGTTTGTAAATTTTTATCAGGAAATCGTCCAAATTTCAAAGGAATCTAGTTCTTACAATTCCTCAATAAGAAAAAGTAAATCATCTCTATCTAAAAGTTGTTCTAGTTCGTCTTCTTCATCATCATCATCGTCCTCATTATCATCATCATCTTCTTCTTCTGAGTCAGGTTTGCTAATGATCCAAAATATTTATTTTACTTCGATTGTTTTGAGTTTGAATGTTTTTAGAAATAATCCCAGGACTGTGACATTTGAAATTTTTACTCAGCTGGGATAAAATTTTTATATTCATCTCAGTGGAGAGAAAAGCCATCAAGACACTAAACCACGACCTCTTGTCAGGTTACCAGTCCATGATATCTGGTATGATCAATCAGTTACTCATTTAAGATTCATGGACTTGATGGTGGCAGCTACAACTGTCCAGCTGTTACATGAACCACCCTATGAATAGTCTAGCAATCATTTCATTTATAAATATGTCCAATGGACTCGAACCTGCACATGGTAATCAGGTGCCCAGCAAGAATATTCGTTTAGCTACTAAAAACTTTCAGGCTTTATTTCAAAATGTGTAACGATTATATATTTCTGACAAGTCTGATCGTATACTTCTTTATGATTGATTTTACTACAAATAAACCATAAATTTTACGAGCTCTCAATAATATGTTTGTCAGATAATTCCTGTATAGCTATGCCCTCGGTATATTGTCCTTCCCCATACATACTGTAGTGTTAATAATGTGTTGATAGGTGGTAATTCAATCTAACTTGGTAAATATACCAGTACTCAACACATTTGAAATCCGTTTTAGAATTTGTGATTGATTTTGTTTGTTGATGGGCAATGAAATTGGAAAAGTTCTATTCAACTCCTGAATCTATCAAAAATACAGCTCAGACCATGGCTGACTATAGATTCAAAAAATACAATTTAGTTTTTGGCATACTGGATTGGCATTTGCACCCATTTTTACTTTTAACTGAAAATTTTGACTTTCCATCGAGTGTAAAGTACAGTAGCTAGATGGAATGCATGTGCACTTTCAGTAAACTGATCTATTTTTTTCTGAAAATATAAGTGAAGGCTGTACTATACCATAGCACTCATAATATGCAGAATAAAGGCAGTGTTAAATATATATATTATATTATGCAGTTTTTTACTTTGATGGTGTAGGCTGTCAACCAATGACCTAGGTTCATACTGAGAACAAAGATTTGAAATTACTTTTCATATTTGTAATTTTAATTTAATTCTCATTTTTACTATAAAAGATGCCAAAGAAACACAAAAGAGCATGCATACAAAGGGAAAGAAAGCAGATTCATCACAAAAGACTATATGTACAAAGGATAACCACATAAAAGTCTTACAAAAGAAAATGCCTTCAAAAG
Organism: Styela clava; assembly: GCF_964204865.1. Lineage (NCBI taxonomy): Eukaryota > Metazoa > Chordata > Ascidiacea > Stolidobranchia > Styelidae > Styela > Styela clava. The sequence goes on from NC_135255.1 coordinate 1,407,376, forward strand.
AGAAACACATGGAACAATCACATATTACCCAACTTGAAGAAACTGTAAGTATTGAAATTTATCGATATAGGATTAGCTAAGCCAGTGTTTGTTTGACAACTAGTTGTTATATTTATTGGTTAATAAAATTATCATGATCAACTATTACACGTTTTCTCCTCAAATCAGCATTTTATTTACGTTTGTTTGTCTGTTTAGAATGGTGTAGGTCTTAATATTTCATAGGTGAAAGATAGCGTAGGTAAAAGTATGAATTCAAGATGTAGCAATGAAATTTATCTGCAATTATTTTCGATGATCCAAACATAATATTTTGTACTATTCGTATAAACGATTGCAAAAAATGTTTAATCAATTGATTTATTGAAATTGTATCAAATTCAACAAATATTCAGGTATTGTTTCATTCAAGTTTTGTCATCTTTCTCCCTTTGCCTTTTATAGAGTATTTCATGAACTTTTATTATAAAAGAAAGTAATACATCAGCTCCAAAGAGTGGCATCGAATATACTGTATAATTTTTAAATAACTATATAATGTTCATGTACGCTCGATAGTAAATATTTGCTCGCACTCAAAAACTCTTTTTCAGAAAAAACATGATGAACTTGATGACTGGTTCTCTGTTAATGCTCCTAAGAAACTGACGCAGAAGTCATCTTCTATTAGATGTAAGTGACATGAGTTAGTTTAATAATATTCATGAAATATCCATAACATGGGTCGGCATCCTTGAATAAATAAGGTATAAACAACTTTGTGTGCCAAACATTTTTATGTGTGTGGTTTACATAGTCAATCACTTGATTTGAGTAGCAGGGCGATAAAACACAAGCGTGTGACAACTCTATTTAACTTAAAGTATTGTAACACTGTGCAAAAAAAAAAGCTTTGGTTCCAAATTATTAGACAGATTTTCTATTAGGTTTTGACATAGACCTTGAGAAAATCACCATAATGCTTTTTGAATTTTGTTTTTTTAAAATGAAGGAATTTCCCCAAAATCTGGTTTTTGTGATATAAAACAACAACTTTCATTAAAACCTAGTCTGTAACTTTTTGTAAGATTTCCACCCACTATATGTAAGTGTATATGATATTGACTTGATTTTAATGTCCCGTCAATCAATGAAGTAGATAGTTTTAGAATAGAAACATTGGAATCCCTTTTTGGTGCTACCATTTAAGCAGCAGCTGACAGTTGCATGTTTGGGTGCCAGCCACACATTTTAAAATTTTTCCCAAGGTTTACTGAAAAGTAAAAGATGGCACATAAAAATTTAAAATGGTAAAAAAAAAACTCATTAAAAATGTCGGGCTAATGAAAAAATATTCCTAAGATTTGTAAATACAGTAAGATGTATAAAAAAATCAAGTTCAACAGCTGATATACTTTTGTCTATTATTAAAACAAATTTATATGATGCTTAAGTGGTTTTGCTAATTTGGCTGTTGCCGAATCAGCTGTCACCTAAACTGATTTGCCTAAATCTTATCCGCATATTTCAAATACAACAAAAACCTGATTTTGTTGAGAGAATTGAATTCATGACATTGATAATTGTGGTAGAAAAACATACCTTTGTCCCAAGATTTTGTTCAAACAGAATTCCAAATTTATAATATTTGAACAAATGATTCCAAAGAAATAGAGAAAAATACTGACTAAACAAAATTTACCCATTTTGTAAGGTTAGCTTCATGATGGGGTGTGAATGATCATTCGAAGTCTTTGTTAGTGAAAGGCAAAGTGATACCTAAATATTTTTGACATTTTATTTGTTGTGGTAGCTAATTCAGATAAGAAAGCTGAGCGTGTGCGGCCTGGAACCCCTCTGGCTACTTTGGATCAGATTCCAGCAACTCATTCTCCACATTATTCACCAAAAGCTTCATCGCGTTCACATTCTACCAAGGAGAAAGGTATACAATTGTTGTTTCAGTGAAATAACATAGGAAAAAAAAGTTGTGGAAATAACTTATTTTTGATCGATCAGCATATTAATCTGAATTGGTGATAGCCAGAACCGTCTTCTCTAGGCTACTTTCTACTGGTAAAAAAAATTTAATGAAACTTATTTTCGGTCTAACTGCCAGTTGGTAGTAGGTCGAAATAATAAATTTCATCGTTAAAATATTCTAAATTCTCCTAAAACCTAGAATTCACTACATCAAATACATCTAATTTTGAATTTATTTTAAAATTAGATTACTGGTAGTTTTGGGCTATCTTCCGGTTACCTTTACCGCATATTATTCAGTTATTAAATGTGGTTGAAGTATGCTCTCAGTTGTCATAGAGATCAAAAACGATTTTATTAATTTTTATAGGTTGGTTAGGTCAAGGTAATGTTGCGATTGGGAGCGCCCATAAAATAAACAATAAAGTAAAGCTAGTTGTCTCTGTTTGTTTAATAATTTATTTCTGTCACTAGCCCGTTGTTACTATATTCATTAATCCTAAATTTACCAAAAATGCTCGAGGACTGTCTTGATAACAAAATGTGTTTTATTTCATGGTTTATCGGGCACTGAATCTTGGTATTTTCATTTAGTGTAAAAGGAATTTGAATTTGACTGTATTTGATACAAATAAACAAAATTGGGTTTCCTTCCTACAAAATTTAATTTGCAGCAGCAAAATCATGTTTATATTTTTGAATTCGGTGATTTTTAAAATTTGACATAGCTTACCATTTTGATTGATTGGTGCAGGCTATTCAAAAGGAATGACATTGTTTTACAATGCCTAGTTATTCAGAAGATTCATAATCCTTATTTGCAAGGGAAACCTAATTTAAAAGAAATGGCCTAATGTTTGAGAATCACAAGTAAACTTGCACAGCATATTTGCACTATGTTGTTATCAATCCACCTGTGTAAAGGCATGGAAGAAGGATAAGTAGTTCGTTCCACAGAAAGCCGATTGATATTATGTACCTATTATTAGCTAATAATACTCATTTTTAGACAATTCAAAGAAGAAAAAGCGTAACCCCGTTAGTCCTGATCATGAATCTGATGAAAGCAGTGCAGCAAGCAAAGGAACATACATAATTGAAAATGATAAAAATGAAAAACCAAGATCTGCTGATGAAATTAATAAAAAGAATGGTCATGCATCATCATCTTCAGTAAGCACATCGCCTCCAAGTTCATCGTCATCATCATCCTCGAAATCTCCATGTTTACTTCTTGATCTTGAGGTATAATCTTGCTAAAACTTCATATGAATTGAGCCAATTACGGCCCGGTGGTGTGACACATCGTGCTATGCGTTAGGAATTTGCTCACGAGAGGTCGTATTTTGCCATATGATTAAGTCACCTTATCGCCTTTCCTCTCTCCCGGGATAAATAGGTAAATCCTATCCTATCCAATTGACAAGTATTTATGCGAGAAGGATCTAATGTATTGCTTATTTTATTTCTCATTATATCAAATTCTTTATATTTATAGAAGAAAGACACTGAAGATATCAGATCAAGCTTTGTGTCAGAATGGATTCAACAGCATCAAAAAACTCCAAGTGATATGGTTATTCTACCCGGGTAATCTGATATTCTAATAAATCATTGTTTAGTTTGTTGTGAATATTTGAGAGAAACTTGATATTATACTAATGCTATTCAAGGCATTGACAACAATCTCAGTATCAAAATTTCAATAGAAAAATTGTAAACAGGTGCATAGCACATAATGCTGTTTGCCTTAAATTACCAATTTCCTTTTATTCACTTTCAATCAATTTACCTAATTGTAGTAAATGAATGTATTTTTATGTAAAATCAGGAAATGTTTCGCTCTATCTATATTCAAGTGTTATATTGCCCTGTATAATCTTTTCATACTGTTCCCGCTCATGGTTTTCTGAACTGTTAGCATCAAATGTGGCTGGGATAAAAATGCTCAGAAAATTAAATTCAAGCGAAAAATATCTTCGAAATTAAGTTGATACTTATGTGAAAAAAAATTCACAACTAGTTCTATAGCATGTTCTTCCTATTCTATCTGTAACTTATTGTTTGGTGTACTTTTATTTATGCAGAGCAATGCTTAAGTATATATACACAAAAGTCAAATGACGATTATAACGCTTATAATCATAAATTCCCTGTTCAATTGGGGACCCTATAAAACATGCCAGTAATTAGATATTGAAAGACTTTGTTGTGCAATATAGTTGTGTTTGAAGTAACCTGTACATAATGTATTTTGTATTTCAGAGAATCACCCCCTTCATATAATAAATGTTTGTCCGAGTCTGAAAGAATGGATGATGTCAGTAACTTACGAAGTAAGTGATATAAAACGTTTCCAAGTCAAGTTCATACCAAATTTCACCAGCAATCATAGCTGACATGCCATACATTCCCGATTTTGACGAATCAGTATTTTTCACCTTTTTGGAATCAATTTTTATTTATTCCATTTTCATTGTGTAAAACCTTTAAACTTCAAGGCTTCCATACCATCCTTGTTTTTGATATTTGTTCTAATTTCTGTGTATTTCTTTTGTCTTATTATATTCATTAATAAGATAAACACAACTTAAATTTCAAAGATTCCTAAATTAGAAAAAGCTTCATTTCTAAGATTTCAAATCATTCGTTCATTTCTGCGGCTATATTTTATCTCTTTTTTTTTGTAAACTGGCTACCTGAAAAAGGCACTTTTTCCCCTTCATCATGATTGTTTATTCACTCTAAACCGTCATATTCACTCTTGCAAATAAAATACAATCTACACGTGACTTGCAATGCAATGTTTAAAACTGTTTCAAACAATTAGAAATTGTTGGTGGTAATAAATATATTTGAGACAAATTGAGAGTAATTTTTTTACCATCGCCCTCATTTTTGTTTGGTTCGATGGATGGCCTTCCTACTGTGTATGATATCTTGTTTTAATAATTATCTTCAATTTTTATTTTTATCAGTAATATTCTTTGTTTTATGTAGAATCTAGAAAAACGTTGTCAATGAAATCAAGTGAGCTCAGTAGAAAATCCAGAAGGTCATTACCACAAATTCCAGCCGACCATTTACCCGGGAATGACAAAGAGGGGTAAAATCTTGTTTTTCCAACTTCCTCAATCATTTATCAAATTTTTTTTTGCATAAAAATATTAAATGTATTCAAAAAAACAGCAACAACAAAAAATTTCTCGGTGGAGTAAATTTTACATTTTATAAAATTTCCCACCACTTTTTCAATATTGTTATCGTTTATTAAATCCAAAAAATTTCAAGCGGAAAGTGAAATGACCGACTCAAGAGCCCACAATATCAGAATCTTACAATTTCTCTCAAACTTTCTATTACTTGTTTTCCAGAGATGTTAAAACTTCCAGCAAAAGGTCTTCTGTGCCTTTTGTCAGTGCAAGAAGTATTGCAACGGATAGCCAAAACACCAATTTGGAACAGACAAAAGATAATGGAGACATTGAAGCAGTACACGAATTGGTAACGTAACATCTTGTTTTCTTATATTTCGTACCGGCTATTATTATTTAGTGGTTTTCCGTAACTTAGCTTAGAGATCAATCATCTTTGCTTCTGAATGACCGCACATGGACTTGCTTTGACAACATTTTTTTTTTAAAAAAATATATATATATAATTAATAGAGATATTTTTTTCAAAAATTGTGTACATTACATTCCAATTAAAACTAAACATGCTATCGGTGCAAATATTTTCGAATTACAATAGAAATTGGAATGAATTGTAACAAATAACATTAACTATTAAACTATGTGGATTGCTATTCAGTACTTACCTAACAATATTTTTATTATGATGTTAAAAATTTTATATTGTTATTCCCTCAGGAGAAAGACTCATCTCAAAAAGCAAAACAAAGAAATGAACAAAAGCTTAGAAAAATAAGGAAATCTGAAGAAATTGCAAAGACAGGCAAAAGTACTGTTTAGTTAATATTATGTTATTAAGTTGAGAACTTATTTGAAGCCTAAGAAATAAGTTGGAATATACTATTGAACTACCTGTAATTTCAAATAATTGCAGAATGTTTTAAATGACTAACCGCTGTTCAATTTTTGCTTTTTCCACCAATCATGTCTGTTCATTTGGATTTGTCAGCTGTCCTCACGTCTAATATAAATATGAAGGGCATATTCTATGATTGTTAAATATAATTTTTTATGACTGTAGTTAAATTTTTGTTATTGTGGAACCCCTGATATAATTTTTCGTTTTTTATGGTACCCCAATTAACAGAATTAAAAATAAACACGAAATACTCGTAACACGAAAAGCTGAACAACAACTCTATTTTGTAAAATACTATGTACTCTCTCTAGTCTCGCGCAATGTATACATACTTTGAACATCATGTAACTATGGTCGAACAATAGGGTTCTTGTTAAATGCATAACAATGACTAAAGTGACGCAACAACCCAAAATATTTCTGTTTTGTCTATTATTTGCTCTGTGACTAAACCTCCTGTTTAACGAACTGGCCTACTTGGCGTTTGAATGAGACACAGTGGTCTAAGAATATTTATAATAATGCATCAATACGCGGAAGCAAGAAATACTTTCCCCTGAAAAAGAAAAACGCGGAACCCTATAAACTCACGGAACCCCACTGCGTGTATTGCGGAACCCTAGGGTTCCGTGGAACCCCTTTTGAAGAGCACTGAGCTAAATGAATATACAATTATTAACAAACAAAATATATGTGTTTGTGAATCTGTGACGAACTCAAACTGACTTTGTGAAAATGAAATTTTTTACTAGAAATCATATCAAAGTCAATTTCATCTGATGAAAGTACGTCATCATCATCATCATCTTCCAGTGAAAACAAGTCTCCAAAGAGAGGAAATAAGAAAAAAGCTTCGGTAATTTATTGTTTCTGTTATTGCTATCAGTTAAGTGTGACATATACTTTGAGAAACATTTTCGAAATACCACATCATTACTTCATCCAATGGGTATTTTTGAAACTAAATCGTATTTACATATTAATCCAGATCAAAAATAAACTATTTGTAAGTAATTTTATGCATCAAATCAATCTCATCTTCTATTTCGCACCCAAAGTTTCAGGATATAGGACATGTTTCATTGATAATTCATACAAATTTTCTTTCATCCAAAGTATACTGTAAATGATGTTTATTATTATCCATTTAGGAAAATATCTCAATTAAGCAGGAAAATCAGAACTTAGAACAAAAGAAAAAGGACATTAAAAGAACTACCAATGGTAATTTTTTGTGCTGTGCATAAACCTAGAATGCTGGAGACCTTTTTGTTTTATTCTCATTCTATAAATTTCAATTTTTTATACCACGCTGTTGATATATAATTCTTCTTTGGGATTTTTTCAGCTGATACCAATTTTGCTTAGTATAACTGCTCCAACTCAAGATTTATATTACCTGTTTAGTGGTGGTTTTTAATTTTTTTTTTTATCCAGGGAGCTTATCAAAATCACTTTCAGCCAATAAAAGTATATCGTCATCATCATCTTCCTGCAGCAATGATGATAAACCAACATCTCAACATAAATCTGACAAAAGAAAGAAAGTAAATAAGTAGTATAAAAGGATTTCATATTCAGGATTTTCATATTTATTCTGGGGGATAGGAAAGTTGGCAAGACTACTTAATCATAAGGGGAACCATGGCATGCAATCTGGTTACCAGCTCATGTCGAATTTGTGATCAGTTAACCAGTTATTTGTTTCCGGTGCATAGACTTGATGGTGGAGGAAGTCGTAACCGACCAGCGGTAACATGGTATCTTAGGCGGCGAGGAGTTCAGAAATTTGCTCGCACATAATTATCTCCCACAGAATTTGAACTTGTGAACCATGCAAGATAATCAGAGGTGTGATGGCAAGTATGTTTCTAAACCTAACACTTAGCACGACATGCCAACTGCTGGTGCACTGTTCACAATCTAAATAATAAAGAATTTGCAATAAGTTGCTGCAATTTGCAAATCTTACCGATTCAATAAATATAATTTAGAAATAAGACTTTATTCGTGAATTTTCCCAGATATAAAATTTTGGGGCTAGTTGATTTCTGACACGAGGCTGGTCAAGGAATAGACCTTGATTGTGAGCCAAGTTTAAGTGTATTCAAATAACTGAGGTATCACAATTTCAGTATTTCAACCTAAATTTTCTACTACAGCAAATTTTTGTGATGAGAAAGGGATTGAAATGTATTTGCTCCTTAATCTTTTATTTCATTATTATTTGTGATTCTTTGCCTGTAAAAATATTGACAAATTCACCATATTATATAATTTCCATATCTTACCTAGAATGATGCAGCTCAGAATGGAAAGCAAAAATTGGTTCATAACACAAGCATGAATAAAAGCAATGGAAAAGGTATTCCAAACCACTTTTATTTTTTCTGCTTCGACTTGGAAAACTCCAACACCAACGTAATTCCCCTCACTGTCTTGTCATTATAATTGATATGACCACCCCAATGTTTTTCCAATCTTTGACTTTTGATTACGAGTAATATTACATTAAGTAAACTTTTTCATTATATATCATGTTACTCTCATTAGTGCCTCATCTAGATGATAATTTATTGTATACACCTGATATACAATACTAAATTTATTGTTACTACTAACTACTGTATCTACTTTACTCGAAGTAGATTTGAATTCCATTTAAACTATATTGTTTGGCATATTATTTAAATAATAATTTTTTTATTTCAGCAGGAAAGTCTTCAAAAACATTTTCATCCAAGGAAAGCACGACATCTTCATCTTCTAGTAGTAGTGATAGTCAATCATTATCCCAGAATAAATATGATGAAAGAAAAAGAGTAAAAAAGAAACCAGCAGTGAGATAGAACAATTTTAGTGGTGCTATATTACTGGTGGTTTGGTAAATTCGTGATTTTGGGCATGAACTTTTTGAATACTGGAAAGGTGATCGGGTTTTAGTTTCCATCCTTTAGTTTCCATTTAGCCTTCAGAAAGTTTTGAATGAAGTTAATTACATTTTTCTCTCTTGCAAGTCACTCTTGGGTCTATGTTGTGCATGCTGCTCTGATTGTAGCGACAAGTATCTACAGAAAGCGAAAATTACATTTTGAGAATCCATAAAGTAATCAGTTATGTAATTGTATATATATGTGTAAGTTTGTATTCAATCAAATTGCATATTTAAATAGCTTAAGGAATATTTTTTGCAATGAACCCAATTGGTTGTGTACGATACATATTCCAACAAAATGGAAAACGTTTTTTTTTTTTTCAGAAAAATATTGAAAATACGACTTCCAAGAGAAGCAGCATCGACTCGGCAGCCAGGAAGTTAGAACAATCCGAAGGTCTTCCAACGACATCGAAATCCAAAAAATCTGGAACTCCAAAAAGTCAGCTGTCTCGTTCCAGTAGTTTTACCAAAGAAAAACCAAGTGGTGTGGTTCCATTCGATCAACTTCCAGTGATTGAGCCGATTATACAGGATCATCAACCTTCAGATGAGGTATCATACTAAGCTCTTGTTGGTTCACGTTATAGGCTTACATGTTCGAGCGTTAGAAACATATAGAATGTACATTTATGTCGCATACTGATTGCTCTGAATAGATGTTGCAGATTCAATGAATGGTCATGCAAGAAAATATTTCTAGGATTAAATCCTTATCATGTTCATGTATCTGGATAGTTGAAAGAGGTTGACAGTTTTTGGTGACCAAATGAGAGGCCACGCTCTTTTATCATATTTGGGAAATTCACTCAAATATTCTAAGAATTTTGAAATTTGTGATGTTTTCCATTTTATATATTTTTCTCACTAGTTTAATATTATTGGCATTTCAGAATAAAAAACGAAGAAGTAAAACTTCTTCACCATCAAATGATACCGCACTTACATCGGACACAAGGTCAAGCCTTGGGACATCTTTGCTATTGGAGAATACACAGACTGTCATTGCAACCATCACTGATAGATCGCGTAGGAAAAATACAACAACAACAACAACTACAACTTCTAGTTTTGCCACCAGTGAACCTGATACAACCTCGGACATTGAGATATCGAGCAGTGTCAGTGAGGCTCGAAATAGATCTCAGAAAAGAAATCAAAAAAAATCAATTGAAGTACGACCTACGACTCTGGCAAATGAGATGGATAAAATAGGTGACGAAAGAAGAAGACAGTTTGAAATCAATAAAAGATCGTCAAAGGTGGACCAAAGAGAAGAAACTTTTAAAAAAGAAAAAATGGCAACAAGCAAAGGTGGAGAAAGGTAATCATGATTAAAATATTAATAAAAAGATAATATTTCAAAAGCTTTCATGTGAATGTAACATACTGAATTTCGTCTTTATTTTTTATTTTTAGAATTGCATCTCCTGGTTCCAATTCAGGTGTTATGCGTCTCAATAGAGCCACCTTGTTAAGAAAAAATAATGCGAAACAAATGTCAAATATTCGAACAAGGTATGCTCTTTGAAATACTTTGGTATTATATAAAATATTATTTGATATGATTCTAATGGAACTAATGGTTACTTATTGATGTGAAACATAGAATCTGCTGCTTGTATTAGTTAGAATGGAATATGCTTTTCAAGATTGATGCATAATTTTTCCAAAAGACAAAACTAATTTTGGTTGGGTTGAATGTAGTTTTTCATTTAGCGAACTGTACAGTGGGAAAAATTAAATAATATATAGAATAAAAAATGTGATGAGGGAAAAGGAAATCACTGATAAAATTTTTCATATTTATTCTGGGAATAGGAAAGCCGAAGAGAGATATAAATAATGTGGCAGAAAATGGCCTCAGTTATTAAATAGGTATTCGTTTCAGTTACATGAACTCGATGGTACCTATTACCCCCTTACGGTGACGAGGAATCCATCAATCATCTCGCACATAATTAAAACAGATTTATACCTGCAATCTTCTCAGGGTAATCAGAGGTGAGAAGGCAAGTGCCTTTCTAGCACTATACGCCGACTGTCGAACCCTGATCAATCTGCATTTATGTTCATATCAGGAAATGAGTTTCAAACTCAAAAATCAAATCAAAAAAATATCTCTAAATAATCATGAGTCATGGCTAATGTTGAATTATTTATTGAGTCTTTTTTTATCAGGACATCAAATGAGGCAGCGAGAAAAACCAAAGAAAAGAAAGGTGCAGGTGAATTATTTATATGTTATAGTCTACATTATGTCAAAACTTGTATATCACTCATTTTTATTGCTTCATATTAAATCTCTCATTTTAATCTCTTCACAATTGACTCAAGAGAATCATTTCTACAATTAATTGAAGACTAAAACATGCAGATCATATCGACAATTTCCACTAATTTAATGTGTCTTAATGTTAGTCCTAATTTAAAGAAACTCAATTTGTTTCCTTTAACAATTGATGATAAGAAATTAGCCAGTTTAGAAACCCTAAGAGAAAGGCACAATTACATATCTTATTTCTTATATCTGTCTTTTTGTATTTATTGTGTTAAAATTTATAGCAAATAATTTACTTCCAACAGACGTTCGTTTTAACTCAAAATCGAAATCGAGTTCAAGAGAGAGTAGAGAGCAACGTCTTTCAGAACTTTCTAAACCTCCTGCCCGATGGATGACCGGGACTGAAACCTTTACTAATGATTTAAGCAATGCCTACACTAGGTCAACTTCGTCTTTAAACCGGGGCCAGAGCTCGGAAACAAAGATATTTTCATCGCATAGAGATTTTAGGCTGCGTGACTCAGTTTCTGGGCTGTCTGACATGAGTGATAGTTCCAGTATGTTGTATTCATCTGACGTCAGTCCAACTTCACCGCACACTGATATCAGTCTTGGTGCTCGGATCGCTCGTATTGCTGATGGAAGTATTGAAAACACATCTTCAAACATTGAAAGAAATGGAAAATTTAATAAACCTTCGAGACGACATTCTACTGATAATAAAACGTACAGTAAACAAAAATCTAATTTTCGTGACTTTAAAAGAAGTAATGTTTGCTCTTCACAAACTTCATATTCAGACACATTGACAACTTCAGAAGGTGGAACAAGTATATTTCTCTCACACAATCAATTACAAATGCTAAATAGTAGAAAAGAGAGTACAACAAGTGCACTCACAGATTCGTGTGATACCAACAACAATACTGTTGATCTATGCGAGTGTCATCAACAACATCAAATCAGCCGATCTCCCCCCGATGGTGAGATGAGTGAAGAAATTGCGAAAGTTTCACATGATCTTGTAAAAGATTTGGAAATTCTATCGAATTCTCTTGATGAAGTTGATATTTCAACACAGAGTAGTAAAATGTTGCATTTTCAGAAATATCGTGATGACAGAATTGTGACGGACAGTTTAGATTCTCTTCAGACTGCCACAATGTCAACGGATTTTGATACACACGTCCCGAATAATGAAAAACCATATGAACGTCACCACCCACTATATTATTCAGATTCAACAAATTCTTTACCAATCACCAGCAGTTTGCCTGACAGTGAAAAATTTCAGCTGAAAAACTCTCAATTTCATGATGCATCAGCCAGATCGCCAAATCGCCGAACTTGGGTGATTGGTAATGAACCATTGGATGGTCTCGTTCTTTCTAACGCTGTGTTCCTTTCTAACAAGCTTGGAAATATGGCATTAAGAATACAAACGAAGGCTAAAACGACTCTGAAAAATCCTTGTGATGAGAGATGTGGTTGCAAACACTGTGTAGACTCATCTTCTGAATCGAAGTTTTCATCAAACAGCAGTGATGTTCCTCTCATCCAACAAACTTCAACCCCAGAAATGGCTTTACTTATCAATAATTTGAGACATCTTGAATGTGTCCTGAAAGAAATTGAATGGCAACTAGATTCTGGCAAACCAAATCAAGATATTAACTGAACAAAGTAGAAAAGGTGATATACGTTGAAAGAAACCGACTATTCACCAGAAATTTCAAAAAGAATACTGCTATATTTACTGCAATTACAAAACTTGACACATCCATTACAACAAAATCTAATGTTCTTAATGCATATCAACTTGATAAAATTGTTTGATCTCGGCTTTTGGAAAAATGTTAAGAAATGGTTGCTTCTGTTCTGCAACAGCACAATAAAATGAAATTTATTTTATTTTGTCTGTCAACCACTTTTGTATATTCTCTGCCGTCTAGCCTGGTGCGTTTTTTCATGATTCCTTGTTTTTTAGGAATATGTTCAGAGGGCCCCCATCCATTTATTTGAGTTCAACATTCTTGCACAATCTATTTCTTCTTCATTACATAAATTTGTGATTTAAAATGATCAGAATTGGCAACATATCCGAATATTCTAAGTACTATTTTGCTGACTTGTAGATAGGAAAGCATTTGATGTATATTAGAAGAAGCAACAGCTTTGTATAATTATATGCATGTATTTCTAATAACTTGTTGTAGACATCTATCTGACAATGTATAAACTTAATGTTCTTTTACTAATATTTTTTTTCATGTTAGTACTGAAATCTTGAGTCTTTAGCTTTTTCAAAATTTAATCTATTCATCACATGAGTAATATATGATATAGTTTATTTTTATACTGAAAAGTAATTTTTTTCATTTTGTAAAATGTATGCTTATCTAATATAACTTTTTTATATCATAATATTGATATTATCAAACAACGAGTGCCAATTACTAGTTATATATTTATTAATATAGTTTCAGGCCAATCCTACAGAAAAAAAAAATTCATTGGCCTCAAAATGTGTTTTATTCGCATAAATTAACTGGGAATAAACATTCATCACTCAGAATCTATCTGATTTATGTTATTTAAAAAATCCTTTCCAGAAAACTATTAATGTTAAGAAAAGTTATTTGGATGGGAAGTTAGTATGAAAAGTGTTGAGTACAAATTACATAAACATGACTATATGTTTGATTTTATATTTATAAAGTTTATGATATTTCGAAGTGTCTAATTCCAATCTCTATCCGAATAAATGTATTTTTATCATTTTACTTTATTACCAATCTCTCATTTATTTGCAATAAAATTCATTTGCATTTGCTGAATATGTTCCATTCTGTAGAACACAAACATAGACAAAGATGTTATATGTAAAAATGTATTAAATGTTTATGAGCTTTTTATACATTCATTGCAATATAAAAAATGTAATTACCCAGGTATGAATATACCTTAAGTTAGACTAGGTCATATGCATCTCCAATTCATTATATTTTGGCACATTTACATGCTTATCATTATATTAAGGCAGAGAATAATTGACAAATGTTGTTTTCATTTGTATTGCTTTGTTAACAACCAACCAATGCATGACTTTACTATGTTTTATGCACCAAACTTCATTGACTCGTACTAAACCTTGTTCATTACTCTCAAAAATGTCCAGTATCATTGTATCTGTCACTGTCTGAGTGGCTTTAACCACACTGTTGTACTATAGCAGACCGAATTTTTAACCTTGTTTTGTTTCATCTAATAATATTGTGTAAAATTATCCCCAATATTGAACTAGGAGCATGAAGACCAATACATTGCTTTTGTTACAATAAACAAATAGAAGTACTTATGGAACATTTATATATACAGTAAAGAATTTTATTAGTGCTTTTGTGTACCCACTCCAGAAATATGCTTCGATTTTCGACCCAATCAAGTTCTTTTTCATATACCTTTGATATATGCAATTTCATATTTATCGTAGGGTAGAGGAACTTAGACTTAACTTAGCCACATGGCGAATTACACCCCTTGTCTGGACCAGGTTGAGAATGACAGACTAGTTGAAAATTTCAGATGCACAGACGTTGTTGGTGATTGACCAGCCTTTGCACAGGGGCAATTAAGTTCAAATTGCCGATTGTTTTCGTAAGCGTGACGTCGGTTTGTAGGTCGCGAATATCAGTATTTTGAAGAAGACTGTGAGTGTGGGCCATAGATATTTCATTAAAGTTTGCATCAACGAGATACTTGCTGTTGCATCTCTTCCACGAGTCTTGAAATCCTTGCTGGTTTTGGGATTTAGGACTTGTACCAATACATTATATTAAATTCATGTGCGAAAACACCGCATACATACTATTTACGTAAATACATATATAACACTAAAAAATATTTCATGCCTTCAAAAGAAAGAATTCAACTCTATGAGAATTCTAATTTCCAATCGATTTTTAAACGTATTAAAGTCACCACTATTCTGCTCATTGTTATTTTAAATTTCTGTAGTCATTAATTTCAAGTCAATAACACTTTGTTGATCAGGTAAACGCTAATCACGGGTGAACAAGTATGTAATTGATGAGGCCAATGTTCTTAAAATTGTATGCACACAGAAAATAATAATACGTTATTAAATGAATGTTCAAACACGTTGCGAATTGCCGTGCCCATATCATGTTAGTTACATTACAAACTGCTTATGCATATATGTCAGCCGATATCCCGCAAGCCGTGCGATCAACGGATTGGTACAGGGCTGTGAAATCTCTCGGTAGGTTTACCATCTTTCACAAACCGAAAAATCACAGCCAGTTGGGAAACGCACGTGATGTCAGTTGTCTCGTCAGACTGGATCGAAAGGAACTGGCAATTCTCAATTTCCAGAGCCAAATGTTGTAAATAAATTTTATACATTGAGTCGAGCAAATCATTTTGGATATCCTTAGATGTCCCTTTCGAAACAGTTGCGGCATCAAGATGATCTCTCAATACTGTATCTAGGGATGCGGTGTATTCCACCATATCCAAAAATACCCCTCTATTAGAAGAGCCAGCCCGTTCATCGTGCCCACAGAGGGACAGCTCGTGACAACCAATGAATTTCAAAACATCTATCAATCGACCGAGAACATGGCGGTTTTTCTCGACGTTTTGGTTGTGCCGACGAATAGAAACCGCGCGTCCTTCATCCAACTGTGCCGCAATATTAACATTTCCGAATGTTCGGTATTTTACTGCATTGTCCAGATGCTCCATAGAAGACTGATGATCCCTGGCACGCTCGGAAAGATGTTCAAGATCTCTAAAACCAAATTTACACCAACGTGAGTCACGGGCGGTAGCAAAAAGTAGGCAATAAAAACAAAAAAGTGCATTTTTGTCCTCGCTGTAACACAACCATTCGTGTTTTTTATACCAAGTTTCTGCGCAGAATGTACGCCGACGTTTTCCTCCGTCATGGGATTGTTCCAGTGAACAATTTTTTGGTTGATAAGGCCCAAGACGTTGTACCTCTAATTTTTATTCCAGCGGCAGCTGCGAAAACGGAGTGCGAAGTAGTGCATCAACCTTATTCATAATGAGGAGGTCTAAGGCTAAGAAATGCGAAGCCGGAAAGAAGTGAGGAGCTCAAAAGGAATGTGGAAAATCGAAAGCAAAGGGACTAAAGGTCTCTAACTGATTCAAATAGCGAAACAAGCGACAAAAACAAAGGCGAGGAAACTATCAACTCTTCAAGCAACCAACGAACGAGAAGGAATGCGTGAATATGTCAACACGTTGTTGTAAGAAACGTCGGCATTGTGTCGTCATAATTTCGGTGCTAGCCCCGATGATTTAGTAAAAGAAACAGAAAACAAACGAGACAAACGCGGCGAGTGGAAGATAAAAGAGAGAATACGATATACAATGACCAACCGGGGCAAAATCGGCGTCGCCCCGTCGACGTTCCGCGAAGGCTTTGCGAGCGAAAAATGACCATGTCGGGAGAATATGGCTAGTGTAGACAGTCTGTGCAACCGATATTGAGGTATTTTTCGGGGCTAGCCCCGATCGGCCCCGATGATTTAGTAAAAGAAACAGAAAACAAACGAGACAAACGCGGCGAGTGGAAGATAAAAGAGAGAATACGATATACAATGAGCAACCGGGGCAAAATCGGCGTCGCCCCGTCGACGTTCGGCGAAGGCTTTGCGAGCGAAAAATGACCATGTCGGGAGAATATGGCTAGTGTAGACAGTCTGTGCAACCGATATTGAGGTATTTTTCGAATATTTTTTATTATACCGAAAAAACAACCGGGGCATTGCCCCGGTTGGCCCTATTGTCGCGCCGCCACTGGTACATACACTTCTGGAGCGCTCTTCATTGAAAAGCCTAACGTTCATTTATTTGAAGTAAAAAAGCAACAAACAATTTCAATTCGAATTTAGTGTCAAATAACTTTACACAAGTTGCGTCTGATTACTTCTTAAATCACAGAGAGAGTGTTTTCATTTGAGTTCAAAAAAGCTCACTAACGGAATGTAATCACGCACCTCCTTTCAACGTTTGATGTTATTGTTCCATTATTAGTGGATACATTTCTTTTATGCATGAGAGCAAGCAGCTTTTCGTGACCAACAAAACATGCATTCGCAGCCATTTCTATGATGTCAGGATCACCCAACAAATGCTCTTTCATAAGGGTGGAATAGTGAAGCGCTTTATATTCTTGGCCTTCATTCCTGGTTGAGCAAGAGCAAACCATTCCTCGTCGCCGTATCGTTTAGTCGTTTTATTTGTTGGTCACGAAATTTTTCTATTTGTCATTATGAAAAAATGGCTTTTCGCCTCAACTACTGGACCAACCGCTTTCAAATTTTCAGTTTTTAAGATTGTACGCGTTCTTTCTATCTTGAATATCTAGCGTTTCGTTGCACTTCAGAAGTAAGTCTGGGCTTGTTGCAAGACGTAATGCTTTTTTTCGAGAGTACCTGTTGCGAGTCGATCTCGCTTGTATTTATCACATCGATATCAATTACAAAACATTTTTCAAATGTTTTTTTCTCATTTTCGACGCGACATGGTTGAGCAAAAGAAGCAAGTGTCTCGAGAAATGGCTGGCATAAAGCGCGTAAATGAGCTTTCCAACGAGATCGCAGTGAATTTTCTAGCACGTTTGAACAGAAAGTTATGAAATTTTTTAGGAGAGGTATACAAGAGGCTCAGAGGGAGGACGGTGTAATTGAGTTAGACAAGACCATTTTTGCGTCATATTAAAGCATGATCCATGATTCTTAGAGTGTTCGTAATCACGGTAGCGCGTCATTTTTTTCATATTTTCAATTCTCCAAGTTTTATGTCTGTGAGTATTTGAAAGATGACCGTACATTTGAACCCACGTACATTCGCACCCGTATATTCGCGAGTTCAATCTATATGAGGGTGCTAAAATCCGTGGGTTAGGGTTAGTACGGGTTCAAATACCCTTAAAAAAAATTCCCATAGGTGCAATAGTATGCAAGTGCAAATGTCCTGGGTTCAAATGTAATGGAACCATTTGAAAGCTAAGAAATATACAAAGATTCTGTTATTAATTGGAAGAAAGTAATTTGAGGGAGGGCGGTTCAATTGGTTTGACACGACTACTCGGGTATGAAAAAGTCAGCTAATCCCAATGATAGCAGTATGCAATGAGCATATATACAATG
Source organism: Styela clava (assembly GCF_964204865.1). NCBI lineage: Eukaryota > Metazoa > Chordata > Ascidiacea > Stolidobranchia > Styelidae > Styela > Styela clava. Next base: position 1,425,812 of record NC_135255.1, read on the forward strand.
AGTGGAAACTTGCAAAGATTTGCTCATTGTGGCATTGTTCCCTGCCTTTTTACGTCGTCCAGCTAAGTGGTTCGTTGCATATTAAGAAAACGCATTGCTCGCTGCCAAATCCCTTGCTTCAGCCGAGTCGGGTGCGAAATTGGCCGTATTAACTTGACTTGAGGTCTTTAATTCTTCAATACATATTTGATTTTGGGTTTCGAAGTATGGTACGCTGAAAGCATACAACTATGAGCATATGCTTATTGGGAATGCATATCTATTAGACAGAAAACGTATCTACAGAACAGAATATGAACCAGTCGCCAAGAGGAGTACGGTTATTTATTAATTGATATAACATGGGATTTACATATTTATCCAAGGGGAGAGGAAAGTCGAAAAGAAGGCCTAAATATATGGCGAACCACGGCCTCTCTCAATCATAGCTCTGTGCTCGGTGGTGTGGCTCAACGGGCTAAGCGTTAGGAATACGCTCGCCACCGCACCTCTAATTACTCTGCGTGGCTTCGCAGGTTCGAATCCCATGCAGAGATGGTTATGTGCGAGAGGATTGCTGGACTCCTCGCCTTCGTTGGGTGGTTCACGTAACCGCTGGTCGGTTACGGCTTCCTCCACCACCAAGTCCATGCTTCCGAAAACAAACAATACAGTAAAACTAATCCCATACCCGACTTGGAATGGTAACCGGACGAGAGGCCGTGGTTCGCCATATGGATAAGCCGTCTTATCGGCTTTCCTCTCCCCCGGGATAAATATGTAAATCCTATCCTATCCTCCATATGAATCACACGGCTCTGCGAGCTATTCGTTTACTTATTAAAAATACTGGTTTTAACTATAAATTACTCTGGGATATCTTGCCATTGAAAACAAAAGCCAGAAATTGGAAGAAAAGCAGGGAATGAAATGTGTGTATTATGTAATGGAGAACCTGAGTTTGTTTCACATATTTTCATGTATTGTAAATTTACAAAAAATATTTATGAAGATTTTGTTTTAGATATATTAAAATTGATCAGAATACATTTTGTTATCAATATGATTCTTGCATATTATTTAATTTTAACGATCCTTTATATAGTCGTATAGATACTGTTGATTTGGATGCAATTATACTTTTGTAATCAATAGTGAGAAATATTTCATGACTGCTATTGACTATGCGAGCTATTTTTTCTGCAATGCAAAATATTTCCTTCGTCTGCTATTTACTATGTGAATTAATTTTTCTGTAATGTAAAGTATTTCCATAACTGCTTTTACTATGTGGGCTGTTTTTTTGGTACTCGTAGTATGTGTACCAGGTTAGGTTACGATTCTCCCTATTTTTGTTCTATTAAAAGTTCGGGAATTGTCGGTCTTACATAAGTGAATATCCCCCTACCGATAGAATTTAGTCCATTTACACAACTTGATATAAAGTAGGCGAACAAAATTTGTTACTTTCATATTGGTACACATACTTCTGGAGCACCATTTTTTTTTGTAATGTAAAATATTTAATATGTGAACTAATTTTTCTGTAATGCAAAATATTTTCTACAGCTTCTGTATTTTTTTATATGTCACTTTTCATTTCATCGATAATACACATTGTTCATTCTTTGTGGAGTTTTTGGTAACTTTACAGATGGAATAAGACCGACATTCAGCTTTTTCTGTTTCACAACTGTAATACAAAAAGGTACTCTTGAAGTATGTAAACCCAGTTTGTAGACACCGGAACCATGTGTACCAGGTTAGGGTCTACTACATACAAACATTCCCAAACTTTTCAAGCCGCAGCCCCTTTTTAGAATTGTGAAGTCTTGCGCCCCACCTCAAAAATAATTAGCTAACAATAATAAGCTACAAATAACAGTAGTAAGGCGTAAGTATGTTTTATTGGAAAAACATGTGGAAAATACATGGATGGAACAAAATAAATGACAAGTTTTGATATGCATAAAATTAGCCAAGTCCAGAAGTCAGTATTTTAAACTAATAGAGAGAGAGAGTTTATTTCGTTCGTCAAACCATGAACATATATAAATTATAATAAACAAAAACAGATGCTCAGGTGTTTGACTGGGAGACAACGTTACAACATTTTGGGTCATTTAACAGGATCGGTGTTAAATTCTTCAATACCTCTCATATACCTTATTCACTATATACATTATTCACAAGAATTTTTGATTTGGAAAGTACTAAATAATCATGTTTTGTCCTAAGATCATCATTTATTCAGCTGATAAGTTGACATGTATTGCATATCAACTGCATAAAAATGGGTTAGCGAGGATACTTATTATTTGGAAAATTTGTCTACTAAAAATGAATGTAATAGGACATAGATTTTTTATAAGCAAAGATGGGGAAAATTCTATTATTATAGCACTTTAATTATAAACATTTGATAATAGTAATGAAATCATGAGTAGATTTCTTTATACACTATAATTTGAACACATCAAATTATAATACTTGATTATGACTGGCAAGTGATTTGGAGGATAGTAACACACAATAATACATGATCAGGATTTGACCCTTCTCCAGCAGATATATATATGAAATAAAGTGCTCATGTACATAAATGTATTCGGCTACAGAGCACGTAACATAGAATGAATTTATATATATGAATATATATATATATTGACCCTTCTCCAGCAGATATATATATGAAATAAAGTGCTCATGTACATAAATGTATTCGGCTACAGAGCACGTAACATAGAATGAATTTTAAGGCGTATTACCGGTACTAAAAAATAAATAAAGTGCTCATATACATATAGATTTTATAGATTTGGATACAGAGCAAGTATCATAGAATGAAATTTAAGGCAAAAAAATGATAAAATACTAGAATAGCAATTATAATAAACATTATGATACTTTTAAATGAAGTATTACTAAAAAATAAATAATGTGGTCATGTACATAGATCAGTGGTTCTTAAAGTATGGGTCGCGACCCAAACATGGGTCGCGGAAGGTTTAAAATGGGTCGCGACGAGGTCGTCAATGCAAGGGCAATCTAAGAGGAGAAGGAAGAATTTTCAGCTTTCCCAATGTTTCAATTTAGCTTCTAAACTCCTGTATTTAAAAATAATAAAAAAATCTAATTTCATTCACGGAAAGAACTGTCTTGAGCTCATTGTTACATCACAGTTCTGATATGCCAGTCACGTGTATTATTGTTATGGTATCGGTAACCATGCACGTCGCTTGTCGTTGTGTTGACCGCGTGGAATGTCGTCTTAGTGGATTGAAATAACCAAAAATGGGTGTCTTTTTGGTAATGTAAATTGTAATAGACGACGCAATGAAAAAGCTCGCTTCTCGACATTAGATTATTCAATATCTAGAGAAAATGTGACTTCATCTCGAGGCACCATTTACCGCGAACGAAGCAGTGTGTGCACATTTGATGAGTAAAAAGTTGTATATTGCGAGAGATACCGAAGGCCAGCTAGGATGTCGTGTTTGCGCGGACAGCGGACGCCTTTTCTGCTACAATTCGCGACAAGGCACTTGTGCGAGCGAGGATATTTGGCACTGACGGTTATCAAAACTAAGCTCGCAATCGCCTCGATACCCGTGACAACCTGCGTATTGCGTTAAGTAAAATAGAGCTGTGTATTGAAATTTCAGTTTCATCAATCTCACTGAGTCAATGGACTGTTTCTAATAAATAGTTGTCTGTATTTGAGTCAAACTGTACTAACATTAAAAACACATTTTGCGTTATTTAGGATTGGGTCGCGAGTATTCATAAAACTCAGATTTGGGTCGCGCTCGAAAAAGTTTAAGAACCACTGACATAGATATTTGGATACAGAGAAAGTGTCATAGAATGGAATTTAGGGCGAAATATGGATGCAAGTATGATAAACAATTTGATATTTTTATAAAAAGTGTTACTAAAAAATAAAATAATAGATTATGGAGTTCCAGCGAGTGTGCTCATAACAAATAAAAAGATCGCAATTCAGTTACCACAGTGAATTAAATTCATTACACATTACTACTTGCTATAACACAGCAGGCACATGATACTCACCGTGTTTTGAACTTTTTTAAAGATTTTGCTCGCTCTCCAGAACTCTCCATTTTTTATTTGTTTGTATTGTCAGATTGTGGACTTTTCAAAATAAACTATCTCTATCTATATCAATGAATACAATATCCCAGGTCCCCGTTTGGCTGGTTCATATTCTGTTCTGTAGATAAGTTTTCTGCCTAAGAGATGGTATGTATTCCCAATAAGCATAACAGTATGCTCATTCGTTCACTCAATGAGTGATTTTAATTACGGTAAATATAAAATAATATATATAATATAAATAAGTTCATATTCCATTTTGCATCCATGATCCAGTATTTATTTTGTTCAATTCCAGTAGTAATCCATACCATAATTAGGTTATTTTAATAAATGCATTGATATAAAACAATAAAAATAAAATTAGTAAATATAAAATACATATCATAAACATATAATTTTCTTTTTAAAATAATGCTTTACATAAATTTTTCAATTCCCTCTCAAATGGGTTGTTTATTCTATAATTCTCTATATTTTTGTACATATTATGGCCATTTTTATCTGCTTTTTGAGAAAGGCAAACTGTGGTGTTTTATTTTCGAATATAATAGAATTTCTCATGGTCAAAATTTTATATCTCACTATTGATTACAAAAGTATAATTGCATCCAAATCAACAGTATCTATATGACTATATAAAGGATCGTTAAAATTAAATAATATGCAAGAATCATATTGATAACAAAATGTATTCTAATCAATTTTAATATATCTAAAACAAAATCTTCATAAATATTTTTTATAAATTTACAATACATGAAAATATGTGAAACAAACTCAGGTTCTCCATTACATAATACACACATTTCATTCCCTGCTATTCTTCCAATTTCTGGCTTTTGTTTTCAATGGCAAGATATCCCAGAGTAATTTATAGTTAAAATCAGTATTTTTAATAAGTAAACGAATAGCTCGCTGAGCCATGTGATTCTCCCCTTGGATAAATAGGTAAATCCCATGTTATATCAATTAATAAATACATAAATAACCGCACTCCTCTCGGCGACTGGTTCATATTCTGTTCTGTAGATACGTTTTCTGTCTAATAGATATGCATTCCCAATAAGCATATGCTCATAGTTGTATGCTTTCAGCGTACCTTACCCGTATTGAAGAATTAAAGACCTCAATACGGCCAATTTCGCACCCGACTCGGCTGAAGCAAGGGATTTCGGCAGCGAGCAATGCGTTTTCTTAATATGCAACGAACGAACCATTTAGCTGGACGACGTAAAAAATGCAGGGAACAATGCCACAATGAGCAAATCTTTGCAAGTTTCCACTCATTGTATATATGCTCATTGCAGTATGTAAGCAGATGCATTGGAATTAGTACGAATAGAGAAAACTCCGCATTTGAGATTTTGCAAGTGACAATAAGATCATAGTTAAAAGAATTATCATTTTAATTTATCTAAATATTTAGATTAAATACTAAATTGAATTTATACGAGTCATTGATTAATACCTGGGTTCGTTGGAGATGTCTCAGGGGTTTGAAAGGAGTCTAAAAAAAATTCAATTGTTATTCAGGTACATTGCAATAAAGGCACAGCAAAGTAAATATTTTACTGAGAGCGAATAGACAGAGCGATAATTTACTTCACTTAACGTATTATAAAAAGCAAAACATAATTTTATAGCAAAATGAAATTTCAGATTTTCGTTTATTGCAAGACATTCACCCATGCATGAGGAAGGATACAAAAGTGAAAAAAGACTACGCTTACTCATGCATGACGTTACGAAGTAAAACTGACTACGCTCACCCATGCATGACGTTACAAAGTAAAAAAAACTGACTAAGCTCACTCACTCTCTCTGCATTTATTTTGGTAGTCTTTCTGGAACCCTGTCAATTAATTGCGAACATTGTCAATCTGATTGTTTGTTTGTCTAATTGTGTCATTATAATATTTCATGCCAGACAAAATTAATATCTGAATCTGATTCTTATGGTTCAAGCGTCCAACTAATAAATATAACTGTATCATACAGACAGTTCTGCTGGGTAGAATTATATAATTTTTCAGCCTGACTGAATCTGCCATTTCGATACGGAATAGAACAATACTGTCAGAATCAAACATAGCAAATAAATTTACTATATTGTACAGACATATTTTCTCCATTCAATATATGTATGCAAAATACAACTAAAACATATTGCGAAGTAAGTGGAGTAACCACATAATAAATTAAATAATCTAAATAGATTTGTAAGTAATTTATATTCATTGCATATAGTAACATTGCATTTTTTAACAATTAAAAAAAAAGTATTTTCTAAATTGTCAAAATATAACACCGAGCTTCCATGTGGACCCAAGAGGTGTCGGTTTTCCCACTCGTTAGGACTTGTTAATGGGGTCCTATCGCGCTCCAGAAAAATCTGAAACGCCCTATGCCCATATTTAAATGCCAAACGAATTAGGTAACTATTTCGGGTCGTTTGGAAAACAGGACTATACCAATAAAACCACAATGGACACTCAAAACGTTGACTCCCGTAAATAGTGGCTTGTCAAAATTATAAAAACTTAGTCATTAATGTATTATATTATACCTTATCGTGATTGTGTTCACAGATAATGTTCGGCTTCTTCTATTTCTCGGTTATCTTCTGAAAACAAATATCATTTATTAAAATCAAAATAAACACTAAATGAAAAAAGTAAGCCTGCCTAATGAAACAAATGTAACAAATTTACCGGTATTTTAGATTTGTCTCTGGTTCCGTCTTCTTTCAATTTCTTCAGTGCCTTCAAAATTCTGTGCCTGAGAAGCTAAGATAATATTAACAATATCCAAGCCCAATAAAATTTGTAAAAATATTTACATTCAATTTGTAGATTTTCCTTGATTCAGTCTTTTCCTAATTTCTTCATTGTTTCCTTGTATCAGACTTTTTCTTACTTCTTCATAATTCTGGGACTGAGAAGCTAGAATACCATTAAATATATCTGAGCCTCAAAAAATTCGAAAAATATTTACATGTAATTTGTAGATTTTCCCTCTATCAGTCTTTTCTTGATTTTTCCAGTGTCATCATTCTTGTGTGCCTGAGAAGCTAGAATAACATTGAAAATATCTAAGCCTAATAAAAACTCTATTATTCCTAATGGCGGGAATGGGACTAATCTATCTATGAAAAATAAAATATGAAAAACAAAAAATCCATGGCGAGCCCTGTTAATACTTTTCTTCTTTTGTCGGTGCCACGTTATCGTTTCCAGTTGAAAATATCTCAAAAATAGAAGAGAAAATAATGATTATGACATATAAGATAGGCAAGTATGGATACAGCATATTACTAAAAAAGCTTTATTGATTAAATATTAAATGCCAGCAATAAACATAATACTTGGTGCATTATTGTAACAGTAATAATATATTCACAAAAATGTTATATCGAACTAAAATCAAAATGAACACTAGATAGAAGGAGTAAGCATGACTAATAAAACAAATGTAACATATTTACCGGTATTTTAGATTTGTCTCTGGTTCCGTCTTCTTTCAATTTCTTCAGTGCCTTCAAAATTCTGTGCCTGAGAAGCTAAGATAATATTAACAATATCTAAGCCCAATAAAATTTGTAAAAATATTTACATTCAATTTGTAGATTTTCCTGTATCAGTCTTTTCCTAATTTCTTCAGTGCCTTCATAATTCTGTGCCTGAAAACCTAGAATACCATTAAAAATATTTACGCCTAATAAAATTTGTAAATATATTTACATGTAACTTGTAAATTTTCCTTGTATCCGTCTTTTCTTGATTTTTCCAGTGTCATCATAGTTGTGTGCCTGAGAAGCTAGAATAACTTTAAAATTATCTAAGCCTAATAAAAACCCTATTATTCTTAATGGCGGGTATGGGAATAATCTATCTATAACAAATGAAATATAAAAAACAAAAAAGCCGTGGCGATCCCTGTTAATACTTTTCTTCTTTTGTCGGTGTCACGATATCGTTTTCAGTTGAAAAGATCTCAAAAATAGAAGAGAAAATAATGATTATGACATATAAGATAGGCAAGTATGGATACAGCATACTACTAAAAAAAGCTTTATTAATAAATATTGAATGCCAGCAACAAACCTAATACTTGGTGCATTATTGTATCAGTAATAACATAATCAGAAAAATATTATATCGAACTAAAATCAAAATGAACACTAGTTAGAAGGAGTAAGCATGCCTAATAAAACAAATGTAACATATTTACCGGTATTTTAGACTTGTCTCTGGTTCCGTCTTCTTTCAATTTCTTCAGTGCCTTCAAATTTCTGTGCCTGAGAAGCTAAGATAATATTAACAAAATCTAAGCCCAATAAAATTTGTAAAAATATTTACATTCAATTTGTAGATTTTCCTTGTTTCAGTCTTTTCCTAATTTCTTCATTGTTTCCTTGTATCAGACTTTTTCTTACTTCTTCTTAATTCTGTGACTGAGAAGCTAGAATACCATTAAAAATATCTGAGCCTCATAAAATTCGAAAAATATTTACATGTAATTTGTAGATTTTCCTTCTATCAGTCTTTTCTTGATTTTTCCAGTGTCTTCATACTTGTGTGCCTGAGAGGCTAGAATAACATTAAAAATATCTAAGCCTAATAAAAACCCTATTATTCCTAATGGCGGGAATGGGACTAATCTATCTATGAAAAATAAAATATAAAAAACAAAAAATCCATGGCGAGCCCTGTTAATACTTTTCTTTTTTTGTCGGTGTCACGTTATCGTTTCCAGTTGAAAATATCTCAAAAATAGAAGAGAAAATAATGATTATGACATATAAGATAGGCAAGTATGGATACAGCATATTACTACAAACGCTTTATTGATAAATACTAAATGCCAGCAATAAACATAATACTTGTTGCATTATTGTAACAGTAATAATATATTCAGAAAATTATTATATTGACTTAAAATCAAAATATACACTAAATGAAAAAAGTAAGCCTGCCTAATGAAAAATCTAACATATTTACCGGTATTTTAGATTTGTCTCTGGTTCCGTCTTCCTTCAATTTCTTCAGTGCCTTCAAAATTCTGTGCCTGAGAAGCTAAGATAATATTAACAATATCTAAGCCCAATAAAATTTGTAAAAATATTTACATTCAATTTGTAGATTTTCCTTGTTTCATTCTTTTCCTAAGTTCTTCATTGTTTCCTTGTATCAGTCTTTTTCTTACTTCTACATTATTCTGTGCCTGAGAAGCTAGAATATCATTAAAAATATCTATGTCTCATAAAATTCGAAAAATATTTACTCGTAATTTATAGATTTTCCTTCTATCCGTCTTTTCTTGATTTTCCCAGTGTCTTCATACTTGTGTGCCTGAGAGGCTAGAATAACATTAAAAATATCTAAGCCTAATAAAAACCCTATTATTCCTAATGGCGGGAATGGGACTAATCTATCTATAACAAATAAATTATAAAAAACAAAAAAGCCATGGCGATCCCTGTTAATACTTTTCTTCTTTTGTCGGTGTCACGTTATCGTTTCCAGTTGAAAATATCTCAAAAATAGAAGAGAAAATAATGATTATGACATATAAGATAGGCAAGTATGGATACAGCATATTACTAAAAAAGCTTTATTAATAAATAATAAATGCCAGCAATAAACATAATACTTGGTGCATTATTGTATCAGTAATAATATAATCAGAAAAATATTATATCGAACTAAAATCAAAATGAACACTAGATAGAAGAAGTAAGCATGCCTAATAAAACAAATGTAACATATTTACCGGTATTTTAGATTTGTCTCTGGTTCCGTCTTCTTTCAATTTCTTCAGTGCCTTCAAATTTCTGTGCCTGAGAAGCTAAGATAATATTAACAATATCCTAAGCTCAATAAAATTTGTAAAAATATTTACATTCAATTTGTAGATTTTCCTTGTTTCAGTCTTTTCCTAAGTTCTTCATTGTTTCCTTGTATCAGACTTTTTCTTACTTCTTCATAATTCTGTGACTGAGAAGCTAGAATACCATTAAAAATATCTGAGCCTCATAAAATTCGAAAAATATTTACATGTAATTTGTAGATTTTCCTTCTATCAGTCTTTTCTTGATTTTTCCAGTGTCTTCATACTTGTGTGCCTGAGAGGCTAGAATAACATTAAAAATATCTAAGCCCAATTAAAACCCTATTATTCCTAATGGCGGGAATGGGACTAATCTATCTATGACAAATAAAATATAAAAAACAAAAAATCCATGACGAGCCCTGTTAATACTTTTCTTCTTTTGTCGGTGTCACGTTATCGTTTCCAGTTGAAAATATCTCAAAAATAGAAGAGAAAATAATGATTATGACATATAAGATAGGCAAGTATGGATACAGCATATTACTACAAAAGCTTTATTGATAAATATTAAATGCCAGCAATAAACATAATACTTGGTGCATTATTGTAACAGTAATAATATATTCAGAAAATTATTATATCGAATTAAAATCAAAATATACACTAAATGAAAAAAGCGAGCCTGCCTAATGAAAAATCTAACATATTTACCGGTATTTTAGATTTGTCTCTGGTTCCGTCTTCTTTCAATTTCTTCAGTGCCTTCAAAATTCTGTGCCTGAGAAGCTAAGATAATATTAACAATATCTAAGCCCAATAAAATTTGTAAAAATATTTACATTCAATTTGTAGATTTTCCTTGTTTCAGTCTTTTCCTAAGTTCTTCATTGTTTCCTTGTATCAGTCTTTTTCTTACTTCTACATTATTCTGTGCCTGAGAAGCTAGAATATCATTAAAAACATCTATGTCTCATAAAATTCGAAAAATATTTACTCGTAATTTATAGATTTTCCTTCTATCCGTCTTTTCTTGATTTTTCCAGTGTCTTCATACTTGTGTGCCTGAGAGGCTAGAATAACATTAAAAATATCTAAGCCTAATAAAAACCCTATTATTCCTAATGGCGGGAATGGGACTAATCTATCTATAACAAATAAATTATAAAAAACAAAAAAGCCATGGCGATCCCTGTTAATACTTTTCTTCTTTTGTCGGTGTCACGTTATCGTTTCCAGTTGAAAATATCTCAAAAATAGAAGAGAAAATAATGATTATGACATATAAGATAGGCAAGTATGGATACAGCATATTACTAAAAAAGCTTATTAATAAATAATAAATGCCAGAAATAAACATAATACTTGGTGCATTATTGTATCAGTAATAACATAATCAGAAAATCATTATATCGAACTAAAATCAAAATGAACACTAGATAGAAAAAGTAAGCATGCCTAATAAAACAAATGTAACATATTTACCGGTATTTTAGATTTGTCTCTGGTTCCGTCTTCTTTCAATTTCTTCAGTGCCTTCAAATTTATGTGCCTGAGAAGCTAAGATAATATTAACAATATCCTGAGCTCAATAAAAGTTGTAAAAATATTTACATTCAATTTGTAAATTTTCCTTGTTTCAGTCTTTTCCTAATTTCTTCATTGTTTCCTTGTATCAGACTTTTTCTTACTTCTTCATAATTCTGTGACTGAGAAGCTAGAATACCATTAAAAATATCTGAGCCTCATAAAATTTGAAAAATATTTACATGTAATTTGTAGATTTTCCTTCTATCCGTCTTTTCTTGATTTTTCCAGTGTCTTCATACTTGTGTGCCTGAGAGGCTAGAATAACATTAAAGATATCTAAGCACAATAACAACCCTATTATTCCTAATGGCGGGAATGGGACTAATCTATCTATGACAAATAAAATATAAAAAACAAAAAATCCATGACGAGCCCTGTTAATACTTTTCTTCTTTTGTCGGTGTCACGTTATCGTTTCCAGTTGAAAATATCTCAAAAATAGAAGAGAAAATAATGATTATGACATATAAGATAGGCAAGTATGGATACAGCATATTACTACAAAAGCTTTATTGATAAATATTAAATGCCAGCAATAAACATAATACTTGGTGCATTATTGTAACAGTAATAATATATTCAGAAAATTATTATATCGAATTAAAATCAAAATATACACTAAATGAAAAAAGCGAGCCTGCCTAATGAAGAATCTAACATATTTACCGGTATTTTAGATTCGTCTCTGGTTCCGTCTTCTTTCAATTTCTTCAGTGCCTTCAAAATTCTGTGCCTGAGAAGCTAAGATAATATTAACAATATCTAAGCCCAATAAAATTTGTAAAAATATTTACATTCAATTTGTAGATTTTCCTTGTTTCAGTCTTTTCCTAAGTTCTTCATTGTTTCCTTGTATCAGTCTTTTTCTTACTTCTACATTATTCTGTGCCTGAGAAGCTAGAATATCATTAAAAATATCTATGTCTCATAAAATTAGAAAAATATTTACTCGTAATTTATAGATTTTCCTTCTATCCGTCTTTTCTTGATTTTTCCAGTGTCTTCATACTTGTGTGCCTGAGAGGCTAGAATAACATTAAAAATATCTAAGCCTAATAAAAACCCTATTATTCCTAATGGCGGGAATGGGACTAATCTATCTATAACAAATAAATTATAAAAAACAAAAAAGCCATGGCGATCCCTGTTAATACTTTTCAACTTTTGTCGGTGTCACGTTATCGTTTCCAGTTGAAAATATCTCAAAAATAGAAGAGAAAATAATGATTATGACATATAAGATAGGCAAGTATGGATACAGCATATTATTAAAAACGCTTTATTAATAAATAATAAATGCCAGCAATAAACATAATACTTGGTGCAATATTGTATCAGTAATAACATAATCAGAAAAATATTATATCGAACTAAAATCAAAATGAACACTAGATAGAAGGAGTAAGCATGCCTAATAAAAACAAATGTAACATATTTACCGGTATTTTAGATTTGTCTCTGGCTCCGTCTTCTTTCAATTTCTTCAGTGCCTTCAAATTTCTGTGCCTGAGAAGCTAAGATAATATTAACAATATCTAAGCTCAATAAAATTTGTAAAAATATTTACATTCAATTTGTAGATTTTCCTTGTTTCAGTCTTTTCCTAATTTCTTCATTGTTTCCTTGTATCAGACTTTTTCTTACTTCTTCATAATTCTGTGACTGAGAAGCTAGAATACCATTAAAAATATCTGAGCCTCATAAAATTCGAAAAATATTTACATGTAATTTGTAGATTTTCCTTCTATCAGTCTTTTCTTGATTTTCCCAGTGTTTTCATACTTGTGTGCCTGAGAGGCTAGAATAACATTAAAAATATCTAAGCCCAATAAAAACCCTATTATTCCTAATGGCGGGAATGGGACTAATCTATCTATGACAAATAAAATATAAAAAACAAAAAATCCATGGCGAGCCCTGTTAAAACTTTTCTTCTTTTGTCGGTGTCACGTTATCGTTTCCAGTTGAAAATATCTCAAAAATAGAAGAGAAAATAATGATTATGACATATAAGATAGGCAAGTATGGATACAGCATATTACTGCAAAAGCTTTATTGATAAATATTAAATGCCAGCAATAAACATAATACTTGGTGCATCATTGTAACAGTAATAATATATTCAGAAAATTATTATAACGAATTAAAATCAAAATATACACTAAATGAAAAAAGAGAGCCTGCCTAATGAAAAATCTAACATATTTACCGGTATTTTAGATTTGTCTCTGGTTCCGTCTTCTTTCAATTTCTTCAGTGCCTTCAAAATTCTGTGCCTGAGAAGCTAAGATAATATTAACAATATCTAAGCCCAATAAAATTTGTAAAAATATTTACATTCAATTTGTAGATTTTCCTTGTTTCAGTCTTTTCCTAAGTTCTTCATTGTTTCCTTGTATCAGTCTTTTTCTTACTTCTACATTATTCTGTGCCTGAGAAGCTAGAATATCATTAAAAATATCTATGTCTCATAAAATTCGAAAAATATTTACTCGTTATTTATAGATTTTCCTTCTATCCGTCTTTTCTTGATTTTTCCAGTGTCTTCATACTTGTGTGCCTGAGAGGCTAGAATAACATTAAAAATATCTAAGCCCAATAAAAACCCTATTATTCCTAATGGCGGGAATGGGACTAATCTATCTATGAAAAATAAAATATAAAAAACAAAAAATCCATGGCGAGCCCTGTTAATACTTTTCTTCTTTTGTCGGTGTCACGTTATCGTTTCCAGTTGAAAATATCTCTAAAATAGAAGAGAAAATATTGATTATGACATATAAGATAAGCAAGTATGTATACAGCATATTACTACAAAAGCTTTATTGATAAAAATTAAATGCCAGCAATAAACATAATACTTGGTGCATTATTGTTACAGTAACAATATATTCAGAAAATTATTATAACGAATTAAAATCAAAATATACACTAAATGAAAAAAGTAAGCCTGCCTAATGAAAAATCTAACATATTTACCGGTATTTTAGATTTGTCTCTGGTTCCGTCTTCTTTCAATTTCTTCAGTGCCTTCAAAATTCTGTGCCTGAGAAGCTAAGATAATATTAACAATATCTAAGCCCAATAAAATTTGTAAAAATATTTACATTCAATTTGTAGATTTTCCTTGTTTCAGTCTTTTCCTAAGTTCTTCATTGTTTCCTTGTATCAGTCTTTTTCTTACTTCTACATTATTCTGTGCCTGAGAAGCTAGAATATCATTAAAAATATCTATGTCTCATAAAATTCGAAAAATATTTACTCGTTATTTATAGATTTTCCTTCTATCCGTCTTTTCTTGATTTTTCCAGTGTCTTCATACTTGTGTGCCTGAGAGGCTAGAATAACATTAAAAATATCTAAGCCTAATAAAAACCCTATTATTCCTAATGGCGGGAATGGGACTAATCTATCTATAACAAATAAATTATAAAAAACAAAAAAGCCATGGCGATCCCTGTTAATACTTTTCTTCTTTTGTCGGTGTCACGTTATCGTTTCCAGTTGAAAATATTTCAAAAATAGAAGAGAAAATAATGATTATGACATATAAGATAGGCAAGTATGGATACAGCATATTATTAAAAACGCTTTATTAATAAATAATAAATGCCAGCAATAAACATAATACTTGGTGCAATATTGTATCAGTAATAACATAATCAGAAAAATATTATATCGAACTAAAATCAAAATGAACACTAGATAGAAGGAGTAAGCATGCCTAATAAAAACAAATGTAACATATTTACCGTTATTTTAGATTTGTCTCTGGCTCCGTCTTCTTTCAATTTCTTCAGTGCCTTCAAATTTCTGTGCCTGAGAAGCTAAGATAATATTAACAATATCTAAGCTCAATAAAATTTGTAAAAATATTTACATTCAATTTGTAGATTTTCCTTGTTTCAGTCTTTTCCTAATTTCTTCATTGTTTCCTTGTATCAGACTTTTTCTTACTTCTCCATAATTCTGTGACTGAGAAGCTAGAATACCATTAAAAATATCTGAGCCTCATAAAATTCGAAAAATATTTACATGTAATTTGTAGATTTTCCTTCTATCAGTCTTTTCTTGATTTTTCCAGTGTTTTCATACTTGTGTGCCTGAGAGGCTAGAATAACATTAAAAATATCTAAGCCCAATAAAAACCCTATTATTCCTAATGGCGGGAATGGGACTAATCTATCTATGACAAATAAAATATAAAAAACAAAAAATCCATGACGAGCCCTGTTAATACTTTTCTTCTTTTGTCGGTGTCACGTTATCGTTTCCAGTTGAAAATATCTCAAAAATAGAAGAGAAAATAATGATTATGACTTATAAGATAGGCAAGTATGGATACAGCATATTACTACAAAAGCTTTATTGATAAATATTAAATGCCAGCAATAAACATAATACTTGGTGCATTATTGTAACAGTAATAATATATTCAGAAAATTATTATATCGAATTAAAATCAAAATATACACTAAATGAAAAAAGCGAGCCTGCCTAATGAAGAATCTAACATATTTACCGGTATTTTAGATTCGTCTCTGGTTCCGTCTTCTTTCAATTTCTTCAGTGCCTTCAAAATTCTGTGCCTGAGAAGCTAAGATAATATTAACAATATCTAAGCCCAATAAAATTTGTAAAAATATTTACATTCAATTTGTAGATTTTCCTTGTTTCAGTCTTTTCCTAAGTTCTTCATTGTTTCCTTGTATCAGTCTTTTTCTTACTTCTACATTATTCTGTGCCTGAGAAGCTAGAATATCATTAAAAATATCTATGTCTCATAAAATTAGAAAAATATTTACTCGTAATTTATAGATTTTCCTTCTATCCGTCTTTTCTTGATTTTTCCAGTGTCTTCATACTTGTGTGCCTGAGAGGCTAGAATAACATTAAAAATATCTAAGCCTAATAAAAACCCTATTATTCCTAATGGCGGGAATGGGACTAATCTATCTATAACAAATAAATTATAAAAAACAAAAAAGCCATGGCGATCCCTGTTAATACTTTTCAACTTTTGTCGGTGTCACGTTATCGTTTCCAGTTGAAAATATCTCAAAAATAGAAGAGAAAATAATGATTATGACATATAAGATAGGCAAGTATGGATACAGCATATTATTAAAAACGCTTTATTAATAAATAATAAATGCCAGCAATAAACATAATACTTGGTGCAATATTGTATCAGTAATAACATAATCAGAAAAATATTATATCGAACTAAAA
Source organism: Styela clava (assembly GCF_964204865.1). Classification (NCBI taxonomy): domain Eukaryota; kingdom Metazoa; phylum Chordata; class Ascidiacea; order Stolidobranchia; family Styelidae; genus Styela; species Styela clava. The sequence goes on from NC_135255.1 coordinate 1,442,561, forward strand.
TCAAAATGAACACTAGATAGAAGGAGTAAGCATGCCTAATAAAAACAAATGTAACATATTTACCGGTATTTTAGATTTGTCTCTGGCTCCGTCTTCTTTCAATTTCTTCAGTGCCTTCAAATTTCTGTGCCTGAGAAGCTAAGATAATATTAACAATATCTAAGCTCAATAAAATTTGTAAAAATATTTACATTCAATTTGTAGATTTTCCTTGTTTCAGTCTTTTCCTAATTTCTTCATTGTTTCCTTGTATCAGACTTTTTCTTACTTCTTCATAATTCTGTGACTGAGAAGCTAGAATACCATTAAAAATATCTGAGCCTCATAAAATTCGAAAAATATTTACATGTAATTTGTAGATTTTCCTTCTATCAGTCTTTTCTTGATTTTCCCAGTGTTTTCATACTTGTGTGCCTGAGAGGCTAGAATAACATTAAAAATATCTAAGCCCAATAAAAACCCTATTATTCCTAATGGCGGGAATGGGACTAATCTATCTATGACAAATAAAATATAAAAAACAAAAAATCCATGGCGAGCCCTGTTAAAACTTTTCTTCTTTTGTCGGTGTCACGTTATCGTTTCCAGTTGAAAATATCTCAAAAATAGAAGAGAAAATAATGATTATGACATATAAGATAGGCAAGTATGGATACAGCATATTACTGCAAAAGCTTTATTGATAAATATTAAATGCCAGCAATAAACATAATACTTGGTGCATCATTGTAACAGTAATAATATATTCAGAAAATTATTATATCGAATTAAAATCAAAATATACACTAAATGAAAAAAGAGAGCCTGCCTAATGAAAAATCTAACATATTTACCGGTATTTTAGATTTGTCTCTGGTTCCGTCTTCTTTCAATTTCTTCAGTGCCTTCAAAATTCTGTGCCTGAGAAGCTAAGATAATATTAACAATATCTAAGCCCAATAAAATTTGTAAAAATATTTACATTCAATTTGTAGATTTTCCTTGTTTCAGTCTTTTCCTAAGTTCTTCATTGTTTCCTTGTATCAGTCTTTTTCTTACTTCTACATTATTCTGTGCCTGAGAAGCTAGAATATCATTAAAAATATCTATGTCTCATAAAATTCGAAAAATATTTACTCGTTATTTATAGATTTTCCTTCTATCCGTCTTTTCTTGATTTTTCCAGTGTCTTCATACTTGTGTGCCTGAGAGGCTAGAATAACATTAAAAATATCTAAGCCCAATAAAAACCCTATTATTCCTAATGGCGGGAATGGGACTAATCTATCTATGAAAAATAAAATATAAAAAACAAAATATCCATGGCGAGCCCTGTTAATACTTTTCTTCTTTTGTCGGTGTCACGTTATCGTTTCCAGTTGAAAATATCTCAAAAATAGAAGAGAAAATATTGATTATGACATATAAGATAAGCAAGTATGTATACAGCATATTACTACAAAAGCTTTATTGATAAAAATTAAATGCCAGCAATAAACATAATACTTGGTGCATTATTGTTACAGTAACAATATATTCAGAAAATTATTATAACGAATTAAAATCAAAATATACACTAAATGAAAAAAGTAAGCCTGCCTAATGAAAAATCTAACATATTTACCGGTATTTTAGATTTGTCTCTGGTTCCGTCTTCTTTCAATTTCTTCAGTGCCTTCAAAATTCTGTGCCTGAGAAGCTAAGATAATATTAACAATATCTAAGCCCAATAAAATTTGTAAAAATATTTACATTCAATTTGTAGATTTTCCTTGTTTCAGTCTTTTCCTAAGTTCTTCATTGTTTCCTTGTATCAGTCTTTTTCTTACTTCTACATTATTCTGTGCCTGAGAAGCTAGAATATCATTAAAAATATCTATGTCTCATAAAATTCGAAAAATATTTACTCGTTATTTATAGATTTTCCTTCTATCCGTCTTTTCTTGATTTTTCCAGTGTCTTCATACTTGTGTGCCTGAGAGGCTAGAATAACATTAAAAATATCTAAGCCTAATAAAAACCCTATTATTCCTAATGGCGGGAATGGGACTAATCTATCTATAACAAATAAATTATAAAAAACAAAAAAGCCATGGCGATCCCTGTTAATACTTTTCTTCTTTTGTCGGTGTCACGTTATCGTTTCCAGTTGAAAATATTTCAAAAATAGAAGAGAAAATAATGATTATGACATATAAGATAGGCAAGTATGGATACAGCATATTATTAAAAACGCTTTATTAATAAATAATAAATGCCAGCAATAAACATAATACTTGGTGCAATATTGTATCAGTAATAACATAATCAGAAAAATATTATATCGAACTAAAATCAAAATGAACACTAGATAGAAGGAGTAAGCATGCCTAATAAAAACAAATGTAACATATTTACCGTTATTTTAGATTTGTCTCTGGCTCCGTCTTCTTTCAATTTCTTCAGTGCCTTCAAATTTCTGTGCCTGAGAAGCTAAGATAATATTAACAATATCTAAGCTCAATAAAATTTGTAAAAATATTTACATTCAATTTGTAGATTTTCCTTGTTTCAGTCTTTTCCTAATTTCTTCATTGTTTCCTTGTATCAGACTTTTTCTTACTTCTCCATAATTCTGTGACTGAGAAGCTAGAATACCATTAAAAATATCTGAGCCTCATAAAATTCGAAAAATATTTACATGTAATTTGTAGATTTTCCTTCTATCAGTCTTTTCTTGATTTTTCCAGTGTTTTCATACTTGTGTGCCTGAGAGGCTAGAATAACATTAAAAATATCTAAGCCCAATAAAAACCCTATTATTCCTAATGGCGGGAATGGGACTAATCTATCTATGACAAATAAAATATAAAAAACAAAAAATCCATGGCGAGCCCTGTTAATACTTTTCTTCTTTTGTCGGTGTCACGTTATCGTTTCCAGTTGAAAATATCTCAAAAATAGAAGAGAAAATAATGATTATGACATATAAGATAGGCAAGTATGGATACAGCATATTACTGCAAAAGCTTTATTGATAAATATTAAATGCCAGCAATAAACATACTACTTGGTGCATTATTGTAACAGTAATAATATATTCAGAAAATTATTATATCGAATTAAAATCAAAATATACACTAAATGAAAAAAGCGAGCCTGCCTAATGAAAAATCTAACATATTTACCGGTATTTTAGATTTGTCTCTGGTTCCGTCTTCTTTCAATTTCTTCAGTGCCTTCAAAATTCTGTGCCTGAGAAGCTAAGATAATATTAACAATATATCTAAGCCCAATAAAATTTGTAAAAATATTTACATTCAATTTGTAGATTTTCCTTGTTTCAGTCTTTTCCTAAGTTCTTCATTGTTTCCTTGTATCAGTCTTTTTCTTACTTCTACATTATTCTGTGCCTGAGAAGCTAGAATATCATTAAAAATATCTATGTCTCATAAAATTCGAAAAATATTTACTCGTTATTTATAGATTTTCCTTCTATCCGTCTTTTCTTGATTTTTCCAGTGTCTTCATACTTGTGTGCCTGAGAGGCTAGAATAACATTAAAAATATCTAAGCCCAATAAAAACCCAATTATTCCTAATGGCGGGAATGGGACTAATCTATCTATAACAAATAAAATATAAAAAACAAAAAAAGCCATGGCGATCCCTGTTAATACTTTTCTTCTTTTGTCGGTGTCACGATATCTTGTTTTCCTGTTGAAAATATCTCAAAAAATACAATAGAAAATAAAGACTACGGCAAAAAAAAGCCAAATATGGAAACAGCATATTACAAAAAAGCTTATTAAATAATGTAAAATATCTGTAATAAACAATAATATAAATCACTAATCAGTAACATATAATAACAGTAATAAAAATATAAGAATAACGTGAAACGTTATTTTAAATTTTTCATACCAGGACATCAAATACAGGATTACATTGCAGGGTGATAAAATACAAATAACAATTTATTTAGTTTTCTGAGCTATGATTCAATTCATTAATAAATATACAATCAAGAATCTGTTCGCAATTATTCAATATACACAAATAGTTAGTTCCTCACGAGTTGACCCATTTTAAACTTTTGCATATATTTCTTTTACAGTGTGTATGGCATTTTGGTATAGCTTTAAACAACAGTCTTATTTGATATAAAGGCATTTGTGCGTGCTGCCCAATGCATTTGTTTGCTACCACATATTAGTAATCAGTGCACATGCATACGAGCTTAATACGTAGGGCAATGAGATACAGTCTCAAACAAATAGTGACTTTTTCAATATCAAAGTCTTGTGTGTGGACTCGATGCATTTGTTGGCTAGCACATCTTAGTCATCTTTAATAAGACTTTTCTTCATATTTGAATAATTGAGTTTTATTTTCTTTTGAAAAACAGAAAGAGTCGTCACGTTCCTTAATTGAGGAATCCTGTAAAAATATATTTCAATATACTATTTTTTTTATATATACTCTATTTATATATATACTCTATTTATATATACTATATACTAATTTTAATATATTAATAAAAATATACATTTAGTTATTATGCCTTTTTATAATAGAGGAAGTAAATTATGAGCAACTTATTACGTATGGCTCTATAAGACGCCTATAACGTGTTGGGCGGTGACCCTGCGCGTCATCAACTACCTTAGACCTATAACCTGCCAGTTTTCTCGATATTAACAACTCCACAACTTTGAATATGATTGAAGTCTATTACTGGCAATGAAATATTCAGTCTACATGAATAAAGTACGAAAAAACAAATAATATGTGCGAAATGCATAATGTAGAAGCCAAAACTATTAATGTATAGGGTTGCTAAATTTTACGACCAACCTAAGTAGGGACAACATACTTAATTCCGAAAGATGCAAACAATACCAACATTAATTTATGCAATATTATTGAACCCATTTAACTAAAATATAATACAAGCCAACAATCAGTTTATTACGGCAATTGAATTAACACTACTTAAACGACAAACTTCTAATGCGAATTACCTCTTGAATAGCCGACTCGCAATGATCCGAAATACCGAAATAATAATAAACAAACAAGAGTATGAGAAGACAAGACCGATACAAGATTTTGTTTACGTCAACATGTCTATTTTCTTCCAGCAAACAGACGATGAAATTGCCTCAAAGAGAGTAGTCTATGAGCGGTCATTCACCAAAAGTACAATGCCCGATAACTCTCGAAATAACCCCGGGTCAAATATATATACGGAATAAAACAATTAAACTTTGTCTGTAGCTGAGGAAATGAATCTTAGTGGTAGTATGTGTAACCAATTACACGCTTAAGATGGTTTAATAAGAGACGCTATTTGATATCATACGAGTTTTTAATGTTTGCAGTAAAAGAGTACATTGTTTTACAACATATCATTTGATACAATAACGCATGCGGTGGATATCAATTTTAAACATTACATTAACGTTCATTACATTATACTAGAGATTCCAACATGAGAGATGTACCAATACCACTTGTCGCCGATTCGCCTTGTACCGATTCGACAACAACGATAAAACGCCGATATCAATATTTTAAGCAGAAATTGCCGACATTTACATGCTATGTAATTATTATCTCAAGTATGCAGTCCAAACTAGGTAAAGTAACAGTTTGCAAGCAGTATTTATGCCACACAATTTTCTCAGATTGAAATAAAAACATATTTCAGATAATAAGAATTACTGATTTGGGTCCAGATACGTTTTTTAGTTTAAATACATTGCACACTGACGCTAATAATATCGGTGTTCGGTTAGAAAACTCATCGGGTTTGGCTACTGTGGGTGGCCTATTCTCGTTTTTATTCGCGCGGTTGGAAAACAGCATTGCTCATACTTAACAAGGCTAAAACCGTGAAAAGCAAAAAATAATTTTCATATCAGTATTTCAACCTACTTTTGAAAAACATTCTGGAATAGATTAAAAAGTTAATTATCTTGGAAATATCAGTCTACATTTAGCTGATATCGATACGAATACCGATACCAAATATTTTGCCGATATTACCGATACCCGATACCTTTTTCCGGAAGTCTTCTAATTTCATTTGACCAGCACCGACTGTACAACGACATTGATGTTTGTTTTAAGCAGAAGGTAGAACACTCATTTTAATAATTCCAAACCGAAATTGAAATAAATGAAAAATCCAATATACCGCAATTAATGATAAAATAAAATAAGTAAACAATCCACGATAGTAATTTGAACATTCGTCAAAAAATTAATATTCAAGCCAGACTATATTATTGCAAAATAAACCTAGCATATTGGGTTAGTTCAGCTGTACTCAGTTAATATTTGAACGTGTTTCAACTTAAAAATATTCTAATTTGAATCAAGCATTAAAATTGGAACCAAGTTGAAGTAATAAAAACGCGATTATCAGAAGACGACCCGTAAGTTACAATGGCATTATATTTTCATGGCATCGTGACACCAGGACAAGTTTATAAATGACCTCTTAAGAAAGGAGAGCAACTATATGGTCTTTTTTAAACCAAGATAAAAGTAAAATCAATATTATCATGAAGTCTTGGAATACCACAAAATACAACAAAAAAAACAAAATAAAAAAGTATGAAACGCAAAGAACTACAGAAAAAAATGTCCGTTGAAGTATAAAATGTACAGACATTCTTCTTTTTTACAGGTATTCCATATTTTCCTCTTTATAATGTTAACGGCGTTCTATATTTTGTACTAAACCCAAAGAGGGTTTATTTGATTTGGGAGATTCGTTTTCTTTATAGTTACGTTAACATATTTTTAAAATATGACTTCAAAACAATCGCACCACAAATGAGAGTTTTAGGATGTACCTGCATGAAAGCAAGTAGAATCTGCATTTTTGTTTTTTCAAAATTATAGTAGTAGTATATATATTTAGTATATTATTATAGTAGTTTAATTTTGTCACAATTACAGCCAACAAGGCTTATTAACGCACCGAGCGTATTTTTATTTATTTTTTTCATTAATGTGATACGAAATGAATAAAACCAAAGCATTCCAGTAATCTGTCGGCTAAATTTAAAATTAACCAACGCCAAAACTTTGTCTTTCCAAACACAGTTTAACGCACAAAAACATTCTGTGTCCTAAGCATTATTTTATCTCGGCTCTATATTATGAATTAGTTTTCTTTTGTGTATATTTTTCAATGCACGCACAAGTTTAACCAGTGCACCGCATTTGTAGAAGAGGAATTATCTAGCCTATTGGGTAAATTTAAGCGCCTCCAGTTGACAGTTAGTTGGACGTGTTTTAATCTATAGTTATTCTAACACTCTCCAACATTAAAATAAGAAACAAGTTAAAGTAATAAAAACGCGTCTATTTGACGAACTACGTATGGTACAACGACATTACAGTGCCATGCCCTTGAGATATCAAAACAAGTTTATAAATGTCCACTTATTAGCAGTAGATCAGCTAAAATAGAACAAACGATTAAGCGAGGGCCTTATTAATATGACTCGTCATGTGTGCAGTGTAAATTGGATATTTTCTGGCTTGCCAGCCTGTTTGGAACTGTTTTCTATGGAACAAGAAGGAACAAGAATTTTGCAGTTCATTTTCCTCTCTTCAAGAGTAATCGCAAACTCTAATGAAGAACAAACTGATCAGTATTGTTACGACAAAATCAGAAAATTCTAAAAATTTATAAAAAGTCCTCGTGTTACGTGCTTTCAAATCTATCAATCTATTACGCTTTATCAGAGAATTAGAAGTGACCATTTCATTTCTTTCATAAATTTGTGGAAACGTTCAGCGCCTTTTTGTTGATACGTTTGCTTTCATTTCCCCAATATTAACATACTTACTTTCCATCTTTACTGTTTTACTCAAGTAAAAACAATAAACATCATTTAGCATTTTCCAATGTATTTTTGTACGGATAAGAAATTCATGCGACAATGACTTAAAAATAAATTATTGTTTATCGTACTTTTTTGTATTTTAATAAAAATTAAAATTTGCTAAACACAAATCTGGGTCGGGCATTTAAGTTGATGACAGATTTAAATTCAATTCAATTGATGCATTTTTTTCAACAAAAAAAAACGAATGCAGATTTCAAATTTTCAAATCATTCTTATCCAGAACTCCAACCCAAGCTGGACAACTAATATTTTGTCATTTTGAAGATGGCGGGGGTGTTTTCCCAAATCTCTCATTTTTCTTAAGAAGCATTCTCAATTGTGGTAATATACTTGAAACACAATAGGTTTTTTCAAAAATATTCGGGAAATCGAGCACTAATATAAAAAAACTTAATCAACAAAAAGTTGTGGTGGCACAATGTGGTATTCGAAGACGGTAAATTTTACAAAAATTGATTAATTTCCGGAGAATATTTAGTTATTTCGATCTAATTTCGACTAGAATTTGAATGTACCAGTAATTTTACGAACTATGTCATTATGTGAACTATATGAACTATGTCAAGTTTTGGGTTTATGAATGACAGAAAATATAATTCGATATGAATTGGATATATGTTATAACAAATCTATTTGAACCTGTCTGTTTCTACTCTCTCGATATGGCAACATCGAAAAAAAACAATACTACGTAACGTTGTGTGATTTTTCAAATTCTAGTTAACCTTAACCTTTCCGCGCCTGTCGAACCCCTGCACTATCCTGGAAGCCCTCGCCAAACCCCATTGTACCGAACAGTTGAAATTAGGAGCCCAATCCTAACTTTATAAAGGGGAAGCCTAATTTCGTGCAAAGTTATAGAAAGTGAAAAGATTCATCTTGAAATTTTAGATTTTCCATAACAATCCAAGATGTTTGAAAGTCATAAGCAGAAAGCATCTAAGTGCACTATCATATAAGCACAAACACCCAAGCGCGCGACATCCGTGGAGATGACGGGTTCACTAAAACGTACGACTGCGCACACTATACAAACAGCAACGCTAATTTATCAGTTGTTAAACGTGTAAGTTTAAATATCTGAGATGAACTCTAGTTAAATGTGCATAATTTGAGGACGATGTGCTGGAAAAGTGCCATAATATAAAACTGAATTTAAAGGACCCTCGTCGAAACCCTGGAACAGCTCCAACGAACACCAAAAACTCGATTTAACCCTGGTTAAAACTACTGTTCTAGACTATCGAAAAACTAACAAAACGCTATGGCGATGAAACAAACCCATAAAATATGGATATAATAAATACTATAAAATGAGGCCCGACCAATTGTATGAATGCAACCGCAAATGCCTCATTGCCAGTATTATAACCCCATTGCTGGCGACTGGGACATACATACTTCGATACTTGCCATCGATAGCAGAACGCCCAAAAGGAAACATAACTCGCTTCTTTTTGGAAATTAGGTATACGAAATTATCAAAGCAGCAAAATTTATAGCATACCGGCTAAAAACTGAACACCTGCCCGTGAACTAGCGTGTGGAAACCATTGCATTACATGACTTTACGAAATTATATCAATAAAATTGGGCGAAATATTTTGGACATCTTGTGAGGATAATTCAAATATTTGCAGCTCTTCCTGACTAGCGGGATTTAACATGATATATCAGTTTATACCTGACAAAATATTAATTGAAAGATTTATAAGATTACATACTTGCTCTTTAATCTTTATACTATATAGGCTTCCGTCTCACTCCGTGATGCACCGACTACTAGTATACCAATGTCGATTCCGTTTGATGCAATGACTCTTTCAAGCAGTGTTTTAGAAAACTGAAAATAAAAATATAATTTTATTATGAATCACAAAAAATGCTGTTTGGCAGAGGTGAAGCAAATGTAAGCTTATAATAAAAATACATAAAAAAAAATCAATTAAATGTCATGATCATGTGTACACAGAGTCTATCTAACTTTTAGGTGAAACTAAATTTCGTTGACCTAAGACACTATCAAGTTATTTAAATCACAAAAAATGCTATTTAACAGAAGAGATATAGTTGTTCGAACTATGTCATTATTAATCTTTGGGATTGTATTTAGCAGGGACACAGAGAAGCTAAGCTTATACTAGAAGTTTAAAAAAATAAATTATTAATTTTTCGTTTATTCTAAAATTATTTGCTGATTTCCACGAAAATTACAATTTGTACTTAATTTGAATGATCTGTCAGTGCATTATATTGTATTTCATCATATAAATATTGACCACCAGTCAATTATTTACTAGTTCAGTGGTTTTCAAACGGTGGGGCGCGCCTCACGAGGGAAGGTAAACATTTTAAGGGGACGTAAAGCTGATTGATGAAACTTACAAAACGCCTAAAATCTTGTCCGCCTAATTTTCCTAATTTATTTCATTATTTACGTTCCATCCACGTATTTGCAACGTGCTTCTTGACGAAAACTTCCGTCTTAACTATCTGTGTTTTTGTAGCACATTGTTAACTAGTTAGCGCGAGACTTGAGAAATTCCAAACTTGGGCGGCTTAAAATGTTTGTGTACCACGGGCATTGTGTGTTATATTTACCTTAATATTCAGGTCCTCTCTTCTTTTTCTTCCCAACAACAAATAATTTTCAATAAGTTACATTAGCCACAGGGATTGTAGATATTATACATTCATTATAAGAACATAACATATTAATACTCGAAATAAACTATGAAGAAATAGAGAATATATTTCTAGATTTGAAAACTTATGGACATGAAGGCATGGGTTCTAGGAACACTACCAATGAAGGTCTATACTGGTCATAAGTTATTTACGGCTATAGTAAATTATAGGGAATTTAATGTTAGGACATGAACCATATGGTTAAACCAGTACCAATGAGTGAGATTTAGGGTTATATTAATTATAAATACACTTATATGTTATCGTTATTTGAAATACAATTCAACTTCCAACGCTCAACAAAATATCAATAAGGTTATCAACAGACAAGGGGGTTAATAACTACATTAATACCCTCTGTAAGATTCTCTTACATAGTATGGTACTTCGCGTGACTTGCCATTTGTGGTGAAAACGGGTTTCAAGATTAATAAATAAGGGTATATGGTATATAGAATGGTAAGGACTATGCTTGTAACGAAGTTAGACATGTTAGCCTCATGATAAACAACTTTAGGGTCGTAATATTCGCATTAATACAGCGTCATACATAGATACATACACGCATGAATATAGGATATGAATGACATGAAACATATGATTACAGTGACTACCAAGGATTATCTGCTTCTAACACTTATCAATATGAACCGTATGGTTACTTAGACTAACAAGAATTGCCAGCTTTGAACACTTATCAATATGAACCGTATGGTCACTTGGACTACCGAGGATTGCCAGCTTCGAACACTTATCAATATGAATCGTATGGTTACTTGGATTACCAAGGATTGCCAGCTTCGAACACTTATCAATATGAAGCGCGTGGTTTCTAGGACTACCAAGGATTGTCAGCTTTGAACACATATCAATATGAATCGTATGGTTACTTGAACTAGCAAAGATTGCCAGCTTCGAACACTTATCAACATGAATTGTATGGTTACTGGGAGTAACAAGGATTGCCAACTTCGAACACATATCAACATGAAACGTATGGTTATTGGTTACTGGGACTACCAAGGGAACGTAGGAATATGAAACGTATGGTTATTGGTTACTGGGACTACCAAGAGAAGTATAAGTCGGACGTAGGGGATTTACGTCTACATTGGTGCATTTGGCCTAATTTATATATCATCCCTATTGAAAATTTCAGTTTGGGACACGAAATACATGGGTAACCAGCACCGAAGGCAGTAAGATCCACGGTTATATTAATGTACTTAATTAGACTCACTCCAATATTACCAGTATTGAAAATTTATTGCGATTCTGGATTGGAACATGAATGACATGGTTATTACCTGTTTACTACCAGGTGGTATAAAACAGTTAATCGTTTAACGAGCCTACAATTTAAATATATTTAGACGAATGATAACACGCAAAAAAGTTGATGCTGAGTCCACTGTGCAGGGGTTCAATACAGCAGAAAATATGTGAATGCTCCTTTACAATGTTTCTTGAGATGCAATGAAATGAGAAAATAAAATCCATATGTTATATTCGAAAGATGCATCAATGCGTGATTTTTATAAAGATGCATCTTTTTAATGAAAATCTCTCATAATTTTACAAACCAAGCAAAAAAAGGTAGAAGGCAGAAGCCAGAAACCTGGATTCTTTCCTTTACGACCTCTTTTATGGTGGAGAGTTTGTAACAAAACAAGTGCTATCAAACAAAGAAATCGCCATTCGATCAGTAAACGGGGTGATAAGAGATTGTGGCTGACGAAAATGTCACCAAAAATTTAAAAAAAAAACTCTCTGGAAGACCACTAAGCTAATACATTTCATTAAAAACACTATAAACTATGATTTATCTTGTTTATTTGTTCTGTATTATATTCGTTTCTGACCTCAAATGTTTTTGTAAACAGGAAGGCGATGAATTTGTATATTTTACTGTATATATTACTGCGACTAAAAACTTTGGGAACCACTGGTATAGAACATGATATTTACAGTTACATTTCTGAGCTTAGTTGGATTCTTCTTTATATTATGATACTATTTTGTGGTAAAAACAAGTTTTGCTCATAAGATTAAACAAGTAAATTCTACACAGAATAATAAGGACCTTTTTATCAATAACGTAATACCTGTATAAATAAAACAAAAGAAATATAGACATGCTTGTATCCGTAAAACCCGTGTATTTTTTCTATTTTATCATATATATAGATGTATAGACATAATGACCTAACATACTAGCACCAGCAATCAACGATATAGCAATAGGAAATACATTTCTAATGCAGACAATTATGAACATGAACGGACTATTACCAATAGGATTTACGGCTATATTGATACGGTACAGCAGTGGTTGTCAAAGTGGGCGTCGTATCAATTTTGCTCGGGCATCACAAACATTTATTTCTTTTTTTGCGGAATTTCTTTTGGCCGCATAGAAAAAGTAATATTGCAAGCGTGGAAACGATACTATACGAGAAATCTAAAAATACAAGTATGACGTAGGCTACATTGACTTTAGAATTAGATCGTTCAAGTAGTAAAGCTTCGTGGTTTTTGTTGCAACTGGGGATGCGATGTTACTAAATGCCGTTTGGGCTTATTAGATAACATGTTTCACTGGTCAAAATCTTGCTTCAACAATATATTGCTGCTTTTCTTCGCCGTTTTTGAACGGAATCGTTTTAAAAGGAATTTGAATTCTGAAAATGTAATGAGTTATTGGATTTCCTTCAATAAGGATTATCCTTCCTTGGTAAAAAATGCGTTGTGCACTCTGATCTCTTTTGGGACTTCGTATTCATGTGAAGCAGGTTTTTCGACCATGCTGGGCATAATACACACAAAATATCGATCTCGAGTAAATGTTGAGAGGGAAATGCGTGCGGCTCTCACAATACACAATACACAAAGGTTCAGTGACAATTGTAAAAAGACGCAAGTATTCCCATCCCATTAAATGCAATCTTACGGACTTTGAGAACTCATTACAAAAAAGGTCCTTTATTGAAAGGTATTAAGGCGGTTTTCACGGGGAGTCGTAACTTGAGCATATTTTTTGGAGGCCTTCACAATACGGAGAAGTTTGAGACCACTGCATTACAGTATCGCCACTGGAAACGATATTTTAGTTTGAGGCTTGCATGGCGTGGTGAACCAGTGCCGAATGGTATATAATTCACATTGATACACTCGGTTGGACGTACTTATATAACATCGTTATCGAAAAGCTAATGTAATTCTGGCTTGGAACACGAATGGCACGGTTGACTGGTTACTACCATGGTCATAGACCATGATAATTTCAAATTACATATATGAGATTAGCCAGATTGGCTCATAAAATTAAATCAATGAATTCTACGCAGGATAATGACTATGCTATCAATGAAGGAAGCAATACATTCTCGTATCAGCAAAACTCAGTGTGTACTCAATTTAATTCATTATACATAGAAATGAGTTGCCATGTTTTAGAATTAATGATTTCCCCTCTATATTATTATTGATACAATGCTGTTCTAGCAGTTAGCCAGACGTTTTCGTGGAAGGGTTCAAGGGTAAATCAATAAAAAAGTACTGGTACATATATCTCAAGAAGAAAAAAAACATTTCATAAGTATAGTATAGCTATGAAAATATTTTTAGGAATTTTGGTGATTACAATATAACTCTTGTTATGAGAATACTCGCCACACCTCAAAAATAACTAGCTAGCAATAATCTACAAATAACAAATAGTATGTTTCATTCAAAAATACCTTAAAATACGAGGATGAAATGTAAATATCCAAAAAATGCACGATTAAGTCCAACAAATAAAAAATAGATTTAATTATCTACATGCCCCCTCAAAAATTGTCTAGGCCCATTTTGCAAGGCGCGCCCCGCCGTTTGCAAACCATTGCCCCAGCGAATAATTGCTGATACCTTTTTAATGCTAAATTACAGTTTTTCGAGATAGAATATTAAGTTTCATGCCGACGAAGAAATGAACACAGGTCCGGTTCTAAAAGACTTTTCCATATAAAATTATGAGCGCGCATTGGTGCCTAAACTAACATCATTACTGCAAACACAAGGGAAAAGGTTCCTTCTCAGGAATGACAAAAATCTGACAAAATTTGGAACAAAGTAATGCAATTTTTAACCCGAATATTGTGCGGTAATATAACAAAAACACGATTGCTAAAATTTATTCTTGTCCTATTCGCTTATTAGCCAGAAAAAACCACAGTTGTGCGAATCATGATGTTAAAAGTATTTAGGTGATTTTCCATAGAAAATTTCTTTTGACCGACAAACCGAAGCTGAGCTTATACTCAATATAATAAAAATATTGCTTTGTCTGCAGGTTTCCCGAAAAAATTACAAATAATATTTATTGATAGATATACAAGTAATTCACACGATTGGAAAAACAAATCAGTTTCAAATTGCATTTAACAAAATAAATAACATTCTATGACTATGCCACACATGCTAATAAATATGGACAAAAGCAGGCCTGTCCATGGATCATGTTTTTCTGTCCCATTCCCATCCCATCCCATAGCAATTATCCTTGTCCCATCCCATCCCATGGGATTCCCATTAGAATAAAATTCAATAAAAAATGTTAAATTTAGGCTGAGCGTCTAATAAATAGGACTACATGTACGAAGAGACATGCAAAAAAACAACATTTACGGACTTTGTTAATTTTATATTCATACCTATTATACATGTGTCAGCCCCTTCACGAAGTATATTGTTAATGATGTATATGTTTCGCTCTTTATAACTAACAAGGAGGTTATGCTCAAATATATGGGCACGGAATCCATAATGAAATTTATTACCATCATTTTCCCGAAAATCATATGGTTTTCGTGTCCCACGTGTCCCATGGGAAATGCTGCTTTCAATCTGCTACGAGACTGCTAAAACAAAACTTATGGTGAAATCTTTCGTTTTAGATTTTAGTTTTGATATTTTATATTGCCGCTTTTAAATCAAGAAATTGGGTAGCGGATACACCTCTTTATCATTTATTCTTAGCTTCTCTTCACCGATTTTTATAATATAGTATTCTAACTTGTTTCGCACACTGAAGTCTTAATTCCGCACAAGAAAAAAAAAGTTATCGTCGGTCTCGTGAAACAATACATGCATATGCCAAGGAAAATTTGTGATTCAGAGAGAATAAGCACATAAGTTTTAAGTCTTAATTCCGCACAAGAAAAAAAAAGTTATCGCCGGCCTCGTGGAACAATACATGCATATGCCAAGGAAGATTTGTGATTCAGAGTGAATAAGCACATAAGTTGTTTGATAAAAACAAGTCAAGCTGACGAAAACTATCGGCGATACTACCAAAATGCCATCGCGTACGTTATTAGATCTTTTTCAGTATTCCAAAAACACCAAAAGCGTGTTCGACCTCAAATTTGATATTATGTTCGTTGAGTTTACAGCCTCAATATATTTAATTTATCTATGAAATTTAGATTTATTTATGTCTGGTATTAGGCCTTCAAAATGTTTAGCATTTAAATTAAGCAAAGTAATTTTAACTTACTTAGGAATAGTAATAGATAACAATTTCAAAATTTATTGCGGGGATCCGTGAATAATGGTGATGAATGTAAATTAGGAAGATTCAAAAGATTATGATAAAATACTTGCTCTTTAGACTCGAGGCAGCCACCTCTCTCAGTGATGCATAATCGGACAAATGCTTCCAGCATTTCTTTAGATATAATGATAAATTGTCTTTCCCGCTGTCAAGAAGTGTTTCAGAAAGCTGAAATTTATATGAGATATTGAAATTTAGGTAAATTTTGTATAATATTGATTTGAATTAGATATAGTTGTTCGAACTCTGTTATTATTAAGTTTTAAGTTTATAAGTTACAGAAAATGTAATTTGACAGGAGCACAGAGAAGTTATGCGTATACTTTAGATCAGTGTTTCCCAACCCGAGTCCGCGGTCTCGCGTTTGAATGAGTCCGCAACGAGCCAGAAATTCACTGTGGGCTGCAAACGTCTTTGCGAAACTTAACTATCAGCCAAGTTAGGATTATCGTTAGAATTTACATAAAACATAAAAGGGAAGTTCATTCACATAACATTATTCGAGTCAATAATTACTGGTTAATGAGTAGGACTGGGCATATACTTCAATATTCAACTATTAGAATAGCAATTTTCTATTCGAAAATTTGGTAACAGGTGACGCGTCGCTTAATCAAATGATTAGATTTCACAACTCACTTACGGATTTCCGACGAAAACACACGCTTCAATAGAGTTCGCGAGTTCGAACAACGAAAAATAATTTTTTTTTTCTGGTAGGTGCCAATGGTGGCAACCCAAATTTTCTAAATTGAAAAGCGGCAATACAAAATACTAAAAATAAAACGGATAACACCATAAGTTTTGTTTTATGATTGTTTTATGATTTTATGATTAAAATCATCACAATTAACTTAATAGTAAAGCAAGGCGATGAGTATGTATTTTTGATTTACTAATAAAGTTTAAATATCTTTTTAATAAGTACTAAATCAAGTTGTACTTTCTGGAACTTTATAGCAGAAAGTAATATTTTTCTAACGGCGATAACAAATTCGCAAGATCGCAAAAAATATGTATCAAAACTAAATATAATCGGGGAATATATTCTCACACTGTTATGTTCGCAGATTGCCGTGGCATTTTAAAAAATGTAATGCTTTCATCTTGTCGTAAGTCGACGCAACCGCGAGTTACCATGAACACAATTAAATTAAATTAGAAAGACATTTTAAATTCCTGTCGTTGTCATGGACTGAATATTGTGCGACAGAAACGCCATTATACTATATACTACATATATAATATACTACATATATAATGTAATGCAATAATGTGTCTCGACTATTGGGTGGGAACGAAAAAAGCCTAATTTTATTTCTAAAAAATGACCCCCGCCTTATTCACTGGGCCGACTCAATAGCCAGAATAAAACGGTAGTTGTGCGAATCATGATATTATAAAATTTTGAGGTTGTAATTTATAATAAATATCATTTGACAGACGAAACAAAACTAAGCTTATATATACTCAATATATCAAAAGTAATAATTTGTCGGTAGATTTCCCTCAATAAATACAATATATCATTTATTTATAGACATGTGAATTGAAAGATTTCAAATGATTTGGTTACATACTTGCTCTTCAGACTTGATAGGCCTCCATCTCACTCAGTGATGAAAACCTGGCACTTGACGAATTTCTTTTGGTGCAATGATAAATTGTCCTGTTTTAAAACGCTGAAAATCAATATAAGTATCGTGATTTTGTGTAAGCCCATTCAAAATTTGAATTAAACTAAATTTCGTTGAGCCCACTATGGCATTTCCAGGTAATTAATTTACACAAATGTTATTTGACAGAGACACTGCAAAGCTATGCTTATGGTAAAATGATAGTTAGTTAAAATGATATGTTAGTGTAACATATTGTACCTCATTTTGTATTCTTAAAGTAAGACTCCTTTCTGAATATTTTCTTCCAAAATATAGGTAAGTTTTAATAAGATACGTAACGGGTAAATTTCGACATTTAATTTCATAAAATCCAAAACTTAGAAATTTAGACGAATAAAATTCATTCAGCGATTGCCATTAAATTTCAAATATATACTTTATAACATATCAGGTGTAGTTTTCAAACTGCACAAATTGCAAATATTGAAATAACAATAAAATACCCAATGTAGTTTTATAACTGTTTTATGGAGTATATGACTAATTACCTCTGCTCAGTAACTTGTAGCATTATCACATTGTTCACGGTAGGGATCGCAAACTGGGGATCGCTATCTAGCAGGGAAGCGCGCAACGCATTTTAGGGGTCGCAAAGAGTACACCAATTTGATACAAGGTATTATATTTATATTACTTATTTGAGACTTCTGGTTCGAAATACAATCATTAAAACTTGTGCAAAATCTAAATCTTACAATTTCGAGAGAAAACGGCGACGAGACGCGGTGCGCTCGCATCGAATTGTTTAGCATTTTAAACAAAAACAGTGGTATACAGGAATCAATAGGCGCCGAAAGTCAAATAAAATGTTCAAATAATATTTACTTGTAACATTCCTCGTTCGGTACTTCGTGTCTTTGCATCTTTAACCTTTAATATTTCTGCACCTGAAAAAAAGTTAAGATGTTGATAAATAAACTGTCGCAGAACTGTAGCTAGCATATTCAATGGACAGTGGGACTGAATCTATCGGATCTTTTGCACAAAGCTCCCGCCACGTTTTAAAATGACATATTAGTAATTATCCATTTGGGGTTAGGAATGATTTGAAAATTTGAATTTCCAGCGCAATCTGCATTCCTAACTTAAACTGGATAATTCCTAATTCTCTTATTTTGAACGTTGGTAGGGTCTTTGTACAAAGATCCAATCTATACACAATAATATATCAAAGTAAAAAGGCTACGGTGAATCTCAATTAAACCATGGATTTTGCGCTACATTTGCAAAAGTTTTGAAATTGACGCATTACATTCATGTAAAGCGTACCATGTTGAATGCAGCTTACGTACTTACGTAGATCAGTGTATCACGTTTAAGTTTCTCTTTATGACAAGTTTATGTATTGCCATATAGCTTTTAAGTTTGGCCTTTTTGTGAGGAAACGATGGAACCCGCTGTTAGTGAGTTCGATACAAAAAAGAATCATCCATTAATCTAGACTTCTGTATTTGGTTAATAATTCCGATTCGTATAGGCCCGAAAACCTCTAATTTACCACTTATACAATAGTAAAATGAAAGCAATATAATAGCAATGAAAACAATAGGTATAAAGAACATTTAGCTCACCTGAATATTGTTTCGAACTCACTGTCATAACCCACAGTCATCTTATCCATACATCCTACCATCCTACACAAAATCAAACCTCATCTTACCACGTACATTTGTGACTGACCAAAAGCGATGTCGCTTGTGGCTTCCCGCGCAAAAATAGTTGACGAAAAAAGCTAACTGTTGTTTGTAATCAAATGTTATTAACTGATTACTTTAATTACTCCAGGTTGTCGTTACGAGTCGATCACGCTATTGGCGCGTGATCTCAAAGATGCAGAATGCAAATGGCGGTTGGGATTTGCTTCAATACCTAGTTCACAGTAATATTCTCAGGATCTTTTGTACCAGGCCCCACCCTCTAAACAACACCCCGCCAACGCTCGAATTAAATAGAAATAGTAATTATTCAGTTAAGGCGAGGGATGCAGATTCAGTCGGAAATTCAAATTTTCAAATCGTTCCTAACCCAAAACCCTAACTGCATAATTAGTTATTTTTTATTTTAAAACGTGACACGGTGTTTATCTCAAATCACATATTTTTGCATCAGTGACGGGAGCTTAATACAAAGAATCCAGCAATTCCATTATATTTGTCTGTTTATATTTGTAGAGTAAACGCGCACGTGAATGCCATCAAAAATGTAACCCTCCCACAACTCAATGAAAGAATAACGTCGTATACAAATTTAGCGTTATATCAATGCATTCTCTGCATTGGCGTACAAATCTTAGCTTATTGACTTGCGCAGCCAAGAATAATTTTAAGTTTTCGTACAATAACGTGCCGGCGATGTCGTTTAAAGGCAGGTCATAATGTGACGTTGTTTCGATGCCTACTGTATAGTAATTTCTTCGCCCAAACCAAACGGGCAGACATAACATCAGCGAAAGCATTAAACACGGTTCTATGTGAAGTAAATATTTAACTGCTCAAGACAAGTGCATACCGACGACAACAACTGATAGTATATAGATCATCTATTCGAGACCATTAAAATATTTGGTGTTATGGAGCTCGTGAAGAGGTGGACTGAAATTGACGTAGCCCACAATAAGAACGTAACAAACACAAATTGTTACTTACCGATCAATATTAATGAGTGAATTGAAAATACTATAATTAATAACTCGGATGTATTTACTGCTTCTTAAATGTTATTAATGCCATTTTGAGTAAACGAATAGATCGCGGAGACCCTATGTCCGTATGAAGCACTTTGTTAACCATGGAATATCCCAAGAAACGTAAAGTTGACAGAGGGCGTCGAGCATTTGACAAAGATTGGATACCGAAGTATTTTTTGTAATAATCCTTCCCGCCGAGGACTTCATTTTCTTACATCTGGCCCGCTGACTAGAGAAGTTGCCCACCCCTGATCCAGGGTAAGGGTATACACGTATTTTAAATATATAGTACGAAAGAGATTGTTTGAATTGTACTAATCAGTATAGCTTTATATCGATATTTTATCATCTTTTTTCAAATACAAAGGCGGTATTTTGGGTAAAAAGGTGTTCAATTAATTTAAATAAATATATAAATATATTTTGTTAAATCGAAGGGGTAGTTTTTCAAATTCATTCATTAGACTGTATTTAATAACCTTGTAACTGAAACTGAAAGTATTAAGACGAGAATTATAAACACAATTAATAAAATAAATGAATGTCAGTTTAAAATTTTTTAAACTGGTAAAATTGTCGAACAAGCCTTCAAAATTGAAAAAAATACTTAAAAATGAAGAACAGTTCGAAATGGAATGTCGATGTCTCTAGGCTTCAGCCTACCTTGTCTAATGGTAAATCCCGTAGCACAGATGGTGAGACATTCACCATTTTTCAGTGACCCGCGAAGTCGTGAATTTACGGAAAAATAAATTATAACACTTCAGCGATAAAAATTAATAAAGAAAAAGCCTTCAACCTAACAAGAAGTAAACCACTGTAGTAGTTTCGATGTAACGATATGCAGCTATTTGCAGTGATTCTGTTAGTATGTTCGTGGAATATCACCAATTTTTCTGTTCATTTTTTTGCAACTGGCATGTTGTTGCGGTTCCCTCTTGGAAGTGCGTGAACCAAAGGAGACAGCAAACTATATTTGGGGTATACAAGTATTATATTATGCTATTGTGCAGTTCATTGTTTTCCTGCAAACAATCCCATTTGAGAAATAAAATTTATTAGACTCATAGACTACAGAAAACAATGTAGCAGGGTGATAGTGACTCCATTGCGATTGAAACCAAATTTAAGCAACCGAAAAGAGCCAACTGAGACAATCACGGATTCCTCTATTGATTAATACCTTGTGACATCAAATTTAGTCAACATAGTGATTTATGACAACAAACCACAAGAAGTTATTGAACACAAGGCAAGAAAGTCGACGACGCCATTAGTCATTACCTTCGCCGCGTCATGGTTTTCATACATTGCGTCTGCTTCTTTAAAACACACCAGTACGGCATTTCATTCTCAATGGTTGTGCACATCTGAGCTGCTTTTCGGTAAAATAAAATGAAGATCATTCTTTTGTAAAACGATTTAAAATAAATTGAGATGTGTAGTAATTTGCGTCAAATCTTAATCCAGGATTTATGATTCTGCTCATATTCTAGATTAGAATCTAGAAGCATTTTTTATTAATTTCTGTCGCGGTGTGCTGTGGCGATTAGACGCCTTAGCGCACTTCTGGCGTTGGAATAGCTAGTCAGGTAATCGTTCCAGATTAGGAACGTAAAGGGTTGACTGCGATTACCTGAAACACTCAGAAGCAACACGTGTTTACAAATGCCACAGAAATAACATTTGATCTGCATATTGTAAATACCATCTTAGGTTAAGCCAATGTAAAAGGCACAAATGGGATTTTCTTAGATGAGATGCTCAAATCCTCATCAAAAATTAGCTTTTAAAATCCAATTGATAGGGATAAGCACCCAGTTAACTTCGTAAATCAAAGCAAATTTTTTCTTCAATGATTCAAACATCTGAATTCGACCCAATTCACGACGTTAAATTTATTATCACCGGTTAAAATTCAAACTGAAGGATCGCTAGATAGAAATGATTGGCATGTATATTGAGGCAACTGACATATCGGAAAGATATATTATTTCAGGATCCATTTCAACCACTAAACTGCTTAAATGACGATTGTAACGAATTAGAAATAGTGAAGTAATTCAAAATATATACAACAGCACAAGTATTGATAATACATGAGGTAAAACAATTTGTAGTAGAGAAAAGAGCAATTGGAGAATGTTGTTCCTTCTGAAATCATACAAAAATGTAAACTAATACCTTTTGATCGACCGAGATCAAATTTCATGCCTATGGAAAGCAATCTTCCTGGTAAGGTATCATTGTTACAAGCCTAGAATTTAAGACGTAAGATTAAAATAGTATCTGGACGAATAGATTGGTTTTCATAAGTTTTTTTCAGTTCGTGAAAATTTAGATCATTACTCAAATGTGAGGAACCGAGGAATTAGATATCCTAACATAAAAACATGGTTTAAAGTGTAAATTTGTCTCGTACGCTATCATTCAAGGACAGGAGAAAATACAAATATTTGAAAAGCATTGCCGTTTTCTCGCAATTGACCTATGAAAACAATAAACCAAAACACCCCTATTGTATGAATTCTATCGTCTAACAACGTATATATATATATATATACC
Source organism: Styela clava (assembly GCF_964204865.1). NCBI lineage: Eukaryota > Metazoa > Chordata > Ascidiacea > Stolidobranchia > Styelidae > Styela > Styela clava. Next base: position 1,465,663 of record NC_135255.1, read on the forward strand.
CTAAACTAGAACATAACATTATTCCAACTTAGTATATTCGTGGTAATCATTTGTCTCACCGTATATATACCTTTACCTCAGGACGGCGAAACAAGCGTGGAAAAGTGAAATAGGCTGCATGTGCGGTAAACAGGGGCATGTGTAATGCAAGTGGGACATTTTTGAGACACCGTAACCAGAATATGCAAAAACGCTAGATCTTTTCTTGCTTGTTTGAAATAGATTTTTTGAATATAGTGATATTTGGGATATCATCGTCCACTAGTAATTTCCGACAACGATAGGTAACTATTTAAGGTTGCCACTGTTACGCCATAATAGAATACTTTTTGATTTTCAATATAATATTTGCAGACATTCGATTCATATAATAAATTGCTAGCACGACACCTTATTCACTTCGAGATGTCAACTCAATTGTTCATTTCCGTCAGATATGGAGGTAGGTGTCTTTTATAATGGCCTTACATATTCTGTAACTTTCAATTTTTGTCCTGTAATATGAATCATTATATCAACCGTTTAAATTTGATATGTTGTGACGAACAAACAGTATCCCACAATTTTTTCCAAGCCATTTTGATATCTCTATCTATAAAGTGTTTACCAACCGCGGACTCAAATGAGTAAAGGGCCCCGTGGAATTTCTCAAACATATTGGCTACATGAAACAGATTTATTCAAGGAAATAATAAAAAAGGTTATAACGTAAAGCATTTATATTTCTATCCATAGATCCGTTTAGTTGTGCAATATATTTCGCGACAATATTGTTGTAAACTGCTTGTCTGAGGAAGTCTGACTCTGGTCGGACGAAACGTTACAGATATACATTTGTGTTAGTGTGCAGCTGGACTCTTTAATTTAATAGAATATTTTTACCCTAGTTTATTTTCGTATTTTCTTGCTTTTTGAATTGGAGTTGAAATTCTGGATTCGTCGGAGTCAGGATCGCAATGTAATTATGCCATTTTATCGACTTTCATCTCTCATGGACAAATAATGGCAATAAAAGAAGTCGAAGTTTTCTAACGAAACTCATAGTTTACCAAGCGTCACTTTTCCACTTTTCTACAGAACGCCGCTGAGTTCTTCTTTAATGAGAAAATAAACAAGCTGTTATACAACTCACAACGCGATGTAATACTCAATAACAGCTGTACTAGATTATATATATTATATATATATATATATTATAGAATGTCACGGTATCAGTAACATCATTATTTGATAAACAACTCGAATTTATTTTAGAAAACAGACAAGAACTTTTTAACCCACATTGCAAAAGTCAGTTATTATTGGATTGTATTCGAGAAAAATGTCACTGCAGAGAGGGAGGTAAGTTACCATTCGTTACTACGGTCAAGAAAATACAGTGTTTATAAAGGTTTCCGTACATTTGAACACACGACAATTGCACCTGCATATATTGCTCTTATGGAATTTTTTTGTTTTGTTTTGCGGATATTTGAACCAATACTAACTCTAACCCATGGGTTTTAGCACCCGCATATAGATTGAAAATATTAAGATATATATAGATTGAAAAATTTAAAAATATTCAGGACTTTATGGACACCCTGTATAAATAACACTTGAAAGATAAGAAGCATTAGTATTAATGACAAACTGTCTTGAAGAACTAATATATATATATAATCTCCAAATACAGTAGTTCGTTAACATTTTGTATTTAATAAAGATTTGTCAGTCGAAAATTAGTAAATTTTAGTTTTTGAATTGCTTACCTCTCTGAATTTCAATTTTATGTTAATAAAATCTCGTCACTTTCAATAAATATGCTAATCTGGTCATTTGAAATTTGCATAATTTTCAGAAATTCTCGATCTTGTCGACGAAAATGGAAATGTTGCTATGATTTCTGATGCAGATAATTCAACAGAATACGCAAGTCAATTCTTAGAAGGACGAAAAAATTACGTCTTGATAAGAATTATAAGTAAGTAATCAAATCGTACAAATAACAATCACTCTATATTTATCTGGTCTTTGTTATGTTAGTCATCACAAACATATATATCATAGCACATAGCTCAAAACCCTAAAATATTGAAAAAATATAGACCTAAGTTCCAATATGATGGGCATGAACATCACAAATGAAATGTCCGAAACTTACATCCCTAAAAATTGGTTCAGTGCAACTTAGGGCTAAGTCACCTTGTTTTACCTTGCATTCCATACAAAACAGAAGTTGTTGAGAACAGAATGGGCCAAAATCCTTTTTAGGGGGTAAAAAAGCAGGAAGGAATTGAAGCTGAAGTGCCAACAAATATTGATTTCAATAATATTCTCATCCACATCAAAATAACCAGAGCTCAGGACTTTACTAAGTGTGAATATCTAGAAAAAATAAAAAAATTTCCAAATTGTTTTTTGCATTTTTCTCAAAAGTCAAAATTGTGACTTGGGCATGTTCTGTTCTAATCCGGCGATTTTATGAAAATTTCGGATAAATGTCTCGACTCAACCACTCAATAGGGCGATCAGCCCCGTAAATCTGAAATAATATCTCTTTCTTCTAATTTTCTAGAGTCGTTATCCGGAAAAGAACCCAACAGATATGAGGCATTGTTACAGAACATTGAGAGGCATCATCCAGATTTAGCTGAACGACTTGAAAGAATGTCAAAACCGGCACAGTTGACTACAGCAAAAGACAAGAAATTCCAAAGTGCCAAAAAACGAGGAACGTTAAGTCACATCAAAGCAAAATCTCCCAAACGAAACTCTGTTGTGAAATAAACACGTTTTGTTTGTAATGCTTGCGTCCTTTCTTATTATTACCATATTGCTGTCTAAAATCTATTGTTCTTTAAATAATAAATTCAGTAGCATGCATGTGTGCAAATTTAAGTGTAACACTTGACAAACGACTATAGCACTATCCTTGTTCGTCGCAATCGAATAATATAATAGTTCAGGGTGGTCCAAGTTTGTCGCAGGCCACAAAATTATTTTCGCATTGTTCTCGGCCCACAATAGCGTCAGAAATATGTAAACAACAAACACTTTTATCGTGCAAACGATTGAGCATTGTCTGCCATTTATCAAGCTAAATCATACAAAATACGCCAGAAAAATCACTGAAACATGCAAAAGTTTCGCTATATCTACATTTGATGTGAGATTTCAACTCTTCATAATGGAGAAAGTGATCCCGCAAATGTAAGTGTTCTCGAACATCGATGGGGTTCTCAAAGCAAAATCCTCCGAAATTTGGAAATGCTCATTGCTCACATGAAAGCAAAATGCCGTTTTAGATTATATTTGCCATAACTGCTGAATGATTGATTATCAAATTTTACCAAATGTAAGGTACAGGAGAGTAATTACTAATTTTTCTGAAATATTAGAAGCTTTTTTTGTAATGTTGTTTAGGCTGACTGCAAAACATCACCGGAACGAATTATATTCTCTGGTCATAACATTAATATTTAGTTATCACATCTAAATATTATAACTGTTGGGATATATTCGCAACCAAATAGATAGAAAGCCAGTGAACAATTTAGACTATACCCAATCACACTCGATTCAACTTCGCTAGTTGCTTCAGCTAGCCGTGACACTAGTCAATTCAGTGACATTAGTGATGTAACAAGATGTCGAAAAGATTTTCTGTTATTGTTATGACGAAACAACACCAAATGCGATTTTTTGAATATCTTCCAGCAAAGACGACACGGGCCAGAGATAATGACGCTGCGAGTCACAACTGGCCCGCGGGCCTGGGTTTGGACCACTCTGTAATAGTTATTTCAAACATACACAGTGTTCTCAAAAAGAGAATTCTCAATTCCAACGATTTTTATTTTTGTGAAATCGAAGATTATATAACAATATGCAATTTAATGAATACAATCTCGTGATATGAAACTCTGAATTTCACCTAATAGATAATACTTTACAGTTTCGGGCCTGCATAACAGGTGCCCGAATAAAAATGAATCGAGATGGGATATTTGGTAGTGTTCCCCTCCAAAAAGGTTATATTTTCAGGTCAAATTTATTCATTTGGTAATGTCATGCAAAAATGAACGCATGTTCTCATCACTATTTGCCCGCCAATTTACTTTGCCATCTATCCACTAACACCAACCTATTCGTCCAGTTATCACCAGTTTGTTCGCTTTCATACCTAGCTGTAATTTAAATACCAGTATTTAACGCCCATTTAATATTCAGATTATAAAGTAGCAAAGTAAAAAATTAAATCTGACATATTCGTGTATATAGCTCGCTGATCATTCTTGAGACTTGAAATAAGCGTAATATCACGAAGTAAATGTTTGCTATCTGTTTTTGCAAGTTCAGGTTTGTTTGAGTTAGTCATCATCTAGATAAAACTACAAACTAGACTTTATAAAAAAATGTCTGTGAATGCAATTCCTAACGCTCCACATGATGCCCATGGACAAGTGATGACGTGAAATATGTACTACAAACTTGTTTAAAAGTGTTTAATAACTCAATATAACAAATGAAACAAACACAGAAGAATGGTATACAAAAATAAAATAAGCACCAAACATTTTGGAAATTGTAAAAACGCATTTCACCAGAGTACAAATACTTTAAAACCATCTAAGATACACCACCATACCTAACTGTTGACTAAGGAACATAAAAAATAAGTTGACTTTGGTTGAAAAAAAGTTAAAAAGCAGATAAGTATTATCATGTAACAAAATAAAAGGATGCTGCATGCAGCCTGCATTGTTGTATAACGACTCGTCGCAGGAATGTTGACTGTTTAATATTCAAATACCATTTTTTTCTTTATTTCAATATTCAAATATAGTAATGTTTGCTAATTGAGGGCAAATAGGAAATTATTCAGACCCGAAACCAAATGGTTTTATCAAAAATCCATCCTGCTGGACAGCATAAATATTCAATAATATTGAGTAGTAGAAATAGATGAAAGTGAACCATTGAGTACCTGAAAAGTGAGACAAAAATCTAGAACAAGTGATAAAAGCATCAGGTGAAAGCACCTAACTAAAAGTGAAGAAATTCCATTAGGTAAAAAGCTTCCTTCAGCACTTTTTTACAGTGATAAATTGCAGGTAAAAATCAACGTCGTCTTCTTTTGCTTGGAGTTCCAGAATCCATTTTTTGTCTTGGGGCAGAACTGCGAGTGAGACCTTAAGGAAAAGAGAAAATTTCTTGGAAGTGATGGTGTACATCAAACAAATTATGTTGCATACAATCAAAAAATAAAGTCACTAACTGGAACTCTACAATTTTCATCATCGTATTTAGTTTTGTTGATGAAAAGAAAAATTTTTTTTTTCAATACAAATATGGAACCTACGAGTCAAAACATATCAAAAAACATGTCAAAATGGTCAAATGAACCCTTGAGTAATTACCAATCTTTTTTTCAATTTCCTTCAGTCTCTCTATTGCCTCCTTGTGCTCATGTTTTTTCTGTATCATTTCATCAGTTTGTAATGATGATTCATGATTGTTTAGTTCGGTGAATGCTGTATCTGTTTCATCGAGACTTTCTTTATACTTTCGCAACAGTTCTAATTGAAACATTATGGTAAGATTTCAGATTTGTTATAAAATACTTCTGTGCAGTTCCTAATAAAAAAACAGATTCTCACCGATCTGTTTTTCGATTTCGCTGCATTCTTCAGGCAACATTGCACCAAATACAGCTCCACGTAATCTATCAATGCTAACTGCTTTATTTTGATTGCCACCAAACTTTCCATTGCTTCTGATTCGTTCTCCATTTCTTGTCAGAATAGTTGGACAGTAAGTGAATTTAACAACCTAACAAGATAATAAATATGCTGTGCTTAAAAACAAGTCAGAAATTGACATATTGAAAATGAGGTCAATGGAGCCTTAAATGAAAGTTGTTTTGACATCAGGCTGTGTCAATTGATTAATTTATTTAATTTAAAAGCCAACACAGATAAAATTACTCAAGTTGTAATTAACAACTCTAGGCTAAGTGAGAAAAACAATGAAAATGAAAACGTGTATATAACTATATATTAGCATGTCACATTATAATATAAAGTTTTATTGCATGAAAGTTAATCATGCACCAGAATGATAAGGTGAATTACGGCTATCAATACATAATTCATATTTTCACTGCATTCCTTGAAGGCAATTTTGTTACATAATTCAATTATTTTGTAAGTAAGTAACTGATGGCATTCCGATGATATATGCAGTAAACTGGTCACAATGATTTTAATGCAACAAATAAATAAGAATAATAAACTAAATTATTTTCAAAAAATATTTATCATTATACTACCTTGTTTCTGTATTCATTAGCTGTATCCAAGTCGTCAATGATCAGCGTTTCTCCAAGTAACATTCCAAAAACTGCATAGAAAAGCACAATGCAACAAAGATATTTTAACTAAACAAGAATTCTATACACCACCTCCACTCAATTCTACTGTATATGCTGTTATGTCCTTTAAATTAACAATATACTAAGGTATACATGAGACAAATAGAGCAGTGATGAATAACATTTCATGACTATGAATTATTAAAGTTTGCTTCATTCCAAATGACAACTATAATGACAGATAGTGGCTCACTAGCTCGTACAGCGATATGTAGATTAAGCGCAAAAGAAGTCAGCTAAACTATGATGAAGAGAAATTTCAGTCATTTCATTTCATATCAGTCCATTTGTCTGAGTACAGAGCATGTTCAAAGGTTACACAACGTTACATAATGAATAATACTAATACAAAACAACAAATTGTGTAGATTATAATACATACCTATCTTGCAATTATCTGGATCTTTTGGAAAGTAGAGAAGGTCTCTGGCATAGACAGGGTTTCCTTTTGCATTGGAAAACCCACCAGCAGAAGGTGGTCTCCTCAGATGAGGCAAAGGTCTGTTTGGATCCGGAAGATTTTTCTTATAAATACTGTCGAGAGGCAACAGCTGTTGGGTACCTCCCGTTGCCTTGTGCACTTCTCGAGCCTGAGAATTTTTTTAATGTTAATCTGACGGGTAGTTTAGCCTTGCGACATTAGTGAACATTTAGTAAGTAGGTTGTATCGTAAAACCGAAAACCAAAGAGATAAAGACAAAAAACTATAATTGACTTTAACAGTTTAAAATAAATGCAATTTCTGCATTGTAATCTACAGATTACCAACTTAAAGGTTCAATTCACTACAGCCTGTGTGGTTTTCTCTGACATTTTATTGGAAAATTCATATTTTTTTGCATTTAATTGAAATAATGGAAGAGGCATTTTTTAAAAATCAATGCATGAATCAATTGAAGAAAACTACAGTTTTTAGAATAGTTGGTCTAATGCATGAAACATTATCTTCCATTTATATATTGCCTCTTACAAGAAATAAGAGTAAACAAATAGGGTGGTTCACGTAACCGCTGGTCGGATACGACTTCCTCCACCATCAAATCCATGCTACCGAAAACAAATAACTAATCCCATACCCGACATAAAATGATAACCGGACAAGAGGCCGTGGTTTGCCATATGGTTAGGCCGTCTTATCGGTTTTCCTCGCCCCCGGGATGAAAATGTAAATCCTATCCTATCCAAATAATCTCACTTTTATGTCCAATAACCTGCTTGTATTTGAGCAATATAATATGTGCAGTTTACCTTCTTAGACGTAAATGTAACTAGACAGTCCATATCTCCCATCATATGCCAAGACAAAACACATGCAATTGCATCATCTGACACTTGAGCCAGATGTCCAATCTAAAACAAAAAATACTAGTTACGAGAGACGAGAGTTATGCTATTTTAATGGTATGATGAGCAGAAACCAACCAGGAAAATCTGTGAAGAAATGAAAAAAAATGATCATTTTCAAATTCCATAATTTCTACAAACCTAATATATCACTCCATGATTGCTTAATCACTTATGAGACAAATAAACACAAATAAATTTCCAAAAGACAAATTACTAAAATTGGAAAATTAGTGTTTCTCTAGGCAAAAACGCCTTTCGAATAAATTTTATTTTTATATTACTAAAAACTTTCCCAAAATATAATAATCAATGAAAAACTACATCAAATTCATCTGCATATTCCGGTTGTACAGAATTGATCCAATCACCAACACAACATCATAAAATCATACTTTTCCCAAAATCTCTGTACTTTTGTCTGGATATTCCTTGAGCAAGCATTTCCGTCGAGGTTGATTTAACATGACATCACGTTCACGAGAAAATTTTCTGATTAAGGATTCTACATCAGCAGTTGATGAAATCTCTTTTGTCTTCATATTAGCTCTTTGCAAATCTCGTAACAGCTATGAGATAAAACATAAAGGTAAAACATATAGAGGTAACTAATTTTGTTTGCCTATTTTACATCAAGTTGTGTAAAATGGGGGGATATTCACTTGGCTAACACAGACAGTCCCCGAACTTGTAATAGAACTAAAATAAGGAAAATCAGAATAAAATTATAGCCTAACCCTAACTTGGCACACATACTATGGGAGTACCAAAATGTGTTTTCTACAGAGTGTAATGTCTGAAATATAACAAATTGAGCTGGTTGGAAAAAGTACCGGTAAGTCATGTTGAAAAACTGCCATTAGTAATCTGGTTAAAGCCTTCATTCGAGCTTTTCAAGTCTTCGGGAAACTGGTCATACATGTTACAATCATACATGTTATAAAATGTTACATTAAAAGAGATAAATGCCCCCCATGACTCAATCGTAATTATCATACCTGCTTCTTTTTATTATCGGCATCTTTAAAAGTTTTCTTCAGTTCATTCAAGAGAGTGTGATGTAGATTAAAAAGACTTTCATATGAATTGATTGCGTTCTTTAACACATCTCTTTTCTTGGCAAGTACACTCATTTGAGTTTGTTTAAAACTATCTGTAGAAAAACATGAAATTAGATTTTCACAATATGGCTCAATGCATAAAAATATGTATTACTATTGATCCATATTGTAAAAATATAATTTCATGTTTTTAACAGACAGTTTTAAAGAAGAAAACCATCACCATTATAGAAGAAAAATTTGAGCATGTATGGTGGCAATTGCTCTGGTAATTGTTTAGATGTCAATTCACAATGAAGAACATATTGTGATCCATCTGTTCCAGGTGAATTTTCTTGCAAAGTTAAATTCTGAAACAACATTATAAAATGTTATTAGTTCATACCAGATGTATTGAGAATCACCGTATATGCTCGTTTTACCGCCTGATCTTGATTAAGGGCCCGTTTGAATAGCCGCCCGTGTGAACAGAACATAAAAATAAATAAGGGTCGATGCTTGAATACCCGCCCGATGTAAAAGCTGATTATTCAGTGGTAGAGGACAATAGGAAATAAGAAGCGCTTTCGTCACAACGCTGTTGAATTTTAAGCGCCGGTAGATAACACTCACGCCTTAGGCGTCCAAGAACATAACAGATAGCATTGATTAGGTAACACCATGGTTCTCAAACTGGGCGTCACTACGCCCAAGTGCGTCGTTTCAATATTGATAGGGCGTCGTAAAACTTCTCTTCTTTTGCGGATTTGTACCTGCGGTGCGTAGAAAAAGTCAAAATTTTCGGTATTCTCGTTTAAATCATACTTGAAAACTGGAAATAACAATATATTAATTATTGTAACGATCGAAAATAACAAGTGCCCGTGCTTGAATAAGGGCCGGTTTGAATAAGGGCCCATTTGGTGAGTTGGTTGAAAAAATATGGGCCCGGGCTACAAAACGAGCAAATACGGTAGTCATAAAAGTGAGAATATAGCATGATTTCAATTAACTCTATGGGCAGAATGGTAGATCCTTTAGCAAAGTGGTTCCCAAACTGTGAGCCCTGACCCCGGAAGATTAAACAATTCCTAATTTCCCGATATAATTGAAAATCAATACAGTAATAAGAAAAAACAGTAAAGTCTAGTTATTAGCATTATACGAGTGCAGGAAATGTCACTATATATGTCTTTGTGGTTTTTTTGGTGACGTAAAGCAATCATAGAAAAGAAAACTACCGTATGTCTTTGCTTAGAAACATCATGGTAAAAAATGAAAGCTTCTTGAATAAGAAATAGTCTCACAATTCTTAAAATATGTTTAGGATTGAGTTGACTAAAAACCACTTACGTTCATCACAATCTTTCCATTTTTCATTGGCATTTCCAGTCTTGCACAGTTTCCATCAAACTTCGGAACCTCTGCCGATTTAAGAGTTTGTTCAGATGTTTCAATGATGACAGTCACCTGGCCATTGACGTCATGACCTGTGCTATTGCCAAACTTGTCTTCTAACACGAGCGTAAGATTTCTGATAATCGTTCTGGCCACTTTTGTGTTAGAAACTGTGGGTGTTCCTGGATCAACTTCATGCTGGAGTCTATAAGGAGGACCTTAAAATTCAAATAATGCAATGTTAGATACAATTTTCCAAACACTGCTGGAAACGCTAATAGGTGTGAACTAAATTTTGTACTTTTGACTTCGCTTGTTTGGCTTGAACATAGAAACAACTAATACAGTGGTTCTAAGGATTCATAAATGACTACCAGGGGTTCATGGATTTGCATGCACATCATGAAAACAAAATAGCAACATGTAACTGATTGCCTTTTATAAATTGTAATGACACGTCTGACACTGTTGGTTCTTATTATTATGCACGATTAGTACAGAGTATATTTTATATCAACCCTCATTAAAGCGGTTTCATGAGAATCATGATTTCAGAAGTTATATATTACTATTCAGAGGGGTCCACAACGCTTAACAAAATCATTTTAGAGGTCCATTGTAACAAAAGGGTTTGGGTACTCAAATGTTAAATCACTGGGCCAAGATCGGATGAAAAAAAACAGGAAATCAATAAGTCTTTCTCCCTGGTTTAAACTAAGAATCGAATTCAATAAAATAACAAAAAACAAACCAGGTACAACATTTATCTTTATAATTTCGCTGACCATCAGAAAATTTCTTGAGTTGGGACTGTCACACAAACAAAAACAGATACTGTAGCTTGATGCAATAGTCGGCGCTCGATAACTGTTGAAATTTTGGACACCTTGTGATGGTTCATTGATCCTATGAAACTCCGCCTGTTAAATTTCAAAAATGTATTTCTCTGAAAAGAATAGAAAACAAGAGGATCTAATATTTCCAAGGGATTTTACATTATGTTCAACAAATGCCACGACTTAGTAAAGGGCTTCGTATCACAGATCCAACTACCTTGCAAGGAGACCCTCACCATTGCATGTTGGATAACATAACTGTCAGACTGCGTTCTGCATTATAATGATTCACTTATCTGGAAGAATAAATGATCAACTATTCCCAAACTCGACATGGACCAGTAACCGAATAAAAAGCAGTGGTTCGCTATATAATTAACCCATCTTACCGACTTTCCTCTCCTGGGTTAAATATGAAAATTTGAAATATTTTGCTTTAGTATTGACTTTTGTCAACTCTATACATAATAAAGTGGTGGATTTAAACATTCTTATTAACAAAAATTTTTTTGGCTCGTAAATGCGTAATTCTTACACCCATGTGTGTTGTGGGCATTGGGTCTCCAGAGCACAATAACTAAACTGTTTATAACGCTGGGTTAGAGCAACACGCGGATTAGAACCGTCGATCCTAGAAATCTTCAACACACTAATAATGAATATAAAACTAATTACCGATAAAGGCACAGATTTATCTCTCAATGGTTTTCCTTTCCATACAGCCATGCATATGTGAACACTTGACGTTACAGGCATGCCTTCTTCTGATTGCACGTTAACTTCAAAATCTAAACATAATGTTTTGTTCAATTTTTATTTAGTTTATTAACCACTATTTAGAAAGATTCAATAAGGCGATTGAAGTATAAATTCAATTCTCTTATTTTTATTGAATTTACCTAATATTTAAAGTTTTTGATTTCACGTTTAATTTGAAAATTTTTTGTTTTGAGCAAGTGAAGCGCACAGAATGGCAAAAAATAAACTTTCATAAATCATAATGAATTAAAATTCATCAATTCATCGATATTTCTATGTCTGAATTTGATTTTTCAATATCATATTCACTACAAACCTGGCCATGTTGTTCCAGTAACAACTGACTTTATTGATTGATCATAAAATACTTTAATACATGTCGGTGTTTCAGTGTTTGGTAAAATACTAATCTTCAATTTAGGTCCCTCTATTGAAGTTCTGTTCACAACAACACGTGGCTGTAAATTATATTCTCCTCTGGAAAAAAACAATTAAAGAACAGAACAATTAGCAAAAAACTTGAAAAGAGTATATAAATACTATTGGACATGTTTGTTCCAAATCTGATCAGGGTGAAGACTAAGAATAAGCTTAGAGTTCATCACTCATGGCAGGAATAATTATGTGTGTACTTGAATGGCAGTTGAATTTTAATGTAATGTCAATTTTTTTATTGTAGAGTACATGTGTATCATATCTAATACTATTCAGCAAATAGAAAAAATGAATTACAACAAACAGGCACATCCTTCACACTAATGTTTACGATAACGAGTTCGAATCAAATATTCTAATAATATCTTTCACAATATCATTTATTAAAATTGTAAACTCTTAATTAATATAGTACCACTTAAATATGGTGTTATCTTACAGCAGGATAATCGTTTTAAAACTTGACAGGAGAATGGTTGAGAATCTCTTGTCTAAAATTTCCTTCATCAAATGCATTTGTAATTTGAATATCTACTCGTGGTGATGACTAGAGTAATATTGTGCATTGTGTTTGCAAAATTCTTAGTGAGTGATACTATTTTAGCACCTTGTTCAGATCTTTCAAATTAAATTCCACAATTATATCACCTTTTTCCAGAAACAGAAAACTTTTTAAACACAGCAACTCCATCTATATCAGTTAACAACATCCCTGGATTAGGAGTCAGTTTGACAGCAGAATCTTTGCCAAGCAGAACTTTGACACCTTTTTGTCGAGCTGCATTACCCCATCCATCGAGGAGTTGTACTTTAATTTCTTCCTGGATACGAGTTCCACTTAGCACAGCTACAGGCTATAGGAGAAGAATTTTGATATAAATCGCAACATGAAATTAGAAACCATGCAAAATCTATATATCAGAATCTATGCATTGTGAAATATCAATGTAATACACATTTCCCTGAGATCGAAATTCTGAATGATTTAAATATTTTTTTTTTTGGACTAACAAAATTCGCTGCAATTATTCAAAATCAAGTTGACCTGTGCCACATCACATACGAACTTTTTAAGTATTGCCTGCATTTTTTTTTCACATAACTGTATCCCTTCTGTGGCACATATGAACATGGCAAAGGGGGCTGCCATTCAATTATAGCATACAATGGATATGGTGGGATAAGAACTGACAGCTCAGACATAAGGCAAACCACAGTCTCTCGTGTCATCTTGTGCTGATTATTTGATTTCTGTGAGACTAGCTACTTATCCTTCTTCTATGCTTTTGTGCCGGTGGATCCGTATGCATATATTGCAAGGATGCTGTAGCAAGAGTAGAGATAACAATCCTAAGTGATTCAAGAGTCTTGCTGCACACTAACACAAATATATTTCTGTAACGTTTCGTCTGACCAAGGTCAGACTTCTTCAGACATACATAGTTCAACTGTGTGGTTAAACTAGTGGTTAAAACCACTGAAGCATGCTTCCTGGGTATAAATACTGCCATGCTGGTCTCCAGAAGTCATTCAGCACTTCGGTATAGCACATGCAACATGTGTCATATGTCTGACTTTATATTCTGCTTTTTGTGGTGACAACTGAACTGTTTATGTTTAGTATCGCATATGTTCAATAAAACATTAATTTACACCAATAAATATCTCGTTATGTTGCCAGTTCATGTTGCATACGAGAATAGTTAATCAGCTATTCAGTTCTGATGCATTAACTTGGTATTAGAGGAAACTGTAACTGGCAAGAGGATAACATGAAGTATACTGTGGCGGCACATGGTACAGAAATCCTCTGACATATATGAATTTTTCACAGGATTCCCACATGCAAAATCAGACAGGATAAGCAGTGAAACCTAGGCAGAAGGGTTGATTTGCTAATGCTAAGAATAAAACATTTTACCTTCGAGAAATCAGACCAGCCAGAAATATCAATCATGACAGGAGTTCCAGCAATTATTTGTAGAAGTACATATTCTGTTATTGGTTCACTATGCCCATACATAACACATATTTCTCGACTACCAAGTGGTCCTTGATTGAATTGAATATTGTTCAGGTGGACAGTGTTGTTCTGAAAAAGTTTCAATCACATTATCTAATCCCTACTACAGGAAGTCTGTACATTGAAATATAAGTTCGGTATTCCAATATCTACAAATATTCTCTTGAATTTCAAATCTCTTCAGTCATGCAACAACTGTGTTTTAAATCAAATTTAGCACGCATGAATTTGCATACAAGCTGCATTGACAATATTTTGGCAATGCAAAATTGGGTCTTCCTCGTTTTTATTTCAAAAAACAAGGTTACTCAGAAGTCAAAAATGATCTCTGGGCAAAGTTACAGAAAACAATTGACTGTGGTGACATCAGCTATTGAAATTAAATAGAATTATGGCAGTCCTACTACCTTAATTAAGAACAAACAAAAAAACTAAAAAGTCAACACAATAAAGCTATCAAACAAACTATTAAACAACCATTTGATCAGATTTTTGTTCAAATCAGAACGCAAAACACTTAAAAACGCACCACTATATTCTTCTCAATCAGCGTTTCATCCAGCCCTTCTGCAGATACTCGAACAAGATCTAACTGACTTTCTCTGACGTTAAGTTTGTTGCCATGACTGTCCAACAGTGACACAGTAATAGGATCATTTTTCGTAATTCCAAGTTGAATATCACGAGATCCGACCACTGTGCACTTTATAGCAGCTGGTTCGCCTGCAATTGGCCTAGAAGTAAAAAATTTGTTGGATAAAACTTGCTAGTTAAAGGACATGCAAAAATATTTAGTTTGAATAAATAAATATGAAATTTTATTGTATGTTTGTATTTCACATTAAAATCAGTTTGCAGAAACGAATGGATATATAGCAAATTATTCTGTGATACATATATTTGAAAGAATAGAGAATTTATATCAGCTCTCAAAATAAATAAGACACAAATCCTGTCAAAATGGAGAGTAAAAAAATTATTGCGTTGAATAATATTTAATAAAGACTTTACTAATCGATATTTGAAAATTATTGTATTGGATAAAGCTATATTTTAATAACGCAGATATTTGTATATTATATGATTCATTTTTAAATGAACTTCGTAAAATTATTTTATGATCTATTCAATACAGTAGACATCCAATATCGGCCATTCTAGGTTGGAAATGTTGAAATAAAACAACTTTTAAGCAATACATACTTTATATTGAATGAAAAATCAATATTTTTCTGTCCAGCATAAATGATTTCGCAATATTTCGTATCCCTGACATTTGTAGGAATAGTTATATCAGGTAGCTTTCCAGAACATAAATCTTCTGATGATACATGATTTGTCCAGTTGACCTAATAACGTCAGTAATCAGTACTTAATATTTCCAACATAAAAATCCATGAAAATTTCACTGTACATATAGAAGTAAAAATGAACAAAAAAACTGACATTTCAAGTATGTTTATCGAACATCTGAGTCCATGAAACGTTGTTATCTATCGTACATGTTAGGAGTTTTATGATAAAGAATTTATTAATTAGGAAATACCCTGATTCCAGAACAAACGTTTTTGTTCAGAACAACCTCTCGTCTTGCTTCATCCAGTAGTCGAAAACTCATGTCGGACATTATTTCTCCAGCTTGCCAGTAAATATCGGAACCTTAAAAATAATAGAGTTTGCTGTTTTTCTATAACTCTCAAGCACACCTACATAGTAAGTACAATCCCATCCAACTTTGGGTTCAAAGTTCAAAATTCAAACTAAGATAGGATTGTACTTAATATAAAGGTGTGCTTGTGATTATTAAGAAACAAAAAACAAAAAAATTGTAAAATAAAGAGAAAAAGGGAGAACAGGCCTTCTAGCGACTTCTCCCATTTTAAACAGGTGCAAATTTGAAACGGATTGGTTCCTTAATTATGAATGAAAGCAATTTTTCACAATAACAGGGGTGGGCAAATTACGGCCTGCTGAACGAATCTGGCCCACTCAAGTATTTCATCCGGCCCACTTGTGTCTGCTGAAATGACGACTAGGGATATCCAAGCGAACCAAATTATTTGAATCGTTTTTCGGCTAATTTTCGAATCGCTAAAATTAGGTACCAGTACATAAAGGGGAAACCACCTTTACGGGATGTTTTTCATCGGGCAAGCGGCGGCGCTCCGAGCTCAGACCACTCTCGCTCCCAGCCTAATTGGTTTCCCGATATTTCTCTCGCCTTCATTTTGTGACAAACATGTCATTACTAATGCCCGCCCGGTGGCACGTGATTAGCCATTTCATGCATGGTCATCATGACAAGGTATAATCGGTCATGACGTTTTTGAGAGAGAACAAGGAGAAAAAGGAGACAATTTAGAAAACGATAGTTCTATAAATAGAATCGATTTGAAGCTGTTGAGTTACGGTAGTTATCATAGGAACATGGTACAGGCAACTCAAAGCTGAAACAGGTGTTTTGGGATCCTTATGATGGCAATACCTTCTTTGAATGGAATTTGTAATTTCTTATGATGGCATTACTGTATTATCCATCTATATACCAAGACAAATAATTGCACTCTTGCATTTTGATGGCTGTTGTACACTAACAATATTATAGTCATCAAATAATATTGTCATCAAACTAGCTTGGAATTTTTAAATGCAATTTTGAACTTGAGCAACAGTTTTATCTATATAGATGGTTGTTATTATTTTGCTGAAATTTACACAATGAATAGGATTAAAATAGCATCTACAGGCTTTACATGTCCTATTGAAACTGAATCCATCAAAATTAAGATTGCAATTTTTGAATAGTGCAATTTTTACTCTTAACACTCAACAGTTTTGGAGTTCTCCAATTTTTTTGACAAGTTCATACAAGCGTGTGATCTCCTTTCATAAATCTGGAAACTTTGTATTGCAAAATACCAGCAGTAAGTAAGATGTAACTGCACATACGTTACCGCAACATCGAATGACAGGCGTTTATTGTATAATAGAGACAGATTTAATATTGCGCAATAATATCCGATTATTCGATTCGATTCGGCGAAAATATTCGATTCGAATCAAAAAATTATTCGATTTTGGACAGCCCTAATGACGACTATACTTTTTCTGGATATAAATTTCCATTGAAAAATTGATGAAAGTAACGTCATTATGACCCCGATTGTTACATTGTGCTTCCTATTATTATATAAGCGTTAGCCTAGCTGTTGGACTAGCTAGCCCAGGGTGGTCTAAGGTTGTCGGCCTAGCGGGCCACATTATTATTTTTGTATTGTTCGCGGGCCACAATAGTGCCTAGAATGGGTAAACAGTGCAATACAAAACAAACACTTCTATTGTCCAAACACACCGATCATTATTTGTCATTTATCAAGCTAAAACGTGCAAAAACCACCAAAAACTCATTAAAACGTGCAAAAATCTTACTATATTTACACTTAGTGAGATTTCAAATTTTTCATAACGAAGAAAATGCCGTTTTGGATTGTCACCGACATAACTTGCAGACATATATATTAAGCAAGCATTATGGTATGATATCCCATATCCAGTCAAAAATCTGTTTGAATTGGTCAGCTTTCTTTTCAAACTCATGTTTAAAAAAAACTTACAAATAACTGCAGATTGATTGATTACCGAATTTTACCAAATTTGGGATACATGAGGATAATTACTAAATTTTTTTAGTACTGTTTAGTCTAACTAACAGTTGGGGTTACGTGAAACTTACTACCTTTCCTTGCCGTATGCCTTTGCGCAGGTGGATCCGTATGCGAATACCGCAAGGATGCTATAGCAAGAGTGAAAATTAGTCTGGTTACAAAAAAAGATCCGGCAGGAATTATATTCAGTTAACATGCGTAGCCAACCTAGGCTAATAGATTCCTCATTCGATTTTTTAGTTCTCTATGAAGCCTATTTTGTTAGCATATCTTCCCGATCAAAAAATTGGAAAGCCAGATAACAATTTAGACTACCCAAGCACATAAATCAACTTCGCTAGTTGCTTCAGCTAGCCATAACACTACTCAATTCAGTGACATCAAAATAGTTTTGGTTATTTTCATGACGAAACAACTCCAAATGCGATTTTTTGGTAACCTTCGCACAAATGCATCTTGGGCCGCAAATGACGCGGCGGGCCACATGTGGCCCGCGGGCCTGGGGTTGGACCACCCTGAGCTAGCCTAAATAAATTGTTTTTTATTCATAGTTTTTCATATTGAATGTTTGTTGAATAGTCTGGTTATAATAAAGTAATAAACACAACAATACCCATTTTAAGCTTGATTAAATCTGAATCATCCGAATATGGATCTGTATAAAAAACTTCAATCACTTTGACATTTGTAGAAGGTGATACATTGAATTGACAAAAACAAGGTTTTATCTGAAAGACAAATAAAATCTTCTCACGCATAATAAAGAAAACAATGCACAATAATATGGATACAGAGTCATCAAATGACTAATATAGCCACATAAAATTCAAGCCAAATGATAAAAGAATTTACCAAATGACATATATTGTACTGTCGGTATATGAAGATATACTCGATAATTGTAAGAACCAGCATAGGAGCACTGTCAAATGTTATATGACCTCAAATTGATACTAAAGTATGGTTGTGTCAAATACGCCCAAGGTTGTCAAATTAAAAATATGTGTAAACATTGATCTATAGCAGGGGAGGTCAACCTGCTTTTGACCGCGATTAACTAAAATCTTCAAAATAGCTTGTGATCGACTGACCGGTAATAAGGTCATACACAAAAACGAATGGATACTGAATACGCAGATAACTGCACACACACATATGAAAAACTTCACCACTGCCAATAAACTCAACTTTGTGGCCGCATTTTTAATAAAATTGACACAAAATTTGTATTTTATTGTTCCATTCAAGTTGTTAATTTGAGTATTTAATTGTACCCGGAGTGAATGTTTCATCATTTATTTAAGATCTATTCAAATCATACAATTCAGATATGTGGTCTGCCTAGTTTTTAGTCCTTTTAGTGTTGAAAATTTATCAAGAAACCTTGCCAAGTATTCATGTAATGTCTGAATAGCGAAAAATAAACATTCTCAAACCATGAATGTTACATGATTGCTCAAACTTCAGTATCTAATTTACAATTATTTCCTCCAAACGCGATTCTTTGCTTGCTTAGAATTAGAAGAAGATGGGCGTTTTGATGCCACAGCTACCATTGCAAATGAAATTGATCACACTACTCTTGGAGTGAGACAATAACTTTCGCATACTGCGGAAGTTATTGTAAAATCGTTTGTCAGTCTAGACACGCAATATTCGGCACTTCATTTTTAAACCTTGACAGCGGCAAAACTTGCATTTGTTACGTAATAATATGCTTTATTGGGCTTGCCCAGACTCGAATACCGTATGTGTATATTGTATTTTGTGCATGTTAGGTACTGTATTCTTCCTGTTGTAAACACACAACTGGTTCAAGCAATTTTTGAAGGTATTTCAATAAAATTCACTCAGCATCAAACCGGTCGATCGGCACGTCTCAAGCAGTAGATCGCGATCGACGTGTTGGACCACCCGTGATCAATAGCATAACAATAAATTGCAGTGGTAAAAGATATGATAATGCCTTTAGCATAGGACAAACCATGCACAGTTACAAACGCCAAAATATTTGAAACAAATGAAGACTTCATCTTACATCTTTATTTCCGACTACCTCGATCTTAACTTTTATCGATTTCTTTTCTTTTTTCAATTTCTTCATTGCAATTCGACCCGATAAAGTTCCTCGCCCACTTTCTGAACAATCACATGTAAGTGCAGGAACACCAGAATTTGAAGGAAACTGGAAAATAGTAGAAATATATTATAATGCATCTATTTAATATCAGCTTAAATAAAATCCTTCAAAAATCCTTTCTAAGGAACAAAGACAGTTCATAGGTCGGGAAAAAAATATTTACACACAATCGAATCTAACATTAAATATCACGCTGGGTGTACAATTGTATAAATAATTCAGATTGGAACCAGAATTACATGGACCCCACAAAATATATAAATCATTATTCTCTTACATTGAACTGTAGGATCAAACCTGATTTGATATGGAACCGTGTCGAAGATGCAATTCACTTAGGATAGGATAGGATTTACATATTTATCCGGGGGAGAAGAAAGCCAATAAAACGGCTTAACCATATGGCGAACCACGGCCTCTCGTCCGGTTACCATTTTATGTCGGGTATGGGATTGGTTAGTTATTTGTTTTCAGAAGCATGGACTTGATTGTTGAGGAAGCCGTAACCGACCAGCATTATGTGAACCCACCCACAGTGGCGAGGAGTCCAGCAATCCTCTCGCACATAACCATCCCCGCATGGGATTCAAACCTGTGAACCCACGCAGAGTAATCAGAGGTGCCGTAACAAGCGTATTCTTAACACTTAGCACGATGAGCAACACCATGGGCGAATTTTTCTTAGTATGGAACACAAAACATAATATCAGCCGAATTTCCAGGCAATAAAAGGCAAACTTAATATTCAAATGCTGTTACTCTTGAAAGTTGAAAATTGTTGCTATAAACAGTCTCAGTGAGGTATAACAGTTTAATAAAGACCCAAGTAGATAAATTTACTGTATGCAATAACAACATCAAATATATTATGACATTACATAGTATCAATTCTTACACACAGGTCATTATAATACATGTATACTTGAAATTCAACCTAATATTTTTTTTATGGTATTTCACATAGTAACTCCAAAGTAGACACTGATATGTATTTATGGAAGACCTTCCGCTTCGATAATGACATGATCTTCAAACCCAAGGTCTTAACTTGCGCCAACCAAAAACTGAGACAGTTATACAAGAAAAATTATACATTTAACACATTGGGTTGTGATACAACAATGCACAACAGATACCTTGGCCTGTACGATCAACTTTTGTCCCAGAGTTACATTTCCGGCAACATCAACGACGTGCACTCGAAGAGAAATGCTGGAAAGATTTTCAATATCAAAGCATTTTATTTCATCTGAATCTGTAAAAGTAAACTAATTTTGTATTGACTAGTAAATGTAAAAACAGTTCAGTTTGGCTAGGTTGAATCATAAGGCTAATTTATTCCATATAATCAAAATAGAAATTTATTTTGGTGCTCCAGAAGTTTGTGTACCAATATGGAGGCAACTAATTTTGTTCGCCTACTTTACATCAAGTTGTGTAGAGGGACGAAAGCCTATGGGCAGGGGATATATTCATTTGGCAAACACAAACAGTCCCCGAACTCGTAATAGAATTAAAATAAGGAAAAACAGAATAAAAACAATGGCTTTACCCTAACCTGGTACTCATACTACGGGAGTACTTTTATTTTTGCTCAATTCTTAGAGAAAAAATACATTACCATGCATGGCCAAAACCGAAGAACTCAGTATTCCGAATCTATTCAGAGTCATGTTCAATGGAGGATTCTACATGAATCATCATAAAATCATAGAAATTAAGTTGGGAAATGAAGAACGTTTGATACAAATAAAGTCTGTTTTGATTACCCGCTTTTCACATTTTCAGAGGAAAATTAAATTTCCTTGCTGTCTGATGGAAAAATGCTGAACACTTCAGAAAGCTATTCAAATTATTTCCAAAATACAGAAATAGCTATATCGAATAAAACCAACTTTGAATGTATTTGATATTTTTTTGGATCCCTTCATGCAATATATATTGAAAACAATTCTCACCATCGTCAACATCATTCTTGTCATCATTTCTATCATCAATAAGCAAAGCATGTGGTTGACCAGGTAACAATCGAACTTTCATTGACTGCAATTCTCTCTTCATTGTGGGCAGAATGACAGTCATAATAAAATTCTGAAAACAAATAATCCATGATTCTCTCTAAGAACAAGAAAGCAAATCTTTTGTGTGGATGGATGATTAAATGTTGAATATGGCCCAAACTTCAATTTTACCTACTGCCTAAATAAAGACAACTTTTGTGGTGAAACCTATTTCTAGTTCCCTTTTTTCAATTGCAGACAAATCTGGAATAAATAGATAATTCGAAAGTACAAAAAAATTCTTTCAACAATTCACAAACTAAACCATAACAAAAAAGTTAAAAAATATAGGCAAATCAATTACTTTTCCATGTTGTGAGTTTACAGTACCGATTGCTACAACACCTTTGATAATAAGTGTATTTTGTCTTGACTCAATGTCTGCATATGACAACTGAAGACCCCTGTAAAGTAGTTTCAAAAGTAAATGCTGTATGTTTCAAAACCAGAAGTATAAGCTATCACGCAATCTTACTAAAATATAAATCATAAGTACGTATATATGTCAATAATCATTGCCCTTTGGCACAAACTACATTATCTGTGATTGATTTTAGTAATGCTTCACAATGGCTAACCTGGCAAAAATATTGTGTGATAATTTTTATGAAAAGCATGTATTATGTAAGAACATTTATTATGAAAATAATAATAATCATTCCAAAATTTTTGGAGGAAATCATTTATTATATAAATATCTGAAATTCATTCTGCATTGTAAACAAATTGTATAATACAAAATACAGTTGGATGTTTAGAGCAGTTAATGTTGAATAACTGTGTCATGTCCAGCTAGCAGAAGTTGATAACAAATTGATAACAATTGATAAAAATTGATAACAATTGATAAAAATTGATAACAATTGATAAAAATTGATAACAAATAAAAACATACTCAGAATTAAGAACTGGTTTAAAATCATCTGATGCAGCAGTCGGATGTCCGTGTTCATCTTGAAGTTCTAAAGGAATATCAAACGGTTCTCCTATTCTGAGTGGAGACTCCAACATTCCGACAAGAAATCTGCAATTTCATAGCAGTTTCATTGTTTTGTCATTAAATATAACAATATTGTTGTGCATTCTTTCAAGGAATGAAGACGGGATTGGAGTCAAATCATCGACTACTGAGACCAAGTCAAATCTAATTTCCATTTTTATCAGTTTAAACTTGAGTGAAAGAGTATCACTTCAAGTCATTTTCAAGTCATCAAGCCATAGTTAATGTTAAAAGTAGAGTTAATTAAATTGAGCAATTCAAAGATTTTATTATCCACAAAATCAAAATACCAACTAATAAAGTTATCAAATTTTGAATGATAGGATATGATTTATACATTTATGTTGGTCGAGAGTAAGCCGACAGATGACTTAATCATATGACTAACAACAGCCTCTTGACCAGTTACCAGCCCATGTCAGATATTGTATAGTTTATTGCCATAACAATGTTTTTGAACAAAAGTTATAAATATATATATATGGTGCATGTAATTCAAATATATCAAAGAGAAACAAGAAAAGCATGTCATTGATATGACATTTAAAACTGTTAATTTGACATTCATGCAATCGAACCTGCTTGGGGGAGCCTCTCTTATTATAAATTTCAATTCTTTTTGAGGCAAAATACAGCCGTCTGCATACGTGTAAACACCACTTTCATTTAACATTGTTCGTAGCTGAATCGTGTAAGTTCCCAATGCTTTTATGTTTTCTAAAGCAAAACAATATGGTTCGGATATTATGATACGGTGGGTGCATCACAATAAATATATTCCAAACCCAGATATCAGAAAAATTCTCCTCATTCTCCATGTGCCATTGCAAAGATATCAGTGCTCATTTGGAGAGTCGTTTTGCCAGTTGGTGCATAAAAACTGGTTCAAATTTAATCCTAAAATCTTCCGAAACACCATTTTGTACTACTTTTCAAGAAGCTCCCATCATATGATACTGGCAGATGATTTTAAGCTTAATCTATCCAGTTTTTCAGGGTCGTTCTTGATTACTGCAACTAAACTATACATAGGTTATGTCTCTCGATGAAGATTTCAAACAATTTAGTGCAAAAAACAATAAAACTCACCCATTTTCTTGAACCAGTATGGCCATGTTTTAGCATGTGTTGTAACATGGCTTGTAATCTCACGAATTTTTCCTCTATCATTTGTTTCATATAATAATCGTTGTTCTAATAAAAGTTTACGACTACCAGCATTTGATGGTAATTTTTGTATTGATTCTTTGCGTCTGTTACGAATTTCAATTCGCATTGCACCTGTGAATAATTGTAAATATTTTTCAATTAATATTGCTTGCAGTTACTCACTCACATCTGACATGAATAATTTGAGACGAAGAACTAATTTGCGACTAGGGCTGTCCAAAATCGAATAATTTTTTGATTCGAATCGAATATTTTCGCCGAATCGAACCGAATATTATTGCGCAATATTAAATCTATCTCTATTATACAAAAAACGCCTGCCCTTCGATGTTGTGGTAACGTATGTGCAGTTACATCTTACTTACTGCTGGTATTTTGCAATACAATGTTTCCAGATTTATGAAAGGAGATCACACGCTTGTATGAACTGGTCAAAAAAATTGGAGGACTCCAAAATTTGGGTCTCGAAAACTGTTGAGTGTTAAGAGTAAAAATTGCACTATTCAAAAATTGCAATCTCAATTTTGATGGATTCAGTTTTAATAGGACATGTAAAGCCTGTAGATGGTATTTTAATCCTATTCACTAGTCTTATGTTTTTTTGTGTAAATTTCAGCAAAATAATAACAGTCATCAATATAGATAAAACTGTTGCTCAAGTTCAAAATTGCATTTAAAATTTCCAAGCTAGTTTGATGACAATATTATTTGACGACTATGATATTGTTAGTGTACAACAGCCATCAAAATGCAAGAGTGCAATTATTTGTCTTGGTATATAGATGGATAATACAGTAATGCCATCATAAGAAATTACAAATTCCATTCAAAGAAGGTATTGTCATCATAAGGATCCCAAAACACCTGTTTCAGCTTTGAGTTGCCTGTACCATGTTCCTATGATAACTAACTCAACAGCTTCAAATCGATTCTATTTATAGAACTATCGTTTTCTAAATTGTCTCCTTTTTCTCCTTGTTCTCTCTTAAAAACGTCATGACCGATTATACCTTGTTATGATGACCATGCATGAAATGGCTAATCACGTGCCACCGGGCGGGCATTAGTAATGACATGTTTATCACAAAATGAAGGCGAGATCAGGAAACCAATTAAGCCGGGAGCGAGAGTGGTCTGAGCTCGGAGCGCCGCCGCTTGCCCGATGAAAAACATCCCGTAAAGGTGGTTTCCGCTTTATGTACAGGTACCTAATTTTAGCGATTCGAAAATTAGCCGAAAAACGATTCGAATAATTTGGGATTCGATTCGATTTCGAATATTTGGTTCGGTTGGACAGCCCTATTTGCGACTTAGTTCATATTAGTATAATATATCATATTATGTGTGCTGGGAAAACTTGCATTTTTGGGGATGCAAATATTTCTTACTGGATCTGCTATAATCAGAAAAACACAATTGCATTCATTTGCTTTAATCAGATATCCAGTGGACATACAAAAGCAGACAAAGTGCTGCTGGTGGGCTTTTTGGTTCCAAATATATCTATCTTGATGAACTACAGTATAAGTTACAATAATGGTATATCAATTATAATTTTATTATCATCAACTATTCATAAATTAATATATGTTTGTCAATATGTGCGTGCTTTTATTTATCATTAAATTCTGGCTGGCCCGCAAACAACAGTTCCCAAACGCAGGAGTCCCATGCAGACCCACGAATGCTGTTATTTTGTCTGAAGCACCTGATACCACTATACCATCATTTATCATAACAAACAGGCGGGCAAACCTTGCTATCTAAACAGGCAGACAGGCTTTGTGCCAGTCTGGAAATCATGGCGTTTTCGTCAACCAATTCGACCAATATCATTGACTGCCGGCCGGCCAAGTTTACAGAAACTTTTACCATAGGCTAAATTTTTTGGAAACCAACCTTCTCAATGAAATGTTGGCTTAAAACTGGAAGCCTCAAAAAATGTCATGATAAGCCGTTTGTGCAAGTTGACCCTTAACACAATTTTTTCATTATCAATTTTACTTTCTAATTTCTTAGTGTTCCGCAAGGCCAGATAAAAAGCGTACGTGTTTGGGGCAAAAAAGTTAGAAAAATGCTGCATTATTGTATGAACAAGTTCATCATTCAACTCACCAATTGTGACACCAGACTGTCGAGATTCACCATCTACAATTTCATTTCCCTCTGGCCATGTTAGATGAAGGTGTTCTGGTAATTTTCCTTCTTCCTCATTAATCAAGTGAGCAACAGTGGCGCTTGATACTTCTCGATCTAATTTCGAAAGCGGAAATCTTCGAATTTCATTGTACAGTGCAAAGGGTTCCTAAATACAAAACAAACAAATTAGTAAAGTAAAGAAATCGCTTTATTAGTTCTGATTTATATTATTTAGTGGAAATATTTTTTCCAAAATACTTGGTGTCAACACTACAACTTCACAACAGAAGAAATGGCTACTGAAAGCTTTCAAACATATTTTAAATCTTACCTACCGGTAATAAAAATCTCTTGCAAGGAGGAAAACTTTTTCAAAAATTACACTATCTATATCAGGGTGGTCCGAGGTTGCCAGATAATGATCCTGTGGCCTGGGTTTGTACCACTCTGATCCATGTACTGTACTGAGTGGACCATATTTAATATATTTTATACATCTTTTACATTACTTCATTCTGAGTGTAGCTACTCTTCTAACTCTTGTGTTATGTTTTATATCACAATTTATTGTATGACATGTCTTCAAGCTTTCAGCTAATGATATGCAAAAAGTTACTATTTTTGAACAGGCTGGGATTTTTTTGTTTCAGCTTTGCCTACAAAATGTATTACATCTGTTCTGAAATCTGTTACTTGTGGTGCCAACATGGTTAAATCCAACGTTACATTACATTATTAAGTGTTGCCAATTACTTTTTATATTAAAATTATATAGGTTTAGGTAAACTAAGCAGAAATACAAAATTATGCAGTCAAATAAGTATAACATAAAAAAAGCTTTTTTTCCAGTATGGTAGAAATGAGAGTTCGGGAAGACATACAAACCTGCTGTATTTCTACTTCACCACCAACTGCATAAACATCACCTTCATAAGTTCCACTCAAAATAAATTGTTTGATTCGACCAGAGATGATTGGTGTTGTGCGATGTGTCCGTACCTGACAAAGAATTTACAGACTTTAAAACATCAAACTTGCAAAGCACAAACTAAATAAATTAAATCTGATGTTTTGATACACAAGCCAAATATTTAGCTTATTGTGATATATTTGTGTCTGTATTTCAAGTCAAGCCCAAAGGATCAGTCTACATACAATCAGTCAACAAAATTGCAGTTTTTTTTACATTACATATCGAACCATGTGAAATACCTGCCTATATCATACAAGTCTAAAAAAATTCATCTAGAATATTCTGAAACAAGTCTATTTTAATAAGTATCAAATATTCAATGGATGTTGAGGGTAGGAATGAATTTTTCCAAAGTGGAAAATTCCCGAATGAGGAAATTTTCCATTGATGGAAATTTCCTACGGAGAAATGTATGTGTATTACCGTATATTGATGTTTGTTTTACTCACCAACTGCCCTTGCTTGAATGATTTGCCATCCCATTCAATTGTAGTGTATACAGAGTGCTGCAGTTGACTATTTTTTCTTCCACTAGTATCATAACGTGTTGACGTTTCAACGAAATTTAGAAACTTGATCTATACAATAAATGCAATGAAATTAGTTATTCAGTCATGTAGCCCTCAGTCGCAAGATGAAAAAAAGAGAACTGACAGGCGTTAGGGCAACATCATTGGGTTCCCCTCAATGTCAACCATACGAGAGAATTCTATCAAATATGCAACTGCGCATAACAGCAAAATTGAGAATAGGTCATAACATACCTGTAGATAAATACTTATTGCCTGAATGCATCAAAGAATCAGAACTAGAAATTTATTGCAATGATCTGACCTGTTTATCATGTTTCTCATGACATTCTTTTAGCCATTCCATAAATTGTCTATGAATCTGTGCTCTTTGTTCTTGCCCGAGAATAACTCTTGAGAAAACTGTTGAACGATCCCGAAGTTTTCCTTCCAAATCAATAAAAGTAAGTTTGTTTGTAGAAACCTGTAGAACAGAGCAAAGGTAAAAATGTTTTAAAATAATTCATAATATTAAATACTTCAAAATATTCAATTAGGAATTTCTGAGTGCTTACAAACTTTACAGAACGAGCACATGGAAAAATACTCTTGAACATTCATTTTTATTCAGACAAATAATGCAGTTGGGAGTTAAGAGACTACATTTTTTTCCTCTATGCCAATGTTTCCAAACCGGGAAAAATTTAGCTTTGTATTCGTTGTAGTATTACAAACCCATTTAGTTTTTTAATATTTTACTATAATACTTATTCATGAACACATAAAAAAATACTTAAGCTATACAAAAATGGGAATGCGACTTGTGCATAACACTAGCAAAAGATCTGTTAAAGATTGAACAAATAAAGTAGTTCTATGCTATTTTACTGGTAGATCCGCACTGCACATAGCATAAATAAGCATAAATAAAGATGACTATTCTATATGAGTCAAGAGTCTTGCTGCACACTCATTTGAATATTATATTTCTGCAACGTTTCGTACGAGTCAGATCAGACATGTTTATTTCAACTTTTGATAAAATCACCTTAAATTTATCATTTGTAAAAAGGCAACCAGATATTCTGTAAAAGCAATCATTTGGAATATTTCCACGTTTCTTTGGAAGTCTGCACCAGTCAAAACTAAAAAATGAATTAAGATATGAGTTTGAAAAATAATTTTTCATAAAAAAATACAAGTTTTGTAACAATTGAACAAACTTCACAAAATAAAATCCATGGGAAAAAATATTATTATAGAAAAAAACTAGCCCATCTACCTAGATTCTAAAGCTCATTCGAGATGCCTATTATTACAGGATTAAAGCAAGAATAAAGAATAACATGTTTTTTTGACTCACGAGATGAGATTTCCTATGTAGTAATTGTCCTTGCGTAAACACTAATTGAATTTATATATTCATACCATGATGGGTTTCGTAATGAATTACCTATCTATATACATCCTACTACCTACTCATCGATAAATGTGTAAGGTATCAGCCGACCGTTCCAAAAACACTCAAATATTGGTCTTCTGCCTCTGGCTGGTACATCATCTATATCATCATTGCCATCTACGTCTACTGATGAATTAGGAAATACTGTTTAGTCAAAGATTAAAAAAAGCATATTTGAATTTCTCTCTCCACATGTCATGACTAAATCATAGATTCAGGAATTTTTTTCGGTAATTCAAATATAGATTGATTAAAATATGTCAATGTATGTACTACCGTATGTATAATTCCGTATCATTTCCCTAATCGAGTCAAAAAATTTGATGCAAGAGATACTGTCCAATTTCAAGTTTCAAACAAATTGTAAGATTTGGACATATCTGCCATTCTCACTAGCAGTATGCAGTCGAAATTAGGAGTTAACTTGTGCTTATTTTAATATTAGACTTTGCGACAGAGTCCTATTTTCAGACTCATAAGAATCAAAATTCAAAATTTTCGAAATTTAGAAATGAAGTGGATAGCAGGAGTCAAATTCTGCATCTCACCATAGTACAAAATTGTAACCTACCTTCTGTGTATGGATCACTAGGAAACGTCTCTTTATCATACAAAAACGGATGATATCTTATGCTTCCTTCCACAATCCCGCTACCCCCATCAGTCTTCACTTTAAATTCGAATGTATCGAATGCAGTACGAATATACTGAGATTCCAGATCATCGTTTATGTCATGTAGATTAACTGTGGCTGTTGGCTTACCTCGTTCATGAATGGATATCTTAAGGCAAATAATAACCTTTCAACTTGAATTTAGGACCGTCATCTAAAACAAGTTTCTTTTACTTTAACTGGTACAATCATAATACTAATCATAATACAGTACAATGCATTCGTGAAATTTTGGTACAGTGATACCTCAGTAGTTGACTAAAAATTTTGGGCAAAAATACAGCAGAAATTCAGTGATCGAACACACAAAGCGCGCTGCCGGGTGAGATGATGTCACTCAAAGCACGTAACTCGGCTGCCTCTTAACCATTCAACAAGAGAATGATGCTCAAAGAACATGAAGACCAAATTGAAGTAGTGCGGTTATGCAATCTGTCACAAAAGACTAAAGGGGTTGCAATCTTTACGACAAAAGCAAATACGGAACCGCCTCAAGGTGCACCATTTTTGATGACGTCATAGCACACATGAAACGAATCCCATGGAAATTTGTGCAACCATACAAATACCGACACTGCCAACTGATACAATTATCTTTTATAATTTTATCTTCATTATGTACACATTTGAAACATTATTATTGATCAGGTACTTGTTTTGTATTTTTGATATTTTGGAATGCGTAAAAACAAGAAAGAAAGAGGAAACAGGAAAGTTCCGGAACTCGAACAATGCGGTATTTGAACACTAATCCTGAACGAATTATGTTCGACTACCGAAATATAACTGTATTATGAGATACATGGCTCCTATTTTAAAATGCATTAAGTAGTAATTCTACTCAGAGAATATACTTTCCACATTTTCGCTAATAACAATACCCAGTACAAACTGCTACTGATATGTGGGGATCTACTATATTTTAGAAGCTTTCTGGTTCAGTCTTGCATACCCAATTAGCAGTGAGGAAATGGGCTAGGGGTTATTAAACCTGCAATCTTTACCTGCGATGCCAGCACACTCAAACAATTTTTTTGCATTTTGGATATTTAACAATGTGAAAAAATAAAATATGTAGCATTTAGTACACACTGGTTTACTAGCAGCAAAAACTATCAATACCAATGTAAACACACACTGACAAACATGTATATGTATTACATATGACTCATGACTCTTTGCCCAACAATTGAATAATCAATAATTGAAAGGACTTTCAAGAAAAGTTTACCGTAATATTGACATCTAATGCACCAACATTTCTTCTTTCCTTAGACATTTTTGTGTTTCCTTCAGGTCCATGAATATAGTAGTGATATATGTGTCTGGATTAGATCAAAAAATCTTTAGAAAGCACCAGTGACACTTCCATTTCAAAAGCCAAAGGGTCATCAGCAATTTCAGTATCAGTATTTTATAGATGCAAACAAGATAAAAATGCTACCAAACATAGCGGGAAGAAACCCAGGAAAAATCAAACTACAATTTACCAATAACATTGCATGTAATGTGTAACCTTCCTAATAGCATACAATACTTACGCCAACTGCCTTGTCCAAAGTCCAAAGTCTTGCTTCATAAATTTGACATGTTTTGAATCAATGCCTGTTATGACAATAATACAGTTTCTCAACATAGCCATTTTGAAAAACAAGAGGCGACGAACTTGATTCAGACAATGACAGACTCACATAAGCTTAAACCCTATATCTAATAAAATTTGATGCTAAAATAAATCAGGTAGAGAATTCTGAATTAATCAAATTACAGACAAAAAAAATTCCAATCAATAAGACAAAAGAGATGACATTGTTGAGGGTGAAAACCCAAAATTCTACTATTTTGAATTGTGACTTTTATTTGGATTATCATATATGTTTCAACTTGGGCCATGCACAATAAAAAACACATATAAGTTAATAATATTTATTTAATGAATTTGAACTTGATATGAAGTAATCTTAAGATAAAACAGTGATTTAGTTAGTTCTATCTTTTTAAGAAATTAAACGAAGACTTTTTTGATCATGCTGTGGGAATTCAATGGTTAAAAATGATATTTAAATAAAACTATTTCAAATCATTCCTAACCTTCTAAACCAATTTGAATATTCGATTATTTTTATGCATACCTTATTTATGGCATAGATTCAAGTTTGTTAAATTTGATTACCTGTGATGACAACATTGGTGAACCCATTTTTCTTCCAATCAATCGAATTCTCAGAATTAATTAATTTTTTTGTAATCTCTTCATTTTTGGGTATGTGAGAATAATCACACGGCTAAAAAAGAAAAAACATTCTGAACCGACTCATTTTGACTATGCTCCTAGATTCACATAGTAAAATGCTAAGCTGTTGAGGTACAACCTCTCACATAAAACTATATAAACTAACCTCATAAAAATGTCAAGGATTATCTTTCAAAACACTTTTCAACAATATTTTCAGACTATTTTGCATCAGGAATGCACACATCCACATTTAAGACTTATGCAGAGTGAATTGATTTATTATTTTAAAAAAACAGCATTTTGCCACCACTCCCATATTGAATTGCAATATTGATTCAACTAAGCCTAAGCCTTGCATATAGTGCACACTGCACAGTCATAAATAAAAAGCATCATTTTTTAGCAATGCTAGGAATGTCCATGTTTAAATAGCGATGAAATAGTGAAATATTAAAGTAATCAATTTACCGGCCTGTTTCTTATATACCCGCTATATATTGTTTCTTTATTTGCTTCTTTGCGCTTGAATTCATCTTTGGATAATGTAAATTCGTGAACATCGCAAGATCCTTTTGGACGAGTAATTATCTGAGCAAAGTGAATAAATGGAAGATATCACCTATTATAGGCTGTAAACATGCTGCTATGTCCATAGATAACTATGCTATGCTTATGCGACATTATAACATATTTTAAACTAATGCAATCCCACAAATATGTGTTCTTGAACAAAAAGCACAATAAGGAACAACACAACGAAAATTTCTACTGATTTATCTTGCAAGCCAAAACATATCATGGGTATCAGATGCATTGACAAAAGATTACAGAGAGTTAGTGGTTTATTATTATAATAACTCTGCCAATGTTTGAAAAGTCTCAGACTCAGAAGAACTATAAATTAATCTAAATAAATCTCAATAAATAAACAGTAGCGTAAAATATGAATGTAGCGTAAAAAGAAAATGATGAATTTTAGCTATAAACACATATATCAGAGTCTAGACAGAGACTTGGAGATGTATTCGTCAATACAATACTATACTTATCCAATAATAAATACCCTTGTTGAACTTCCAATAAAAAATATTGCTTGTTTTCCTCCAACTCCAAACCACGAAATATCACTATTGAGTGATTTCGGCTCATTGTGCTTAGTCAGCATTTGTCTTTCATCATCTGCCATCAATGCATCTTCAAACAAATTTCTGTAAATTACATCAAAAACACACTTTATTAATTTAATCGTTGGAAAAAACAGTTTCTAAAAGAAGGGTTTCCACTAAAATATCTAAAAAAAATTCTACTACCTTTGCTGTTGTGGCACTAGATTCCTAATTTCATACTCTTGTTGTTTCTTTTTCATATAATATTAAGACTTTAAATCTTGTTTTCTATCCATCATTACTTTAGAACAGAGGTTCTAAAATGGCGGGGTGCGACCCTTGCGGGGGCGTAAACAATTTTTTAAGGGGGCGTGAAGCTACCGGTAATTAAAAATAAAAATATTTGTTAGATTTGATCTTCCCCACCTTATTTTGGATATTTACATTTCAAAACTTTCCATTTATTTCATTATTTACGTAATACGTATGTTTTTTTTTAATGGAACCCACTTTTGTCATACTACCTGTAGCTTATTTTAGCTAGTTATTTTTGACGTGGGGCGCGAGACTTGACAAATCCTCAAAAGTTTGAGACCCACTGCTTTAGAAGATTAAAAACAGTAAATTGGCACTCTGGACACTTGGACAGCAAAGATTTAGGTTAAATAACAAATATTATGTTTATGAATTCTAATTTGTTATTTTCAGTAAGATTAAAAAGATCAATTAGAAATTATGTGAGGAATTCCTATCAGGTAAAACAAGCATAATAAAGCTTATACTAAAATAAGAAAAATATTTACGTTCTGGGATGTCTCTCCGTTCTATTGAATTTTGAAAGTCTGTAGATTGCCCAGTTGTTCAACTGACGTGAAGTCATTCCAACTCCATTATCTGTGACGCAAACAGCATGATTACCTGCATTGCTGTCATCAAAATGCTGCAATGAAAATATGAATTGACCAATAAAGTACAAACAAATTGGTATTTAGGAAATACGAAAGTATGTGTACCAATATGATAACTAATTGTGTTTGCCTATTTTACATCAAGTTGTGTACAGGGACTGAAAGCTATGGGCAGTGGGGATATTCACTTGGCTAACATAGACAGTCCCAAACTCGTAATAGAACTATAAATACAACTAAAATAAGGAAAATCATAATAAAATTATGGCCTATCCCTAACCTGGTACACATACTACGGGAGTACCAATACTTTTATAAAAAAGAATTAATCAGTGTTAAATTGAGACATATATTGTGATTTCAATATTATTTTGATGAAATATAATACCGTACCTAGTTTTGATTATATTATATTATTCCTTAGAAATATCATGTAAAACATCAGTAAACTCAAATTTTGTGTTCACTAAATATTTTGGACAATCTTTCTAAAGAAATGATGTCGATAAACAATAAATTTGTGGTTACTAACCAAACTCAGTTCAATATTTCGTGATCCTTTATTGTCAACAGTTGCAGCAAGAGCATTATCAATCAGTTCAGCAAATGCAAATGCTATAAATACAAGTATATGTCATATACAACGATAGGTAAAGATTTGATCGTATTCATAAAGGTCAAATCATTTCATTTTGTTGTGCAAAACATACCCCATAGTCCATACCACAGGTTTGCTGAAAGCAGGCATAGAAAAAATATGAACAATTGGGTTTGAATAATTCGAAATTAGGGTCATTATGAAAAGTTGTTCTTTATGTGCAGCACTGCTATAAATTATGGATTCTACTTATACAAATGCCATTTTTTTCAAACAATAATTCATCAAAATTGCAAATTTAGACAAATTCTTATCCCATTAAAAATGCATCCACACAAATAAAAAAAATCCCCTTAATAGCAAATATTAACAAAAAGTTTTAGCAGTGTGAGAAATAGATAGTTTTACAGTTAGTTTTATTCTCAATCCATACTTACGAAGAGGGTTAATGTGTCCTTCACTGGCATAATACTCATATATTCCACTTTTAATCAATGTGTCATAATGAGGCTGAAATTCTATTTTCTCAGCAACTGGTGCAGCCAGAGGTTGCACAACTGATTTGAGTATATACAAGGTATCTGCGGATTCAATCAGATTCACTAAAAATAAAGTTTTAAAATTAAAATTTTGCAGAAGCTTGAAACCATATACATTATGTATGCAGAAAGCTGGTCATTATCACTTTAGTGTATAGGGACTGACTAGAGACTAACAATGTAACGAATTGAAAAACTTCATTGTGTGATATTGATAACATGTCTCAGTCTTTGTTTTAGCATTGGACCATCTCACTAATTAGCAACACATGGGCTTGTTATTAAACATTATATGAGTGTTACCCAATTGCCCTATCACTGAGGAATTTCATGTTTTTTGTGAAGGAAATATAGAAACTGTACAAAGCCCATAGTGCAAAATAGGTAAAGGGGGGAAGGTAGCAAAAAAGTTAGAACCATGCATTATAGAATTGGCTACTGGTAATAGGGAAACTGGCGCTTGCTTATTGCTGTAATAAATTATTCATGATTCCAATAAAAATTACACTGCTTTAGTATATATATTCTCGAAATAATATGACATCCTTTTTGTGACTCTTATTGAACACAAACACTACAGCAAGCATACCATAGTCTTCATCATCTGCAATAACATTTCTATTTGTTGTTGTAATAACAAATTCATCATCAGGTTGGAGATTGAAGGTCTGAATATGCAATAAACATAATGGATGCCAATCGCCTTAAATGCCAAAAACTGAGCATATGTAAACTTTTTTTATCTATGCTATGAGAACCCAATTTATAACAAATAATATCTTGACATGTATATATAACATACATATACAGATATATAAAAACAAAAGTCAATCAATAGACTTGAGTATTTCATTGATGACATATATTATATGAATTTACGAGAACGAGAACAAATCTTAGTTATATTTTTACCTGAAGAATTTTATCACGAAACTCAGAAAAGCCAAAGACACCTCCAATGGTAATTGTCTTTCCTTCAGATGTAGACGATCTACGATCGTAAACATAAACATATGCATCATCAGATGCCATATTAATATATCTGTTTCACTGTTTTTTATTTACTTGCCAATGTTTGTTATTTAAAGTTAATCAATAATAAAAATGATGATCTGCAGAAACATGATATTCTTGTTAACAAATCATAATAAAAACAAATTATATTTTTTAATTAAAGTAACATATTTTCAGTGGTGGGGTCTGTCTGGTTAGCTAGTACAAATCTGACTCTGCCACTAAATGTAGGCACTGATGCATAACTGGTCAGAATGATCTTGTAGAGTTGGATAGCTTAGGACCATATTTATACCCGGGAGAGAGGAAAGTGGATAATACAGCTTAATCATATAGTGAACCACAGCCTCTCGTGGGGTTATCAGTTCATGTCAGGCTTGGGATTACAGGATTAGTTAGCCAGTTATTTGTTTCAGATGAATGGACTTTATGATGGTGGTGGAACTGTGGAAGGCAAGCCATAACCGACAGTGTTACGTGAACCAGCAATGCTCTCGCACATAATTATTCCCACAGGATTCGAACCTGTGGCGAGCGTATTCCTAACGCAGTAACATTTAGCCACATCGCCTAGTTGCTTGTGTCCGTTTGTTGGCTTTCGTTTCCTGCCTCGATTCTGTGATTGCTTGAAGTTGGGGTGAAGGCATGGTCGGGTGATAGTCTATCATACTGTCATATCAAAGTCAATTTTTCAAAAGTTGTCCTTGACGCTTACAATAAATATCATTGCATTGAATAAAAATAACAAACTATTCATGCTATTTGACACACCTGCATACAGGTACGCAATCTAAAATTTAAAAAAAAATCTGAAAAAAACAGACTAGATCTGGGATTCCGTATTACAGAAAGTTCTTTAATTTAACATAAAGCAGTAAAGATTTTCAAATGTATCAAATGAAATAGAGAAATACCTGAACATATCTGTGTACAGTCAGACAGTATAAATAATATCTTTATATTACTGTATTGCAATACTGCAACTACAATACTACAAATGTGGTGCTATTCTTCATCCAGCTCTAACCAGCTAGGCCTATATCAACTCATTTAAGTTTTTATAGTACTACCGGTATGGTATAGTATGGTACTAGAATTCACCATCCCTTAATAAACTTATTACCGTATAGGCCAGGGATGGCGAACCACTGACCCGCGGGTCACAAAGTGACCCACCGTGTTTTATTCGTGACCCGCCAAGGCACGAATGAAATAAAAAAAAAAAAAATTCTAACATATCAGTGATAAAACCGGCCTTAAATTAATCTAACAATATATCTAAACTAATATAATGTACCGTCAGTTGGGCAGTCAGGGCTGCGATCGCTCAAATCCGAATTGATAATTTCCGGGCCAATATGGTAATTTTCAAAACCCCTATTCTTGGACGCATGTCTGTATTATATATACGCTTTGGTTTCCACCGCGGTGTAGGGTTATTCAGCTATTGGCTGTGAGATCGCTTATGACATAACCATGCAATTGATCTGTTCATTTCTTGCAACATCTTGTCTCTTTCGGAAGTGCATATGCAGACTGTTTTAGGGGTTATACGAGAACTATAGATGCGCCTTCGCATTTTAATAGTTTCTTGCCTACAATGCCGTTGAGAAAACAAAATCATTCAGACTTGAAATAAAATCTAGTAATCTTAAATAACAATGGGGCAGTGTAAAAGTGCCTTAATGTGGTTGAAAGCTGATCAAAAAATATAACACTTTCAGGGTGGAATTCCCTTCAAACTCTTTGGGACCGTGAAATAATTTTCCGCATCATCCTAAACGTTTTTGACAATTCATATGCGTGTTTTCGTACTTTAATTTCATAAAATCGAGTGCCATAAAAAATCCCTGATAGAAGTGCTGCATAAGTAAAGCCCAAAACTACACCAACACAACAGAAGCTTATGAGATTTGTTTCTGAAGTTTTATAGATACAAACATTGATTAAATATCTGTGACCCACTCTCTTCTGTTCCGCGATAAAAATATAATTTTTGACCCATTCATTGAAAAAGGTTCACCATCACTGGTATAGGCTATACTGTACCGTAAAACCGGGTACCGGTATAACGTTATATACAGGCTAAGTGTGGTTATGAAATGGGATGTTTTGGGTATCGTGTAGTTTCGTACCTAACGTACTTCTAGTAGGCGTAGCATAACAATTTTTTGACATGCCAATCCTAACCCTCACCTGACTACGCCATCCAAAAATTACGTCACTACGACGTCACAATTACGTCATAGAGCTTGCCAAATTCTCGTACGATCGCCCGAAATGGCATCGGCGCCGACGATAAAGAACTGACTAACGTCAGCGATCTCTCTCCTATCGGGATCGATGCGACGAGAAAACGAGAGAAATGGCTGTTCGATTTCGGGTTCTCGTCTGCGCGTCTTGAATGACAGTTCGCATAGTTTGAAGGGGTCTATTACGTCACTCTGATGTCGTAGTGACGTAATTTTTGGATGGTGTGGTCAGGTGGGGGTTAGGATTGACACGTGAAAAAATTGTTATGCTACGCCCACTAGAAGTATGTTAGGTACGAAATACATGAGACCCGATGTTTTTTACTTCTATAATGGCGGAATAAAATACAGTGATTACATATGTTTTTACTTTCTGCAATTTCGGAGAACCATTTTACTTTATTTCTGTAATGACGTGAATTTTTACTTGTTTTGTACAATCTATTGTGAAAACACACAAAAATGTGATTTATACCGGTACCCTATTCTCATCCCTTCACACCAGAATCTGGGACATGAACGTGCCATAAACTGACTGTCGTCCAAAACTGCAGTTACACTTGTTGGGGTGCATGTCGCACATCTGTGTCTTAGGCCAGTAAGGTCTTGAACATGTATCTGTTATACAGTTTAATTATCATGCAGATACTGTTACATTTTTAAGACAAATAAACATACGTAGCCTACATATATTTTGAGCTCTGCGAAGAAATCGTGACAAGAGTGTTATCGCGCGCTTTTTTACGGACGTAACTTACTAGTCATGAAGTGGCCAAAAATAGAAATGTAGCTTGAGCCATGAATAATAATGGCAAGGCCACACTTGCGATAAACCGCTGTGATACTACAATACACTGAGTCATACAAACTGTTTTGGAGGGAAATATGAACGAAAGTATGCAGTCTTATTGAAACAAACTATTTTACGAACCTGTCAGTTTGAATTTGATTTAACGATGTGTTCATTCATCTAAATCTAAAACGAAGAATCGTAAAATTTGCAAAGCCATTGTCATGACGGCACCTTAGCCAACCCAAATTATGATAAGTTAAGTGCATTTTATTCTTAATTAATAGATGTTTTACTACAGCTGCTCGCACATTTTTAATGAATACGGAATTACCCATAAATAAATATACAACCCGGGAATTTCCCCAGAGAAAAACAACATGATCCTGGGAATATACCTAATAAAAACACATCTCACCTATGCAGATGAACTCGTGCTGAAGAGCCAGAGGTTAAAACTAGGACATTTTGCCTGGGACCCGACTGCTTGGCCAGTGTTTTTTCCAATTTGTCGCGGAGTTACATCAATCAATCAATTTTATTTGGTCACTCTGATACAAACAAAACAACAACAAAGGGCAAACAAAACTCGTCCCCAAAAAACAGAGTGGAAGTGGTGACTCTTCTACGGCCCATGGGCCGGGGCCACGGCCCATCGAAATGGGCCTCGACCCATCAGGCTATGGGCCGCGGCCCATCAATTTTTGTAAAGGGATAAAATAATAAAGACTAATAAATATGTAAATCCTACCCACTCCCCGAACTCATAATAGAACTAGGCCTATAATGTGAAAAATCTGAACAAAATTTTGTCCTAACCCTAACCTGGTACACATACTTCAGGTGTATACTTTTCTGTAGCTTGGTATTTTGCTTTATTTTTATGTAAAGGCTTATTGTAACAAAAAGGTTTGGTGGCATACTGGCATCCCGCGATTTTTTTTTTGGTCAGAATACTATGATTGAAAATTTTGGTAAGATAATTGAATTTTTTCTGATGGACCGCGGCCCATAGCTTGATGGGCCACGGCCCATGTGGCCCAATTAGATGGGCCGTGGCCCCGGCCCATGGGCCGTAGAGGAGTCACCACCCCTGTAGAAAAAACAGTCAAAACACAAAAAAAAACAAAAACACGATGTGACATCGGGCAATATCTTATAAATTCAAATTTAAATGTGAGACGTGTATGTGCTTTTCCTACAGATATATGAATTAAAGAACACTCGCTGCCGAAAAATGGTGATGCTGTAGGCCTAGTTCAATTACGTTGCAAAAGTAACACAGTGACAAATTTTTTATACTAAAAAACAAGCTAGGTAAATGGATTGAATGTTCCATAGCAGTCTATGCACAAATCATGGATTGGGGTGTTGGGTTCTTTTGTCGTTTTCGGTTAGTTCAGTGTAAAATCATTGTATCCGTTCCAATGCTTCCAACATTAATATCGAATTTCCACGAACGACCATCATTCAGCAATTCCAACAGGTGCAATGGTCCCATCTTTTCTACGCTCTGTTCCATCATCCACGTGTAGATTCATAAAAGGGTCGAAACCTCGCAATATACCCGCAACAGATCGTACACCATTTAACTTTAAATCCAATCTTTTATCCATAAACTTCTTTAATTCCAGTGGATGGGCTTTGCTCATGTTGATATTACGCGATACAGATTACAGATACCGAAACATACAACGCGTAGCATTTACTTCCTTGCGTACTGCGGTGTATCAATCAGTAGAAGCATTTTATTTCTGGTGCATGTGCTAATCATCGAGAAAGCTCCGCATGTTTTCGTTTATGAGAGTGGAGAGGTTCAAGTAGACTTGAGTGACGCGGCCATAAACGGCAAACAGCAAAAATTAGATTCTTAAAAAATGTGTTATGAATATGATTGATATGAAACAAGTTTTGAGGCCTGCAAAATCTTTACCATTGAAGATAGTTGTCTTTATTTATACTTTTTCGTGCCAAGTTTTTCACCATTCCATTAGACAAGACAAGCACAAAGTGCTCAAATGCCACCTCCGAACTAGGACTTGAAAATGAGGCTGACCTTTTTACTGTGAATCTTTTACCCAAACTCCGAAAAATGAAAGTTATTGGACAAATATGGTCGCGAAGAAATCTTGGTTTTCTTGGAAAAATCACTGAAATCAAATCCTCAATCTTGAGCTTATGTATTATTCATCTTACCAATGAAACTTCTGAATAGTTTTATAATGGAAGCTAATAAAGTATGCTATGACTTTTGGTGGGGTTCAAACTGGGAGAGAATAAAATGTAATACGTTTGCTGGTATCAGTGGGCCACCCTCTATTGTCGTTCAATATAACGTGTCACATCGTTAACACTCATTTTGTTGTCGCCCTATCTGTTCAGTCGATCTAATTAAGGTTGACACTGCAGGCTCCACTGTCGCGGTATTCGCACGTTTTAGTGACGTAATATTAAACGACAATAGAGGGTGGCCCACTAATACCAACAAACGTATTACATTTTATTCTCTCCCAGTTTAAACCCAGTTTGGCTTAAATGATGAATTTGATGCTTCATTTTTTAAATTTTCATGGTGGAATTAATTTGTTCTATGTATATCCATACGGAATATATATTAAGAACATTAGGTCGAGATGTTTAAGAGATACTCTGTCTATACTATTGGCACGTTTTAGGTCTTTGACCGATGTAAGTCATTTGCATGAACCACTGTGGTTTAATAAAAATATATCATGTAAAGAGGGAAAATGTTATATATTGGAGATTGGAATAGAAAAGTATACGTTTTGTTAAAAATATATGTGATCCAAAACAACAAATTTCAATGTTTCCGTATACAGTATTCGCTTGAATGAACTATTGTTTGGCCACTAAGGTAAACTGTCGACAATCTATTCGAATTAAAGTTTGGTACAAACTATCAATATTCGCACTACATTATGTTTATTCTAAAAGCAGCGCCAAATTATTGCTAATTAACAATTGCTGTAAAATGTTCCGTGATTAAAGATTGTATTTTTCGCTAGAAGGCTGTTACTTCTTTTTATTTCAAAAATTTCTGTAGGCAGTGACGTCATCAAAATTAACAATAGCAGTCCTTGTGGCGGTTGCGCGTTCGGAGCCAGACGAAGTCGTGACGACTGCGGGATCGG
Source organism: Styela clava (assembly GCF_964204865.1). NCBI lineage: Eukaryota > Metazoa > Chordata > Ascidiacea > Stolidobranchia > Styelidae > Styela > Styela clava. The sequence goes on from NC_135255.1 coordinate 1,508,299, forward strand.
TAGTGTACTGCGAGAGATTGCATACCCGTACTAATTAGTTTTGTGCTTTGTGTCCATATAATTGAGCATCGCTCTCTTTAATATTACAGTACATCTACGTTACAAAATATTTTTTCATATTTCAATTGATCGACGTGTTGACGTGTAAGCTTGTGAAAACTACCACTTTTCGTCAACGAGCATAGTTTTACTCTACGAAATTGTTCTGATTATGCTTTATAAATTAAACAAAGTGAAACTTAAGTAATGTTAGTTTTCAGTACACTTTAATTTGTTTAGCTTGTCGTTGGTTTCCCACCAATGGCTAGACCAGTGGTTCTTAAACGGGGGGAGGGGGGGGGGTCACCGGAAGTTTCCATGTAACGGCTTATGAAACAGTCTCCGCGTTCGTTAGAAATTCGCGGTATAATAAATTTTTCTGTCTCGTTTTATTCAACCTATGAGAAATACAAGAATTCAAATTGCCTCTATATTTTAATTTAGTTATGTTCAAGGTAACTCGTGGTTGGGGCTAGGGATGCCACTTTGGGATCTCCGAATCGGATCGATTCGAATCGCTTTTTTTCCGAATCGATTCGAATCAGATTTATGCGATTCGGAAAAAGAGAGCGATTTACCGAAAAAAAAACATTGAATGTTTGTTAATCGTTGCTTTCGGCAGCATTAAATTTGCCGAATGCGTTTATGCGTCACTCCAAATAACACCAAATTGCGGAACGGAAATAAATGAAAATAAATTTTTCGTGATTGACTTTTTTACTAATCTGCCATCATTTATTTCAAGTTCAGCACAACACACTCTTTTACGCATCACTCGAGATAATGTGTGGCGTAATTTCCCCCAAACTGCGAGTTCAGTTTACAACTGAATGGCCTAAGTTTCTATTATGCGCGAATTTAAATGGATCGTATACCTGAAAATTCGTGACAATTTTGATGAAAATTTTCAACAGCACACCTGCGCTGCGACAAAGTTATTGTACGCCCTGACATGATTGGATTAAGAATCAGCTACCGGCGTCTAGATAATATTTTATTTATTTATTATTTATTTAATTGTGATAAATTAAATCTGCGATTGCGTCGATAAAATAAAAGCACCACTACTACAAAATACCACGGCAATACGCGGACATGAAAAGGTGTGGAAAGTGCACAATTATATTTTGTTTTGATTCCTATTTTTGCAAATTACATTAATATGAGCTGTCGCTGCAACTCCTCCTCCACTCCATCACAATAATGCCACTCGATTAATTTTAATATATCACCGTTAGAGAAGTAAAGAGTAAAATTTATTTCAAGTCGTAAGTTTTGGAACACTACAGGCGTGCACAAGGAATTTATGAGATTTGCAATGTCTAAGAAAGTATTTTTAATCTGTCGCCGTCCACCCCAAAACAAAACTCATGATGTTTTATTTTTAGTATTTTATAATGCCGATTTTTCAACCAAGAAATTGTGGATTCACTTCTTTATTCTATCTTCAGCATCTCGTCGCTGATGATTATATAATAGCAACCAACTAGTTTTCCTCACAGGTGTCATGGTTCCATGCGAGAACAAAAAAGTAATTATCATCCTCTTCGTGGCACAAATATATGTCCAGAGAAATTTCTAATTTAGGGAGAATAAACACCGAAATAAAGATGTTCACGGTTTAAATAACATGTCACACTGACGAAAATTTTAAATGAAATGCAATCGCTAACGTCATTAACGACTTTATTTTTCAGTGGTCAAGGGCCGGGGAAATGTCCACATGCATAATTAGTAATTTCTAATGAAAATAAACTTATTTTATTTTATGCTAAAATTGTACATAAATTCATTTGCGAAATGCATTTTTGAACCTGGTGGTTGTTCAAAGGTATTGGTAGTAAATTTTGGTGTCGTTCTGTCAGAAGTCAATCTGTAATTGTATTTTTACCACACACTAAATAATTTTTGCATTGCTCAATAGTGATGAAGTAAACAATTGATTGAAATTTTACGTGTCTTATGTAAACGTTTAAGCAGAAAATACATTAAAGCGCAAAAAGCATACGTTTATTGCGTGTTTAGTTCTACTTAAAACTTAGTTTGACTTTACCAGGTATTGCAAACTGAGCGGAAAAGGGAGAATGTATGATGACCACTATTTGAGTATGGCTTTATACATACGACAGTGAATGGCGAAGTTGTACTCCGATGCGTTTTATGCCTAAACAATCTGAGCGATGACACCATGAGACCAACACTCTTACAGCGCCATCTTAATATAAAGCAACTTGCCTTCACAAAAGCATTTTTTTCAAAGCATCGCAGAACTACGCGGCACCTCAATATTCGATACATAGCAGCTATTAAATTGGTGGCATTTCTACCTAAATCTTCACGCAAGAAACTCATTGATAATATCCATAGTTTAGCCCAGGGGTGTGCAACGTTTTTCGCAGGCGGGCCAAATATCAATAACCGACTGAAACCGCGGGCCGCACCTACATTTAACTCAGGCTTTCTATTAGTTGCAGGCACAAAATGGTGTCTTTTTGTCATTATGGAAGTGCTAGCAAATCGATATGACGCCCACTTTAGAAAAAAATATGTTACCATGGAGTCATGACTTTTTTTTCAAATGTGGATGTTGTTGTTGTTAACACCCTTCGTCGTTCTGTGTTTGAAGACCCAGGAACACGGCAGCTTCGACCGGATTCTTCCACAGGTCCCTTGTGGTTGGATGTGTTGGTTTGGCTGAACATATAAATAGATGTGGGACGTCATGCGGGCCGGTTCCGCACTCGGGGCAGATATCCCTTATTGCTGGATCAATGCGTGTCATGTAGTGGTTTGTTTGGCGACTCCACCCAGAGCGTAGCTGAGAGAGCGTGCAGCGTGTAGTTCTGGGCAGGGAACCTACGGATTTGCTGATCGGTGGTGGATAGCCTCCCAGGACCAAGTTTTGTTTTTGGTGGCAAAGGTAGTCTGACACGAATTTAGTATGAATTTCTTGGAGTGCTATGTTTCTCGGCATATTGGAAAAGGCTTCAGCCAAGTAGCCAAATGTCTCAATCAATCCCTTCTTGATTTTTCGATATGGTGGTTCTCTGATGCTTGTTATGTGGCAGGGGTGGTATTGGTCGTAGCATCCGACAAGGAATTGCGTGGATAGCATTTCATTGTGAGCCTTCACTGGCAGCAACTTTGTTTCTCGGTGGAGATGATTTTTGCTGGCCATGAGGTGACATCCTGTGATAGTTCTAAGAGCCGCATTTTGCCTTTGTTGTAGGGAGTTCCAGTGCGTAGCGCTGAGCTGGGGTGTCCAAATTGGTGCAGCATAATTTACGACATGTTGTGAAAATTGTAGATGACGATTTTTCTGCGGAGATTGCCAGATGTCTTGACTTGAACCACTCATCTAATGACTTCAAATATATTTCAAGGTTTTCGCAGACTGGGTTTATTTGTGAACCAGAGCTCAGTATTGTGCAGTCGTCGGCATACGAGATTATTTTAATGCCTTCGGGAGGCTGTGGCAACTTGCTAAGATACAGATTAAACAGTGCTGGTGAAAGAACTCCGCCTTGGGGCACTCCCTGTTTCATGCGGCTGTGTTTTGACCTAGCGTTGCGAAATTCAACAAAGGTTTGCCGGCCGTGTAGGTAGTTGCTAATCCATCTTTTGACCGTTGATGGTAAATTAGTGGCTGCTACGTCCTGCAAGAGAATGTTGTGGCTTACAGTGTCAAAAGCTTTAGAGAGATCCAGTGCAACAAGAACGGTTCGCCAGTTAGGCTTTGGTTTGTTTAGACCGGTGGTAATGATATCGTTGACCATGTGTAGGGCTGTTGTTGTCGAATGCCCTTTCCTGAAGCCATGCTGGTGAGGGGCAAGCATGATGTGCTCATTAATGGCCGGAAGAAGTAGCGCTTCCAAGAGTTTCACTACAGGTGAGAGAAGTGAGATGGGGCGGTACGACTTTGCTTCGTTCACCGGTTTGGATGGTTTTGGCAACGGTATTATTCTGGCTGTCTTCCAGACGTCGGGGATGATTGAATTTTCGATGGATAGAGACAGCAGTTTTGCGAGATATTCGTGGCATTTCACTTTGACGTTCTTGAGCATGATTGGGGAAATGCCATCAGGTCCTAAAGCTTTAGAGGCTTTTGTGTTCTTGAGGGCTAGGACGACGTCGTAGCTTGTAAACTCTGGAAAATCTCCTTTAATGTCGATTTTGCGGAGTTGTCGTGCCACTCTACGACCTTCCTTATTCGGTTTTTCATCTGGGTGTGGCGTAAATTGTCGGTTGAAGAGTGTTGCGCATTTCTTACTGCTGCTGATGGGTTTATTGTTGAATCTAATTTCGATGTTATTATGGCATTTTGTTGGGCAAGTAAGGCTTTTTACTGTTGACCAAAGGTTCTTTACTCCTGTTCCGAGGTCACATTTTTCCAGATGCTCTAGCCATTTTGCCCGTTTATACTCTCTGACTAGGGTTTCAGCCTGACGGGATAGATCTTTAATTCTGGGATTTGAAGGGTCAGTGGTTCTGAGGGAATCACGTTCATCAGCAAGTTTTGCAGCTTCGGTTGGGAAGTTTGGTCGAGGTTCTTTGATTGTGCCGTCCGGAATATATTTCTTTAGCGCGTCTTTGAGAATTTTCCGTAGGTATTTTTCGCCTGATCGGACATCTTTGGGCTCGCCTAGGTGCTCCACTCGTACTTCAACGTAATCTCCAACGCCTTCCCAGTCTGCTTTCTTGAAGTTGATGTAGGAGCGGTTCTGTGCGGTGATTCTTGTCACTTCGCATTGTAATTTGATAACGATCGGCAGGTGGTCAGAGCTGAGGCTTTTCTTTGCTTCCCATGTGCAGTAACAGATTAGGGATCCGCTGCAGAGGGAGATATCGGGAGAGCTACGGCAGTTGGCTCTCTCTCTTGTAGGCGAGTCTTCGTTCAAAATTCCAAGGGCTGATGAATCGATTTCCTCAGACAGTTCACGTCCCCTACGGGTTTCAGGGCTTTCTGAAAACCATGATCCATGATGTGCATTAAAGTCGCCTAGAATGAGAGCATCGGTCAATGAAAATAGGTGGTTGAGACTTGCTTGGTATCCCGCGGTGCAGCTGCTTTCGGGGGGAATGTAGATGTTGATGACCTTGATTTCTGTTGTTCCGGATCGGATGCATATGCCTTGCTGTTCCAGGTGCTGATCACCCGGTGCTGATGATGGCAGGCGGCGGATACTGTAGCTAACAGAACCATGCACCAGGAAGCAGAGTCCACCGTCAAGCTTACCAGTACGATCAGAACGGATCACCGAGAAGCTACCGGGTTTCGACAGAAATTTTGAACGGCTGGTTAATTTAGTTTCTTGGATGGCTGCAAGTAGGATGTTGTGATTCTCCATAAATCTCACGATTTCGTCGATTTTTCGACTGATGCCATTACAGTTCAGTTGTAGGATATTAAAGTCTTTTGGGATTGTGATTTGTTTGGTCATGGCCGAGAGTGCCCGGTCCTTCGTTTGGGTATGCGTGATGGGCCTTGGATTGGGCTCAATGCCAGCCATTAGCAGAAGGAGGAGTAGCAGGGCCGTCAGCAGCCACTCCCGGAACCAAAAAACACAGAAGGTGAAGGGTGGGGTTGAGGAACATTGGTCCGTCCGTGAGGTCGGAGTGGCTTCGGTGCGAATATCCTGATGCCTCGTCTTGGTTGGACATTCTCGTAGACCCATTCCTCTTGGAAGCTTTCAAATGTGGATAGTTATCTTAATTGAGATGTTTTCAGTAAAATACGCCACGATTCATTTCCAAATAATTTGCTGTCAAATCCTATTCTAGGTTAGATTTAGACAAAATCAATTGATAGGCTGGAACCGAAACTCATTTAGCTTTTGTATCTTTTTATATTAAATTTTTTTTAAACTGCTCTTCAGTTGCCTCCGCGGGCCGCACAAATTTCCCTTGTGGGCCGCATTTGGCCCGCGGGACGCACTTTGCACACCCCTGGTTTAGCCCATCCTGGTGAGTGGTGACAGAGGCTCAACTGATCTGATTTCATCAAGCTACGTGTGGCCCGGAATGAGCGGGCGCTCGTTTCGTTGTAATTTGTAAATAAGTTAAAATTGTTTAGCGACCTTGACTTTCTGTCTTGACAGCAGGACGATTAAATAATGTAAATTATGACTGCCCCACATAGGTAGGGTGACCATACGTCCTCCTTTTGGAGGATTTGTCCTCTTTTTTCGTTTTTGCGTCCTACAAGGACGCTCTGAATTGTCAAATTGTCCTCCTTTTTCACCGGATTTAACCCTGCTAAAACGCTTAATCTTAAAAATTCTCTTATATTATCAACAGTTGAGTCAATAGAGACTTGTAAGTATCATTATACATATAACAAGCAATGCATTGAGATGTGATAGCATGCACACGGGTTTACTTTAATTAAATGCTTACTTGATATGCTTACTCGTTCATGACGTAAAATCGTTTTGTTCTGCAATTAGGTTTTAGGTCCCTTCACCTCGTATTTCGCAATCTATGAAAGGTACGTTTTTGGCAGAAAATTACGCCAGTTGGCCCAGTTTTACGATATTTAAATAATAACCTAGCGATGTTGACGATGAATAAAGGACAAACAAATTGTAGTTGTTATTTTTAATAAAGACGAAAATGCATCATTTTATTGTCGTCACTTTGTCTATTGTCACTTCTATATTCAATACTAGAAAATTTAGTAGATATATTTTATGTATATCTCATGCACAGATGAAATGTGGTTCTACCAAACAATGTGTCCTCCATTTAGGGTCTGGAAATATGGTCACCCTACACATAGGCCTAGTTTAAGGATATTTTATCAGCATTAGATTGCCTTTGTGATTGTTTTTACAGTTATAGTTTATTCAATTGATTTTTACGCATTTCATTGACGAATGATTTCATGTTCAACTTATGATAATTTAAGCCTGGAATAGCAGACAAATTCGGTATGTTATAATTTGTAACTCTTTCTGATTTGAAGGCTGCAAGTTATTTAATAGTAATTTTGTTAGACTTGTTAATTAACTATGTTTGATAAATGTGTTCATAAATTTGAGTAGGCTTTCTAAAGGCCGAATTGTGTACGATTATTTATTTATTGCAAGTATTTTGTATTGATTTGTTTTTACGTTTGTATTAAGATAACCGTGTCAACTGTATACTTTGAGTTGTGTGATTTTCTGGATTGAGGATACAAACTTGGGGCTTGAAAGACCGCGTTATTGAACTGTTAATAAATATCTAGTGTGCAGTCGGTGTTGTCCAGGTCACAAAGCACGGCTGTTACACTTTAGCCCGTCTATACTGGACCACATAGCGTTATTTCCAGGCCAAATAGGTATTTCACGGTCAAATTCAAGGAAAACTTTTACGACGTATCAACCGACCGCTTGAAACCGGCTTTTCTTCCTTTTTGTGACTTCGAGACGACCCCAGCTGTCAAATTACACCCTGCTCCACTGGAACCACATTCAACACCTGATAGTGAACTCAGATAAAACTCCTCCATTTTAAAAGTGCCAATAGCGTTTAGGTTAATAGGGTATTTGAGAAAGAGATTCAGGTTAATAGCGCAACTATTCACTTCCTTGTATATATTTCCATCAAAGCGTATCACCATATGATTTATCTGTTCGCGATAATTATTTTTGTCTCACTTTGATGTATTTTTTTTCACCGTTTGTTTTATAATTTGCCCTAACACCTCTGTCTGCTTAAAATTTTGTCACAATCATACCAAATATAACATATTTTTATATAGGCTTAACCATACAACCCATTTAGCCGGAACAGTCCAGATTTTAGCAAGCTGTCTCGCCGTCCCGGTCGTTGAACCTATAAATGTCCCGCTCATGCAGTATGGTAGCCATAAATATTATTTTATTTAATATTGATACAAATATTTTATTTTATTTTTGCAACTCACTTTACTAGTTCAGAGAAAGAGAACTATACTATATTGTCATGTTATAGGTATGATATGAAGTATGAACTATACGTTAATTTAACGCCCAACTGTACTTTCTTTGAATCATTGAAAAGCCGAAAATTAAATACAAGTTTGTTAATGAGTTAAAGAAAGATTTCCATCATTTGGAGCAAAAACATATATAGGATATTTTAATATAATTTAAAGCTAATTTCGATGTCCGGGATGTCAATGGTATGGCAAACGTTCAAACTATTACTAAGCCTCGGTATCGAACCAAGTTTGGCTAGTCCATTCCGATTCTTCCCGTTTTTGCTTCAGATATATGATAAGCCTATGTATATATCACAGGGTGCTTACTCCACCTCTCGCAAAACTTTTGAATATCGCTGGAATCTTTCCATATCATCACCGCTAAATGCCTGAGACACTATGTGATCGAATAATGTATTACTAGTAGTGTTCTCCTTTTTATAGCCCCATTAGTGTTGTCCCCATAACGTGGATATTCCTGGGCACAATTGCTATTTTTTGTGTTCTAACTTTGCCATCCTTTCACTGTTCAATGTTTTTTTTAATTAGAGCATCGTTATAACATTTGTGCTGTTTCTAATCGGCTCCAATAATTTCGTATTCAGTGAGAATATTCTGTTGTACGAAGGATTTTGTTTACACTTTCAAAAACATTTTGCTTCAAATTTTCAACAATTATATCTCTAATATGTCCACGCCAATCAAACACAACAAGTGGTGAAGTTTCGGCATGTCGAGTTAATTGACTTCCATCGTTAGTTCAACTAAATCACTACGCACTAATTACTTGTCATTCGTAGTTTGCATATCTAGGGATAGTAGTGAGCGTTTTGAATTTAGCCAATTATAACCCACAGTTGCATACTACTACTGTCGTGATAGTGTTTTACGTACTTATATTGCCACTTGATTAGAGCATTACCACCTACTTTTCAGTCACTTTTAACACATCTCATATTCCTCTGTTCATTGCACTCGGGCGTTTATTAATTATTACTGTTATAAAATAACGACGACAAGCTTTTGTCGGTAATCCAAATATACTCTGCCTCTGTGCATTTTCCTATTTACTTCATTTTATTGTACAAACTATTTTCATAATAATCGCTATGTTAATTCATTGTATTCTAACAGCAGTATAAAGTTTATTACTTTTTTTATTATTTTTTATTCATCATTGGTTTGTTTCACTGTAGGTACAGCTGTACCAATTTCTAGCTTTCTATAATTCACTGGGGGTATTCACAGGCTTGTCCATTGGAATGGGATTTCTACGGGAAACGTCCCATGGGATGGAACAGTACACATTCGTATTTCACATGGGACACGAAAACCGTATGATTTTCGAGGAAATGATGGTAAAACAATTAGTTATGAACTACGTGTCCATATATTTGAGCATAGCTCTCTCGTTAGTTATAAAGAGCAAAATATATTCAGCATTAGCAATATATATTGTGAATGGTCTGATGGACACATGTATAATAGTTATGAATACAAAGTTAACAAAGTCCGAAAATTTCGTTGTTCTGCATTTTTATTGGAATTTATTCCAATGGGAATCCCATGGGATGGGACAGGCATAATTGCTATGGGACAGGAATATATGTCCCATTGACAAGCCTGAGTATTCCACATTATCCCCACATCCATTTCATATTCAATCTTTCTGTACTACCATACGATTTACTTAGTATATATATAGTCTATCCGCTAAGCCTTCCTGAAGTGGGGGAACCTCATATAGCGACACCCAGGTCCTGGTTGCGTCGGCCGTTGATTGATCGAGTGACGCGCTGGCCACGTTTTGTTTTTTTGGGCGGTTTCGAGATCGACACTCGGGTTGAACTTCTCATGACACATCTCAACTGAAACAAGCAAGCTTCTGCCTTAATCTAAGTTAAGTCTTTCTCTGTTTGAGTGCAATTATTATATCGATTTAACCGTTTTCGTTTTTATTCGAATAATTTAATACACAAACAAACCAAAACGTGTGGCCAACGCGTCACTCAACCAATCAACTGCCGACGCAACCCGGACCTAAGTGTCGCTATACGTGTAATAAATTTTTGGGAATAGTTATTATCACTTCTTATCATGCCATAGCCAAGTGATAAAATAGCATCTACGTCATATATGACATGCATATTATTTTGGCGAAAAATACCGGTGAAGCTTCGAACCACATTTCAAACTTTTGATAGATTACTGTGCTGGTTCCTAAAAAATTACAATATTCTATCCAACTATTTCTCTTCGCTCTTAGAATAATCTGTCTCATTTCGCTCTGCGTTTCTTAAAATTCGATTACATCATTTTAATTACATGTTCATTCTTTTTTATCTGAGCATTATGCTTTGTTTAATCTAGCACTATAGCGCGACAATCAAAGAACCAAGGTGATTTGTTTCCCGTTAACTGATATCAGCTAATTCAGGGTGCTTCCCGAGAAATGTCGTGGTATTTTTAGTATCTTTCCTCATGTTTGATTTTGTAATGTCGCTCGAAATTATGTTCTTCCTTGACAGATTTACTTGAACGTTGTTGTGTGAAATGAAATACATTTCTTCTCAGTTTACCTCTGTCACCTTTTTCTACACTCATAGTATAATGAATTGTTATATTTGAAATAAAATTTATACTTGTAGCGTGAGCAGGCCTAGTGCTACCGTCAAAAACAACCAAGTCTGTTTATGTCGGGACCTCAGACCCAGATAATAAAAATAAACAGGATCGCGCGGCTCTAGGTCAGCTCTGCGGTTCGTCACTGCGCACATGGCTAACGCTTGAAAATAGAGGAGTGTTTTGACTAAAATAAGGGCACAAAACGTCTTTTCATCTTATCGGCTTGGTCCTGTCTGCACAAGACAATTCATTCTCCTTTTACCGATCACAGGACGTCATTCCCATGCATATAGGCACCGTCTTGACGTTTATAGATACCGTACAACAATGAAATTTTGTGATTTTAATAAACATAAATAACATAAAGGGAAAGGACTATTCCCAGTTGGAATAGTTTAAAATAAATGAAATGATTCCGATAATAAATACAAATGTCTGCCAATGGTTTAGTAGTGTACGCTGAAATTGTTCTGCGGGCCGCACGGAATGTGTCAGCGGGTCGCATACGCCCGCTAGCCGAAGTTTGGACCACCCTGAGCTAATTATTAATTGCTACGTCTCTTTCGACACTGAAATTCCTTTTTCTTTTCCTATTTTTCCTAATTTTGTATAAATCTGTAAGTACAATGTGTACTTTTGGAATGTGTGAAAATAAACTCCTGACTGACTATTTTAATCAACATTTTCAGAGAGTGAGACCAGGTTAAAAACTGGTTTGGAGGAGATAGATTGGATCGAATATATATAAATATATATATTATATATATGGATATAGATAAAATTTTATGCAGCGGTTGGACATAGCAATAAATAAGCCCAACAAAGATCATCTCTTTATAGCTACCATGTATATATTTATTCTTGTTGGCTGAAAATGTTGAGTAAAACTAAATTATTTACTTATATAGCATCTGTGAGCATAATATTTCGTGAGTTTGTCATGGAACTTGTCCACACCCGATGATGTGCATTAAAATCTCCAACGAACACTGATCTAAACGGAAAGACTCGGATAAAATGATTTTGGTTCAACATAATCCCAAGAAGTATTCCAAATCCGTATTTCTATGCGTAGTTTTTCAACGGGTGGTGGTGCATTCAACCATACCTCTCCGTACGGTAAGGTAATTATTATGGCCAGGCCTGGTATTGTTCTTATTTTTCTTAATATTGATTAGCGTTTAAATAAAGAAGAGGTAAAGTCCCGCCCTTAAATTTCAGCATGGGCCATATTCTGTAGCGTTACACTGTGGAAGTCAAATCCAAATTGTTTTCTGGTTAACTTGGATATTATAAAGCAGGGATAGCGAACCTTTTTTAATGAATGGGTCACAAATTTGATATTAGTTAGGGAAAAGAAGACCGTGAGACATATATAATTAATAAAACTCTGCATCAGTAAGAAACTTGCTGCTGATTCTTTCCGGAGTCGGAATGTGATTTTTATACTTACGGTCGATTAAATCGTTTAATTAATATGCCATGCCCTATGGATATTTCCACAAGCATCGATTTTCTTGTTCCTATCTGGAGCAATGACCAATCAGCAAAAAGTAAATATATGCAATGAAACGGAAAAAGATTCCCATTCAATTGATCGAAACTTTAGTAAAATAACACGTTGTTGGCCATGTTGCATGCAACCACGTTGTTGGCCATGATATTCTGATCGAGCTATAAGTAACTCATTTTGATCTTTGGTCAGCCGATAACAACCTCACAGACATGTCTCGAACGAGCAACATGCTTTAAATGTTACACAAGAAGATTTTCGTAGCAGAGCCGCAGTAGAGAACAGTTTTTATTCAAATGTCTAAAAGATATCGGGGGTGCACGAGCTCTGATGAACGAATATTTGACTGGTCCCTTCATTCTGCTAAATTGTTAATAAAAGGTAATAGCTTATGTAAAAATAAAGTACGATCATAATCATCTCGGCTACTTTCATGTTTTTTAGGAAAAAATGTTGAGCAACTGCCGCAATGCGTTTTTTGCACTAAGACCATATTCAACGGTTCTATGTAGCCCCATCAGACGAGGCAACATATTTCAAACATCCATTTGCTTATCAGTTTGCTAAAAAATAGCAAAATAAAAGCAGGATAAGATTCGACAACATTGGTAATTACAAATGAGTTCAAAGGTGATATTGAATGCGTCATTTGTAGATGTCCTGCGAATAGCAAGGACCAAAAGTTCCATAAAATCGGTGGGACATAGATGAAACTTTGTCTCGTGGAGTGTGATGATATTCTGCCGAGTAAGTCTGGGGCGTCAAAGATGAACGGGTCTCCTTGTCCAATAGCAATGCGCATTTTCAAAAATAGATTTAGACTTTAGACGGTCTATCATATAAAAAAACATCAACAACAGCAAAATTGATATGGACGGTTTAACACTGATTTTCTTTACACGGGTCGTTACTGTATTGGGATGCTAGACGGCGCAAAGAATGTTCTCGCGGGGTTTCAACTTCTACACGAATTGCAAACCTTTATTATAGAAAGTCTTACTAATTATTATTGACAGGAAAATTATCCTTTTTAAGTGATTCCATATGTTATGGGAAATAAAAACTCAGCCTAAATCGGAAGTGGGAAATTTAGATAAAAAATTTGGGAACCCCTGTTGTAAACATTGCCTCAATTTTGTGGTTTTTCCTGTTATTTGTCAGGTTTCAGTTGTGTTTCCGAAAATTAGCCGTAAATGAAGTGATTTAATTGTCATTATGTCTTCCGAAGAGTTTTAGTTTAGTTGAAGTAATCAAAAAATAGTCCCGGAAAAGCTGTGATCGGCTATGCTATCAGTACATGTTAGCGGCACCTGGTTTTATATTTCGATAACAATAATGGTTTTGAGCATGTTACTCAGCATCCATCATTTTACAATAGTAAAGTTTAGGAAGAGTTTTCCTGGGGTCGGGGAAACGACAATTAATTGCATTCTTTATCGGAATTTTAGTGAACATATTTTCATTATTAGCCACAGTATACCATTCACGTAAGAATGTCGAAGAAGAACACAGCTCCCAAAAGAATGAGCAGTTTCGGTAACTTGGTCTCCGCAATACGCTGACGTTACAAATATACAATACTATATAGATTTCTGGAGTGGAATTTGGAAATATTCAGCAGCTATATGTTAAGGTACTGATCTGTGACTAACGAAATAATCTTTTGAGAGCGAAAGTATTTTCCACTGGTGTGACTCTAAAACAAATAAATTCAAAATTCCAGGCTTTTGAAAATTAACTCTATTTTGAATATTACACATGTCTCTCCCTACGATCAACTCATATTTGTGAAATATTTTATAAAGAGTCACGTTGTAGTCTTGAGTATACGTCCAACGGAAGCACCCAACGGATAATCTGTAAGAGCTATATATCAAATCACGTCACATACTGTTTCCTAATGGGTTTCCGTTCCCTGAAGTAAACTGAAAGAAAACTTTCGTGAATACAGAAACAACCTTTTAAAGCTGCCACAGTCAATTAGGAACAAAAAAACAGTTTATCAAAGATATCTTGCGCTGAATATTTGGTTTCTGCGAGACCAACTACTTATCCGTCTTCTATGCTTTTGTGTCGGCGGATCCGTATGTATATATTCCAAGGATGCTGTAGCAAGAGTAGAGATAACAATCTTGAGTGATTTAAGAGTCTTGCTGCACACTCACATAAATATATTTCTGTAACGTTACGAAACGTTACAGAAATATATATGTTTTAGTGTGCAGCAAGACTCTTAAATCACTTATCAAAGATATGTGTAAGATTCAAGGCGTTGTTTATTAAATAAATTAGTTGAAACAGAACAGTCTACGAATTAGAACAGAATTACCGGGATGACGAATCAAATGTTACTGATACCAAATTCATCGCAGAAGGGACAATTTTCTGTTAATTTAGGGTTTAGTCACCCTATATTAAAGCTTCAGTTTATTACCTAATAAAGATTCACCTTTTTATTATTATTCCGGTTTCTAGGGATATATCAATTACATAAAACGAGTTGATATAAATTAGCATAGAATCAGAATTTCCTACCTAGAACGGATCTTTGTAAATCGTGGTAGAATGAACGATGACTCAAGTTATTTAACTGAGTCGAGGCGCAAAGTAACTTTTTATTCGTGCTCTGTTGGATTCTCTCTCGCTATTGGAGCTTCATTCAGTGAGTAATTGTGTAATTTTGATTATCACTCGATTCAATCAATTCACTAAGACAAAGTTGAAATAACTTCATTAAAAATATCAGAAAGCCACAAATTTACCATAAATAAATCCTTATTATATAAGTGCCATAAAACTATACTTTGATGAACCGTATTATTTCCGACACGAAAGCTCATATATATTTCATTATATCACATTTCAATAAAATGATAAATGTACATTACATGAGTATGATGTTAAGCTTGCTAAGTATTTCCTCTGCACAAAACCATTTTTCTATATTATGTGTATTTTTTTACGCGTTGGCATTATGGATAAAGTGTGGACTGTATCGCAGGTCAAGATCTCGGGATCAAATTCCGTGTCCCATAATTTACATAAACGATGCCAAACCGGAAAGATTCGGGTCCCGCCTATAAATATAGTCAATCCATACCTAGCAATGATCGTTTCTGCGAAGTCTTCTGTAAAGAGGAGGCGTATAACATGTTCTATAGAAGAATTATAAAATGAACGTGTCTCTGGTTCAAGTGGTTGAATTAATTTACAATTGCCTTGCATTGACTATTTAAGTTTGAAGGATATGACACGGAAACAATATACATTTACTGTTAACCAGTATAATGACAGTGATACATACCATCATACTGACATTTCTAAAAATATATCGGATTCTATTTTAGGTTTGTCAGCATTACAAAGTAGTATAAACGTCAAAGATGGTATTGGCACCACAAGTTTACTCTTCAAATTTGGAGCCAGTATTCTTGGGAGTTCAATCGCTCTACCATTTGTACTGAAAAGATACGGACCAAAGTTTGCGTTGATAGCCGGGCAACTATGCAATACTTTATACACTTTGGTGAATTTTTACCCAGGTAAATTGAAACAAATATGAAGTCCAAGTATCTTAGCGTGTTGTATCTGTGGTGTAGTAGTAGTACTGTGGAATACTAGCACGTAACTTGGTTGGTTATTTGATGTTTCAAATATGAAGTTTAGGAATATTTATATTTAGAATAATGTATAGGTATTTCCTGGCGCCCTTCAGAAGATATAATCGATTGCATTGTGTAACAAAAATCGGTATTCGTTGTGTCAGTGCTTCAATTGTTGGTTTCACATCATCATATATATTAAACTATTTGTGCTGTTTGTAACTTGTGAAAATCGAATTGTCAACCGGATGCATTAAATAGTAAGATGTAAAGGTGAAATATTTAAAAAAAATCTATAATATAATTTTGTTTCAAAATATTACCAATATTATTATTAGCAAAAAATATCTCCGTTATAAAATTATGAAATATTTCTATACTGTTCTCATGTTCAGAATGGTATACAATGTATCCCACAGCATTCATAGCTGGTTTTGCTAGCTGTTGGGCTTGGGGCGGTTCTGCCGTTATTGTTCACAATATTGCTTCCAGTGTGAAAACAGAAAACGGCGATAGTTCTTCACAACGTTATTTCGGAATGTTTTTAGTAATAATGTCTTCGGGCCAGGTGGGTAATATTGAAAAATTATCAACGCAAAAATGAAATCGAAATTAGTACAAGCAAGAGAGGCTATAAAAAGACATGTCTATAAAATATATATTGAAAAATATAGCGTAGAATATATTGAAAAATAAGAATATATTGAAATATATAGTCCACTTCACCTCGTAACGCTGAGGGTTGGTTGAAATGGTGTTTTATCATGATAATTTCGAATTTTTCAGTCAGTTACACACAAACATACCAAATAATATATATATGATAGATATATATGTATTAGACATTGATTACCCGACATCTTTATTTAAAAAAGGGAATCATTTTTGTCATCATGTATTGTACAATAACTGCGTATCTATCCAGATCATTTTCTTCTTTCGCCACTAATTCACTTAGTCATTGGGCTTTATGGCAATGACATTAGAATTTAGACATAAATGAAAATCTAAATATGTTATAACTGTTATAACAGATATTTTCCAATGCTGTGACAGAGCTCATACTAAATTCCGATAAGATTGAAGCATTCATCAGTGGTGAAGATAACGTGGATATAATCAACAGCAGCATTGTGTATCTATCATCTCGTCATTTATTGACATGCGGATCGAACGATTGTCCAGTGAGTTCTATAAATAATAATGTAAACATACTGTATAACATTTTGGGAAGATAAGTACTACCAGTCTCATCACGGGTTAGTGTCTTTCGCGAGAAAACCCAGTGCGTAAACGATTAATTTTGCCTTAAACCTAACTTTAAAACTAAACGTTTTTGTAAAGCTTTGTACTTTGTACTTTTAACTCGGAACATATCACCAGATTGAATGTACGCTCAGGTACTAGGCGTCATATCATCTGTTCACGTATGAAGTTTGTTTGCAAAAGTACCACCCATGTCATATACAGCCATTCAAGTAATGTACATATACAACCAATGGATTTCAGAAGCAAATACTCTATGTACTCTCTACTCCACGTATTATCTGCGCATAACAATACAGCAGATCAGCTGCTTCAAGGGTTGCCAACTTAGTGTTAAACCATTCCGGGACACCTTAATGACTAGAATTTGAGAATTCATTCAACAGAGGCTTGTGAAACACGAAAGAGAGTGATGATCATGAAGCGTTATTTTAACAAACTCCAAGCCTCTAAATAATTTGGGTACATATGTCCCCAGGCGCCAAGGTACAGGGGCGCCAAAATGGGTCTTGCAAAAATTTCACAACAAGGGTAAAAAACGGTCACAAGCAAGATCGCACCGGCGGCAGACATGTAGTCTTAGTATATTGCAAACTGCACACTTGGTCAGACCACTTACGTCGATTGCCGACGTCATCACGCACATAGCTCGCGCACGGTCAGATTTCCATCGTAACTACATGGCCAAAAAATCAAACAAAGCAAAATTTGATTTGGTAACGTTAGGTAACAAAATGCACCGGGTTAATTACGTGGTTCTGTATCGTTAAATTTTTGCCTGCGCACTCCGATGTATGTTAATATTAGTTCTGTGCTGGAGACAAATGGCAACGGAATTTGGTTGAATGATGTTAATACATGTTTTGAGTAATACGTGGTTTTGTATTTCGTGGTTGTCAGAGTACCGTACTTTGCAGCAGAGTTACATAAAATATATATATTATACTGTGCTAAAAGACCCCAATGCCGTTTTCGACAATTCGTCGAGATTGCACATATTTTGCAAATTTCTACTACACGGACATCAATGGTCACGAACTTTTCACCAAAATTGGAGATTGCAGAATGCTGCTCAACTCCTTTGGCTCTTCTTGGTTTTATTGTGTCTTTTGGAGACGACGTTTTACCCAATCTGCGAATTTCTCTACAAATTTTGTTAACAATACCAGTTTGAATTGCTAGCTGTGAACGGTCTTTCAGCAAATTGGAACTTATTTTGTGATATTCGCGTGCATCAATGGGACAGGATCGTCTCAGTGATCTTGCACTTTTAAGTGTTGGGAGAGAAACATTGGAAAAAAACAGATTTTGATGACGTGTTAACTAACCAGTTTGCGACAGTGAAATCGAGAAAAATAAATTTATTGTAGACTATGTAAATTATCTTTGACAGTAACTGAGTGGGACATCATGGACATATGCTATATTTTGTATAGCTTTGCTTCTTCTTTAAATAAAATGTTCCTTCAAAATTTGAATACACATATACATAAATTTTTGAATAAATAATAAAATATATAAATACATATAAATTTGAATTTACATATATAATTTGTTTTTACATATACTGTACAATTAAATGTAATAGAAAATATGATAAAACATGGAGGTCGGGGCGCCAATTTTATAGTTTGCCCCGGGCGCAAAATATGCTGGCTACGCCTCTGGTTCTTCATACAATTCATCGGAGTCGTGACTTATGCCCAAGCGTTCATCATTGGAAACAAGCCTGACCATTCAGTGTCATTTTAAGAGCAATTTAGGCTATGCCCTTGAAAAACGAATGCTCATAAATTTGTCATAATCATACCATTACCATTTGGCGCAATAAATGCCATGGTGTCCCACAAAACAACACCGCTCATACCATGAGGAATGTGGTGTTGATAATGATATGGTGAATAATATTGAGGTGCTATCTTCGATATACTATTATCTAGCCAGTAGCAGTAGTAAACCGACGACTAGCTAAACAAATTAAAGTGTAGCCTACTGCAAACTAACATTACTTAAGTTTCACTTTGTTTAATTTATAAAGCATAATCAGAACAATTCCGTAGAGTAGGGCTATGCTCGTTGACGAAAAGTGGTAGTTTTCACAAGCTTACACGTCAACACGACGATCAATTGAAATATGAAAAAATATTTTGTAACGTAGATGTACTGTAATAATAACGAGAGCGATGCTCAATTATACGGACTCAAAACACAAAACTAAGTACTACGGGTATGTAATCTCTCGCAGTAGACTACCGATACCGCAGTCGTCACGACTTCGTCTGACCCCGAACGCGCAACCGCCACAAGGACTGCGATTGTTAATTTTGATGACGTCACCGCCCACATAAATTTTTGAAATAAAAAGAAGTAACAGCCTTCTAGCAAAAAATACAATCTTTGACCACTGAACATTTTAAAGCAATTAGTTATTAGCAATAATTTGGCGCTGCTTTTCAAATTAAACATAATATAGTGCGAGTATTGATAGTTTGTGCCAAACTTTAATTTGAATAGATTGTCGACATTACCTGATTGGTCAAACAATAGTTCATTAAAGCGAATACCGTAATTTCGTTGTTGTCATCACAACATTCCTTATGCTGAGAGCGATCAGCTCGGAGGCATTATGACATCATGGGTTGCCACCTTCTGTACGTAGGGTACTCATGTTCAACAAACAACTGACTTTGTATTGATCGTTATCCGTTTTGAAGTTTCTGTCAGCGTATATTTAGCGCACTGATTATATATGAGCGATCAACTGTTATGGGGCAGTCTGACTTCTTAGACTGCGATTTCCCATATGTATTTATGGTTGGCTGTATATATATGCATATAAGTGAGTGACTGTATATGTATAGCACATTACCAACCTTATCTAGGGGAATTTGTAGATATGGTAATTTTTATCGACTCCATATTCCGTTAACATTTCAAATTCAACTTTTGAATTTTTTCTGCAATATCACTATCGTTTATCCAGAGTGAATACTCATTTCAAGGAAAATCAACAAAGTTTTCTGTGCTAATACCAAATCAAACGTTGTTGCGGATACTACTATGCATATACGTGGTAATGCAAATTGGGGGAGCTTCGATTCACTACTTTCTATTGGAAGATACACTTTATACATCAGGTATCGTAATATACGTTATTTTTATCAAATGATTTGGAAATTTATACCAAAATATTTCGGATCATTTTCACTACTCATATTGAGCTGAATTAAAACGTCGACATACCTTATCTGTAAGCATTACCCATTGAATCTTACAGGGTCATGGGAGTAAAAAATGTATTTTCAGATGGCGAAAATATTCCGAGTTTATTCGAAATGGTCTTTCTTTATGTTTCAAAATTATTTCAATTTTTTTTCATTCCGTGATTTTTCTATGAACAACAAAAAGCTGAACATCATACTTGATTATTTTTTTACAGAAAATGATGAATCATCTGCATCGGCGCCTTTACTGAAGAAAGAAACATCAGCTTTCACTGATTTTTTTACCGGCTTAAAAGACACTTGTAAACATGTGACATCTTTACATGGACTTTTAACTTTGCCAGTTATGTTGTTGTACGGTCTGACCATCGCGTATATATGGACCGAATACAACAGAGCATTCGTGTCGTGTATTGTTGGAGTCCAACAGGTGCATATTTTTACATAGTAAAATAAAAATGATTGCATCTTGGTAAACAGAAATATATATAAAGTTAAAAAGGATTTTTGAAATTGATCTTACTTATATTTGTTGATTGGTAATGTTGAACGTTAAACTTAAAATTTTAAGGTTGGAATATGCACGGTCATTGTTGATATAATGTCGTTGGTGACATCATTAGTTATTTCGAAGAGTGCAAAGAAAATTGGTTTGCCGACTCTTTTCGCCGTGGGACTAATATATGATTTGATCAATTATACCATTTCTTTGTTATGGGTACCCACTGTTTCTACCACATTTCTTTCGTACGTTTTCTCTGCTACATTTGGTGTTACCCATGGTATCCGGCGGAATACTGTGTTCTGTGAGTAGAAGTAGTTATTTTCGATATTCATTATAAATTTAAATTAGATAAGCGTCGTTTAAAGTCTAACTTGATGTTAATGAAGTTTTATTTTACTTTTAATGTCGATATCATTATTCTACTATTTCGAATAATTTATTTTCACGTTAAAAAAACAGTAAAAATCACGCTTATATGACGAGGGATTCATTATTTTTTTATTTATTTGAGCCTGTTTGTTAACATTAAAGTTATTCACTTGAAATTAAGTATTAATTTCTCAAAAATGTCAGCCGAATAAGTATAAGTTGTCTGTAGCTTTTATCACTTATGTATTGCAGTGGTAACGTCGACTCACTCTGCAGATGCGGACATCGGATTTTCATTACAAGCTCTGGGGGAAACGCTCGGTGCACTTCTCAATTACGCCTGGAGCATTCCCCTCTGTGTCAATGAAAAAATATATATTATGATGTCTCTCACCATAATAGCAACAATATGTTGGGCGATTGCAAAGGTTGTTCTTGGTAGAAACAATTAAAATATAAAGAAAATGGAAGAAGGAAATGTCGCAGATAGTCAGTTGTCTCAGTGTTTGATTGAAATTATTTTACATTTATTGAGAAAAAAGCACGATGGAAATAACTAACACTGTTTACATTGTTTATGGGGGTTCTAGTGTAGTGTAAATGATTCCAGTTCTAGAAGTAGTTCCAGAAAGAGAAATTATAAACTAGCTAATGTCTCAATTTACCCGAGATGATCTTTGGCATCGGTACGAAAATGAGAAGAAGATTTAATATGTTTACTTACTATACGCAATTATAATCAAATGAAATTAAAGTCAGTTAGAATGTAGAATGTTGTAAAATCTGCATCATTTCCCCAAAGTCTGTGCGAAATTTAAAGGTTTCGTATATATAGCAGCCAACATTTTCTTTAAGCATCTCAAAATAAAACCAATCATGTGCATAATACAATTAAAAGTAATATTGTGAATATATGCTGAAATGTCGGGCTATAGCTAAGAATTTATTTTCATATTTGAACTCAAAATATGTACATGCTTCCGGAGACTTAATTACCATAAGCCAATCGCATGCGAACGCTGGATGGAGGTATTGGTCTTTATTTGACATTCACCTTATACAGATTTAACGCGTGACAAGCACGAGCTGCGCATACGATTAGAAATCGGCGATTTCATAGGAAAGTTGTCCGCCGGAACAGTCGAGCCATTGTTCACCGCAGACACTCAACTATTGTGAGCGTCGCATCTGCTAAGGCTTTACGATATTTTTTAGTAGATTTCTACGCGTCGAAAAATAAACAGGGGCGTGCGATGTTTGAGGTTTATATTCTATCCAAACAAAATGAGCGGGGTCAAGCGTATCAGTGCGTAAGCTTTTAGTCACTTGTGCAGCGATTTCGATTTCTTGATGACGCCTTGAAAGTTTTTATTTTACAATCCAGGATTTAATATTTAAAGGTGAGAGGTAGCGCTTGATCCAGTGTAATATCGACCAGATGTTTTAACTGAGACTTCGCACTATGTGGAAATTACGAACTTTTATTCGAGTGATATTGATAATAAATTTATTATTATGCGTCACAAATGGAAAGAAGAATAGACACTCGAGAAAACGCCATGCAAAAACGTCCACAGATGACAACAGTCTCGCGCCATCGCTGGAAACACGAAACCTCAAAGGGTACATTGGTGAGTTCACTTTACAAATCTATAATCAGATACGTTTCCCAGTTATTCAACTAGGGCCAGTACAACAGTTCTCCTAAGCTCGACTTCAAAACGTTCAAAATTGATTAAAACTGTATAATTTTCTTCGTAGAACTTTTTGGTGTTGTTGAAGAAGCCGGCGTGACTCGAATCGACGAAAGCACGTGGAAGTTTAGAACACGATCTACACCTATTCAAGTAAATACCGTCTCCACAGCAAAAGTACTAAATAGTAAGTTACCAAAGTTGGCATCGATTGTCGTTTCGTCAAATTTGCGGTAAATTTCTGGTTTCTTCAAATTGTGACTGTGACTAGATTATGTTTTATATTTTACCGTCCAATGGATATAAATTACGATGTTATGTTCACCAGTGACTAGTACTATTTTTCTCCTATGATTACAATCCTATTTGCCGTCAACATAGCGTTTTAGCTCTCTTGTTAAAATCTACTTTGGGTTTTTGTAATGGGTAAATTTTTAATTGATTTAAACTTGATGTGGAAATCCAGAAATATTTTGATGTTAAGGATGATCTGCATTGTACCCTGTCGCAAATCGTACCGTGTGATCACCTTCTTATCTCTAATATATCTTGTTTTCTGCTCTATTAGTGTACGTACAGCATACAATTAGTGTATATTTACGAGGTTGTGACGAGGAATCGTCGACAAATTTTCAGGAACGTTACGATATTTTAAATATCGTGGTTAATAGTATCGTTTTATATACGTCTATTTTCCAGGCATGAACGGCTCGCTGTCGATTTCTATGGAAATTCGAGTGGGTTCCAAGAAGGTTGCCACGGTATTCCGCTCGTATTCTTCAAATTTTACTCAAAAGGGACCAATCACGTGGGTCGAAATTATATTTGATTCAGAAAACAATTTTATTATCGTGAAACATCGAACACCGACGTTGGTGGAATCATCTGCAGTTTTTAAACTGACTGATAATGGCAAAAGAAGCTGGATTAAACTACTTGTCGCTTTTCGTACTGGAACGGATCTTTCAGGAGACATGGTGTTGTGCCAACATACATGTGAGGATAGTAACACGAAAACTAGCCTAGATGGAATTAACCTCGTTTTTCCGAAAGATATGAAAATCGAATTCGGTGGAAATAATAACAATCCAGAAAATTCATTTATCGTAAGTAAAGTTCTCTATAATGAGTGAGTGCTGGTTATCCTTCTGTTTTACTTGGTCCATATGTACTTAATACTTGACTCACGGTGAGGAAATACCGACACTAAGTTGAAGATCATTATCACTTCAAGAGCCATGTTTCGCATTTCCACGCATTTCTTTTTACAACGTTTGGTTTTCAACTTTTTAATGTGGATAATGAAAGGATTTACATGCGGCTTTCATTAGCTACAATGTGGAAATTTGTTTATCAAACTAATTATGCCAAACGAAGAATAGGGATCAAGATAAAAAAAGTCAATTATCATGTTAACACTGGGAAAGCGTACAATGTTGTAAGTTATGCCCTGGTAAAGTGAGACTAACGGAAACAAGTTAATGCTCTTGTGAGATAAGATCCTGGGCATTTTCTTCTTTTATCTATCCTAACTTTGAAGATGCATTTGCAAAGTTTGGGACTGAGAGATATGTTTTGAAATAGCGGTGCTTAAAGCAAAAACGCGGCGCCCGAAGCAATGGTTGAAAACTGAAGTGAATTGTGAAACCCCAGAGTTGTACAGGGTGACCTCAAAACAGAACCCAGGTCATTTGGAACATATTCCAGACTAGAGAAAACAAAACTTTTGTGCACAGACGTACTAGATTACTGTACAATCGTACACAAACAAAAAATTTAATATATTTTCTTCATTTTCGTAAAAGTCTTCGGGAAATATATGGGTTCTGTTTATTGGATCGCCCTATATATCCATTTGGTACAAAGCATATTACGCAAATAAATTGCGTTTTGATATATTCATTTATTTATCAATTTTTCCAGTTTTGTCGTAAGCTAATGACATCACTGAATACCTCGCAATTATGGTATTATACTATCTAAAATCCTTATTGTAATATGGTATATTTCTAACCATTTTCTTGAAGCTAGAAAGCATTACCTATACCATGATATCGTAAACCCGAGATGCTGGTTTGTTTGATATATACTCCTTGTTGTTTGAATAGTTATTCATGATCTCTCAACTATTTCAACAATGACACCCATGAAAGTCATTAATTGTATTTGTACAATTGTTTGATTAATGTCACAACCGCTTTAATTAACAATAATTCAAGACCTAAATGTTCACGTTTACGCGGGCACGACTTTCATTTGGAGTTATTGTTGTCATCAATACTTCGTAAACTGTAAATCAACAAAATTTATTCACATTCCCTAATTTTTCCTACTTATCTGCGCCGATGCCGTCTAAAACAACAGCTTCTTCCTCAATCCTGTACGCGACTTGACACGATAAATAAGTTTTTTTTCATGGGTCCAAGTTGCAGAATAAGTTGAATATATCATCTGTTTTATACAATGCGTTAGTCGACGCATCAAAATAGCTTATCACATTTCTTTTAAGCCTTGATTCTTCAGCTCAGTGTCAATCTCACCACCATTTCAATAACCTTGGATTGAAGCATACGTGGTAATTTTTACTGGGGATTTTTGTAAGTCTATTCCCATTGGCACTATAATGATGCTATCTATCGCTTGAGCGACCGCGCGATTATGATATATTTCTGTCTGACATTGGGTTGGTTGTTGGTCGGGAGGAAACCAAAATAAAAGTGAAAACTTCATCTTTCAATTAACTAGAATTGCATTTTTGACAGGGACAAATACGTAACCCAAGAGTATACATTCCACCAATCTTCACCTATCCTTGGGAATGCAGGAATTCAGCCCCGGCAAGTAGAGGTCTGTATACATTTTTAACCACTTTGAACAACCCCAATTAATTCATATCATAGTCTAATCGTTGTGATTTGACACCAATGATTACAACCAGCTTGGTTGAAATATATTTATGTCTCTGGTATTGTTTGTTGCATTTTGATATGTTGTAATTTACGGTGCTTCAAAGGATATGCGACCTTCTCAATATGGAAACACGCGGGGTTGGAATCATTGACGCAAACCTATAAATTTAGCTGGAATTGAAGCATAAGAAAAAATTCTGATGTTTCGAAGGTCAACAACGAACCTTTAAAAATAAGGACACTATAATGAAACAGTGCGCTAAATCCGATTTTCTGGTTGTGTTTATTTTTATTTTCACCGCAAATCCGATAAACGCGACAGAATGGCAGTAAATCGGAAGTCGAAATATTGCGAAAAATTTTCCCTTTTTAGATTTATTCAGAGACGATTTTACCTTATGACCAATTTTAAAAAAAATTATCCTAAATCAAAGGAATATGAAAAATTAGAAATAATTGCCAACTATTAAACTTCAAAATTTGAGACCAAGATACTAGAAAGTCAGTGAAATCTCGAGTAGAGTTGCACCTCAGGCGTTTTTAGTGTTTGAAATTTGAAAGCTTTGTACTAAACAACTTAAAAGTCGTCTTCATGTGATCATAATTACCATGTAACACTAATACCGTGTAATTTTTATATATTTGACAGACTCCTATATAAAAAAACATCAGCAAATATTTTAATTTCATCGTAACTTCTTAAGACTCAAAACGTGAAAACGAATTATTACTGTGAAACTTTGGCTAAGAATCTGCATAAAATTATGCAGATCTGAAATATTCCAAACGCAGTGATTTGTTTTAAAATCACACTCTGCCCGCTTCAACCTCAAATTTTATTCATAAATATATTCTCTGGTGAACGCCTGTAGTACATTATGTTATATATAATCCTGAAATAATCTTGAAAATTTGTGTAAAAACAATCTCGTCAAGTCAATAGCGTTTATTCACATAATTACAAATGACCATATACAACATATTTTCCACTTAGCGGCGTCATTTTTGAAAATAGGCGTAAATTGAATGACAGCGATAGCTTTAGGTGCCAGATGATGCCTATTCAGTCATCTCTTGGTAGCATGCCAACTCTAATACTGTAATGGATTTGGAAGCCCTTGACTTTCGCGGTGCGAGTCGCCGTAAATATTCGCCGTAAGGTTTCTTCTAAATATTCAAGTCTTCAACTTATTTGAATCAAGGGGTTAGAAAATGCAGATGAGAATTTAACTCTGTTCAGTTTGGGATGAACTCAACATATATATATATCCCATTGCCCAACAAGCCCATCGGCCTGATTCGAATTGTTAAGCCTTCGTTCTCGATTAAAGTTGAAGACAAAACTTAGCGATTCGCTTACATTCACAGGCAGTCGTCCGATAAGTATTTTGTTCCGCATAGGCTTGCTATTCAACTTGTTGCATTCGAAATTTAATTTATTTTCCCTAAAAAATTTTCATCAACATGGCGGCATGGCTGATTCATGTATGTCCTGTCGAAAAATAATAATATAATAAAAAATATAAAACCACATCAACAACAAAAGATACTTGTTACTAAAGAGAAATTCCAGTCGTAATCTTAAGTTTAAGTACAACAAAGACTGATGTCATAACATATTTTTTGATAATGACTTCCATTCAACTAGATTGTTGTCAATGAAGATCCTTTGTGAGATTAACTTTTGCCTTCGGTTATCTGTTTTACTATTTTGTCTCGTGTCTATATGACTAATTTGTACTTCTGTTTTCAGCGAAATCAAAACACAAGAAACGAGGCTTGCCACCTGGAGATCCTATGAGTATTCCACAAAGGCCGAAAATTGTATCTGCTTCGTAAGTGTATTGCATAAGCCATTAGTTTAGTGTTATTCAAATAGTTCAGATTAAATGAATGGTAAAAGACAACATCAACCTGTCTTTGACGTACTTTATATCAAAATTAAGGTGTACACAGATGAAGGAGAGGAAAAATATTACTGACACGTATTACAGACTAATTGATTGAGGGCAAAATGTCCGTAAAATTGCTTTACTTGTATAGGATTTGTCTTCATCAAAACTATAAGCCTGTCCGCCTCCGTATTCACCAAATTAACTTTTCATATGCGGTACTCGATTTGATTTTGTCATTATAATTCATTATATCGGAAAAGTAATAGAGTCTCTTCGCTTCCCATTGATATCGTGTGGCACTCAAAATATACACAACGGACATCACCTATTTCATATTTGGCTATCATCAGTTTTCTTCAATCACTTTATAAAACGTGGGTCTGGGTTGGCTCATGCTTGAGCTCCAATAACATTCTATACTTGTTTACCTGTGCGCAGGTTCAGCCTAACGCCAACAGATTGCTAGACCGTTTCGCATATAACCCACGATTTATTACGACTAACTCTGCCAACCAAAGCCCTGATTATAAACATTGAACTAGTTAGATATTTTATATACGTATTTCTAATATGGCGTCAGTATTCCAAGTTCTAGAATAAATCATAGACATACCGGGTATACTATTCGTCAAATTTCAACAGATTTGATGTCGGAAATGAATACGATGAAGTATTAGAGGAACTTCGGACTGAAATTCAATCCTGTAAATCTGAAAACATTCAAATGAATACAATGATGCAAATGATGAAGCAGATGCAGGTTGGATTTTTAGTAAAATTGACTATAGTATCATTTTTAGCATAGAAATAACGAAAAGATATCTCGAACCACCCATGATGAAATTTGAGATATAGTATAGGTTACAATGTTTTTATGGCGACCGCTGAAATATTTGAAGGAACTGTGTCATATTATTACATCATGAGAAATTACCATATGAAAGTAGATTTTGAAACACACGTAGAGAAATTTGAGATGTTTTTTTCAACCCTGAAGCGCTTGGAAGACATTGGTTACAAGTGCAGTATATAAATTGTAATTGTTGCTTAATATTCTTGTATAAACAATATAAAGTATTCATTTTATACTTCCATCCGTATAGTATGAGTCACGCGTGTTTGACACGTTTGCCAATGGACGGTCATAAAGTTGGGTCAAAAGGTTGTGGTATTTATGTAGATAATTCTATTAACGTTAAGTCACGAAGGGACGGATGACAAAGTTGTTTGAAGTAAGTTGCACGTCATTATTCGGTTTCGTACGTAATTAATGCACCCTAATAATCTTCTTTTGATTTGTTTGTAGTCTTCCCTGGAGAGTCGAATTGCTGCCTTAGAATCATGCGAATGTATTCCCATGTGTGTCACAAGAAGCGGCGTCAAACGACGACATGGTGAAGTTTGGCAGCCAAATACATGCGGAAATTGTGAATGTAGGAATGGGGAGATATTATGTGAAAAAAGGGATGGATGCGAAACAGGTCATTGTTTACATTGTGGTAATTACCGTACCATACCTATGTTGTTATTTGTTACAACTGCTGATACACTGGTCAAAAATATATATATATGTATAAAACTGAACGCTTCAAATTTTTTTTTTTCACCACAGCAAAGTTCTAACTTAAATTCACTAATCTACTCAAGTTATTTGTTAAAAGACGTCGCACATTGCCATCAGTTATGGCGTTGACTGGAGAGTTGCTCGGTCGGACGTATTTCAAGCGCTAGCTCATCCATCTATCGTTGACTATGTTTATAAAACAAATAAAATTTTGTTTAGATAGACTCCGGAAAAACTCCCAAAACGAATGCCAATTACTGCCGCGTCTCAGGAGATAGCAAAGCGCTAGTGCTAAAAATTCTACCATCCTGAAATTCCAGGCCACGGTCAAAATTCATGTAAACTTAGGGGTTTATATTTTGATGCAATAAAATTTGAGACCGCAGTTTAGAAACTAAAATGTTGAGCCTCAATTATATTAGGAAGTGGAAATATATAGTCGAAATAAATAAATCACGATCTATAGGCAATGATCGGCAAAGTTATTTTCATATCACAATTATATAAATATCATCATATACGGATTATCGCGATATATTTTTCGCCGTAATGCGCGTAGGCAAATTTTAAATATAACTCACTAATGCAGTATTTTCAACCTTTTTATACTTGTGAAACCTCTGATATGCAAGTGACTCATCAAAGAACCCCCATTGAAAATTATTCATAAACACCCAAATTTGTATGAAAGTCAAATATTTTGGTGTTAATGTAAGAAATTTAATATCCCACCTGCTATCGTATCTCTCCCATAAACTTTTGAATCGTGGCTCAGTTTTGCATGAATGTACATATTCGCCCTACTCACGCGATTGTTTTATTCCTAATAAAGCAGAAAATACTGTTTCACACAGAAGGGTATTAAAAATTTAAACATAATTGACACAGTCCCTTCACATAGAAAATCTCATCGAACCCTACAGAACTCCCAAAACCTGTACGAGTGTTTTGCGGAATTCTGGTTAGAAAGCACTGCGCTAGTGTATACAACCAATTCGATTCGAATGCTGCAATAATATCGGCTCAGTGTCTATATGTTGTTAACGGTAAATGGATGTTAACTTGGCAAAATACAAACGTAATTGTGTCATATTACGATCACTACAAACGCCATTAACATGATTTATCTTAAATTTGATCTTTCCGCGTTTTACAATTTTGCTTTCGCATTTTTGACTTCTCTTGTTATTTGCGATTCACGCCACGCCAGCCAAAAATATAATTAGTTCACCCTTTTATAACGCGGAATAGCCCTTGTGCTTTCGAATTTCCTACGGAATATAGCAACATTTTGTATCAATAATTATATCAACGATTGTTCGGGATTATGCTCTTTGTTATATGGAAAACTTAGTCCATAAAAATCTACAAGGAACCACATAACGATTTCAATGTCTTTAACCTTTAACGTCACACGAGAAGACGCAATGATGACGTATTAGTAGCATATACCGACAATTATCGATTTCGATTTAACCTTTCTAAACATTCTTTGTTTAGAAACAAACGCTTGTTTGAGTAACCCGTGTGTTAACAACGGCGCATGTGAAGAAGTAGACGATTCCTATATATGCAGGTAAGCAAATTGCCTTTTGAATAAATTGACATTTAAAACATTCTGAGTATCTTCATTGAGAGCTTATGTCGTCCCTATGTTCAAAGCAACATTAGTTAAAAGAAAAGTATTCAAAGATGATAACTACCCTGCATATCGAGAAACATATATTGAAGCATTCAAGCAGTTTAATAATTTTGCTCCCAGTTTTACGATAAAATTTATCAGCATTATGCAATGAGGCTTATGTCCCAGGATTTGGCATTGAATATCTTATATAAGCCTGTGCGTGCCTTCAATCGCTTGAGGAATATTACTCAGTAGGAGAGGATGTTTTAATCCATTGGTCCCCAACCTTTTTTTCGAACGACCTAAATTTGTAAAAAAGGGAATTTGTGTAAAATCTCGCAAGCCAAAGACATGCTGAAATACTAGGCAGTATGTAATGCTTACGTCCTGGCCTATGGGGTCACAAAATTTACTGGCTAATATGAAACAACCACTTTTAGGTGAAATTATTTTTTCCCCAAAATAACCCAAAGTGAGAAAGCTGCGCTTGTATGTCATAAGCAAGTTTTTGAAATAGTGGCGTGGCTTTACTTGAGCAAAAAGCATCTGCCAAGTTTTTACGATGTGATACTTCCCACATATACAACTCCTATTAGACAGCACTTCATAACAAATATAAAATAATCAATAAAATTTACTAGAGATTAGGAGCAGTAACCTTTAGGTTTTTGTTGGAAAAACAAGCGACCCAATTTTGGTCGCGACCCATGTATATGTTGGATTTTAGTGGATCATTACTCAGTGTTATGCGCAAATCGCGCTCCCACTTTTGTACATTAGTGAGTAGTTTATAATGCGTACATGCATAATTATAATACTAATAACAAAGAACCAAAAAATATTAGCAATACAACGGCAAACACAAATAAAATTTTTTTCTTAAAACGACAAAATTCTTTCTTGAGGTTACCATACTGTGAAGCTTAACTTGTAAACGTTTTGTAAATTGCAAAGTTCATTAATGGATATTCTCAAAATTCCTCTTCCGATTCATAGACCTCAGAAAGAAGCCCCGAATAAACAATCCAGTTGTATTGTTATGTCATAAACGCCTAAAAAGCATTAGTGCCAGTCGCTGCAACCCGGTATATCGGACTCACTACAGTCGTTCACTTACGTTAAGTTGAACTAATGCCGGCTTGTTGCAAATTTTTCGGGATGATTTCATCACTGAATAGCAGTACGTTTTTTGCAATACTTGGGAGGTCATTGAAAACTCAAAATGATATATTTTATTATGCTTTGTGTTTGGCAAAGTTTCCAAAAAATGTTTTTTTTCATTAACATATGTATATATATATATATATGTTAAAAATTGTCTTCACTACTAAAATGCCTGGACGATGTCTGATTTCAAAATACAATTAGAAAAGACATGTCTGCACATCCAACAGTCTTAAGTAAAAAATTAAATATAGCATAAAGGTGGAGGAAAAAATGAGTATTATGATGTTGTTCTCTCGTTAAATAAAATTACTTGCTTAAGCTTTATATAGGATGTGCGACATTCATGTGTAATACCAGAGCGCAATCATGTGTGATAATGACTTTTACCCTTTAAGAAAAGACTCAGAATGAGGTTAAAAACCTTTTTTATAATCAGAGACCATATTTTGATTGCACTCCCACAAACCTGGAAATTCAGATAAACCATAAATTATTCACCGTAATACTTCTTAATCATGACAGACTCCCATTCTTATCCAAGAATGGCAGGATAATTTGGGATTAGGTGAAAATAAATGCTAGTACCAAATTCCAAACCACTATTAAATGTTATTCAGGGTGCTCATAAAGTCCTGTTACAATCAAATTTTTTGTTTCATTTAAATCGCTGTTTATTTGGGTTTTCAACTTTAGCACACCTTCATATGCCCACCATTAGTTACATGAATCATATCAAAAGTTTTTTGATTTAATTCAATTCTTATTACAATGTCACTGGGTCATATGGGTTTTTAATAGGCTAGATGCAGGACAAAATTCCTTAGGAATCCAGAGGACTGTTTTTATAGTATGAAATAATTTTCAGTTCTGTATATGTAGTACCAAGATTTTGAATTAAATTTATTGCAATATATTATCTAACTTTATATAGACATTGGGTTGTACAGTAAACACTGCCCTGGAAATTATTAAAATCGTGGAGCAACAGCAGCAAAAAAATCTCATTGGTAATGAAATCAGCAATCTACGATAATTTGAACAAACGTTTATCTGAGTTATAACACAAACTCACAGTGCATATGCTCTGTACATCACCAATGCCTTTAAGGAGCTAAACGCTTCACATAAAATGAAATAATGGCGCAGCAGTAATGATTAGTGTAAGTGAAAACATGAATCTCTTTAAAAATATGGAGCTATCATCCTGCTGGAGACACTTGAGGTGACCACTTCATAGCAAGCGATTAGCAAATCAAAAGATTAGTTTTAAGCTAACTACTAAAATACTTATCAGAAGTACATTATATGTGGAAGCATTTACAAGTTTGCACTCAAAGGTGCAGCTGAAAATGTACTGAATCTAAGTAGTATTTAAGTATTCAATCTAAGTATTTAAAAGCAAAAGTCTTGGTATTTGTCTCACAATCAATATTCATGATGTGAGCGGAATGGTTTTGTGGACAAATCTTTTTTAGGGTGCCATATTATAAATGTGGTTGATCATAAAATTTTGACAGTGGTGTATAACAGCCTACCTATGTACAATTTATGAGTTATGCACATAGTTATCCCGACTATCCTTGGTTATACAAATGTAAGGGATTCTCCTAACCAATTTTCCGAATATGTTTGAGATACATTTATTTAGTAATGTAATATGCAACTGAAATAAATGGATAGTATACGATTTTGTATCGTAATCAGCACAAATTTTGATGTCCAATTCAATATTTATTAATTTGAACTTGTAATTATGAGTCTGCAAAATTTAGCAACATAGTAGGGATTGGTATAAATCTTTATATATGATTTGAAAAAACCCAAATAGGGAAAAAAAATCAGCAGAGACAACTGAGTCGCACTAGATTTAAAAAAATGGTGTATTCGGGCAGCGAAACTTGAAAACACCAAGATTCATGATGTCATTCAGGATGCAAATGTTTTTCGTTGAACCTGATTTTTTAAACCATGATTCAATTTTCATCCTCGTATTTATTGACTGTATATTCCATGGAAATTGTAAACTTCTCTAAATTTAGATGCCGACGTGGATTCCGCGGAAAGCATTGTGAGTTTACTGATCAGTGTGCTCTTGGAATATGCGAAAATGGGGCAGATTGTGAACTACTTGAAACTGGAAGATATCGATGTCAATGCAAGAATGGCTTCTCTGGAATAAACTGTGAACAACCAGCCAAAAACCACTGCCAATCATATCCTTGTAGAAATAATGGAAGTTGCATCAACACTTCTGTAGTATGTAATTTTGATTTTCAATATTTATTTTTGTGCTATAGATAACCAAAAGCCATGCAAACAATTAGACATAAATAAAGAATTGTCACATCTCAAAAATTTTATATGGCTTATTGTGAAAATTTTCCTAATTATCTCTTTATTGAATCTCGAAATGTTTTTGTTGTATAAGTCAATGCAAAACAATAAAAAATGCTGTTAGTCAGACTAAACTCAAAAATCTCTGATATGTGATTATCGTGGTGATATTGTTGTATTATCAAGTCTACAAAGATTAGGACAAGTCTTAAATAACTATTTATCAACTAATAAAAAATCCAATGTACAGTATTCTAAGAAGACCTATATTTTCGATTAATTGAAGATTCACAATTTGACATTCATTGCACACTGATGCCGATACATGTGTCAAATTCTTGTTGTAATTTCAATGTATTGGTGTATGTATGTCTCTCAGTTGTTACTGTTTGTTTATTATCTTGCTTGATATACTTGATTAGTTGCATAACATATCCGTTTCAACATATAGGGTTACATCTGTAACTGCTTGGGTGGTTTCAAAGGTCGTCAATGTGAAGACTTTGATGCCTGCTTCTCAAATCCTTGTTTAAATAATGGATTGTGCACTACTTTATCAGAGAGGGGATATACATGTCGTTGTCGCTCCAAGTTTTATGGTATGTCAACATTACGTTTTTATTGTCCCTTGTTTCATACATTCTCATGTATGTCAAGTCAAGCCAAGTTTATTTTTTCAACCAGTAAAAAATCAATCGAACACAAATTAAGAGAAAATGATAATTAAACAGATTTACTGTGGAAGGGAAGTCGCGGGAAACCAAATCTGGTTATCGAGCATCGAGATTCTATTTGAAATTTTTGAGAAAATTTTGAAAATTTATATAGGCTTTTTTATTGGAGTGGTTTTATTTATTCTTCTTTTCCGTTCTCTGATTCTATATTTTGTTTTTGTATAAATATGTTTGTATTCACAAATTAAGGTGATAAAAATTGATATAATGCCTAAAATCATTAGCAACTTTAATGGCTACTTTTACTCCTGAAAAGTTGCTATTATCAGTTGAATAGTGACTTTAATTTATTACATGGTTTACATATTGAACTGCTGTAATTGCATTTGCTGTTTATGTCACAATTAAAGTTATGTTGAATGGGTTGTTCATAATTGTAGGAGACACTGGACAAATTAGGAAATCACAGAACTTTAAATTATTTTTTATATTTTAGGTACCAATTGCGAACTACGGAATAGTTGTTATTCATCTCCTTGCCTTAATGGTGGGCGGTGTTTGAGACGTTTGAGCTCCTACACTTGTGACTGCGTTGGACCTTATCATGGCACCCACTGCGAATTGAAAGATGTTTGTTATACCAATCCATGTTTAAATAGAGGTCGATGTTTGACAGATTCTAGAGACTCTTCAAGATTTACATGCGAATGCTTGGATGGATTCAAGGGTTGGCATTATAATATAATATGTATTGCTTGAATTTTCATTGAAATCATTTGTGACAATGTACCAAATATTTTGAAATTTCAAACTCCACAAAATTGGCCAGATGTCAATTAAAATTGAACATATTCTTGATGTTCACAGTATTTAAGATGTTCAAGTTTCTGGTCATTTCTAGTTTTCGCATAATAGTCAAATATCTGATATTAAGCCAGTGCGATCAATATATCAATATATAAGGAATAAATACCCAAAGTTTTATTATAATTTTCAATGGGTAAAATTATGTTTTCTAATAAATCTACTCAGGTACAAAGTGTGAGTTTGAAGATATTTGTTATTCATCTCCTTGTCTTAATGCGGGAAGATGTTTACCGAGTTCCGACTTCAGAAGCTATACATGTGATTGTGAAGAACCTTACCACGGTTCACATTGTGAGCTTCAGGATAGTTGCCATATCAATCCATGTTTAAATGAAGGTCGCTGTACAAAAGGATCTAGTAATGGCGTATCTTTCACATGTGAATGTCTGGATGGTTTCATTGGTATGGATTGTAATCCACTTTGCTTATTTGTGTATCACAAAAACTTAGCTGATGCTTTTATATCATGCTACCAAATGTGTGTCAACTAAAACAGTTTCATACACTCTTTTTTAGGTACAAAATGTGAGCTTAGAGATCTTTGTTATTCCTCTCCATGTCGTAACAAGGGAAGGTGTATTCCAAGCTCTGATTTTAGAAGATACTCCTGTGCCTGTGTGGAACCGTTTCATGGTTCTTATTGTGAGCTAACAGACAGCTGTCGCATTAATCCATGTTTAAATGGTGGACAATGTGTGAGGGACTCGTTAGACAGAACAGCATATGCCTGTGATTGTCCAGACGGTTTTAGTGGTGGAAGATGTGAGGATGAAGATGCTTGTTTTTCTGAACCTTGTCTAAATGGAGGACGTTGCACTAACATTGCTACTGGTGGGAATAAATTTACATGTGTTTGCATTGATTCGTATGTGGGGTTGACATGTGAACATAGAGATTCATGCTACTCTTCACCCTGTTTAAATGGGGGTTTATGTGAAAACAGACAGGACGGCTTCTTCTGCAGGTAAGATATTTTAAAAACTAATAAATATTTAAATGTGTGTTGTGGGGTATTGCAACATATTGCTTGATTTTGTATTTTGTGGAACAGACACTGTTTTTAGCAGTGATATGGGAGGGCATTTGTTAATTTAAATAGTAAAATTTCCTATTTATGATGAATTCCAAAGTTCTATCATGTTCAAAAATTATTATCGTACCAATGTCATCTGATAAGATAGGATCTAAACTTCTAAACAAGTCTTCAAACTATATTTTTAGATCAAGTACAAATACAAATATGTCAGCAGATTTTTCATGAATTTTGCCTAAAATAAAAAGGCATTTATCAATATGTGGAGATACAACTTACTCAAACTTATTATCTCAGGTCCTCAACTATCTTTGAGTTATTCATAGATATTATCGAAAATGAGGAAGTGCTAAAAAATGCCGTAAAAATTTGTTGTTTTAAGCAATTTACCTAATTATGGGGATACTGATCCATTATATTTATAATCACATAATATAAAGGCACGGATTTACAGACATGATTATGAAATGAGATAAACTATCTTTGATTTAGATGTCGGGCTACACATTATGGAGATCGATGTGAAACGACTGATTACTGCAGAGCTCGGGCTTGTCGTAATGGCGCTTCGTGCACGAACAAACCTTCAAAATATGGAGTAAAATCGGTTTTATATTTATTATTTTAAAATAGAATTATATATTCAGAGCGGTATAGTTGAAAAGACAGCTCCACCACATGGATGACAACAGCTTTTAGAGTTACAGTCTGGATAATTTTTAGAAATCAACTAGCAAATCGATTGATGTTGGAATTGACCTTGGAGTTGTAAATGTTGCATGACCAGTCAGTCTCCTTTTCAAATTCTAAAAAAATGTTTGCAATTATAATTTTTTAGAAACCTTACACTTGTGAATGCACAAATTTGTTCGTTGGTGAGTACTGTGAATATGAAGATTTGTGTAAAAGAAGTCCATGTCTCAATGGAGGAGTCTGTAGCATGGAAGGTAAATTTTTGACTGACAGCTGAAATATTCAAAAGGTTGAAAAAACTAAAATGGGCATGAAAATTATTATATTTTATATGATTCAAAATACATTAATCAAAAAACATTCAAGTTATTGCTGCTGAATGATTTGATAACAATTAAAATTTTATAGTTAGTGGGATGAAAATAATTTTGAATATTCTTTGAGTAATCAAGATTCAATCTCTTTTGCCAAGTTGCTACTCCATTGTTTATTAATGTATTGTTTGATTAGATCTAGAATCTAGATGATATCAGAATATACATACTCATGTCAAATATTTTTAAGGTTTAATGTAGTTCAATAAAATCGGTGTTGGGTAAACTAATTTTATACCTTTCAGACGGTAACTTTGTTTGCAAATGCCAAGATTCATATTTTGGTAGACGTTGTGAGCTAACAGATTATTGCTCACGAAACCCTTGCTTGAATGGTGGAAGGTGTGAAAATAGAGATTCAGGCAGTGGATTTCTTTGTACTTGTCCAACATCACACATAGGGAATCGTTGCCAGAAACCTCACCCATGCAGGTATACATTTGCTTTTGTGGATTTGATGGTTTAGTAACCAGTCTAAATGCTGCCTCACAAAGGGAATATTAGCAGTTAGCTAGTCATAAATGGCACTTTCTCATTTTTTGAGCAATTTAACCCGTAAACTGGCTAGGTCTATTTGTTTATTTTAGCTCCATCTTAGACCTGGTTTGTGAAATTTTTATAAAATTCGGCTTATACTAATTCGGCTCACTATGTTCAAGTGACTAATGATTCAGGAAAAAAGGAAAAAAATGGAACACTTAATATAAATGTAAAGATGTTGTTTAAATATTGATGTTTTTGTCAGTGAAAATAGTTTATAGTAGTTACTTGTTATTAATTTATATTTTAGGCCAAATCCGTGCTTGAACAATGGTCGATGTCAACTAGTTGGAGAAGGGAGTTATTCATGCGAATGCCCGCCTTCTCATAGAGGTCCAACTTGTAGACTCAACAATCATTGCCGAAGAAATCCTTGTAGAAATGGAGGAACATGTCTTAACGATGGAGACAGTTAGTCACCCTTTTTTTTTAAGTTTATATATAGTCATCATGCCCAACATTAATGAACAATTGGACAATTTGGACCCAATTTCATAAACACGACAAACAGTCTTCATCTAGTGTTCATGAATGTAGAAATTTCTATATCCAGTCATTCACAGAAAAATTTTATACATACCTTGAATGTACCTTAAAAAAGAACCTGTTTTCAGTTTAAGAAAAAGAACAAGATACAAGGGACAAATGTATACAGATTTTCGGAAATATTTTTTCAAAGCAAAGCTAAAAGAACTTATTCAAAATGAAACCAAACTCACTTGTTTGTAAATAAAAAAAAATGCTTTTCTTTTCCAATATTTTTGTAGCCTATACCTGTGATTGCCTTGATGGATATTCAGGATCTAATTGTGAGGAAGTTGATTTTTGTGGAAGTAATCCTTGCCAAAATGGAGGAGAGTGTGTTGAAGAACGTGGAACTTATAAATGCATGTAAAAAGAGCGATTTCTTTTGTAATCAACTCAAATTGGGAAAAATAACAGTTTGGTGTCAATAAAAATAAAATGGATATTACATAGTAATGTTTATATTCGATTAAATTGAAATGTTGGAATTGTTCACTGTAATTCTTCATTTGAGCATGTTCCTTTTTAATGTATAAATATTTGGAATAAATGGAATATTTTTCTTATAATGTTTACTATAACATGAAAGGCCTAATGTTATTGTAAAAAGTTACAAGGATTTATTTCAAGTAGATATCATTTTCTGAAGAACTCACCTCCAGTCTGTTATGATGCAATTATATAACATGTTATTTTCAGATGTTCCCCACCTTTTGTAGGTGGAAAATGCCAATATTCACATAATGTTTGTGCATATAAGAAGCAAGTTGGAAATTGTGAAGAAGATGACTCTCGGTGGTATTTCGACAAATACACACAAAAATGTCAAGAATTTAAGTATTCAGGTATTGTGGATTATAAAGGTGGTATTTCGTGGTACCTACAACATTAGTTTTATGATCATTTTCAGAGGCTCAACATGGGATTTGAGACAAATGTATCCAGATGGAAATACACTTCCTGGTACATGTCCAGGAAATAAATCACAAAGGTCAATTCTCAGTGTAATCATTCTGTTCTGAATAGCTGTAAACAGCCAAAGATTACTTGAACCACACTGCTGAAGAAAGGAGCCCAGTAATCAAACATGATTATCTGACACTGAATTCCAACCTGAGAACCCACAAAAGATTAATTGCAGATCGATGACAAGCATAATTTCTAATGCTTAGCAAGTTGCGCTAACCATAAACAGCTCTGTTTTCTGAATATAAATTCTTCAGTTTGCCAATATATTCAATTTCGACACAGATTGAATGTATAGTGGTATTATTTTAAATGTTTCAGGTTGTGGTGGAAATGGAAATAATTTCATTTCCAGGCAGGCTTGCAGACAAAAGTGTCTTGTCGGTGCCTGTTGTATGTTGCGACATTCAATGATTCATATCAATGGTCATGCAGATACTCCACCATCATTCAATTGTCAAACATTGACAATTGGACAATGCAAAAGAATGGATACACAACATAATGAACTTCAAGTAAATTGCTAATATAACATATGTGTATGCTGCAGATGTTAAATATTCTCATGTTAATGAACGGAGAAAATATTCTCACAACTTAAGCTTAAATAAACAAGATCATGTTTGCCAGTCGGCACATTACAGAATTATCAAGATAAACTATTATTTTGATTTAAAATATCAGTATTTGTTCAACAGGTACTGTCATTCAACCCTGGAGTTGGTTGTTCCGAGGTTTCATGTGGATCGCAGTCAACATGCTCGGTATATATATGTGGAAATAATGCTCTACTTCTTTATTTTAAAATAATTAGTTACATTGAGAGAGGTTAATTCGTTTTGTCTTATAAATGCATATTAGCAAATTATCTTATAGCTGGTGGTATAGATGAACTTATATAGAACCTTACCTGTTAAATGTTATTATTCAAGATATAGAATTACTGCTCTATCAACAAAGAATTTGCATGCTTCAACGTTGACTAGGCAGTTGGCTAATTGTAGATCAGGGGTCGGCAGACTGCGGCCCACGAGCTAATTTGTTGTGACCCTTGAACGACCTGACATATAATACATAAAATAAAAATTGATCCCAAATTTAATATTGTCTTTACACAGATTTATGTGCTGCTGTAACAAGTAGTGTCAGTTGTATGTAGCTAATTTTAATTTTTTAAATTTAAAAATGTTGGGAAAACGCTAGGAAGTTTGCGACGAGGGTCAAACATTCCAAAGGGCTTGGACGAAAAAATATTTTTCTTACTTGCGCATTCCAAAATGAGCTTGCTCGATATTCCCAGTCAGCTTCGCAGTTATTAAGGGATTCAATGTTAAACTCGTTACGAAACTTTATCTAAAACGAATTACACTTAGAATAAATTTCGTACTCCCTTGTAAGATTGTCATTTCCACGACGTACCGTGGGCAAGTTGCCAAAAATACATCATCCAACTTATTGATAATAAGTAAATAAAAAAGTGTTTTGTTGGATAATATATTAAAAAAAGCCACATACACATCTCATTGTGGCAGGCTTTCAACGCAGCAATAGAAGGTGCAAATGCTCCAAATATGAAGTTCAATGTAGCAATTGTTGAAGGTGGAAATATTGTGGCCTGCTTGTTACTGGAAATGTGTATATTTGGCCCGCAAGTATATAAAGTTTGCCAACCACTGTTGTAGAAGCACCCCTGATTACCCTGTATGAGTTCGAAGGTTCAAATACTATTGGGATAATTTTGCGCGAGATGGCTGCTAGACTTCGAACCGTCGTACAGTGCTTCATCTCAAACGAAGCGGTATACTATTCCCATACCTTCCATGAACTGATACTCGGATGACAGGCTGTGGTTCGCCATGTTATTGAGCTGTCTCATTTTAATACATCTGGGTAGAAAACAAGATAGTTTTTTATTTATCCTTATATTCATATTCAATGCCTTACATCATATCAATTTTTAACAGTTTGGTGGTAAAGAATACAACTTGAATTCGATAATTAATATTGGATGTGAGCATTCCTGTGCCTGCCGCAGGGACGGTAATATCAGATGTAGATGTGAAGAAAAATCACAAAGGAGGTAACTTTTGTATTCTTCACTACCAGTGTACTGAAAGTTGTGTTAAATGATATGACATTTTTTGTTTGTCCAATCTGGTATTTATTTATTTATCTTGTTAATCTTCAACTTGAAATTTAAGAATCTGTTCAATATAGTCTGATTTATCCAACTGTTATTTTGTTCCTCTAGAGAGATTCGCGAGTTGTCAACTGCAGAAAGAGAAACTTATCAAAATGCTATACGAACATTGAAGATGAAAGAAGTTGAGAATGACCAGACGGTCTGGGACTTGATGAGAGATGAATACATCAAAAAATTTCCAACTGCACAGGTATAAAAACAGTTGGTAGTTATAACAATTTAATTAATGCTATTGCTCATTCTGAACACTTTTGTTTTCAGTCGCCAAGATACTTTTTGCTGTGGAACAGAGCGTTTTTGAGAAAAATGGAGTTGTTGCTTCAAAGTATTGACTGTGATATTGCAATACCATATTATGATTTCACTCAAGATACAGGTATAAAATGTGGAAATTTAGGGGTACTTTTAAGGTATTTTATGAAGTTTTGAAACCTAAATTTCTCTTGGAAGTTGACACAAAGCTATATACCATTCCTCAACTTATTCTTCTTTTTTATGTGTTATATCGTGTGGATGAAAAGTGATGTTTTCATTAATAAAAAAAAAAAAAAAAAAAAAAAAAACTTATTCTTCTTTGTTATAAATATTCTAGAACTTTTTTCAGGCCAATTTTCAAATTCTTCGATTGTTCCCAATAGAAATGCAGTGAATGGTAGGATTGTCTTTGTGAACCAAGAATATGATATGCAATATCCCATTATTGATTTTAATGTTTATATATTTCAAGGAAAATTGAACGATGCAATTATCTGGCAACCCAACTTTTTTGGTGGAGATGGAAATTGTGTTCCAGATCATCCTTTCAGAGTGTCTAAAAATGGAGAAGCAAGTATGTTATTTTATAAAACTTATCCTGCTCGAGTATCCTAAATTATTTGAATTCTTAAAGCTTGTCAAACAATGGCCCTTGTCAGGAGAACACTCTTGTACCGTGCAGTAAAAGTCATCTCACTGGTCTATTTACCTAATTTAAAGTTTTAATCAATAAAGCATTGCTTTTCTTCATCTATTAATAAAAATGTAAATAATAAATAATTTAAAAAAAGCATTGTATTCGCCAAAACTGCTCTGTTAAATTCTCACTCATTTTTCTACTCTAATTACCTAGTTCAATGTTAAGTAGTTATGAATGTTTGAACCTACTTCGCCCACCCAGCTTGCTGTGTCAATTATATTTATATAGGATCTACAATATCATCCATCTGCAATGGAATTGCATGAATATTTGTGTCGCTTTGCTAAAAAGAATAAAAAACTTAGAATTTTTTGTTTCAAATATTAAAATAGTTTCTGATCATCATCACGCGTATGGAACATACTAGATATGTTGGTGTTGAGATGCCCCATACACCTGACATATCGAAAAGTGACATTTTGTTTGATTTTGCAGGTGCTTGGGAGCCATGCTTGTCTCGAAACTTCTCTTCTTCGGTTAATATACCTTGTATGTTAGATGTCGCAACAGTTCTTAATTCAAAAACCTACGAACAATTAAGTGGGAAGCTAATGAATCTTGTATCTTACATCAACGCATTCATAGGTATTGTCAAATTTTCTTCTGATTCTTCTTCGGGTAGTATTTAACACAATATTCAATCTGCAGTTATAATACAAATTTAGTTAAGGATAGATTTCTGGTATACTGGATTTAAATCTACACTACAATGCAGAAATTATTGATAGGTTTATCTATAATAAGGATGGCTTTAATGATTCTAAGAAAATTATACCTCACTTTTATTCAAGGCTATTTGACTAATTTAACTTTTTTTTTCACAAAGGGGGTGACATGGCAACATCAATGAAAGCTTATGATCCACTTTTTTATACTGTTCATGCTTTTGTTGATTATCTCTTTTTGACATGGCAAAAAATGCATCCGGGCAATGAAGAGCTTAAAGTATGTCAGAATATTTATATGTTGTGCTGCTTTTATTATGGATGGCCACTCATATGTTTCCTATCAACGAAAAGTTATTTATTATACAAATAGAGCTGAGCTGTACTGGAACTGGATGAATTTTTCTATCGTATTTGATTGGCATTGTGTATGATATCTATCTTGCAGTTAATGTTCAAGAACTGTTCTAGGAAATCCTGTTTTCTACACTGGCTGGACAATACGGCAAAAATAAAAACAAGCCTAGTTTTATTCCTTAATTTGAATATTAATACCGTATTTATATTCTGTTATTTACAGCATATTCAAGATATACAAAATGTTCCCCTTGGCATGCACATAGATGATTTATGGGATGGTGCTTGTGTTGAATATGGTGGTAAAAATCCAAATATTGCTTGCAATAGATCAGATGTATCAGAAGAGTCCTTTGGCTCTGATGGTTACAATTTACAAGGATATAACAGACAAGGATTCAACAGGTTCAGTGTTACATTTGACACTTCCCCGTGTTATATTTCATAATTTTCAAATTCAGTAATGTATTAAATTTGACCTTCAGAAAATGCATTAATAAAAAATGTTTGGCTATCAATCCAATTTTCAAATATAGCAACTATTTTGATACATCGTTAGAATTAAAGATTTATTATTTTATTTTAAAAGTTTTATGGCTACATAGCCAAACTAGCATTCATTGGTTAACTGT
The DNA here is from genome assembly GCF_964204865.1 of Styela clava. Taxonomy (NCBI): domain Eukaryota; kingdom Metazoa; phylum Chordata; class Ascidiacea; order Stolidobranchia; family Styelidae; genus Styela; species Styela clava. The sequence continues at coordinate 1,553,058 of NC_135255.1, forward strand.
GATGCACTGATGTTTGGATTTCTGCCCATTAACAAATTACCCTTGCCTACTATGTTTCTATAACTAATATCCTAAACTCCCAAATTGATTAAATCCAGATATCATTAAGACACAGTGACCTGACAAACAATAAAAGATAACCAATCAAATATAATACAAAGCATGAATATACCAGTTTACTTACATTTGAATGAGGCTTTGTCAGAACAGATAATCCCAATGTTGGAAACTTAAGAAATAGATAATTCAAACCCAATGACTACCGCACAATTAACAAGCTTTGTAAAGCAGATCTAAACACAGAATAGAGTACTATACAGTTCACCATAACAAAAAGCAATCAAGTAATCAACTAATAATCATGATTTGAGTAAACCATATCTAAACACACCAAAGGTAATAGTACCAAGGTAGATAAGTTTATTGCTCAAACCAACTGGTATAAAATTCAGAATATAACTACCAAATTTTAAAGCAAAGAAACTTACTATAAAAACTATTCATGTTTATTCTGTCTTTTATACAAAAAGCTTAATCATATCAATCAAATTTTTGGATTGAAACCACTGTTTGGTATACCGGTAGTTCTCATATAACTAGAATGTGCTTATAGTCTTCCTGACTTTTTCCATCTTTTTTATACTCAATTGTTACTTGTAATATCAAACATATAAATCTCCCTTTATATGCTAATATTGTGTTGTCTTATTTTTTAGAGATGGTTTCAATAAAGATGGCTATAATGCCATTGGTCAAGACGTATATGGAAGATTAGATAAAAGAGGTTTATTCAAATATGATGGATATAATGCAGAAGGATATGCAAGGACCGGATATGATAGAAGAGGTTTTGATAAATTTGGTTTCAACAAGAAAGGAAGAAATAGATGCAACATAAATGCGGGAGGTTAGCTTTCAATTCATTTCTAGGATAAGGAAAGAATATAAGAATATATTCATAAGAATATTTCCCATTGAATATTTACCATTAGTGCTTGTTCATATTGTTCTAGCTTTTATATAATAAAAAATAATTAGCTCTCACCTGTTATTTATTATGTGTTTATATTTATTGTATGTTCATTGCTTAAAATTAAAAAAAAATAAAAATTTTACCTTCTCAATGCTCAGAGGAGTACAGCTGGTACAAAAGTTTTGTTTTAAGTTTATTGGGTTATTTCCTGTAACTAAGGTTTTGACCCACTTGGTTTTAACCGTTATGGCCTGGATGATCAAGGATATGACAGAAGAGGATTTGATGTTTATGGACGAAATAGATTTGGAAATGTTGATAATTCTGAGTTATATGACAGGGAAACTGGCTTCAACGATTGCTGTTTTGGAAGAGATGGTAAATTGAGGAACACTTCTGCATGAATTTTTGGTGTGCATTATAGGAATACTTAGGATTTCTATTTATCATTTTCCATTCTCAGGTCTAACTCCAACAGGTTTAGACAGATTTGGGTTTGATATTGAAGGTTATGATTCTGATATCTGCAATCATCACTTCAATGGGCCCTATTCTATTAGCATCAGGAATAAGGTAAGTTAATGTATACAAACATATCAGATATATACTACAGTTCGATAATTACTTATAAGCATGAGTATTTACTATGAAAAGTTTTGAGAACAGATTTATAGGAAGTATTATAAGACCAAATAACTACTGGTAATTGTTTTTAGTCAACAAGCATTAGTAATAAATGAACTGTTGGTATTACATCAAAATTGGAATCATTTGATTGATACAATTTGCTAGCATGATACATAACGATCACTCCTAATAAAAATTTCATAAAACCAGAATTCAAGAAGGAGTTTTTTTCATGCTTTCTTGATTTAAGTTAATCTTCTACTAATTTAAATGCAGCTTTGGGAAATGCTCTCACCACAAAAAACATCATTTCTAAGTACAATTGCTCGCACATGTGGATCACTTAAAGCATTGCCACGAAAACAAATTTCACTCAATTGGGCAAATAATCCAGCATATTCCTTGAGTTCAAGACAAAGTGGAAAACTCTCGCCTGGAAAATCTAACATTGAAAAAACAAATAAAGTATTCTCTGAAAGGTAAATCTTGAAGATTTAACAAAAAAATTGTTGTATGTGTGGTTCAATTCTAGCACTTACTTACTTTTGATGGATATGTATTTCAGTTATGCATAACTTTTTAACTGTTTCACCAATAGGTTTTGCTTTGACGTGGACATGCTTTTGACATGGTGTCCATGCCTCGAGAAGAACTATCCTGCTATATGCTCTACGAATCCATGTCTAAACACTCACTGTCCACTTCATCCAAATGCACGATGTGTTATTAATATGTGTGGAAGATCTTGTACTGCAGATTTTTATCAAGATGGCAGACGTGTGAACTGTGAAAGTAAGATTGTTTGTTACTATAAGTGGCAACATTTTATATCATACCATAGAAAAATTGAGATTTTCATTTCAACTTTTTGGGCTAAACTCAACTTTTAATTCCAATAAATGTACGGTAATCATTACCATTCATACCTAATTTTAATCGAGCAAAAAAAGAGTTGATGTGTTGGATTCTCTAACTGAAATTTCGATGACTTTTTGAAATATCTTGGCTCACATTCTTTTTGTACAATTGCAGATCTTTGTTCACCTAATCCATGCCAAAATGGAGGGACTTGTGAACCATCCAGATATTCTTCAGCATCTGAACGTTTCCAGTGTCATTGTCCAGATGAGTATGTTGGACAGCTGTGTGAAAAACCTGCTCCTGACACTTGCATGCTTTCAAAAGCAGTGGGAACTTGCCAGGTATATGTAGATTTGGGAAAGCAGAGTCCTGAAATACTATTTTTTTCATAGGAACAATGTAGAATTTTTGCACTATCAACTGAAAACAGTATGGTATAAGCAGATGACCATTTTAAATTAGATATTTGATATTATTTGCTTTATTACAGTCTTCTGTCAATAGATATTTCTACAATTTTAAAACTGCTGCATGTGAAGCATTCATCTATTCTGGTTGTGGAGGAAATTCGAACAATTTCCCAAGTAAAAGGGTAAGTTAGACAATTTTAATCTGTCGTCTAAAATAACTACTGTATGTGCCATTATAATTGAGTCTGGGCTAATTTGGTTAAACTGGCAAGGCAGTGTTATGAGTTATTCAACAAAAAGTATAGTGAGGTTAAAAATATTATCTTTAATAACTAACTATTTTATCTGTATGTATGTTCCAATTTTGTTTAATTTGCTGAAGGTTTTAATTATTAGAGTTGGTGGAGATGTTCATAGGATTGCATAAAATTCACTTTACATAATTTTTATTTCAGGCTTGTGACCTGCGATGTGCTCTAGGTGCATGTTGTTATCGACTGCCCCGTAATTCAACATTTAATATTGGATTTGATAGGGACGGTTTTGACAGATATGGATTTAATGCACTAGGATATAATAGGTATGTTTGTATTGTTCTAATATTTCATTTAGTTCTGTTTCAGTAAGAATCATATGCCATTTTGAAATAAATAAAAAACAGTATTGGTTTTTACTTCGTTAGGATTCTTTATGTATTATTTTGTGATAAGCTTGAATAAAAAGTTAACATGGTATGTTCTGGGTATGGTATGAGGCTGAGTTAGTAACAACAACTATGAGTAATACATCAATCCAATCCACCACCCCACACTACATAGGATAATTACGACCATCACTGCATATATAAAGTGATTGTTGTTGCTAACCCGTGATCACATATCATATATTTTCGAAATATTGATTTGAAAATATCTCTCAAAAGTGTAGCTCGGTCAAGATAAGCCACCCTGAAGTATACTTGTCAAAAGCTTTGTCAATGCAAAGTTTGTTCTGTAACACTTTATCGTTATAAATGCTTGTATGAGGAAGTCCAAATTTGGTAAATAAAAAGTGAACATGGTATGTTCTGGGTATGGTATGAGGCTTGAGTTAAAAAATGATTAAAAATATAAAGTTTACCAATTGTTTGCAGCAGATTAAAAGATAAATTAATTTTTCTCTTTATATTTTATTATGAAATCTCATTATTGCAATGTAGCACACCTTAACTAATACATCAATAAAGCTGACTTCTAATATTTCATGTTTATATATCAGGAGAGGCCAGCAGCAATCTTCACACGACTCATTGCCTACTGGAAATAGAATTTTTCCACCAAAAGGATTCGGACCAGATGGATATGATGTTTATGGTTATGATGTTGATGGGTTGGTAATTTCGTACTTGGGGAAATGTATTAAAATATCAGAATTTTTCATGGAAGCTTGTCCAGTGCTAAATCAATGATAAATGGATGTGTTTTGTCTTCTTGGTCTAGTTCTTTTCAGTATCTTATGCTGATTTTTCATCTCGGATATAATCCCAATCATTTTCGATTGAAGATATAAAAATGGTTTTTTTCTTACATTTTTAAGGCTAACTTGAACAATTATTGTAGATATAATCGACAAGGTTATAACAGAGCTGGATTTCACAGAGATACTGGATTCAATAGAACAGGTTTTAATCCAGATGGAGAGTTTGATCAATTAATGGAATTCGGCTATGACGGTTATAACAGGAGTGGGCTAGATAGAGCTGGTGATTATGTTAATGTTGCTAATTTTTTTAGTTTATATCCAGAAATTAATAGCAGCTATGAGGTTTTTGTTTTTTTATCACAGAATATTTTTTTTGCCTACATAGATGCTACCAATAATTTATTAAGTCGATTTGGTAATGCATCACTTTGGAGAATCCTCAATTTTGTATGCCTATCTTCAAATTTTTTCTTTTTTGTATGTGTGTTTTCTGTTATTTTAAATTATTTTTCAAAAAGGGAACTACTCCATCCATTTCTAAAATGTACATATATAACTCAACATATAGAAACTATATTTGAATTAAGGTTATACATGCAATGGGATTGATAAGGAAGGATTCAACCAGCTGGGTCTTTATTATGACTTCGAATATCGATGCCAATCTCTCTTGTTAGTGGAATGTGAAGCTTTAAAGGATCCTGATCAACTAGGGATACCTTTTGAAGTAAATTTGAATATCTTGTAGAATTAAAATAGATTTGGATAATATCTACTTTGATTGATTTGATTGAAGTTAAAGTTATTTTTCCTAATCAATTCTTTTTGTTACAATTTTCATTTTACACTTGCATAATAATGTATCATCAAAATATGGTTAAACACATATTTAGAATGAATTTATCAACTAAATAATTCAGATTTATTAGATATGAATGCAGAAAGTTTCTAAATATTTGTTATAGCTACAATATGTGGAAGTTGTCATCGTTATTTTGCATTAACCAGGTTATAAGTTTTGCACCTGGGAATACATGTGATGAAATTCAATGTGGCGAAGAGTGTGGTTGTACAATAGATGGTATGATTGACTTATTCACACAATCTTTATACAATTTGTTGTCAATTATTGTTGCTAGAGGTCTAGATAATTTTTTTAATAGATAAATTATCAACCGACTGACTTCATCTCTGATAAAACCTCCCTTTTCGACTACTGAGTCAAACCATCTTAGTTTAATGCTGTTGCCTGACCATGTTGATGTCTTGAGTTAGTAACAACAACTATGAGTAATACATCAATCCAGCCCACCACCCCACACTACATAGGCTAATTACGACCATCACTGTATGTATAAAGTGATTGTTGTTGCTAACCCATTATCACATATCATATATGTTTGAAATATTGATTCGGAAATATCTCTCAAAAGTGTAGCTCGGTCAAGATAAGCCACCCTGAAGTATACTTGTCAAAAGCTTTGTCAATGCAAAGTTTATTCTGTAACAGTTTATTGTTGTAAATGCTTGTCTGAGGAAGTCCAAATTTGGTCAGACAACATGGTATAAGAAGATTGGTGAAAATGTACTCTCAATATAGCCGATTCAATTTTCACTACAATATACTTGCCAGTCCACACATACAAATCCACCAATTCTAGGAATGAAGAAAAAACTCAACTTTTATTAATAATATATGCCAATGCCAGAGTAAAATTGCATTGTAATTTTATCTTTAGGTAAATTGCATCGCTTTGGAGAAACATTCCAGAAAGGTTGTGAATCATGCACTTGCACTCTTGGTGGTGTTGTTGAATGCACATGCCAACGCTTGGGAAGAAGAAGAGAAATTAGAGATTTAACTCAAGGCAAACTGATTTAGAAATGTTCTCCTATATAAGTTATTATCATTCCATAAAGTATTTTTTATTTTTATAAACAACATAGGGTTAATCTACAAACTAATATGAACTGCATTTACAGTACATTTCATCCAATATTTGACAAGGATATTCATGTTTTTTCAATCTCAAGTTGATGTTGTTAATGCAAATTAGGTTTCTTGTTTGATCGTTTTGTTCTGATTTTTATATATGTTTTGTATAATTTTATGTTATGTATTATCAAATTGCAACCAGTATGTGGCAAGAAATTTTGAAATTGAGCATTTAATGGGATTATCAATTTTTGGAATTTGAAATTTTAGATGAAAGAGAAGAATATGGTGCTGCAATTCGTTCCTTGTATAAATCTGGAAAATGGGAAGAATTTGCTACACAACATGCACAGCATATGCCAAAGTCAAATGGTGTTGCTTCATCGTTGCCATGGCATAGGTAAGTTAACTGTTTCTTTCAATATAATGTAATTTGATGTTGCCTTAAGTTAATGATTAAACAATGTAATCAATAATGATTTATAAAATTTATAAAAACTGAGCAAATTTAAGTACCTACTATATAAATTTTTCACCATTCATGATTAAGTTCACCATATAAAATGTTTGTTCGACATTTACGGTAATTCTATATACTGAAGCCTTTGCATTTTTATGTTTATTTTTTGACTCGAAGGCTTTGAGTTAAAGCTTCGTGTGGCTCATCGTGCTAGGCGTTAGAAATACGCTTGCCATCGCACCTCTGATTACTCTGCGTGGTTCACAGGTTCGAATCACACGTGGGGATGGTTATGTGCGAGAGGATTGCTGGACTCTTCGCCGTCGTAGGGTGGTTCACATAACCGCCGGTCGGTTACGGTTTCCTCCACCATCAAGTCGTCATATGGTTAAACCGTCTTATTGGTTTTCCTTTGCCCGGGATAAATATGTAAATCCTATCCTATCATATTCGGAACAGGTACTTTTTGCGAATGGTTGAACAAGAAATCCAGAAACAATCCAGTTGTGAAGTGTTTATTCCTTACTTTGACTGGACTATAGATGTTGGTAATCTGGAAAATTCACAAGTAAAATTATAAATTATTAAAATGATTTTGTACCATTAGATGATTTCACTTTTCATTTATATTGATTATATAACATTCATTATTTCTAATAAAAGTACATTAATATACTATATTAGACCTAACTTTAACCATTTTTTGAAAAATATATTAACATTTAATTTTTCGTAATTTTATTGAAAAAAGTTGGCATACAATGAAACACAGGATTATTGAATGGGAATATTTTATGCTTGTAGATTTTTGGCATCTATCAATCAAATTAGTCATGCCCTTATTTTATGAATATTTATTGTTTTCGTCCTAAATATCCTAAAAGCTAATTTTTTTTAATCATTCTAGTCTATACCAAGATGAACGGTGTATCAGGTAATTTGTTGGAGTGTGGATATTAACATATACTTATATTTTTTAAAGATTTGGCAAACATCATTTTTTGGTGGAAATGGAGAGGAAATATCAAATTGTGTACAGTAAGAAATTATCACTATTATTGTAATTTGATTATTAAAAATTTTCCTGACTTCAAAACTTTGTCTTCATTTTTAGCCATCATCCTTTCAACAGAGAAGTCAGATGGCATCCCTGTATTAAGAGACAATTTGACAAATCTGTCTCTCTTCCGAATGCAGTCAATTTTCATCTCTTGTTACATGAAGAAAATTATGACAAATTCAGGTATTTATTTTGTATACTTGACAACAAATTTACTCCAGCAGTGATTTTTTATATGACAGTATATCAGATAACATTGTATACTATTAAATACTAATGTATATTTGCATACAGAGGCCTAAGATGCTAAATTAGCATCATCAAAAATAGTCTGACATCAGAATATGCAAAAAATTGTTTGTTTATGCAATATGCTGTTTGTAAACAGTTTGCATGAAATATATTTATAGGTGTTACAAGGGTATTTGTGGGTATTTTTTTTGTAAGTATAGAAATATTTGTTATATTTCTTGATGTGCAGAGACTATTTTGAATATTTTCAGCTAATTTTAAGATTAATAATTAGCAGCTGTATTATAGTAGGTTGGTTTTTTATCAGCACCTTGGCAACTAATAATTGTAAGATGTTTATAAATATAATTCTATGTCTCCAAATTACTTTACCGATAGTTAAGCCAATAATGTAATAACAATATGAATAGCATGTATAACAGCCAGGGGTTCCCAAACTTTTCTTGTTTGCTGAGTACCACTCATGGATGCATACTACCTAATACAATACAAGTCAAATTCATCTTACCACATTTTTTCTGTGTTTAAATTAATTTATATCAAAACAAATACTTTGCAAATATTGCATTTTTCAAAAATATCTTGCATATCACATGTAAAGCTCCAACCTACCACAAGTGGGTGGTACATGTACCACAGATTGTGATTCGGGAATTCATGATGTAGAAAATATTGAGTCAGTCCATTGCTATGCTCAGTAGTTGTTTTTTCACCATGCATGTCATTTTGGTGTCCTGAACTATATTTCGAATCTGAGTTGCATAGAAGTGCTTTCAATTATTGCGGCTTGCAAGCTATTGGCTGATAAATAACTATATAATCAAAAGAATTACCTTTTTTTGACACTGTAATCCAATTTTCTATCTGAGATGTATATATTGCTGATACAGGTTTCAGTTAGAAATGATGTCAGCATTATTTCATGTGTGGGTTGGTGGTCATATGGCTTCACCATTTAGTCCTTATGATCCAATATATTTGTCACATTGGGCATTCATGGATTACATCTGGAACCGATGGCAAGAAAATAATCCAATGGGTAAGTTATGTTTGACTTTGATACTTTATTTACTATAGATGTAGATTGCGTGTAAAGGATTGAAGTTTTGATGCCTTGCATGAATAATATAATAAAGTTTTGTGCAAGGAACTATTTTTACTGTCTGTATATATAAAGATCATTTAACAATTCAAATCATTTTTATGTTAGCTAATTTGAATTTTTTTAATATTTTAGGAATTACCAGATTTCCTTCTCAACATCGGTATGTGAGGATGATGCCATTTTTGGCTTCACCAGATGATGTATTGTCATCAGAACTGCAAATGTGTGTTATATACATTCCACCCACGATTGGATCTCCTTGTAATCGAACTAAACAGGTTGGATTGCCACCATTAGGGAGAGATAGTCAAGGACTGGACAGACATGGCTTTGATGACCGAGGTAAATTTATAATGCACAGTTGAATTCAAATCTGATAAACCGAATGACAGATAACACTCATTATTTTCCTGTAATAGCATCTGAAAATCACATACTTTAGTAACTCTTGCTCCACTTCTGCACTAATATATAGCATAATTTGTAGGATTGGATACATTTATAATTTTTTGAACCATAACCGCCTCGAGTAATGCAAGTGAAGTTGAAATGTTTTTAATCAGTTAGGTTAATGCAAGTAGAACAAATGATACACAACTCAATAAAATGCTGTTTTTTTAGCTTTTCTAATACAAAATTTCCACTGATTTTAGATGGACCCAGTCATATATATTTTCATAACTATTTTGATGTGTGAGAAACAATTGTTTCTTTGTAATTTTATGCTTTAGGTTTCGATGTACATGGATTTAATATCAAGGGAATCGATAGATCAGGAAGGCCTGACACTCGTAACCTATATGACAAGTCAGGATATGATGTACAAGGTTACCAACGTTCTGGATTTGACAGCTCTGATTGGGACAGATATAATTTTAATACATATAACTTTAATCGGTAAATTGAGCCAAAGTTTATATATAAAAAAATTTCTAAATCATTATATTATATTTATATTTAATAATATTAAGCCTGTGCTAGAGATGAGAAATGAATTTATTTCTCAATTCTGCCTCGCTACAATTCATTTTAAGATAATTCATCTAAACTTACTTAAACGCAAAGTTAGATAAACTGAAATTTTGAAATAAACTTATAAAACAAGCTTTTTGATTTTTTTAAATTTTGTTTTTAGAGATGGTTTTGACATTGAGAATTTTGATGAGTCAGGCTATGATAGATATGGTTTTGATCGAGATGGTAAAACACCATTTGGATTATTCAGGAATATGTCCTTTGCTCCTGGGTTCGACCAAGGTTATGGAGCATCTTTGTTTGATAGATATGGTTATAATCAATATGGATATGATAAAAATGGCTTTGATCATAAAGGGTAAGATATTCCATTACTACTGGTACTCTTTCTATGATTTTATAATATTTTGCTTCCTAAAAATGAAGCTTAGTTTTTGACTATGACAAGATTATTTGTTACAATTTATCTTAGCAAATGTTATCTTTGTTTATTTGTAATGATGATGGAGAAAAAACTGTTATAAAGTCACTATTTTTTTTTGGCAACTTGCAGCGATTTTACTATTACCATATCATTAGAAATAAAACAATTAAACGCATATTCAACAAATTATTTGTGTTTAGTTAATCATATTATTTAGATTCATTTAAACATTTAATGATAGGAGATTAGTTTTACTTAGTTTTCCAGTTTCTGCAGCATTGACAAGATTCTAATTAATGCTCAATTTGTTAGGTTTGATGCATTTGGATTCAATAATAAAAGATTGGATTTGGATAATTGTGACTATTACTTTTATGGACCTCATTACATGAGATACTTCTACCATGTGAAAGAGCAGCTATCTGTATTAAACAAGGATATGTTGAAGAATATAAAAAGAATTTGTCCACCTATAACTCCTTTACCGGAATTTTGGGCCTCACACATATGGATGGATAAGGTTTGCAATATAATTTATATATTTTAAACTTACTATTGGTATTTTTGGGCTTTTCACATCAACTCTCTGATTTTGAGGACAATGTGTAAATTAAAACAGTTGCCATTGTTTGGAATATCTACTATATTTTCATGGAGTCTTTTTTTGTTCTTTTACTTATATAGGCATAGTATTGTTTTAATTGAGGGCTTTTGAATATATAAAAACAGTTAGATGCATGACCTAAACATTGCTAACAAATATTGGCAATATTAGATGTCATTGGGTCGAAATTTTGAAACTATGTGGAAAGAAGATCATGAAATTGATGAAGCATGGGAACCTCGAAAATCTTCAGTTACAGAAGAACTTCTCTGGTTACCAATCACTCCTGATTGGCAATTCTGCTTTGAGATGAACTGGTTTTCTGGTTGCCCACTAGGTGAGTGTTAATTAGGTATCAAGTTGAGGAATGCATAGAGGTCAAAAATTCTCCTATTTGATATGCTCTTTAGTAGGCTATTTTTCAACAATGATCTCAGTCTATATATATGGTGCTTATGGGAATTAGATTATGATTGAATTTACTGTACTAATAGTTCAGTGTTTTCTAAAGATTGTTGCTCGAATGTTTAATTACTTCATTAGGTAGCAAATGTAATGATGCTTAGAAACAGTCACAATTTTGTAATTTATTATTTTCCATGTTAGGAACACAGCTTCTTGATTGTAAAGAAGATAAATGTGCTCGGTCATCATGTGCAAGTCATCCAACTGCACAATGCAGAATGAAAAACTGTGGAGCATGTTACCCAGAATTTTACAATGGAAAAACGGGCGAAATATATCAGTGCTATGGTAAGAGATATTGATTTTATTTTGTTTGCGAAATTTGTAATAGTATTTTTGCAAATATTGACTGTAAAATTACTAAACTCATGATTCAATTTTTACCATCATCTTCCAAGGTTGTGTATCAAATAGTGGTGAAACACAGAATGAAGGATCAACATGGCATGATGGTTGTGACACATGTGTTTGTCAAGCAGGTCTAATTTCCTGTTCACCAATGGCTTGTCCTTCTCATGCTTGCACTCATCCTGCTCCTGGACAAGATGGTTGTTGTGATGTTTGTGATAGTAAGTACGAATTTACATTTTTGTTTTGACTTCCATTAAAGTTCATATTTCAATTTATAGATGCATGAAAATTTTAAAATCTGAAATGTTTGTTGCATTTATCATAGCACCTATGGTATTTGACTTGTGCTTTTAATATTTTGCATATAGTTGTTTATTTTACACAAAAATCAGCTTTGATAAATCAAAACGCAGCAATAATAAACACAAATCAACTATTTTCAGACTGTGAATATGAAAATAGAATATACCGAAATGGAATAACATTCAAACCCAATGAGTGTCAGTCATGTGAATGTATTGATGGATCAGTCATGTGTCATGATACTGTTACAAACTGTGAACCTGTCAAATGTGCACAACCTGTCAAACTTCCTGGGGAATGCTGTCCTACATGTTCTACAGAATGTCGAGAACACAAAGCTTTGGAATCCTGGGCAATGGATAAATGTCACAACTGCAGTTGTGTAGTAAGCCTTAATATCTATGGATAATATGATGATACACTGATAACATGTACTTCAAAATCCTAATATTGCATTGTTATCTTAAACATAGTCTTGACTAGTTTAAAAAATAAGTTTACAAAACTTATCATCTGTTTTCTCTGAGCCAATATGTATAATTTATGTGCATAACAATATGGGGCTGTACGATTTTATCTTTTCGTTTCGGTTCTTGATCGTGATTGAAAAGCAAAAAAATTATTATATTGATTAACTTGGTGTAATGCATTTTAGGCGGATAGAATCATTTGCTCTCGAAATCAATGTCCTGTGCTTCAGTGCAGTCACCCGCGAACTGGTGCAGGAGATTGTTGTCCAAAATGTATGGGTTGTGAATATAAAGGAAAAAATTATCGTCATCAACAAAACTTCATGATTGATTCATGCAGTCAATGTAAATGTCGGGTGAATACATTTTCTTTATTTAAATTAATCTAGTTTTTACAGTAATTATCAATCGTGTTGTTCATGGCTTGGAGAATTAACATATATGTATATATATATATATATATGACTTGAAAACAGTACTCGAAACATTTTTAGTTTGGAAATGTCATGTGCACAACACAACAATGCCCACCACTTAATTGTAAACATAAGGAGAAGCCTCCTGGTTCTTGTTGCTTGAGATGTAGAAAAGGTGAGTTTGTATTCCTGTTTCTAATGTTGAAGATATATTATGACATCATATTGCATGACATTTTGTCAGTATGCGAATGTATTTTACATGTGGTATTCATTAAGTTTGTTTATGACTAACTTTTTACCAGCTTGAATTTTTGCATTACTGCATGTTTATTTCGATTTATAATTTGGAATGATTCATATAAACAGGATAGGATATATTTTGCTTCAGTATTATCATTTACCGGTATATCACTGAAATATGTGGTTGGGTGTTGAATCAATTTCTAGTATGTTGATATATCATTATAATACAGTTAGCTTGCTACAACTGTGAATGACTGACAGCATAATTTATTTCATCATTTACTAACTCACACATAGGTATAAACTTTCCAGATTCTCATTCTGAACTCACTCTAGTTTTTCGTAACAAAGCAAGAACTAATGAAACTAAAATCAATGACTTCACACTCAACTCGGTTTTGAAGTCTGAGGAAAATAACAAAACTAGATTTGATCATAATCCGAAAACATATGTGGATGAATTGGATTCAAATAGTCTGACTATTCCTGAATATGATTATCAATATGAAGAATATGATTATAATGAGTTGGATGGTTTTAAAAGTGAAACTGATGAAGAATACAAAGATCCTCAATCAGTTTATCAAGAATATTTAAAATCTATTGAAAACATCAAATTACAAGTTGAAAATATTTCGGAGAAAAAGTTAGACCAGAGAAAAATCATTACTAACAATTCTTCATTAGTGAATATTACTGATGAAAGGAACGAATATACAGATGCTGAAGAATCTATCTCTAGTAATTTTAGCTACTATTATGATTATGACTATGATTTTGATGAGTCACTTTTAGAAACCGATATTTTGAGTAAGATGGATTTGAATCTGGATGATTTGCTCTCTTCAGAGCATGAACCAATAAATCTTGAGGATTTTGATGACGATGCTCTATCAAAGACATTGATGAAAAATGAAGCAGAAAGCAAAACATTTCTGGCAAAACCCGAGGAAGTAGATGTATTATATAGTAAAACCAACCAACGCATCGAGTTTGATTTTATTAATGAAGAATATCAACAAGACATGCCTGATCATATACCCAGGTCAAATCACAAAAGCAAGCATCATTCGCACAAAGTAAAGAATAATCGAAAGTTCAGAAAGAAATCTCATGATAAACCCTCCTTTAAAAAAAGTAGCAATGATCAAGATTTAACTTCAAACAAAGACAAAGATAAAACTTCAACAGAACACATATATGATCATGATGATGAAATATATAATATTGAAAGTGATATCATTTATGCCGATGGTTATGATTTTGAAAGTGATTATACCACAGATGAAGTTACAAATTTAACTTAGGAAATACAATATTATCATAAAAAATTATTATTGGAAGCTATCTTGAATGGCTTCTATTTCTGGTCATATGGTGAAGGCCATGGTATTGTGAATACCATTAAACAATAGTATTTTGTCATACTTCAGTATTATGATTCGACATTTTTAAAATCACCTACCGTAATTGGAGCATTCACGTTATGAACTGTGTCATGACTTGTTAGCAAAACAACACATTTTAAGCAATCTGTAAATGTATTTTGTAAGTTTTGAGGCTGAATTCTAAATAATTATGTGACTTAAATTAAGATATGCATTAATATATCATGTACAAACTGACCAAATTATAACGAATAACAAATTCAGATTTAATCACATACAATTAGACTACTAACCACCTTACCACCATACTTACCACTATTAACTTCCTCGGCCTATGGTGTGTATAGGATTGATCTTTTCCTCAGATAGTTTAATAATAATTTGCAATGCTTCAGCTATTTCGTTTTGTTTAGTCTTTATTATGTTCTAATTTTTTGTCCTATATCTATTGTTCATATATTGTTGAATTAGGTGTCATGCTCTCGTTCATGTCTTGCCCATATAGCACTCAGGTGTTCCAATTTTGAGTAATTTATATACGAGTACAACTTGAGAAGGGTTGAATAAAATCAATTTATGTCATCTTTTATTTTTTGGTATTTGCACTATAATATTGTTTTTTTATCAATAAAACTATGTACAGCAATATAATATTATTTATAGCATATCTATCTGTATTGTTCAAAATACTAATAGACTATGGGATTGTTATGACAGGTCGTACTCAAGTTAGAAATATTCTGCAGATATAGGATTTTGTAAATTATAGATGTTACATGGTCCTGAAAAGGTATTTTTAGAATGTTGGATGATATTCTTTTTTGGTTGAATTTTAAATGACTTTTAAAATCGTTCTCAGTTGAATTTTTTTTCTTTTCTTTCTGCATCATTCTCGTAATGTGGTGTGCCAATTTTGCATGGATGATGCATGTGTGCTCAAAAAAAAACGTCTTTCTAATCATTCATTGAACCATATATTCTGTTGACTGACTTAACTTTTAATAAAGTGAGATAGTGAGATTGAAAAACTCAAAATTTGAGATTGAAGGACCAGAGCTTGTAATAAGACTAATACCCATGTCCCATATCTTTGGTTGTTATATCTTTTTAAATTTTGTAAGTTATTGTGCATCCTCTTGCATGTACATTGATTCTACAGTTTTGCATTTCACAAGTTTTTAAAATATTTTGATTTCCAATTTTTCAGCTTAATCAGTTCCTGCAAAAATTGAATTTTTGTAATATCTTTTCTTCTGTATGCATGATTTAATTTTGTTTGTAATCGTAACACACATTTTTTTTTTTTAATCATATTCGTGTTGCATCGATGTATGATTGATGACAACCAAAAGGTTGACCGTCAGACAGACTTCTGTGGAAGTGAAGATAATGCCGAAATTCTTTTTGTAATCTAAAACTTTTTTCACGCTAAACATTATTCTGAGATTTGGAAGTTAAAAATTCAAAACTCTGTGCTAATATTTCAAAAATTCAATATTTTTGAAGTATCCAATAGTTGAATTTTTTTTATTGAAATTATTCATCAATTAAAGCAGAAATCATTATGACTTCACCTTTCCAAAACCTAGTGAGGTTTCACTGTTGATTCTTCTTTTGAATTCTGATTTTCTCCTTTCTTAAAACCTGCATGACTGCTTTGCTATGGTGTAACATCTTTTTTATAGGTTGTGAGTATGAAGGTATTTTTTATGACAATGGCGTATCATTCAAGACTCAAAACAACCCATGTCTAAACTGTACATGTCTGGTGAGTTTTTTGCTTAATAAATGGTTATTTTAGATATCAATCTTATTCCTCACAGTAAATTTGTTTCTCAATTATATTTTGGGCAAATGTTTATTGAGGCCCTAAATTATTTTCTCATTTCAACCCTTGAATAATATCATATGTTAGGTTTTGTTTAGTATTCTTTACAATGAAATTAATACAGAATAGTCAACTGTTTTCTTTTAAATCTTTCCACACAAACGTTAGCTATTTATTCTAATTTTAGCTATATTTATATAAAAGATAATAAAATTATATATATCACAATGTTGACATACTGACACATTCATCACAAATCTAGAATTGCCTGGTTTGTATGTAATTACAATGGAAATTTCAAGCACTTACAATATTTACATGTGCCATTTATTTTGCTATCTATATTCAATGATTCATTTTCATGTTTTAATTAAAAATGGTATACCAATAAATTTGTTTGATTGAAGTCATGGTATCTGTATTCACTCTCTGTAGTACTACAAAGAGTGGAAGAGTGATTTTCATGAAGCAGCAAAATATTGAAAAATGATATTTGTTAGACAAACTTGCAATTGAAGTAATTTTTAAATAAGATTTCATTTATTTATGCATGAAAAAATTATCTTATTGGGTTTTAATTAAGCATGCATCTAACTTATATGCCAGAATGGACAACCAAGTTGCATTCGACAGACCTGTGAAAGAGTTTCTTGTTCAAGGCCAGTTGTTCCTGAAGGGGAATGTTGCCCACGCTGTGCAACTTGTCAAGTGGGTTCAACAGTCTTCAGTGAAGGGCAAATGTGGACAAGTAGAGATCGATGTAAAAAATGTGTTTGTCAGGTGTATATATATATGGATTTATTTCAATTTAACTACATGTTTTATTTTGCTAACAATACCGGAATTTGGCAATATTAATATAATATCTCAAAGATGATGCTATAATAATATTGGTAATCTTGAACTTGCAGAATTACCAATCATTGAAAAGTGTTTCTATATATAAAGAGAAAGGGGATAAGAAAGAGTAATAAAATTAGAATAAATTCGAACATTTTTGTATAAATACTTCACTTTTAATATCGCCCATTCTGATGAAACAAATTTCTGAAGAAAGCAATCTTAAATCTATGAATATTCCATTTATTCATCAATTTTTTCGTGCCTGATTTAGTTGGTTAATATCCCTCATTCTAAAATTAATTGATTTCTAGGCTGGTGAACAAATATGTAGAAAAATCATTCCTTGCCGAAGTGATTGCTCTAATGGAGTTGTTCATAGAGGCCAGTGTTGTCCAGATTGCTCTCAGTGTTCGTATCATGGAAAGATTTTTCAACATTTGGAACCATTCAGTGATCCATATGATGCATGCCAAAGATGCTCATGCCAGGTTGAATGTTTTGTCATAATACTACTAAAAGTATAATGTTGCTGAAATGTCAATTCAACTTCGATGGTGTTTCAGTTAAATAGGCTATGTGTAAAATTTAGCAATAATCCCATATACCGTATATGCTCGTTTTAACGCCCGATCTTGATTAAGGGCCCGTTTGAATAGCCGCCCGTGTGGACAGAACATAAAAATAAATAGGGGCCGGTGTTCGAATACCCGCCTCGATGTAAAAGCTGATTTTTCAGTGGTGGAGACTGGAGAACAATAAGCGCTTTTGTCACAACGCTGTTGAATTTTAAGCGCTAGTAGATAACACTCACGCCTTAGGCATCAAATTACATAACAGATAGCATTGATTACGTAACACCGTGGTTCTCAAACTGGGCGTCGCGACGCCTAAGTGAGACGTTTCAATATTGATAGGGCGTCGCAAAACTTTTCTTCTTTTGCGGATTTGTACCTGCGGCACATAGAAAAAGTCAAAATTTTTGTTATTCTCGTTTAAATCATACTTGAGAACTGGGAATGACAATATACAGTATTAATTATTGTAACGATCGATCTTATCTATTTAGATATGTTTTTTTTTAAATTTTTGTGTATAATTTACTTTAAAAATAACAAGCGCCCATGCTTGAATTAGGGCCGCTTTGAATAAGGGCCCGGTTAGTGAGTTTGGTTAAAAAAATATGGGCCCGGGCTACAAAACGAGCAAATACGGTATGTCAAATTTTATTAATCATATCCTAATTCTCATTTTTAGAGTGGAAATGTGATATGTTCAACGACTGTATGTCCAGAAGTGACATGTAGAGTTTTAGAGACGCCTGTTGGAGAATGTTGTCCTCAGTGCAAGTCTTGTGTATATGAAGGAGCATTGAGAGAGCATGGTTCATCTTGGAAAATTTCTCAAGATCCTTGTACAACCTGCTCATGTGTAGTAAGTGCAGTTAAATTCAAATGTTGAACATTATCATGACCTCTTAAAAGAAAATTATCCATTGCTATATGAGTAATAATGCACTCCTCGTGTTAGACAATCTATTTTCATATCAAATTGATATCAGGAATTCAATATTCTTTGCTTTCTAAATTGTGTTTTTTATATTCCTTGCTCTATGTTGTACTAATCTCGAACGCAATAATTTGATTAAAATATTCCCTAAATTGTACTATTGCACTCTGCACTAATGTGGCTATAATATTCCCCAAATTCCTACTATAATTTGGCATAAATTAAAATTTGTTCTTACTAACATGCGTTGCCACTGCCCTAGTTTTAGTACCAGATATGCTGAAATGAAACTCAGTTATAACAACCCAAAATTTTGCAAATCAGAAATATATTTTAAGCAGTCTCTAAATATTCTCATCATGCAATGTATAACATGCTGAAATTTTTAAATGAGTTTCTCCAAAAGTGGATCATCAACGTTGTTTACACATAGCATTAGCAATCACATATTACAAAGCTTGTGTAATTTCTTAGAAGATAACTAAAGGTTTATTTTTTTTACAACAGGAAGGCACAATTGATTGTTTTGATGAGTATTGTCCTGCTGCAAGATGTGATTATCCAAGTACTCCTCCGGGAACTTGTTGTCCAACATGTAATGGCTGTTCATATCGTGGCCAAAACTATGATAATGGAGAAATGGCAGAACCAGAAAGTTCTTGCTCAACATGTCAATGCATGGTATAGATTTTATAAGTTTTCATACTTCAAATGTTTTAGAAACTGATCTTGATGAATTTGCATAAATTAAATGCATGCACCTCCTCAGTAAAGTTAGCTCTATGCATACTTGAACCTCACAAACCCAAATGCAAGAGATTGATGCTTAAGAATTGCTATTATTATCAAACTCATTCCAACAGAATATTTGAAATACCAGAAATAATATGTTAGCTTTGTTTTTCAGAAAGGAAATGTCATTTGTCGAGAGAACCCGTGTCCAAGCATACAGTGCAGGAATCCAGTGAAAAAATTGGGCGATTGTTGTCCTAGGTATGATGGAAATGATTTTATAATTGATTTTTTTCAACCAATTCAATTGAATGAACAAATTATTTGTGTTCTATTTAGTTGTGCAACATGTGAATATGATGGACAAACTTATGATGATGAAGCTGTATTTGTACCAGTGAGAGACCCATGTCGAAATTGCACTTGTATGGTTGGTATCGCTCTCACTATTTTTATTCCCCTAATGGCCTGTTTCTGTCAATTGACATTCCAATGTTTATGGAAAAATTAATCAGTAAAAATTGAGTAGACTCAATATATTTATTTTGCTTCACAAGATTGTATGTTGTGTCAATATATTTCTCTCCATCTTAAAGTAAGTGTCTTATGATACTTATCATTATTTTTGGAGAAAAGGGTGAGAGGAATTTTTAACTCTGATATGTAAAACTTTTTACCTGAATAAGTAAGTTTAAAAATTATTGAATATTAATAAGTTGATTTTTTTAACAAATTATTATTCATATTGATAAGAACAGTATATAAAACAAAACTAATTCAGAGATCATATTTAAGGGGGGTCGAGTGAACTGTGACAGACTTGACTTGAGCTGTAAAAGAATGTTGTGTTCGCATCCTGGCAGAACTCGAAGTCAGTGTTGTCTTAGCTGTGACTCATGTGAATATGAAAGAAGAAACTACAATAATGGAACAACTTTCACGCCAAGCAGTTCTTCACCATGCTTGACTTGCACTTGCCTTGTAAGCAAAAACTGTAGTGCTTTAAAGTTCAACTAGGCGAGAATTATTTACTATTCGCATTATGTACTATTCAAAAAATCTTTGAACAAAGAATGAGCCCCTTTCCATTCTCGAGAAGTATACTTTTCATGTTGCTATATTTTTGTTCATTTTAGATATTTTTTCTGCTGTTTGCTATATAAAAGAGTTTTCAATGTGCTATCAAATTTAAAATGTTATTTGTATGAGATTTTCCAATTTTTGTGAGCCATTGGAAGAACATCGATTTGAAATATGTGAACCATTTAACAAATTTCCTAATATACATTATACCTTTTGAATTTGCAAAAGCATCCAAAGCGTTAATGTTTCTTCTTTTAGTTAGATTACTCTTAGATACAGCATTAATCATTATCCAATATGTTTCAGTCTGGCACCGTCACATGTGAAATGAAGAAATGTTCATCTATTTCCTGTACAAATCCAGTTCGTAAACCTGGATCTTGTTGTTCAACTTGCGAAGGTTGGTTGTTTGTTTTATTTTAATAAATTTTTGCAGTGTCAGAAGCAAGCTTATTATTATGTATGTGGTCACAAAAAATTGGTCATTGTCATCATATTTACATCTTGGAAGATAATCATGGGCTCAATTTTGTTTTATGGATTATAATTACTGTATAAAAAGTGTAACGACCACAATTCCAGTCATATTGTGCAAGAATACATTATATTTTTGTTCAAAATAATTAACTTATAAACAAGATATTTTATAATCCTATATATATATATATATATATATATACATACAGTGATACCTCAGTAGTCGAACATAATGCTGTTTGACTACTGATTTGTTCCAGTACCAAAACTTTTTTTGTCATTAGAAACATTGGTGATTATTTTAATGCATTCTTAGGGATTCCGAACCACCCAAAATGTTAATAAAATGTGTACCTAAACAACAATAATTTTTGAATATGTACATAACTCAATTTAAATATTATAAAGATATAAAAATATATAAAGCGGCGAAAAAAGAGAAAAAGCACTAAATCCCCAAAACATTTCAACATGTGTTATCCCGTTAACTTCATGACTAGAACTAATGCTTGTTGAATGATCGAGAGGCAGCCAAGATGCACAGTTTGGATGGCTTCATCTCTCTTGGCCACATGCTCTGTTCAGTGTTTGCGATTTGAAATTTCATTTGAGTACTGCAGCATTTTTGATACACTTATTTTTGTTGACTGCCGAATTTTTCGAGTTTTGAGTCGTTCGACTATCAAGGTATCACTGTATATATATGCGAAAGATAGAAAAAGGATAAGCAAATGAATTCCATATTACATTAGTATTCTATTCTATCATTATACAGATTGTGTTACAAATGGAAGAAGGTATAGCAATGGTGAGAGATGGAAATCAGATTCATGTACTAACTGTGAATGCTCATTCGGAAGTGTTCAATGTCATCCTGTTTCTTGTTCCACTGTTTCGTGTTCTCATCCTTTCAAGGTAATATTTTGCATATGGGAATAAAAGAAAAATGAGAACCTTCATATTATCTGTAAAAAAAATAATAAAGATAATAAAGTTGACATTAAATTTCGATTTTATTAACAAACAGCCACCAAATCGATGTTGTCCCACTTGCAACAAATGCTTATATAATGGTGAGACCTATTCAGATG
Source organism: Styela clava (assembly GCF_964204865.1). Lineage (NCBI taxonomy): Eukaryota > Metazoa > Chordata > Ascidiacea > Stolidobranchia > Styelidae > Styela > Styela clava. Next base: position 1,575,405 of record NC_135255.1, read on the forward strand.
GACAGGAATTTCATAGTCTTACAGATCGTTGCCATAAATGTACATGTATGGTAAGTATCTGGTATATATTTCTTCTTGATAGATATGAGAAAATATACCTCACAAATTTATTAATATTGTAGGACTGAGACTGATCTCTGACAGTACCTTTTTTTTAAAAAAGTCAGGTACTGTATCATGTATCAGACGAAGTTGTCCTGAACTAGAATGTGAAAATCAAGTGTTGCTCACTGGAGCTTGCTGTCGTTCATGCTCTTTGGACTGTGAATTGCTGGGTATCTCGATATTGAATGGTCAAAGCGTGGAACACCCAAGGGAAAATTGCAAACAATGCACATGCACTGGTGAGTTGAAAAAGGTTTTGAATGAGCATGATAAATGGAAAGTATTGAATGAAGAGAGATACCAGGGAATGGTAGCTGGATTTTTTTATGCTCCCGTAGGATGTGAACTAAGATGGCGGACACCTGAACATAGTATGTGTACCAGGTTAGGGTTAGGCCATAATTTTATTCCAATTTTCCTTATTTTAGTTCTATTACAAGTTCGAGGACTAGCCAAGTGACTCTCTTAGTATTTGTACCTGAAATTATGGCCTAACCCTGACCTGGTACACATACTACTTGGTTCACATATGGGAGTACCTATTTTTTTAATGTAAAAAATCAAGTGAAGATCAGTTCACACTCTAATAAAGCTTACCATAATCTTTCTCTTTGTTGCTTTTGTTAGAATATAAGTAATCTAGAATCTATATGCTGCTGCTTTGTGTTAGAAATAAGCTATGATCAGTTAGATATTAGCTTCATTGGTAGTTTTAGCTACACTATTTTATAAGAATCAGTATAGCCCAAATAATATGTGATTCTTATGTTTAAAAAACACATATTAAATAGTTAGGAACCTTTTTATTATTTCGCTAGTGATCCCGCACTTTCATATTGCTCATTTAAGTATGCCATTATCTTATTCATAGTATTTTATTCAATATTTATGTGGTATGCCTTTTATAATATAAAATTTTCAAAAATCATCCAGATGGAACTGTAAAATGCAGAAGACATCGATGTACTAGAGATGTTGGTTGCTCTCATCCTTCAACAATTCCTGGTGGATGTTGCAGAGATGCATGTGGTGATTGTAAATACCGTGGCAGCATTGTAAGAAATGGAGAAAGTGTTCGACAAACTACCGATTTTTGTAGAATATGCACCTGTAATGTGAGTATATTCTGAACTTGTGTGTATGATGTATTCGCATGAATCAAATATTAGTAAAACAAATCAAAAGTATTAACTATATATTTTGTGGAATAAATATGCTATGTTAATCATACGAATATGATTTTGGTCAATAATCTTGGCATCATCTGCCACTTATAAAACCTAAAACACAAGATTTTATCACACAATATACCAATACCCTTTGTAAGTAAAAAACTTGTGATAACTTTCTTCTTCAATAATTTTGTCATTCAGGATGGGAATATTGTTTGTATTCGGGAAAGATGCAAAGCACCAACTTGTGAAAACCCTAACAAACCCGATGGAAAGTGTTGTTTGGAATGTCCTGGTCTTCTGAGGTAATATTTTAAAAAATTATATTTTTGTGCTGTTGTTTTCGATGAGTTGTATCATGTTTAATTAATTTTTTGATGATTGTGAATTTCATGCTTCAATACTTATTTTAATGCAAAGATACTGCAAAAGTTTTTTTTGCTGATAGATTCAAAACTGCCATATAAGTATAATAATATGATGTGATTATAGCCTTATTTTTTATCAAAAAAAAAAAAAGCAATAGCAATTATGGAAGCTCAGCATTGGCTGTCAGGCTCTCAGTATTATTGGGTGACATATCTTTGTTTCATAAAAAGTATTTCATTCATTTTTATAGGAGTTGCCAGTTCAGGGGTGAAGAAATGTTGCATGGGAAACAATTCAAACATGGATGCCAAGTATGCAGTTGCTCTGATGGTGTAATTTCTTGTCGACCTGTAAAATGTTCATCAGTATCATGCGCTATGCCTGTTAGAGTTGGGTGTTGTTTTTCATGCAATCATGGTAGGTGTCTTTTGCATAGTTCAAATTGCCTCAAACTGTATAGTGATAATTTTTCATTTTAAATCAAACACTAAATAAAATAAAATAAATTTCAGGCTGTTACATTGATGGTGTCAAATACAAAAACAATCAAGTAGTTAAAAAACAAAATGGAGGTTTATGTAATGAATGTCAGTGCATGGATGGTGATGTCACATGTAAAAAAAGAAAATGTGAACCAGTCGATTGTACGCATCCGAGTGATGATGAATGTTGCCCTACATGCAATGGTGATGTTTTTATGGGTTGTTGACTTGTATAATATTTATTTTATTTGTGACGCCCAATTTACAAAAGAAATTTGAATATTATTCATTTTTCGTTTCATATTATTTCAGTAAGCTTAGGCTCAATATAATCCAATTTATGTGAGTGATATTTTTGCAAGTGTTACATGAAAAATGTAAGCATCCAGTAGACATGGGCCAATCATTTCAAAAAAGTTTTTGTTTATTTTTAAATATTGTGGAGGTATTTCACAATTTATGGATTTTCATTACGTATAGCTGCAGTTTCAATATTTTATCTATAGAATGCAAACTAGTTGAAATTCAGACCCATTACGGTATGTTGTGCGTATATCGTTTGACTAAACTGTTTGACTGTCACATTCTCAAGGATCTGATATTTGCACCTGCTTGCCACATAACCACATAACTTATGTATTTACAGGATGTAGGTATGGTGAAAATAATTATGATGATGGAACATCATTTCAAGATCCTGATGATAAATGTAATATTTGTACATGTGATGAGGGCAGTATTCATTGCACACAGAAGCAGTGTCGAATTCCATGCACTCATCCTCTAGATCCGGATGTAATATATTTTGTTTTATTAAATAATTGATGACTTTATACAAGCTTTGTGCATGAAGCCAGTGAAACATATGATGCTACTGAGAATGACCATTATCAATCTTTCAACCATCTTTAATTATTACATATTGATTGGCTGACTTGGATTGAAGAGGATATCTTAGACTGTGATATCCAAATAGTTAAGCAATCACTCCTTATTTATCCAAGTGGATAACATTCCCGATCCCCTGGTCCTTTAGTATTATTGAATTTTATGCTTAGAATAAATTTTATAAAAAATTAGGTTAGATTAGATGAAATTGAATGATTTGACAATCCTAATTCATCTAAATCTCAATGATATTTTCGTTTTAAGGATTCATCATGTTGTCCTAAATGTGGTGAAGATTGCCTACTCGATGAAAAACTATACAAACAAACTGATGGAATGTTTATTTTGCCAAGTGACAAACATGGATGCAGATTATGTGTATGCGATGCTGGATCAATTGTGTGCAAAGACAAACCTTGTCCTAAAGTGAATTGCAGGTGAATGATGCATTCTTTCCAAAATTTCTCCCAAGGGTTTTCATGTACTTCCATTGAAAACAATGCTGCATACACATTGATTTTTGTGATCAGTCATAAACAAGGTCAGCTTAACAAAATTTGCTTACTCAAGGTGTGGCTTTGTTTGAATTAAAATGGCAATCTATCGTTCAAACAGGAATCCGGTTGTTAACGAATGTGGTTGTCCAATTTGCACTGGTTGCTTATATAATGGAATATCTCGCAGTAACAAGGAAACTTTTGCTAATCCAGAAAATGAAAAATGCTCTGACTGCTATTGTTCAGTAAGTATGAATGTTTTTTTTTTGGTCGAGATAAACTTTTGTGAAACACTGTTGGAACAAAGCTTTACAAACTCAACAGATAAAACAATTGCATTTCATTAAAATTTGATGGAAATTGAATTTAAATTACAACCTTAAATGATTGTTTTGAAATGGAAATATTGGTTAAGTTAATTTATTTTGAGATCTCCAATTTTTGCTATATTAATAGAAGTGGACTAATTACACAAATCAACATCTAACTAAATTGTTATTTAGAATGGAAACGTTATTTGTGGCAAACGATCTTGTCCTGTATCATCATGCACACATCCAGTAAAAGATGATTGTGATTGTCCACATTGTGATAAGTGCTTATATGGAAGTGTTACTTATAATCATGGTGATGTGTTTGGTGATTTGGAAGACAGATGCAACTCATGTGAATGTCAGGTATGGGATAAGCATCCATTTTCCACCCCAAAAAACATTTAAAGAGTCAGTTGCATATTGTAAACCACAACACACAAGCTGTGTCTATAAAGCTTTTGTTGTTGGTTGTCTTTAATTATATTGACTACTAAATGGTTTAATAAACAGTTTTTGAAATACATCTTGAATACAATTTTTTACATGACAGGATGGTAATGTAGTTTGTGAAAGTCAAACATGTGCTGCTGTATCCTGTACACATCCCTCCACGAATGAATGTGGATGCAGAACATGTGCTAGTTGCAGTTATGGTGGAGTCGATCATGAAGAACAAGACAGATTTACCGACCCTGCTAACAAATGTAATGAGTGTGTGTGTCAGGTGAGAACATTTATTGGTTAAATCATGTTGAATATTTAAATTAGGCACGTCCAGATACCCACAGTGTTTTTGTTTGACCTCTTGTTTCATGACAATATAATAGATATAAGCAGAATTCAATATGATGATTAGATGGTAACATATTTTTATTATCATTTATTAGTGGTATACAACTTTTCTAGTTTGTTTTTGAGTGTGTGTTGCTTTTTTGTTTATGTTGTATAAATTATTTTCAAAAATCAATAATAATTTTAATAAACTTTAATAATTCATTTTATTGGCATTTCACTTTATTTATTAGTCAGGAACTGTTACCTGTACCAGAGTGCGATGTGAACCAACACCATGTGCTAATCCAATATTGTCTGATGGTGAATGTTGTGCAAAATGCCTTGGTACTTGCCACGTGGAAGGACAAACATATGAAGATGGTGCAACTTTCACATTAGATTCAGATCCATGTTCAAAATGCTCGTGTTCTGTAAGCATCATAACTAAAATATAGATATTAAGTATCATAATATAAATATATAGATATAATTTACTTATTTAAGTTACAGTGAAATGAGTTATTGCAGAAACAGATGTTACCTTAAAATAAATTTCTCTTATAGTTTAATCAGATTCTTTTTATTTAATACATTTTATATATAATGAAAATATTTAATTCCTGAAATATTCATTTTTAAAATTTTGTTATGTAATTATCAAATGATATATTGAAATATTAAAATTGAGTTCGAATACATTTCCATGTTCAAATATTTTTAAATTTCTATGACATCTTAATGTTTTGACTTGTAGTTTGGTAAACATTTGAAACAAATAAAAAGTTATCACACGTTTGTTCCAAATGAGGTTTCATACGAACAACCACATATTTGATATTGATTGTGGTTTGAAGAAGCAAGATCTTTCAACACAGTTTATTCAATTTAAAACTAATTTTTTTAAAACTATAATTCAATTTTTCTTATCATTTTCTAATCCCTTCATTTAAGCAACAATAGCCTTATTACTGAGGGCTACACTTCGAAATTTATAGCTATATTTAAAATGTATATCGGTAGCAATGCTCGACCTTTTTGCTATTTCTTTTTGTTTTAGTCCGGAAATATAAGATGTGTCAGACAGAGATGTGATGTTAGATGTGTAAATCCTGTTGCCCAATCTCAATGTTGTCCAGATTGTAGTGCATGTTTGTATCAGGTACATAAATATTTGGAATGGTTTTTTATACAGAATTGCAATATATCAGTACATTCTTCTTATGAATGTTGCAAACCAGTTTTTTTACATGTACCCAAAATGATATCAACATTTCAATATCTAATCAAAAACAACAAGGTCATGCATCATTTCAATATATGTACCATTCCTTTTTGTGTCGTCAAATTTTGTTCAATTTTTAAATTTACTCAAGCATATTAATTGAATTATAAATATTCTGGTTATGTGAGTTACCAAAATACACCAATTTGTTTGATATCAATTTGATAAAATAATTGAAAACCAAATTTTAATTTGCATATAGTTCAATATATCGATGAGGTTGAGTGTTGTTTTTCAGGTATTATATCAATATTGCAGTGGATAGTGAATTTTTACCATTGCCACCTTTGACTTTTAGGGAATTAGACGCGAAGAAGGTGAGTTTTTCATTCCGAAAGATAACAATTGTAAACAATGTTCGTGTCACCGTGGTAATATCATTTGTAAATTCAAGGAATGTCCCAAACCTGCTTGTGATAATCCACAACCAGTAAGGGGAAGCTGCTGCCCAACATGTCCTCAACAACAAACGAGTGGTAAGTTATGGATAAAGCAATTGTAAAAATATATCTTACACTAGGCTGCAGGTTCTCTACTATTAGATGTCATGAGGTCTTAAATGATTACTTTGCAAATGTCGGGGAAGGTGATAAGACTCTCAGTCATATGACAAAACACAGTCCCTCCTTTCAGTTAACAGTTCAGGATGAGTATGGGATTGTTAACCAGTTCCAAATGCATGCACTTGTATGGTGGAGACAGATCAGACTGTTTGTAGCGTAAGAAGCAGTAAGGTTTCATAAACAAATGACCGAATATGATTGTTTTTCTGAGACTATTATTAATTTTTCATTGTAGAATGTGTAGTGGATGGTAAGTCACAAAAACCGGGAACAAAATGGATTCAAGATGATTATGATGGTATATGTCAAGAATGTACATGTTTGGAAAGTGGAACAACAGTAAATTGTTTATTATATTACGTCTATAAATTGGGTAAAATTCATACATTAAATTAGTTCACAGATGAAATATTTTTTTAATATAAGATACTGCAACGCCTCTTTTATTTTTAAGTTTACTGCATTAGGGAGATATCGAAAGAAATTGGCATTGCTCTGATGTAAACACGAAAGACATTGAGGACAATAACTATAGCCAATTTTTAATATGTCAACTTAATTCAGAAAATGTGGTAATGCAAATGATAATCTATAGAATGCAATTGGATTCATTAATTTTACAATCAATTACATTGAATACATAGCATGCCACTTTTTGGACAAGCAACAAAAAATCTAATGATCACACACATACAACACATATGTGAAATTGTATTTCTATTACTGTATATTAAGTTTGTTGGGGTCACTCAATTATAATATTCAAAACACAAACCATTCCTCTTCATTGAAGTAATTTTATTTAAAATTTGAATATCTTATTGTCTCTTGGTTGGTTAACCCAACAGTTCTTATCAGCCCTTAAATTTTTAAGCCATACTGTAATGTAGCACCCTTAATTATAAATAGTAACTTGATTAAACATATATTATAATATGAGACCGTGATTAAGATTTAACATCCTGGTCTAGAATATGATGAGCATATTTTTTAAAATCCCAGCTGATTGTACTCTTTGTAATTCTCCTATAGATATTAATGATTGTTAAATATTATTTTTCTATCCTTTTATCAGTCATGCTCGGCAGAAAATTGTGGAGATCATTGTTCCCACCCAGTACCTCGACTCGACAGCTGCTGTCCATCATGTGCTGGTCCATGCTATTATAACAACCATACATATAACAGTGGAACGATGTTTCATCCAAATGAATGCAAGGATTGCTTATGCACTGGTGGAAATGTGAATTGCGTAATGAAATCTTGTCCAACACTCACTTGCCCTGCCAGTAAACAGGTTACCTATGTTGCTTTTATTATCCAGTAAATCTAGATCTAGTAAAAAATAGTTGTTAAATTGAATAAACCTTTTTACTATAAATTTAGATTAAAAAATCTGGAGATTGCTGCACCCGTTGTAAGAGCTGTGTTATGGGTGGAAAAATCCATTCTGATCATGACTCTTGGACTTTACCAGAAGATCCTTGTCAAGAATGTCAATGTTTAAATGGTGTAGTGACTTGTGCTCAAATTCAATGCCTTCAACCATGTAGAATGATGATCACTATCCCCGGACAATGCTGTCCTGTTTGTGCAGGATGCTTTTACAATAACAAGGTACTTTTATAATTTTCAAAAATTGGGTCATGTAGTATTTTGTGACAAGAACCGGTAGTAGATTTGAAAGTCCTAGTTGAGTTGAAGCTGACTTTCATGCGAATTCACCTGTTGCAGAACCTATCTAGTATTTCTTCAGTACACTCCAATTAGAAAACCTAGATACTAGAAAAGAAGTCAAAGTAGGTTATTAAGCAGAAACAGTCAAAGTTATAATATTTAATGCTGGTTTAAAAGCTCGAATCTTACGCTGGATAATTTTAGATTGAAGGATTGATCAACTCCTTACCATCGCAGGGTGATTTGTGTAATGTTTGTAGGTTGTCAGTTTTTCCATCAACCTATTCCATGCGTATGAATAAATAAATATTCATCCCTGTTTTTCAACCATTCAGGATTTTGTCTATATATTTTTCTATTTGTTTGTTGTTCCTGATTTGCTGTGGCAGAAATCTGAACGAATTTGTTTATCTATTTCGGATTACTCCAGGTTTACCAAATTGGAGAAACTTTCGAACCTAATTCCATGGATTCATGTGAAATTTGTGAATGTAAAGCATCACCAACAAGAGCATCCATCATGAGTTGTAAGAGGAAGGAATGCCCCTCTCTTGCTGATTGTCCTCGTTCTTGTATCAGACAACCATTGCCTGGGCAGTGCTGTCCAACTTGCACAAATAGACCAGAATGTGCATATGGACTTTGTTCTGCTGAATCACAAGGTATGTATACCAAAGTTTAATTATGAACAGGTTATTTCAAAAACTATCTTGTTAACATTCAACATTTGGCACAATTACGCAAAGTGTGTGCGGTGTTTGCAAATCAACAACTTTTAAATATTCCAGAACAATCTTCAGATTTATTTTAACAAATATATAACCATTCAATAATAGATAACGTTTTTGTACAATTAATCATCCCATATCTAATCCTTACTAAGATGCTTCAAATATTTATAAATCATAGAAAATAGGCATTAATTAGGTACAAAGAGTATATAAAACAAAAAGTTGACATTCCCACAACATTGGATTTTGATATTTATTGTGGGAAGGAGGAAAGAAGATAAGATGGATCATATAGTGATCCAAAACCTCTTGCATGATTACCAGCCTATGTTGGGTATGGGAATGGTTAACCAGTTGTTTTTTTCATATACTTGTACTTTGTGGTGCAGGAAGCACCACGCACATGGTCATTCTCCATTGGATTTGAACATGCCAATCCATGCACAGTAATCAGAGGTGTGATGACAAGCGTGCTCTTAATGCCGAATTTTAGACTCGAGCATAAACTACATAGGAACATTAAATATCTGATTTTTATTGTAAAATTTAGAGGTTTGATGATGTTCACTACTTTCACTACTAAATTTACATGCCCCTACTTTTTTTGCTATCCCATGTCTATCTATATGGGAATAAGTATCGTTTTAATTCTCCTGGCATTTTCATATTAATTTTGTTGGGGACATTGACATTAAAATCATATTATATGGTGTTTACAGGTAGTCGAATAGTTCCCAATGAAAATCGTTGTTATTCTTGTGACTGCCAGATGGAAAATACATGGGTGTGCTTGAGGGAACAGTGCAAAATACTGGATTGTCCTGTGATGAAAAGATACACTCCAAATGTAATATTATTTCCATTTCTTTTCTAACATTGACTAGCGTATTTTTTTAAATTTTGTTGAATAAATATGAAGTGATATCTATTTATTAAAAGGGGGCCTGTTGTCCTGTGTGTGATGAATGTCATCTGGATATGGAAAACTTGGATGTTCCGAATGGTAAAGTCTGGAAACGAAGTGAATGCGAAGTATGCAGATGTGATAAAGGATCTATTATTTGTGTCAAACAAGACTGTCCAATGATGACGTTAAAATGTAGTGCAGGCACCATTCCGTATAAAAAAGCAGGTAAATAAAATATTTTTGTCAGTATGTAAAATTATATTATTGAGGTATACCTAGGAAAATTAAAGTAATCCAAATTCCATATATCAGCTGGTGTAAATAAATCAGTTCCATCTCTTTTTTTTAATCTGAATATAGAACAATCATAAATTGTAAGATAATGCTGGAAAAAATAGAAGTTTTGCTATAGAAATCTCACTGAATATAAAAATAGAAAAAGAAAAACGTTGAATGAACCAAACCATATCATTTTCGAAGATTTTTATTTTCCACTTCTCACCATATCAAATATTTTTGTTAGTCTGGAATGTCACTCTGATTCTAAGCCCTTTTCAAGTGATAGTGAGCCTCTTTAACTTCCTGTTGCTACTGATTCTTCACTTGGCAGGGGCAATTCTAAATTACATCATGAAGATATAACCATGCCCAGGGAAACTCACGTATATTTTATGCATTTCAAACTTACAATGGCCAGTTGTCTGACACAGGCTAGGGGTACATCAAAATGAATTTGTTTATCATATTACAATGCAGTGCTACCAACTTACCCAATTCCAGGGTCTTACATTTTTCTCTGATAAGTTGAAATTGTAACATCTGCTCAAAGTCGTAAACAGTAGATAATATCTGAAATTTGTTGTTAAATGAACAGTAAAATACTTTGTGTAACGATTTATTCTACTGGATATTTGAAATGTAATTATTTACCTATAATTAATGTAATTATTTACCTATAATTATATCATAATTGTTTTTTCAGGTCAATGCTGCCATGAATGCTTAAATGCTGATGCTCCTTGCACTTATGAAGGGCAATCTATTCAAGCACATCATAAATGGAAATCAGATCAATGTACAACTTGTACATGTTTTGGTGGTGAAGTGAATTGTGTGACAGAAAAGTGCAGGTAAGCAAGTCATTTGTAACTAGGTTTGTTGAAATTGGTTGACCAATATCATCCCATGTAATAGATTGTTAATTCAAGCCAAGTTATCAATTCAGCTACTATGCAAAGATCTGTCAGGATATGATGACCATTTTAAACACAAGGAATATAACCTTTTCGTGAACTTGCAGTTTTGGTTTCATGCAAGTATTTCATGAATTTTTTCATTATGCTTTTTAGAATGGTGATGTGCCATGCTGATCATGCCCCTACTGTAATTTCGGGAGAATGTTGCCCTAAATGTATGCCTCGTCCTGCAAGTTGCACTGCATTTGGTGATCCACATTATAAAACGTTTGATGGTCGAATGGTTCATTTTCAAGGAACTTGTCAATACCTTCTCACAGCGGATTGCAGTAAATCAGATTTCAAGTAACTAATTTGACTTCTTGAAATTGCAATATATATTTTTTTATCTTCACTTGAATTGACTTTTGAATGATTTCGGATATTGCCTCAAATTTTTTTATGTGTCTCATATTATTCTGTGAATTATGGAATATGAATTGTTCCTGTTAGACATAACATGTATATTCAAAAGGTGATGTGTTGTGTAAGAATAAAATAGATATGATATAGCTTTTTGTACTTGCTTGTTGGTTGACACCCATCCTTGGCAGCTGACATTTTCCCAATGTTTAGAAGTATCTAATTTACTCTCTTTGTCACAGAGTTATAGTGCACAATACTAGGAACATTGGGTCAAGTAGAAAGGTTTCCTGGACTGAGCAAGTAACTATAATAACTGCGGGAGGAACTGTTTCACTCATGAAGGATTATTCAATCCGAATAAATGGAACAGTTGTGCGCCATCTTCCATTCTCACTGTTGCCATATTATTACATTGAAGTTGTTGGAAACTATATGCTGTTGAAAACTCACTTAGGTAGATATTATATATACAGTGTCATAAGATTACTCTAGTTTTGTTAATTACTTATTTAATTAACAACTTATTAATTACTTTTTATAATAGGGCCTTTGAATTTAAAATATAATATATTATTTTGAAGGTGTACATCTTTCATGGAATGGAAGGCAGCAGCGACTAGAAGTAACTGTTCCAGGAACATATAAGCGAAGAACGTGTGGACTTTGTGGAAATTTCAACAATTATCCACAAGATGATAGAAGATTACACAACAGCAGATTAGCAACTAGTGATTCAGAATTTGGAAATGATTGGAAAGTAAGCATAAATGCAATGGCAGTTTCAGCTGTGTATTAAAAATACATTTCATTTCAAAGCTGTTTAAAAAATTAAAGATTATTACGTAAAAATATTGACACAGGTAGAAAAAGAATGACACAACTGTCATCGATGTATAATTATATAAATATATGTCTGTATAAATAATATAAGGCATGTTTCAATTCACATTTCAGATCAATATTCCAAATGCTCCACCATGTCCAGATGTTGAAGATCATAATCCATGTAATGCAGTGAATTATGCTATGCGAACCTTGGCAAATGAAAAATGTAAGATACTGAATTCACCTACATTTGCAGCTTGTCATGCTGTAAGTATAATTCCTTTTTATTAAGCCTTTTCGAAGCCTAGTACATACAAGCAAATAGCATTTGTTGCAATGTCTAATACACTCTGTGAGGGGGTGTAAAGTTGAAAATGAAAGAAACTTATTGCTTAAAACTTTCATCCAACATTTATAATTTCTTTTCGATGCCTTGCCTTCCATTAAAAGTTTATTTCCACTGTACATCCAACGGTTGATATGGAACCAGCATTTATATTTCATTTGCGATAGCAACAAATTATAAATCTATCAATATTTTGTAAAAAACTTAATGGGAGAAAGTTACATTCACAATTTTGTGAAGATCACATTGTTTTCGAATGCAGGTTGTAAATCCAGCAGTTTATTTTGCCACATGTGTATATGATTTATGTGCATGTGGTGAGAGTGAGCAGTCTTGTCTATGTGATGTTTTGGAGGCATATGCAGCTCAATGTAGCAGATCCGGAATAGCTGTTAGATGGAGGAATCCAGCTCTCTGTGGTAAGATTAACTAATGATATTCAATTTGAAATCAGAATTGTAATGTGAAGTTTAAACTTTCATGTCCCTGCTTGTTGTCAAAACCTGAGACTAATACTCAGCCTTGCTCCTAAACTTCCCTGATGCAAAGGTAGTGAAGCATAGCATTTAACTTGAATGTTTGTCAATTTCAGCAAGTATCTGCCTGTTCGTAATGTTTACGTCGTGCTTTGTGATAGCAATAAAACTGGTGTTCTGTCTTAAAAATTACAGTCAAATATTTTTGAGCACCAAGATAATAAATGCTGGACACTGTTCAACAATGAAGCAAAATGACGCTATTTTACAGTAAATGTGTATGTTATGCAAAGCGCACAGATATTTTATTAGAGTAAATAAAATACACTCTCTTTTTTTTATTGTTGTACTTGTGCACAACTAATAAACATATTAATATTTTATTCGCCTCAGATTATGCTTTATCTACTTTAAAAAATCCTTACGATTTTTGCGATTAATGATTAGTCACGAAGTGCTCACCACTATATATGACCGGCCCTATTCTAACATTTGAGAAAACAAGAATCTACGAGTTTGTTTGGAACTACAACACAAAAGAATCCCTGGAATTCTCATTATTTTACTTTGATTTTGTGAAATCTATTGCCTAATACCGACAATTTGATAATGTATTTTCAGCTGTCGTATGCCCATATGATCGAGGTTATGTGTTTGATGAATGTGGATCTCCTTGCAAGAGGACATGTGCCAATAGAAATCTTCCACCAGGATCAATTGCTGCACAATGTTATCTGCCTTGTGTGTCTGGGTGCCAATGTCCTGCAGGTAAAGTAGAATATGGACGAAGGTGTATATACCCAGAGATGTGCCCAGCAGAATTATTATCTACAATAGAGGATCCTATGATCGCTGGTGTACAACATGCAAACAGACCGTTGCCTACAGTTTCTGCACGTGTCAACAGACATTCTGCACTAGTACGCCCACCTTTAGTTGCACCTCCACATATGGTTCCTAGAGGTTGAAGAAAAAATATAGTAATTATGTTTAGATTTGCAAACCTCAAAAACATATCCTTCATTTCTATACAATTAGAAAACATTTTAAATGGATATGATTATTGCATTGTTCAACATATTTTTATATTTCAATTTTGTAAGTCTCTTTGTATATTAAATCATGTTAGATCATTGTACCAGAACTGCCATTTTTCAATCAACGTTCGAAAGTATTCTAAAATTGCACATAGAAGACTGAAAATTTTCAGTTTTTTTCTACAGTATTTCTAAAAACTCTTTACACGATAGCGAAAAAATTTGCTGTAAAATACTGGTTAACAGGGAAGGAAATTCCTTATGAGTGTCAACTAAAAATGAATTTTTTAACAAAATAAATTCTGAATGCTTTTAGCGAATAAAAACAACTTGTATTTAACTATATATTTTCAAACTTTGAATTTGCTTCTATGCTAATATTTCCAGCATATATACAGTTATTTTTTCATTTAATATTCATTTTTAGACTCATTTTTACGTTCATACATTTTGTTCATTTTATTACTAACTAACTCAATAAATGCACTTATTGTATAGTGCTGAAATATAAAATCTCGTCTGAATGGTGTTGAGTTCTAAGTCTACCAGTGAAAATTAATGCTTTGTGACTGGTTGAAATGTCCGGTATGCTTTTGTGGTTCGCTGGAATTTACAATTGTGTCAGACTGTGGAAACGTATAACTATCAGGATAGGATAGGATTTACATATTTATCCTGGGGAGAGGAAAGTCGATAAGACGGCTTAATCATATGGCGAACTACGGTCTCTTAGAAAAAGAAGTCGATTCATAATGCTACTAGCACACTTATCCAAGTTTTAGAACAGAAAGGCTAATGCTGTAGGTCTCTACTCTGAGAGAAGTTTCTTTTTTTGGACGTTGGCCAGTTCGATTACGTCTTACACAGATTTGTAATCAGAGTAAAAATGTGGTGACCAATGTTAGCATTGATACAGAAGTTAACTTTCAAAAATACGTTTCACAAATATCTAAAATTGTTAGACAATCACTAATTTGTCAAAATCATTTGTTTTATTTCGCCATTTAACTAGGAACGGAATAAGATAGGTGATTATATTAAATACTTTATGGACTTTATGGACGCTGAAAAATCACGTTTTTCCATTCTCGCTCCCAATACAGTATATCACTTAGTTTATAAACTTTATATCGTGTATAAGGTCACGACCGTTTCCAGCAATATGTACTATCATATTTATATTGAATGAACTCCTTTCAAATAACCCAAAGATAGAAATCAGTAAAATATTCAAATATGTAATAAATTGTTAGAGGTTGAGAAACTTTTCCATGTTCAACAGTTGTGAATGCTTGTTACTTTTATTAATCAAACAATAAACGAGATCTTGATTTTTCCAATAATTCATTTCATCAGATAAATAATATTCTTCAACAAACTTATTTGGGTATATCATTACCTTATTGTGTTGGCCATTGCAGAGAGAACGATAATTTGACCTTGTACTTATCTTGGCTGAGCATTCTTTGTTTCACTTTGTCTTTTTTTGTGTATTTTTTATTAATGTTCATATTGTCCCGTTTTCATGAGAATTTCTTTATTTCGCGTAATCCCTTGCTGACACATTTCTTTCTTATATGTTTCCGATTTAATAACTCGAGACCATTTTAGAGTTTTCTTACCGACTTCAGTCAAACTGAGATATAATGAAGGTCCCCCAACTACAATGTCCTGGTTATGTATGAATAATGTACCATAATTTGCTAACAGTAACCGTCAATGTTGTTGAATGTGTAGTGTAAATGATATTTGAAAGCCTGAAGCAGGTTATGTTTGTGATTACAATAAAAAATGTAAATAGATCCAATGTAAGACTCACAAAGTTCACTTTTTTTCTCAATATTGCTACTCCATGTTTAGCTGTTAATGATAAATAGTGTTAAATTGGGTGAGTTTTGTCGCATTCGTGAGAATACCGCTTTTCCGGAACCAACATGTCAGATACTGTTTATATATTCCGCGTGGACATAACTGCAGTAAATGACCTAAATTAAACACATTACCGGTATTTAAAGAGATTTTAAGATCAAGAAGAAGCTACTTTGCAGAACTTTTGACACTATATTGGAGTTTTTGAAGTCACTCGTGAGATTTATTCGCGACGAATGGTTCAATTCCAGCCGATAGTTGATTTTTCTATGAGCCGTGACATATTTTCATATATATATATATATATATATATATATATATATATATATATATATATCTAATACGGTAGTTAAGTAGACATACCGTGCTAAAAAAGCAACAGTTATGTAGACGGAAAAATTGGGTAGACATTTTCCTGCCCGCTTAATTATTCCACGTTCCATAATTAAAACGTTTTGCGATATTTTGCTGAAATCTCTTTTTCTCTGATAAAACAGTATTAAAATTAATATGTTCTTTCAATATTTTTTAAATAATTGCACATTTTCGCCAACTTTAATGGGACAGTAGTTCTGCTGGTTTATAATCAACGGGTTTAACTTTCGTACATAAAGTAGACATTTTATTTATGCAAAAATCTTTTAATTTTTCGGTATATGTTTTTACGATTTTTGGAGAGTAGGTTTGATAATTTTGATACAATAACCAGGCAGAACATGAAGATCGTCCTTTCTGTTTTTTTGCAATATACGCTCAATAAACTGAAAAGGACCTCAATTCACAACTCCGTACTAAAAAGGCTTTGTGTCACAATAGTAAAACTGCCGGGTTCGCCGAGAACTTTACCACGTTTGCCGTTTTGTTCGCAAGTAACCTGGGCGCCGTGAGGGGATCGGGATCTTTATGAGTGCGTGATGCCGAAATTTAGATAAAATAGAACAGTTGTGTTTGGAGTAGCGATCCAAGTCTTTTGTGTCAGGTGTTATCAGTTACCCAGTGAGTTGAAGTCGAGTCATAATAAGCAAGGATTTCAACGTCACCGAGGAATGCTGCTGGAAATCATCACTCATCGGATAAGGTGATTAGTCATAACGATTTTTAATATTAGGGTTACTATATTTTTGGTGTTGAGATTTTTCACGTAATCCAGATTATCAAAATAAAGACTACTGATACTGTTATGCTTTTACTGGTCGTAGTTCTGATCTGACCATCAAAATAATGCTACGACTGGGTTTGCGTTTGTAAGAGTGTGTAATTCAGAAGGATTTCTAAATCCAGATGAAAATACAAACGAAGATTGTGAAAATTCAATGAATTCAATTTTTTGTCGAAACAGAAGGATATACGAGAATCGAGTAGTTGACGTTTGTATAGCTTGGTGTAAATAAAAATATCTAATACACCGCTTCATATTAGATTAGAATATTTCATCTTCGGAAAACAGTTTTGAAGAATTGCATTGCTAGCAATTTTGTTTCGTGATTTGGCACATGTCCCTGTGTTATTTTATCATCTTCATCTAGTTATTCACCGGGCTATATTTTTTTTGTTCACATGTAGGTGACTCTCCAACGAGATAGCCTACGTTTCAGAACTTGGCAGACGGAAATGCGGGTAGTGATTCGGAGAAAGCTGTGCCAGGAGGTGACTAAATAAGTTTGCTATGCTAGTTTTTTTTATTAAATACAGTATCGTAAATTGATACCAATGAATGTTAATAAACCAAATCATAATATCATTTGTAGCCCATCACAAATAGCGCAGCTATCTACGAATAATTGTAGTGCAACGTTTAGGAACTCTGGTTTATTTGAGTAATAATGCGATTATTCATTTCAAACATTTCGTTTGTTCGATCAATCAAGAGTAGCGTAATTCTGAATTGGACTAAAACACTGTGATGATGTTTTGTGACTTATGCATGTATTTTTGACCAAAGTTTCAGGTAAGTCAACAGACTATACCGCACCATCTTCAGAATCACTTTCAATAAGCAATTTAAGTGATTTCGAAGAAAACCATATATATGGAAAAGAAAAAGGCTGTAAATCAATTAAAAAAAAAGCTTCTAAACAAACGCGAACCAGAAAAGAAACGACGAAAAGAAAAATAATTGCACGGATTGCTATATCTTGCGAGAAGTTTATTGTAAAGCTTTAAGACATCTCTGTATAATTCATAAAGATGAACCGGCAGTGAGCATAATCTTGTCTCTCCTCAACAACTTAACCTAGTGAGCATATCCACATTCGTATACATACTTGGCATATATTTTTACTATTTAATTATAAATTCAAAATAACAATCATGTTTTTGTTTTCCGAGTTGGTGCAAAAATTTAAATAAATTGTGCAAAGATTCTAAATTGATATTGAGGTTCAATAATTTCATTTTGATCGCTTGTATAGTTGACTGTATAATCAATCACTGCTATAATTAGGCGCCCTGATAGGTAGACATTTGAGTTATATTTGGTGTAATGTTTCTCATTTTAGTTGACATGGCAAAATTTCGTTTCGCATTTATAGGCCCCACTGAAAACGTCACTTTATTGAACATTTAAGATATGTTGTGTATAATGTTTCTCGATATTTTATTCAGAATTTCGTGTTTTAATTATATACCTTCTGAAATGGTCGAATGGTTGAAATTTTTTTTGAATGCTTCTCAATATTATTGCCATTCCAAAATATCATTTTGCATTTACATGACACACTTACGTAGCTGAGTAGATGACGATTTGCGATTAATTTTCTGTTTTGTTTTTCAATACGGTTTCAAAATTTTGTTTTATAATATTTGTCACTCTCAAGTTATCGGATAGGTGAACATTAGAGATAAAGTTTGAGCAATTTTCCACAACATCGAAATATGATTAGTATTCGAAATTTCGTATTTCAGTTAAATTTCACACACTTAAGTGTGTGAGATCTATTTTGTGTAAGATTTCTCAATACGATTCCAGAATTTTGTTTCAATAGTTGTATGCCTCACTTAGGTGGTCGGATATGCGGACATTTGAGATATATATTTTGTGTAATGTTTCTCAATATTATTTCAGAATTTTCATTTCAATTTTTGTATACCCCACTTAGATTTGAGATATTCTTTGTGTAATGTTTCTCAATATGATTTCCGAGTTTCCATTGCGATTGTTTTATGCCACACTTAGGTGGTCGAATAGGTGGACATTTGAGATATACTTTGTGTAATGTTTCTCAATGTGATTTCAGAGTTTTCATTGTGATTGTTTTATGCCACACTTAGGTGGTCGGATAGGTGGACATTTGAGATATACTTTGTGTAATGTTTCTCAATATGATTTCAGAATTTTCATTTCAATTATTGTATGCCACACTTAGGTGGACATTCGAGATATGCTTTGTGTAATGTTCTCAATATGACTTCAGAATTTTCATTTCAATTCTTGTATGCCACACTTAGGTGGCTGGATAGGTGGACATCTGAGATATATATTTTGTGTAATGTTTTTCAATATGATTTCAGAGTTTTCATTGTGATTGTTTTATGCCACACTTAGGTGGTCGGATAGGTGGACATTTGAGATATACTTTGTGTAATGTTTCTCAATATGATTTCAGAATTTTCATTTCAATTCTTGTATGCCACACTTAGGTGGCCGGATAGGTGGACATTTGAGATATACTTTGTGTAATGTTTCTCAATATGATTTCAGAGTTTTCATTGTGATTGTTTTGCGCCACCCTTAGGTGGTCGGATAGGTGGACATTTGAGATATACTTTGTGTAATGTTTCTCAATATGATTTCAGAGTTTTCATTGTGATTGTTTTATGCCACACTTAGGTGGTCGGATAGGTGGACATTTGAGATATACTTTGTGTAATGTTTCTCAATATGATTTCAGAATTTTCATTTCAATTCTTGTATGCCACACTTAGGTGGCCGGATAGGTGGACATTTGAGATATACTTTGTGTAGTGTTTCTCAATATGATTTCAGAATTTTCATTTTAATTCTTGTATGCCACACTTAGGTGGCCGGATAGGTGGACATTTGAGATATACTCTGTGTAATGTTTCTCATTACGATTTCGGAATTTTCATTTTAATGTTTCATGCCACACTTAGGTGGCCGGATAGATGGACATTTGAAATATACTTTGTGTAATGTTTCTCAATATGATTTCAAGAGTTTTCATTTTGATTGTTTTATGCCACACTTAGGTGGTCGGATAGGTGGACATTTGAGATATACTTTGTGTAATGTTTCTCAATATGATTTCAGAAGTTTCATTTCAATTCTTGTATGCCACACTTCGGTGGCCGGATAGGTGGACATTCGAGATATACTTCGTGTAATGTTCTCAATATGATTTCAGAATTTTCATTTTATTGTTTAATGCCACACTCAGGTGGCCGGATAGGTGGACATTTGAGATATATTTTGCATGATGTTTCTCAATACGATTTAAGAATTTTCATTTTAATGTTTAATGCCACACTTAGGTGGCCGGATATGTGGACATTTGAGATATACTTTGTGTAATGTTCCTCAATATGATTTCAGAATTTTCATTTCAATTCTTGTACGCCACACTTAGGTGGCCGGATAGGTGGACATTTGAGACATACTTTGTGTAATATTTCTCAATATGATTTCAGAATTTTTATTTCAATTCTTGTACGCCACACTTAGGTGGCCGGATAGGTGGACATTTGAGATATATTTTGTGTGATGTTTCTCAATATGATTTAGGAATTTTTTTTTCAATCGTTGTATGCCACCCTTAGGTGGTCGGATAAGTTGACATTTGAGATATATTTTGTGTAATGTTTATCAATATGATTTCAGAATTTTTATTTCAATTCTTTTATGCCACACTTAGGTGGCCGGATAGGTGGACATTTGAGATATATTTTGTGTGATGTTTCTCAATATGATTTAAGAATTTTTTTTTCAATTGTTGTATGCCACCCTTAGGTGGTCGGATAAGTTGACATTTGAGATATATTTTATGTAATGTTTATCAATATTATTGGAATGCCATAATTTTGACTTGGTATTGATATCTTGACACTCACAACATAGCATCTGTTTAATCTATATGTTGCACCATAGGGTTGGAATAGGCGAACATTTGTGATATGCTCTGTGTATTTCTCAGTTTCAAATATATAACACGTTTGGATCAATTTGTTTCGATTTGTCTACCTTCACGTTGCATTTTGAGTATTTTTTGATATAGAAGAATATTTCGAACACCAAACACAGTGCATCTCCCTTGCACGAAAGACGGAACATTGAAAAAGAAATGCTATTTTTTGTGATAAATATTGCTAAATGGTTCGAATCCATCGGAAATTGAAGCGAGGTCATACGCTTTAAAATGCGTATTAAAATAAAAGCAACATCATTTATGCAGACATCCAGAGCGACATATAAAAGGAGGTCCGGCTTAGTGCCGAAATAGGCTAAAACATTTGGTGGTCTGAATTAAGTGGACGAATTAAGCGGACAAAAATTCTATATCTTTTATCGAGAGGATTGTGTTGACTCTTTTTCTCCGTAGTTGTCAACGGCTCTCGCGCTCTCCAAGCACGTATTTAAAAACAATGATACGGACACAGGAACGACGTCCGCTTAAGTACTGCAAATATGGCAGGTCCGTTTAACTACCGTAATAGAGTTAAATATATATAT
This sequence comes from Styela clava, assembly GCF_964204865.1. Taxonomy (NCBI): domain Eukaryota; kingdom Metazoa; phylum Chordata; class Ascidiacea; order Stolidobranchia; family Styelidae; genus Styela; species Styela clava. The sequence goes on from NC_135255.1 coordinate 1,597,006, forward strand.
ATATATATATATATATATATATATATATATCTAATACGGTAGTTAAGTAGACATACCGTGCTAAAAAAGCGACAGTTATGTAGACGGAAAAATTGGGTAGACATTTTCCTGTCCGCTTAAATATTCCACGTTCCATAATTAAAACGTTTTGCGATATTTTGCTGAAATCTCTTTTTCTCTGATAAAACAGTATCAAAAATAATATGTTCTTTCAATATTTTTTAAATAATTGCACATTTTCGCCAACTTTATTGGGACAGTAGTTCTGCTGGTTTATAATCAATGGGTTTAATTTTCGTACATAAAGTGGACATTTTATTTATGAAAAAATCTTTTAATTTTTCGGTATATGTTTTTACGATTTTTGGAGAGTAGGTTTGATAATTTTGATACAATAACCAGGCAGAACATGAAGATCGTCCGTTCTGTTTTTTGCAATATAAGCTCAATAAACTGAAAAGGACCTCAATTCACAACTTCGTACTAAAGAGGCTTTGTGTCGCAATAGTAAAACTGTCGGGTTCGCCGAGAACTTTACCACGTTTGCCGTATTGTTCGCAAGTAACCTTGGCGCCGTGAGGGGATTGGGAACTTCATGAGTGCGTGATTGCCGAAATTTAGATAAAATAGAACAGTTGTGTTTGGAGAAGCGATCCAAGTCTTTTGTGTCAGGTGTTATCAGTTACCCAGTGAGTTGAAGTCGAGTCAAAATAAGCAAGGATTTCAACGTCACCGAGGAATGCTGCTGGAAATCATCACTCATCGGATAAGGTGATTAGTCATAACGATTTTTAATATTAGGGTTACTATATTTTTGGTGTTGAGATTTTTTACGTAATCCTGACTATCAAAATATAGACTACTGATACTGTTATGCTTTTACTGGTCGTAGTTCTGATCTGACCATCAAAATAATGCTACGACTGGGTTTTTGTTTGTAAGAGTGTGTAATTCAGAAGGATTTCTAAATCCAGATGAAAATACAAACGAAGATTGTGGAAATTCAATGATTCAATTTTTTGTCGAATCAGAAGGATATACGAGAAGCGAGTGGTTGACGTTTGTATAGCTTGGTGTAAATAAAAATATCTAATACACCGCTTCATATTAGATTAGAATATTTCATCTTCGGAAAACAGTTTTGGAGAATTGCATTGCTAGCAATTTTGTTTTGTGATTTGGCACATATCCCTGAGTTATTTTACCATCCTCATCTAGGTATTTACTGGGCTGTATTTTTGTTCACATTTAGGTGACTCTCCAACGAGATGGCCCACGTTTCAGAACTTGGCAGACGAAAATGCGGGTAGTATTCGGAGAAAACTGTGCCAGGAGGGGACTAAGTGAGTTTGCTATGCTTGTTTTTTTATTAAATACAGTATCGTAAATTGATACCAATGAATGGTAATAAACCAAATCATAATATCCTTTGTAGCCCATCACAAATAGCGCAGCTATCTACGAATAATTGTAGTGCACCGTTTAGAAACTCTGGTTTCTTTGAGTAATAATGCAATTATCCATTTCAAACATTTCGTTTGTTCGATCAATCAAGAGTAGCGTAATTCTGAATCGGACTAAAACACTGTGACGATGTTTTGTGACTTATGCATGTATTTTTGACCAAAGTTTCAGATAAGTCAACAGACTATACCGCACCATCTTCAGAATCACTTTCAATAAGCAATGTAAGTGATTTCAAAGAAAACCATATATATGGAAAAGAAAAAGGCTGTAAATCAATTAAAAAAAAAAGCTTCTAAACAAACGCGAACCAGAAAAGAAACGACGAAAGGAAGAATAATTGCACGGATTGGTATATCTTGCGAGAAGTTTATTGTAAAGCTTTAAGACATCTCTGTATAATTTATAAAGATGAACCGGCAGTGAGCATAATCTTGTCTCTCCTCAACAACTTAACCTAGTGGGCATATCCACATTCGTATACATACTTGGCATACATTTTTACTATTTAATTATAAATTCAAAATAACAATCATGTTTTTGTATTCCGAGTTGGTGCAAACATTTTAAATAAATTGTGCAAATATTTTAAATTGATATTGAGGTTCAATAATTTCATTTTGATCGCTTGTATAGTTGACTGTATAATCAATCACTGCTATAATTAGGCGCCCCGGTAGGTAGACATTTGAGTTATAATTGGTGTAATGTTTCTCATTTTAGTTGACATGGCAAAATTTCGTTTCGCAGTTATAGGCCCCACTGAAAACGTCACTTAATTGAACATTTGAGATATGTTGTGTATAATGTTTCTCGATATTTTATTCAGAATTTCGTGTTTTAATTACATACCTTCTGAAATGGTCGGATGGTTGAAATTTTTTTTGAATGCTTCTCAATATTATTGCCATTCCAAAATATCATTTTGCATTTACATGACACACTTACGTAGCTGAGTAGATGACGATTTGCGATTTATTTTCTGTTTTGTTTTTCAATATGGTTTAAAAATTTTGTTTTATAATATTTGTCACTCTCAAGTTATCGGATAGGTAAACATTAGAGATAAATTTTGAGCAATTTTTCACAACATCAAAATATGATTAGTATTCGAAATTTCGTATTTCAGTTAAATTTCACACACTTAAGTGTGTGAGATATATTTTGTGTAAGGTTTCTCAATACGATTCCAGAATTTTGTTTCAATAGTTGTATGCCACACTTAGGTGGTCGGATATGCGGACATTTGAGATATATATTTTGCGCAATGTTTCTCAATATTATTTCAGAATTTTCATTTCAATTTTTGTATGCCCCACTTAGGTGGTCGGATAGGTGGACATTTGAGATATACTTTGTGTAATGTATCCCAATATGATTTCAGAGTTTTCATTTTTTTTTTTTGCCACACTTAGGTGGTCGGATAGGTGGAAATTTGAGATATACTTTGTGTAATGTTTTTCAATATGATATCAGAATTTTCATTTCAATTCTTGTATGCCACACTTAGGTGGCCGGATAGATGGGCATTTGAGATATACTTTGTGTAATGTATCTCGATATGATTTCAGAATTTTCATTCCAATTCTTGTATGCCACACTTAGGTGGCCGGATAGGTGAACATTTGAGATATACTTTGTGTAATGTTTCTCAATATGATTTCAGAATTTTCATTTCAATTCTTGTATGCCACACTTAGGTGGCCGGATAGGTGGACATTTGAAATATACTTTGTGTAATGTTTCTCAATATGATTTCAGAGTTTTCATTGTGATTGTTTCATGCCACACTTAGGTGGTCGGATAGGTGGACATTTGAGATATACTTTGTGTAATGTTTCTCAATATGATTTCAGAGTTTTCATTTCAATTCTTGTATGCCACACTTAGGTGGCCGGATAGGTGGACATTTGAAATATACTTTGTGTAATGTTTCTCAATATGATTTCAGAGTTTTCACTGTGATTGTTTCATGCCACACTTAGGTGGTCGGATAGGTGGACATTTGAGATATACTTTGTATAATGTTTCTCAATATGATTTCAGAGTTTTCATTTCCATTCTTGTATGCCACACTTAGGTGGCCGGATATGTGGACATTTAAGATATACTTTGTGTAATGTTTCTCAATATGATTTCAGAAGTTTCATTTCAATTCTTGTGTATGTCACACTTAGGTGGTCGGATAGGTGGACATTCGAGATATACTTCGTATAATGTTCTCAATATGATTTCTGAATTTTCATTTTAATGTTTAATGCCACACTTAGGTGGCCGGATAGGTGGACATTTGAGATATACTTTGTGTAATGTTCCTCAATATGATTTCAGAATTTTCATTTCAATTCTTGTATGCCACACTTAGGTGGCCGGATAGGTGGACATTTGAGACATACTTTGTGTAATATTTCTCAATATGATATCAGAATTTTTATTTCAATTCTTGTACGCCACACTTAGGTGGCCGGATAGGTGGACATTTGAAATATATTTTGTGTGATGTTTCTCAATATGATTTAAGAATTTTTTTTCAATTGTTGTATGCCACCCTTAGGTGGTCGGATAAGTTGACATTTGAGATATATTTTGTGTAATGTTTATCAATATACTTTCAGAATTTTTATTTCAATTCTTGTATGCCACACTCAGGTGGCCGGATAGGTGGACATTTGAGATATATTTTGTGTGATGTTTCTCAATATGATTTCAGAATTTTTTTTTCAATTGTTGTATGCCACCCTTAGGTGGTCGGATAAGTTGAAATTTGAGATATATTTTGTGTAATATTTATCAATATTATTGGAATGCCATAATTTTGACTTGGTGTTGATATCTTGACACTTACAACATAGCATCTGTTTAATCTATATGTTGCACCATAGGGTTGGAATAGGCGAACATTTGTGATATGCTCTGTGTATTTCTCAGTTTCAAATATATAACACGTTTGGATCAATTTGTTTCGATTTGTCTACCTTCACGTTGCATTTTGAGTATTTTTTGATGTAGAAGAATATTTCCAACACCAAACACAGTGCATCTCCCTTGCACAAAAGACGGAACATTGAAAAAGAAATGCTATTTTTTGTGATAAATATTGCTGAATGGTTCGAATCCATCGGAAATTGAAGCGAGGTCATACGCTTTAAAATGCGTATTAAAATAAAAGCAACATCATTTATGTAGACATCCAGAGCGACATATAAGAGGGGTCCGGCTTAGTGCCGAAATAGGCTAAAACATTTGGTGGTCTGAATTAAGTGGACGAATTAAGCGGACAAAAATTTTATATCTGTTACCGAGAGGATTGTGTTGACTCTTTTTCTCCGTAGTTGTCAACGGCTCTCGCACTCTCCAAACACGTATTTAAAAACAATGATACGGACACAGGAACGACGTCCGCTTAAGTACTGCAATTATGGCAGGTCCGTTTAACTACCGTAATAGAGTTATATATATATATATATATATATATAATTATTTAGCCTAAGCAAACTAAGGTTCTTTTCATTCGAGGCTCCATAAGTACATTTCGTGTCGAATAAAGTATTGATGAAATGAGCGTTCAAACAAGACTCGTATTGCCTAATTAATTTTAGAATATTTGGTTGTATTGCTGTGATATGCAAATCGTGTAAAATGAGTGTTGATATTTATATGATGTTTCTAATTGCTCAACTAACAACATCGGTACCAAATTAACTTGATATATCGTTTTCTTATTATTTGTTATTGATATTTCTTTTGATGTGAAGCAGACTCCCGGATGACATAATTAACAGCAACGACTCTGAGTAGAATAATAAAAAGTAAATTGTTGTTTTATAGAATCGCCCTATTATTTTTTGTTCTATAATGAATAATATAAAACTTAATTGTGGATATCGGCACGCTCTTTTGCATTAGCGTAATATTCATAACGAGACTAAGCATTCCGTCGTTGAAAACGCCACGTTTTGGTAGTGACGCTTTCCAATATACAGCACATTTGCCAGGTGTGGGCAATGTTTTTGGATCAAGGGCCAAATATTTTGCCCACCTAGACTGGCGGGCCATGTAAGTATAACTTGAAAAGTTACTTTTTATGAACAATATCTACAGTGTTACCGAAGCAAAGTTGGAAAACAATAAGCCTCGTGACGAAACAAACAGAATTTAATCGCAATTTCCTTGAGTTATTTTGAGCTAAAACATCAAAATTTGGTTTAGTTTGATTGTCGCAACATCAGGCGGGCCAGATGAATTACCCATCGGGCCGGCTTTGGCCCGCAGTTTACCCATGTCAGTATTTGCCTATATAATTTGAATAGCGCATTGCAAGTTTCTCCAATTCTCCATTGCACTAGTTTACATGCAGTATGTCGGAGTATGGGACATACCTATTGTGGTTCTTGAGATATTAGAGAATTATAAAATGATCGAACATTTTTCATACTAATCGTTAAATTATCTCGACTCAAACGCTGTCAGATTACAGTGCATTGAAATTGTTTCAAAAGCGCAATGTGCGCGCTTATAGCGACGTAGGTCACTGTCTCTTTTTATATAAACTAATATTATTATACAATTTATATGTAGCATAATATAAGGCAAATAATATTTTGAGCGCAGTTCGTACAAAATTTTCAGCAAATACATGAAATATGTTTAGCGTGGTGCTTTATATCATCTCGACTCTGTGCAACCAGGATGGGGCAAATTCAGGTAAATACTAGCCACTAGAATATCGATTTTGATGATTTTCTTTTCTTCGATTATAGTAAATAATTATATTCAATGATAAAAATGGCTTCTAATTGTCATTTAATTCTATTTTTAAATGTTAAACAATACACATATAATATTTATTTTCGGATTTGAATGTAAACTTGCAGAACCACCGGACAGTACGGGCGAAGATCAGTTGAAAACGACTCTTTCAGAGGAAGTAAACCATGCATGCACAAAATAAAATAAAAGCAATATATGCATGCCTATTTAAGTCCATCATTTTAAGAAGAGAAAGAGCCGAGTCTGATGCTTCGACCAATGAATGTTTCAATTTACATGTAAGTTCTGCAGCATTGAACAATTCGTGTCTATTTTGAGTGGTATTCGTAATCTTAGTTGGACATCAAAATGCCCATTTCAGTATTAATTTATATAAATTCTGATCCGACCAGAATGTTTGCGCAATTTTGTGTAGGCGCGTTCCAGCGGAGATATATCGCGCCACCATTTGTGACTTTATTTCTTTAGTTGATGTCCCAAAATAGGAAAGGCATGTCTCTCTATAGAACCGCCCTAGGTCGGTATCGTTAGAACCGCATCAATAATTATACTCAGGACTGTCTCATATAATCTTAGCCTACGTTTTGTGGTTAACCACATTCCATTATATTAGAGTATTTGTAGGCATCAATTCCTGTAGTAGATATTATTTGAGACTATGTCAGAGTCAGACATGAGAACTCAATAAAAGTTTAGGTCGATGAACATATAAAATCTCTGCAAATTGCAACTGAACATTATTAACAACTAGATATTCTCTCGGGTTCAAAATTCGTTGGAAAGTAGATTCCGGTCTGAGTGGGAGGATCACCATCATTTAAAAATCATTATTTAATTACCAGAGGTGGCTTTTGTTTCTGGTGTCCCTAGGAGTTGATCTTCGATGCTAGGTTATAAATTTTGCACTCAACCATTATTTGTATGACCTTATTAACGATTAGTCGATCGCAAGGCATTAGGAAGATTTTAGCCGATCTTTGCAGAGAAGTCCAAAATTAACCCATCAGTGATTGTCCATTCCTGATAAATAGAATTGCATATGATCCTTTGCATCATGAATGCCTCTGAAGAACAGCCTCAGCTGAAATTGTTCGATCATTGAAAGGCATGATTGCATAGATTCCTCTAGTCGTAAAAGGCGTTATTCGATTCCTTATACGGCAATTGTACTCAAGCATACAGATAACGTTGACGCGTCTTTCGCTAATATTAGAAGGTAGCAAGATAACATCAATAACGCAGCTTGAGTTGTGGCGAACTTACCAGACTACTTAGATAACCGCATTTACGGACTGCAAGGGTTCAATTCACTAGTGGTCAATGTTCGCTCAAACATGAGCCTAATACAAACCTCGACTCAACTGCGCAGTCCAACACAAGCTGAAACTTAAGATGCTTATCTTATCTGTAAAATTACTCACTTAAAACACTAAAATGAATATTATTAGACGATGTCGCCATGCTGAATTCTTTCAATAATGAAAGATAAGGCATTAGGACTTCTTCCCCTTGCATTCTGGGAGTTCATCATTTTAGCCCTGGAAGTGTTGTATCATCATTCATTCTGCGACACGGACGTTTCGGGTTCAATACAGATATTTACCATTCTGGTATAGTTCAGTTTTGAGTTTGCAAGGTCATTCGCATTTTTATTGTTTATCCCTCGTTTGGAAAAAGTATCCAAGATGTGGGATCCATCCGCTACCAAAGAAGCGGCGGGATATCTCCGAATGAGTCCAAAAGAAAGCATGGAACTTCAGGCTCAACCTTTCGCTGGAAAAAAATCAGTAAGTCCAGTTAAACGGTGTTTTGTTTTGTTATTATGCTATTTTCAGAATGTTAGTGTACAGTATAAATCAATGGAGCGTGCTAAATTTTCGTGTCGTCAAAACTTTATTAAGTCAACTCAAAATCAAACAAAGCAAGCCATCCTTGTAGGTAAAACAATTTTGGAATGAGCTTAAATAATACACAACTTTTATAGGTCTGGATTCCGCACAAAACCGATGTTTACCAGTTGGCAGAAATAGTTGGAGCTTCGGAAAAGAAAGGGTGCAAGAAAGTGAAAACAAAAGGCGGTGATGTGAGTAATAAATTTTTTTCCAAAACAAAGATATATATGTCATTTTTGGTTCTAGGAAAATTTGCCGCAGGAAATTTCGCCGTATGAAATCGCGCTGCAGGAAATTTCGCCGCATAGGAAAAATCGCCGCAAGAGCATTTTGTTGTACCTTTTTATTTAAAAAAGTTCGTTATTTAAGATTATACCCCAACCCTATAAACCTAATTGTTTTTATCACAAATACTTGTTTTACAACAAAATGCTCTTGCGGCGATTTTTTATGCGGCGAATTTTCCGGACACGGTCATTTTGAATGTCTGCAACACCTATTAATATATAGCATATTTCCACAAATTTCAAACTTGCCATGCCGTTAGTTCAGAAAAAAACAATCTTGTTTTAAACATTAAGTTCTAATCTTTATCTGGTTTTATATAGCTTTCATAATATACATGAATTTTACCTATTCGATAGATTTCATTCATGATACCAGTAAATAGCGTGATAGGACTTAAGATAATTTTTTTTATATACACATTGGATAACTCCAGTGCAGTGGCTTCCAACCTTTTTCCTACTGAGCCTGCCTCAAATATCGGTCCAACGGTCCGCACTCTCAAGCTTATTGTTGTAGTCAAACAAGTGTATATCTCCCATTCCCAGTATATAGATATGTAATCGTTTTTACGGCGACCAGCGGGAAGATACAGCCTCTTATAGGTGAGTAAATTTGGAGAGAGAGGGTCGTCGCCATGGAGACAGAATTATTTCGCCCATAACGCTTTCCTTTTAAATATTTAAGTTACAAAGATTCGTGTTATTCTGATCCGACTCCGTTTATCTCTCCTGACAACACTCTTCCCACAATCCAGTATAGTAGAATTCCACATTCAAATTCCAAACATGTTTCGATTTCCCCCAACGTTGCTATGAAGGTCGCACAAAATTGATTACCTTCATGTTTTCGTAACAATTTCGTGTCACAAAGAAGCTTTCTTGTGCCTTTCCGGTTCAGAAATTTGCTCAAGCCCCAACGAAGACCCTCATTCAATTACATGGGTCCGTGGTTATGTAAGTCAAAATCATGCCTAAGTATGATTGCAGTCAATGTTGTCTTGAAATTGTTTTTTATTATTGTAAAAAATATATATCTAAACATCCGCAGAAATTCACAATACTTAATCATTTTCAACAACTATCTGCTACCCGCAGACATGATATGCAATTGCAATCACTCTGCATGCGTTTACTAAATTGAATTAGTACAGTCATATACGATCATGAGTTTGTCGGTTATTAAAACTATAACCTCTCAAGTCACAATTGCCTTCCTAGGCCCCCTATAAAGTAGGAATGGCCGTAAATCCATATTGCACGAACTTGTGCAGATAAATGTGTATATAAAGTCATCCCACGGTTCTAAAACCAACTGTATCGCGTAAAATATCGCACCTCCAGTCTGATATCTGAACTAAATACGTTACTCTTCCCGGTTTTAACTGAATCGGATACCAACGCGTCCACAACGGAAAACAGCCATTCAACTGCTAATCTGTTTACCTGCTGGACGTTCTGTATATTTTAGTCGATATAATATGCGAAAGGCCCATGCTCAATATTGTTCTACCCAAAAGTCGTGTATTTCGTACATAAATTATCCCGTTTTCAATGTCATACACATTAGAACACAGAACAGCAATGCTCACCTATATAAACAAGACGGTCAAAAAACTATGCTGAAAAGCCTAACTTGCGATAAAATTACCCCAATTTCAACGCCGTTCTAGATCTGTTCTATATAAATATAAAAACAATTTCGGTATTTCGAAACCGGAGGCATCTGCACTGGGACGTTATCTGGTTTATGCGATGTCACATTTACTTAATGAATACTGCCGTGAAATTTCCATACGAGGTTAGAAAGCATTCGAAGTCATTCGATTTACTGCAGGCAATATGAAGCCAATCTGCCTTCGTATCGTTATTTACCGTGGGCTTTTTGTTGTAGCCATGTTATGATTCAGATTTAATTTGATGATATTGGTCAGAGAATCGATTTTTAATCCAACAAAAAGCGTAGCAAAAACAACGCTTCACTAACAATCCATATCAATTCTAGTAAGCCTACTTTATTTATAACTTATATGAGTTGTATATGCCTACATGTATGCTCCATACTTTTTTAAGCAACTTTAAGAATCTTTTAAAATGAAACATCATACTGTCTTACTCAACATTAGAAATATTTGTAATCTTTTTTTTCTTCTCGCAGGAGTTAGATGTGAAAGAAGACAACATTCATGAGCAAAATCCCCCAAAGTTTCAAATGATTGAAGATATGGCAAATTTGACATATTTGAACGAGCCATCGGTTTTGTACAATTTACGGCGAAGATATGAAAAATTTATGATTTACGTAAGTATTATGTAAGTCATTTTCCCAAAAGTTGATATTTTCATTATGACCATTAAAGCACCAACAGCGCCGTGTTGGTTTTTGATAATAACATATCTGACAAAAACTACTTGTCTGGCTACTTTAACGCAAATATAACATTATACCGCATAACTTTTATTAAGACATACTCGGGACTGTTTTGTGTGACTGTAAATCCTTACAAATACCTGCCTGTATATGAGACCTATGTTGTCAGCTGTTATAAAGGAAGACGTCGAGCTGAAACACCGCCTCACATATTTGCAATTGCTGATAATGCTTACAACGATATGTTGAGAAGTAAGTTTGTAAACTCAATATTTTCATTTATGTTGAGCTCACTAAGATTAATAAATTTGTATTATATTTTGAGAGTCGGTGTAATGACGTAAAAATATAAAATTACTAAATCTTTATGTTTCAATCCCGCATACTTTTATCATTTGCAGACAGAGAAAACCAGTCCATGTTGATCACGTGAGTAGACGTATTTTCCCGCCTTTCACACACTTTCCCGCCCACTAATAACTAACAATATAAAAGGAACTACTGTTATATTTTTTGGAAGGACCGGCATTGTCTACTCGATTTCTTACACTATGTGTGCGGTGGTGGTCATAGGAATTGAACCTGAAATGCGTAAAAGCCAACATACTTGAGTCTAACGCTTTAGTCGTTCAGTCGACGCTGTAACCGACATAGGTCGCCTCCATGGTAACCACTCGTAATGTAACAGTACACGAGAAACACTCATGCGGTGTATAATTTTGCAATCAATATTTGGGCTGTATATTTGATGATGAATGTACTAACTTATATCTTACACTTATGAAAAGTGTCGATATTATTTGCTCTGCACAAAATGCATTCATTGCGAAGTGCTTATGATATATAACAATAAAAAAAAATATTATTATTTGTCAACTTTTAACATCTTACAAATTCGACCATGTTTAAAGAAGACAAGCAAAATTAATCTCAAATATTTTATTGATTATAACTTTATATCTACGGTATTGAGTTAATAAATCATGATCTCTACAATGTCAAATATCATTGATATTAGAGAGGCATACGATATCAGTGGTGTCTGTTGTGCTAGAGGTTCTCTTAATTAACACAACGCACGCCCTACATTAACTAAGTCAAACATTTGATTTTTCAATAACTGTACTTTTATAAATATTTCATGTTCACAGTGGCGAGTCGGGAGCAGGAAAAACTGTTAACACCAAGAAGGTTATCCAATACTTCGCGACAGTAGCTGCCTTAGGCGAGGCAGCAAAAGTTGTAGATGATCACCAACCAAAAACAAAAATGGGGGTAATATAAAGTTTTCTTTAAATTAATCCAACTTTATCGTCAGGTTTGTACATGCACGACTTCTGGAGCACTCTATAAATTCTTTAAAATTCAAGTTCTATAGTTTTCCTCCGTTTTTTTTCGTTCAAATTATTTTCATATTTAACCAGGGGACTCTCGAAGATCAAATTATTCAAGCAAATCCTGCAATGGAAGCGTTTGGAAATGCCAAAACTATAAGAAATGATAATTCATCCAGATTTGTGAGTATTAGTTGCTCAATATGGTAATTATTCTGAGATAATAGCATAAATCAGACCGAATAGGCAATGTTGTTGCTCTTTTTTACCAGTTGCACCAGTTTTATACCATTTCAATATCTGACATTATTTCCAAACTTTTATTGAGTTGATGTTTAAAAACGATATTTTTTCTTAACTAACAGTATTTGAATTATTATGCGATAGAAGCAGACCGATGAATTCTTATGAAATTTAACTTGTGAATGTAGTATACATACAGTGGTTATACATTGTAATGAGGTTGCTAAAACTTATCGAATATCAGCGCCAATATGAAATGTTGTACATTGTGCAACGTTATTTATACTACAGTATAAAAAATGCAAAAAAAATTTCATTCAGGGCAAATTCATCCGAATTCATTTTGGAAACACCGGTAAATTGGCTTCAGGAGATATTGAGACATGTGAGTATAATGTCCAAATAAAAATAGGAAAATTCAGGCGATTGAATATCCGGCTGACAAATATGAACATCGTTAAAAATTTATTTTAATTAAATTGGATCCAACTATACATTCGCGATCGATTCTATTTGTCGCTGATGGTTACATCTTTGCTTAAACCAGTATTCCTTTGCTTTCCGAACCTGCCGAAGCCCTACGTTATTATGTAAGCTATCGTCGAACCCTAATGTTTTAAACATGTAAAGCAATGGGCGCAAGAACCTGAGGGGCGCACTTAAAAGGGGGAAGTTAATTTTGTGCATGGTTTGCGAATGCAACAGTCTGTCTGATTGTTGCGTTATTGACTTGAATCTAAGTTTTTAGAGTTATATTCAAAGGCCATGTATTATCAAAATAGTATCAACCAACAACTCCCTGGGTCTGCCAGTGGTGAAAACAACATAATCTGCGAGAACAACTAACTACACATATAGTCTTCCGACCAAGTTTTTTCTTTGGTTGACATATTTTACAAAAAATGCAATTGCAAAGAGTTTTTCAGACACAGACACACTATGAGCGACGTATGTGGCGATATAATAAGTTTTCGATCAAGTGCATTTGGATTCCAGACATAGCCATTATATTGACAGGTCCAATAAAACTTATATCTGTGCGAAACTATACGCATAGTTAAGCTTTTCTAAACGTGGATATAGTTATTCACTATAGTACTATAGTTATTCTTACATAATTAAATAGGCTGGGTAATAAAAACACTTAATGATATGCAATTATTTCAGAGAATCTTCGTCGAACCCCTGGAACAGTTTCACCGAACCACCCGGGTTAAAACGACAATTTTCCCAATTACAAAATTATTTCTATGTTTCTGTTTCATCTTCAGATCTCCTCGAAAAATCTCGAGTCATATTTCAGCAAGGCGGAGAAAGAGGATTTCATATTTTCTATCAAATATGTTCTGGAGCTAAACCCGAATTACTAGGTAAATTCAGAAATAGTAGCACAAACTTTATTCATTGTTTCAAAATTAGTATTAAAATTGTAATTGTGATTTTGATATGACTCTTTCCAACAAAAGATGACAAGGAATCGACCATTACTTTATTTATTTGATCAAAAATAAAAATAAAAGAGTGTGTTTTGTATGTGTAATGTATGTGCTCTGATTTCTGACAGAATGAAGCAAAAATTTACAGGATATCTATATTTGAGTTGACTTGACTATTATGATAAATGTAGAAAGAAGTCTGATTACCGTTTGATATATTTTAATTCAGTATAACAAATATCTTCTAAATAAGTTTACTTAAAAATTCCAATTATGTTTGACAGAGTCTTTATTGGTGACAACCGATCCATACTCATATCGATACGTATCGCAAGGTGACGTCACCGTCGCCGGGTTGGATGATGCGGAAGAATTAATGGCCACTGATGTAATAATTTTCACAGATTTTCATATTTATTTATTTTCTTATCAGAAACTGTATGCTACAACAGTGGTACTTAACCTGGTATGGCGCCCATTTCGGAGGCGTCAGACAAATCCAGAGGGAGCGCGGAAATGCGACATGGATCGTACCTTGTTGCGATATGGCAGTTCGTCGATAAGAACAAGATACAATGTTTATTCATCATCAGATATCAACATAAAACTGAGCACAGGCTAAGCGATGAACTGTGCGGCCAAGTGTTTGTTCGTACTTGGATGCTGTTTATGCTGGTGTTAAAAGCTATTGTTGACTGGCTACTGGGCTCCTTCCTACGTATTAGAATTGTCGAATGTTTTCCGTCAGTAAAATACCGTCGGCAAATAGGAAAACAAAAATCACCGTCCAACAGTTCAAAACATAGTTAATTTTACCCTTTTTTGAACTAAAATATTTAACCTATAACTCTTGGGATTATGTAATATTTGTCTGTGTTTTGGGGTCACAATATATAATAGGTTATGGCATCTTGTTAGTCGTGATTCATTCTCAATTTGCTGGGATATAATTTTTAGGTTAATCGCATCAATTGGTATTGATGATGAAATCGTGATATATTCCAAACTCTCATTAACCTCAGCGACGCCTTGTAGGAGTTACTAAATATGACGGGGGTGCGAACGGTTATACCCAACCTTCGTGGGGCTTGTCGACAAAAAAGGTTTAGAGTCACTGCTATAGTAGTTGCCTCCTCATTATAATTTACCTGAACATGGACAATTATTGTTTGCACAGAGTGCGTTTGACGTTCTTGGCTTTACACCAGAAGAAAAGGCTGGAATATACAAGATAATGGGATCCATTATGCATGCTGGGAATATGAAGTTCAAACAAAAACCCAGAGAAGAACAAGCTGAAGCGGATGGAACTGAAGGTAAGTAATAATTTTCACAAGTTTGCTTAACATTAGCGCCGATTCAAACTCACCTGGAAGTAATCTTCACAAGGTAAGATTTCGGAGGAAAATTGGAATAGCGTTCTGCTTTCAAGCATTTAGAAAAACGCCAAGATTTATTTTTTTCCGTAGCTGATTTTGCAAACAGCTCATGAAAAAGGAATGCAAACAATGAATATGCGTATGTATAGGTCAAAACCAATTACATTGGAATAACTCAAATAATTTATTCCTCGACGACTATATTATGTATTTCAAGTTTTGCCAATAAATTGCTTTATTTTTGATAATGGAGAATATTTGTGTCAACAGATGCTGACAAAATTTCCTATTTACTTGGAATAAACACCGGCGAATTTATGAAATCACTCACTCAACCTAGAGTTCGAGTAGGAAATGATTACGTCACTAAAGGGCAAACGGTCAAGCAAGTCTATTACTCATCTGGGGCTCTATGTAAGGTACTATCATTTCCATCTAATGAGTTATGCGGATACACGATTTCACCCATGTTACTAACTTGCACAATAATCCTATTGCCTTTACAAAATAACTTTTACGCTTTTATTTTCAGGCCGTTTATGACAGACTTTTTGCATGGCTGGTGAAACGTATCAATGAAACTCTGAGCACGAAACTTCCTCGAAGTTTTTTCATTGGTGTTTTGGACATTGCTGGATTCGAAATCTTTGACGTAATTATATTTTGATCATAATTTCATTCAAGTTTGTGGAGTTTTATAAATTTCATCTAAATCGTTACATTCGTTAGCGTCAGAATTATTTGCATACTGTGTTTAGTCATTAACATTAGCTATATATTTATACTATATATAAATTTATATAGCTATACATTTGTGAATGTGAAGAAAAAGTCAAATAATGTATACGTTTCATAATATTCTGAAAACTAAATCCACAATTCAATTTTCATGGTTGCTCTTGTGTGGTGCTCTTGAAGAGGATTATTGATTATGCTGTCAGTTTTATTTTATGAAGATCATCTAAGCACGTAAATATTTTAATCATCTACAGTTCAACAGTTTCGAGCAGCTTTGTATCAACTTTACAAATGAAAAGCTTCAGCAGTTTTTCAATCATCATATGTTTGTGTTAGAGCAAGAGGAATACAAACGTGAGGGAATAGATTGGGAATTCATTGATTTTGGTTTAGATTTGCAAGCTTGCATCGAACTCATAGAAAAGGTACATTGTTCATTTAATACATGTGTGGAAATTATAAACAATTTCCTATAAAAGATCCCATAAAATATATTATAAAAAAACAATATTTTTTTATAAAAAGCGCCCTGAAATAAGCATGTACTGAAGAAGCCTTATTTGCATTGAAAGGGGCATAAAAACGTCGTATATAATGAAAAATAAATCGTTTTGTTCCAATAGAGCTCTGCATTTCAGTAAAAATAAACTATAATTTATCATTTGATTTCTAGACATAATCCTGACCATGGTGAAATTCGCCACAAGTTGTTTTCATCAAATAAATTTTGAAACACACTTGCTCAGCTTTTGAAACCTAGAAATTATACATATATACTGGGTACATGCATTGACAACATTATTGATAATAAACAGAACCGGGGTATGTGATTTCAGGAACTTAGAGTTCTGTATATGGTGATGTCAGCCCCTTCTTGAACAGCAAGTAACTTTGCTGTCATTCAAAGTACTTTTGTATGATACTTTGCAATTAGCTTATCTGTCTACGACTGTGAAGGCTGTCATTAAAAGTATCATCATCGGAAATAGCTTAGTAATAACATTTTACCGAATTTATCATTAAATGGAAAAGAGGAATAGCACCTTGGGATATTGACCTCGTCGACTTTATTTTATGACGCTACTAACGTTATTTGCGCGAAATTATGGAACAGTCCCTTTATTTCCGTATGCCTACAGGGGGCTTTTAACTTTATCAACGTTGGGATTTTATGCAAATCAACTGTGAAAGTATGTTCGAGACTTCTCCAAGCCCTTACCCGTTCACCTTCATCAATTTTATAGCTGGCGTGGTTGTTCATTTCAGCCATTGGGTATTATGTCAATTCTCGAGGAAGAATGTATGTTTCCAAAAGCTTCGGATCAGACATTCAAAGAGAAATTGTATGCAAACCATCTTGGAAAATCGAACAATTTCATCAAACCGAGGCCGCAGATAAAAAGAAAATTTGAAGCTCATTTTGAATTAATTCATTATGCTGGGATCGTAAGTTAAAATTTTTATAAACCTGATTTGTAATTGAAATGTTATCAAATATCATAATATTATTGTTAAATTTGCGTTACATTGGATATCTAGGTTGGGTACAACATATCAGGATGGTTGGAAAAGAATAAAGATCCACTGAATAATTCTGTTGTTAGTTTATACAAAAAATCAACATTGAAGGTTTTGTCAACTGTATGGGAAAGCTACATTTCGCCGGACGATGGTGAGTTTTTTTTATTGTTCATTAATTTTATAATGAAGTAAAAGTGATATTTTATGGGCATCGTGCTGTTTTTAGGTTTCAGGTAATTTATTCCTGAGATTTCACCGAAAGTCCATTTGCCTTTAGTTAATCAAAACTGCGAGGAAACGAATAAAATCTTCACGCCGTCATAATTTTAGTTATTATGTTTTGAATGTAAACTTTCAGATGGGTCCTCGTCGAAATAATATTTTTGCGACAAGATGTGCAAGACTTAATTTAAACAAAATGTAATAAGAATTGTTTTGCGGTCTAATTCCAATGATAAATAAACAGTGGTAATTTAATTTATTTTCGACGTTTTATTTGTCTCGCTTATCAATTACAGCTGTCGAGCAGAAAAAGGCCGGCAGAGGAAAACGCCAGAAAGGCGGTTCATTTCAGACAGTGTCGTCATTACACAGGGTTTGTATGACATTCAGCATAGTTCATTTGACGTTTGCTTCTCTCCTGTTTAAATTATTCAGACACTCGGTCTGTACAAGTTGTGCAAATTCCATAGCTATCGCATAATCTTATGTATTCCTGATACTTGAGAACCACCAGATAAACAACTCATGTCATACTAAGCAGATCTTGACTTCATGACGTCTAAGTCGCCCTCATTTCGACCTACTTCGTTTAAAATGAACTGCCACTTTCTGTACGCCTTGTGTAAGTTACATAAAACTTCCGCGCCAAGCGGAATATTTACGATTTATTAAGATTATACTGGAATTGAATGTAATTACAAGCGCGTACACCAGCTTTTTTGTTTTCCCATTCTTTTCTCGTTTCCCTAACACCACTTTTTTTTTATGAAATAATTCTTTCAACCGACTACAAGAGATTGGTTGTGTTTAAACAATACATATGGTTTCTCATCAAAATATACTAAATCAAATACAAGACTGAAAATCGAGTTCTCAAGTTTCAAAAATCTATGGCATTATTACTTACTATGTAAGAGTACTGATATAATAAAACGCGACATGTTACCCATACTCGCCAGATTTTGGCAAACTGATTGTTGTATGACTTTGAAATAAACGATCGCCATATTTTAATGCGCATCCTATTGAAACAGTATAAATATTAAAATAGTTTATTGCATCGACCAACTAAACATAATTTATGATTCACGAACGTATGTACAAAAAAGACATCAGCGCTTGGTCGTACGCAGAAGTGCCTCCTGATTATAATTGTATCAATATTGATAAATATACTCTGACTTTCATTTTTGCAAGTTTTGGTATTATGTACGTAGGAGTCGTTGAATCGTTTGATGACCAATCTCCGTTCAACTCAACCACACTTCGTACGATGTATTATTCCCAACGAAATGAAAAATCCAGGAATGATGGATAATCAACTTGTACTTCATCAACTGCGATGTAATGGAGTGTTGGAAGGAATAAGAATTTGCAGAAAAGGATTTCCCAGTAGAATTGTGTATGCTGAGTTTAAACAACGGCAAGTCTATTTCTTGATTTAAAGGTTTCCTCAATTTGAAATATCTAGATATTCAATAATAGCCACATGAGGACCCTTTGGCAGATTTCCCAGACCCAGATCCGTGTCTGTTTGTACCGTTAGCTCACAAGAAAGATTTTCATAAACACCTCGATTTAATGAAGTTTAATGTGTTTAGTTGATAGTCAAGAGTTCAGGTTGTAATGAACATTGTATACTTACATTACATCATGAATTTTCCTGACAATATTATCATTTATTCCCATCCATCCAATATATAACTTCCAAAACGCCAAATATTATAGTCGTCAGCTGCAGTGCTCATTAGCCATTTGCTTCAAAAAAACATGGACGGGTCCGCTGATTATAAAGACATTCTAGAAACATGTTCGTACTGGTTACTTCGAACCCACTGAATCACAGGCTGTAGTTGAGTAGAACCTAGTTGATACAAAAGTGAGTATGATCAAGTCCGAACGATTGTGGAAACGAACATTGTTGTTACAAGAATTTGTAGTAAGGCAAACACCTGGATGACGAAGACGATGC
Organism: Styela clava; assembly: GCF_964204865.1. Lineage (NCBI taxonomy): Eukaryota > Metazoa > Chordata > Ascidiacea > Stolidobranchia > Styelidae > Styela > Styela clava. Next base: position 1,616,632 of record NC_135255.1, read on the forward strand.
AGAAATTCCAAATTAAGCCTTTGTGGACAGTCGTTTGCTTATTTTTTTTAATATTTATCATTTATCATCATACTCATTATTGCAGATACCGCATACTCAATCCGAGCGCTGCACCAGAGGGTCAATTTCTAGACAGCAAAAAAGCTACAGAAAAATTGATGGGCAGTCTAGATATGGATGCAAGTCAATTCCGATTTGGACACACAAAGGTCTTGAGAACATATTTCACTTTTTCAAAATAATCTTTTATGCCTTAGTATATTTTTATCTAGCGTTAATTTTCCTATTCCTTTCACCAGAATATTTTTATATCATATTATTATTCACGCTTCAGGAAGTATGTTCATTTGAAACAAATTCAGCGGTTTTTTCCCGGTAGTTGCATGTTATTGTCTCAAAGCTGTTTTTATTCTGTAAAACAGATATTTTTCAAAGCTGGTATGTTGGGAGAGCTTGAAGATATGAGAGATGAAAGATTATCAATGATATTAACAATGCTGCAAGCTCGTGTCAGAGGAAAACAAATGAGAATCGAATACCAGAAAATGCTAGAAAGACGGTTAGAAGAAAATTCAATTTTCAATACAATCAGGGATCTATTCAGCGATTATACTTATTTCTCCTATTAGAACTACGTCGCATTAGTAATTGATACTAGGTACCCATTTTTCAATGATGTGTACTGCAGTGCCATCCCAAATTGTGCTTACCATTTGAACGACTATAAATTTGACAATCAAACATAATATATATTAATTCAGACAAGCGGTCATAGTGATACAGTCAAATCTACGTTCGTATTTCTCTGTGAAAAACTGGGAATGGATGAGGCTTATGTTCAAAATCAAACCATTATTGAAAACTGCTGAAAGTGCCAAAGAAAGAGAAGCAATCGAAAAAGAAATGGGTGATGTGAAAGAAAGTTTTGAAAAAGAAAAGAAACGGCGACAGGAGCTTGAAGAAAGCCAAGTATCTTTGATCCAAGAAAAGAATGATCTAGTGTTACAACTAACAGCGGTATGAATATGATTGTTTTTTTCCATATTTTCTGATTTTATTTCTATGACGTCATCGCTTCAAGTGCGTTATGTACTTTTGACAGAAACCGTACCCACATTTGACAAATAGTCAATTATTTCTCTTCGTTACTTTGTAATGCTCTTTATATTTTAAGATTATAGATTAAGATTATATTTTCTGATTTTTATTTCTATGACGTCATCGCTTCAAGTGCGTTATGTACTTTTGACAGAAACCGTACCCACATTTGACAAATAGTCAATTATTTCTCTTCGTTACTTTGTAATGCTGTTTATAATTTAACAAATATTTTTATATAATTTACCATTTTTTCATAACTCAGGAACAAGATAATTTACAAGACGCCGAGGATCGTTGCGATCAACTCATTAAAAGCAAAGTAGAATTAGAATCAAAACTGAAAGGTATTTTACTAAAGTTTTTAAATATCTCTATAAAAAAACAATATAGTCAGAACAAATGTTTCTACCTCCAGACCTTTCCGAGAGGTTGGAAGACGAGGAGGAAGTCAGCAATGATCTCGTGTCAAAGAAGAGAAAACTAGAAGATGAATGTTCAGAATTAAAAAAAGATATTGATAATCTGGAATTAACTTTGGCGAAAGTAGAAAAAGAGAAGCATGCCACAGAGAACAAGGTTTGTTAAAAAGTGATAATTTTATTGACTTCATTATAATACACTAAGATTTATTCTTTTGTACGTTTGCGCTAAACAAGGTCTTATACAAGAAGTCACTTACACACGCACCTACAGAGTATCACATTAACGTTGGCAGTTTATGGAGACATATCAGTCGGTGCCACAAATCACCACAAATTGCTCTTCTCATATTGTTGACACATGCTCAGGAAGCAAAATGATTCTATTTGAGTCCATTCAATTCTATCGAATTAAAAACAAAACAGACAATCAATATTTCTATACAACATCTTTTGCTTTATTTATTTAACTTAGTGATCTTTTATATGAAAACTGTGATATTAATAAAAGCGAGCAAACAAAATTTACCAATCTTTTCTTTTAAATATATTTTATTGAGTAAACAAAATATTTGTGGTATAAAATATTAGTCAATGTTGGATTCTCTCGAACATCAATAATATTTATCGTTACAATTACTTATTGTCCATTAGGTTCGAAACCTTTGTGATGAAGTAGAAACATTGGAAGATACTGTTGCAAAGACACAAAAAGAAAAGAAAGCTTTACAAGAAGCTCATCAACAAACATTGGATGATCTGCAATCAGAAGAAGATAAAGTGAATAGCTTGACTAAGCAAAAATCTAAATTGGAACAACAAGTTGATGATGTAAGTTGAGAAATAGAAAATATTTTTAATTTGAATATTATTCAAAAAATACATAAAATGGATATATAAATAAAGTAACCTCATCAAACTGTTTGGTATTTCTGTAAAATTTCCATCTATTTATTAATTCTATTAAGGATATTCTATTACGGAATTTGTAAAATTTGTTAAATAACGTTTTTTATGAAACTATTCAATTTAAATTGCACATTTAAATTTGTGATTGGTCACATGTATAAAATTTGCTTTGAGACCTCTGAGAACAACTTGTATTTAAACAATATCTTGTGGTATAAGGAAATTGCAAATGTCAAATTCAAAAATTTGTTCGACTACAACTTTGAAAATATTCTTTATATCGACCATATTGCCTTTGTACGAAAAGAAAATGATTTTGCTCAAGATTTGAAAATTAAATGTAACTTTTTCAAATATATAGCTTGAGGCCTCTCTTGAACAAGAGAAAAAAGTTCGTATGGATATGGAAAGATCCAAACGTAAACTGGAAGGAGATTTGAGACTTTCTCAGGAAAGTATCATGGATCTTGAAAATGAAAGACAAAGAACGGAAGAAAAGTTAAAAAAGAAGGAATTTGAATACAATCAACTCAGTACTAAGCTTGAAGATGAAAGTGCCTTGATCGCCCAACTGCAGAGAAAAATTAAAGAACTTCAGGTAAAAGAGTATATTATTACTTACCTGTCGATATTAGCGTATCTACAGGGTAACTTTATTTTGTGTAAAGCAAATCATTCAACTTAAAAAAGAAATTATGTGTTGTTTATAGGCTCGTATAGAAGAACTCGAAGAAGAACTGGACGCAGAACGAGCTGCGAGAGCAAAAGCCGAAAAGCAGAAAACGGATATGTCACGTGAGCTTGAAGAATTGAGCGAGAGATTGGAAGAGGCGGGAGGTGCGACATCTGCTCAGGTGAAATACAACTTTATATATCATGTTTTACACAGGTCCCATGTGAAGTTTGCAATATCACTATTATGCCCTGAAGAACTTTTATGTTTTGATGTCGCTCCTGTAGATAGTGGGATGATCTATTCGAAACGTGGTGTTCGAAGAATCCAGGATGGTTTGAGGTAAACGCGTTTGCAAGCCACACTTCGTTTTTAGTTTTCAAGTTTTTGAAAAATTGCCACTCTCTCCCGAAACGCAAAGAATTATATCTAATTTTATCCAATATATATTTAATATAATTTTTGAATACGCGAAATAGTTCTACACTCATAATGGTTCGAATAACAGGTTCGTCTTCGTAAAATGCTTTCAAAACAGGATTACAAAAAGTTTAATGAGCAATTCAGAATTCGTAAATCTTGCAAATTAGTCATTGCTGATTAGTTGTATCTTGCTTAGATTGAGTTGAATAAGAGACGTGAAGCTGAATTTTCGAAGATGCGCAGAGAGTTAGAAGAGTCGAATCTTGCTCATGAATCTTTGATATCTACAATGAGGAAGAAGCATGCAGACGGAGATGCTGAACTGTCGGAACAGGTACCGTTTAAATCTCATATAAAATCACTCACAAGTACTAAACTTGTTCTAATTTTGAAGCGATAGTGATTTTCGCCAATATATTACCCCTGGTCGATATCAAAACATAAGCGTGGGGTGACAATTCTGAAATGACAGGTTATATTCTTGATGACATACCACTGCTAAAAATTCAAAAGCGAAGTATTTATATTATTTTTCATGTGTCTTGCTAAAATTGTATTCGTTTTTCTTGAGAAACGTCATTGACTTCGAGTAATTCATTGTTTGGTGAAAAACGAATATATATCTTCTCATCCTATTGCCTGTGGCATTTGGTATGCTCTTTCCACTCGTCACTTATAATTGGTATATGTGTTGAAGCTGAACTTTTTCACCCTTATTTAATTTATGACATTTTCAATAGGTCGACAATTTACAACGAGTAAAACAGAAGTTAGAGAAAGAAAAAAGTGAATTGAAAATGGAAATTGATGATCTATCAACAAATGTAGAAGTTGTTACCAAGGCGAAGGTTTCATTTTTTTTTCTAATAAATTATATTTTCAACTTTTAAATTTATCCTTATTGAATTACTACTAATTGATTAATTACCAAATTTGTAATGAAGTGTGTACATTTCTGTATTTTGAATATCTTTCTAAAAATATCTTTCAGTTGAATTTTGAAAAATTGAGTCGTAACCTTGAGGATCAATTGTCAGAGGCAAAATCTAAGAACGAAGAAATGGGTCGAGAATTGAGTGAATTGAACCAAAAATTTGCCAGGATTTCGAGCGAAAGAGTATGTCGGAATTTTTTATTTCTACTTCATTTACCTTTAATTTCAACAAAATGTTTGTAACAGTACTCTTAGTAATAATTTACTGTATTTATTAGTATTTAAACTATGGATACACTTCCTATAGCCATGACTGTTTTCAATCTAATATTCGTTTATTTATAGTCATAGTAGAATTGTTATTGTGCCATAACTATACATATATATGTGCACATTTATGCATTTGAGAAATTATGACTGGATGGTTAACGAGCTGATATATATGGGTTCATAGTCTACTTTCCTCTCCTCCTCTTGAAATAAATATTAAAATTCCAGGGCGAATTGAGCAGAGTTGTTGAGGAAAAGGAAGCTTTGATGAGTCAGTACACAAGAACTAGAAATTCAATGCAGCAACAATTGGAGGAATTAAAAAGGCTTCTGGAAGAGGAATCTAAGGTACTATCGATATATTATTAGTTTGATATATTATTTTTTGCAGAATATTTTAAGATAAGAATAATTGCCAGAATTGTGCCATATTCCTGGTTAACAATTTATCAAACTACTCTATCGTGTCACACCTACGAAAATGTGACCGGGTCAAGTCATTCTACTCTGAGCATAGTCAAAAACTGCAATGATGATATCGTCTCTAGGAAAATCCTTTTTGCGAAACATCAATTTTAGCTCTGATCATTCGCCATTGTCTAGTGTTTCTCTGTCTAACCAGAATACTTTGTAATAAACAACTACAATCGCTATTGTGTAATTTTACATGAGGAATTTTTTAATACTTTTCCTGATTTTCAGATAAATATTGATTGAATGATTTAAAAATTGGTATATAAAGTAACAAACGTACCTACCCGATACATCATGTTGCTTTGTCTTTGTGTGAAACATCGACACAGCTCCTGAACTCAAAGTAAACAAATCTAAATCTGTGCCGTAATCACTTATGCGTAACAATTAATTAAGAATGTGATTAGTGCTTCGTTCAGCCATGACGACAATATTTCGCTGAAACTTTCAAGGCACAGGCGGATAACATAGCTTATGTTTTAGTTAGGAAATGCATTTCATATTTCAAATTGAAATATTTGACGAATAATTGATTTTTACCTATATTACCTATATGACACTGCTCATACACATGCTTTCTTCATAACAAACACTAGTTGCCTCGTCGAGAAGGCCATTGTGCCATCTCTGAACATGGGCGATTGTATATTTTAAGGCCAAAAGCGTTCTGGCCCACGGTGTCCAGAGTGCTCGACATGACAACGATCTTCTTCGCGAACAATATGAAGACGAACAAGAAACTAAAGCAGAGTTACAAAGAGCTTTGTCAAAAGCAAATGCAGAAGTTGCACAATGGAGAACAAAATATGAAACTGACGCTATACAAAGAACGGAAGAGTTGGAAGAAGCCAAGTAAGAACTATGCCATTAAGTAGCTCATACATCTTTTTTAGCAGTTTTTTCTTTTCTATAAAATATCGCCCTATTGTAATATCCGTGAAAGGTTCCACGCCAAACTGTTTGGATTCAAAGATTCTAATCCATGCATCTCAGATAAAAAATAAAAAAAAACTGTTTCTTGAACACATAGAAAAAAGTTGGCTTCTCGTCTTCAAGAAGCTGAAGAGGCTGTCGAGGCTTCTCAAGCGAAGGCTTCAAGTTTAGAGAAAACAAAACAGAGACTTCAAGGAGAACTCGAAGATCTTGCAATTGATCTGGAGAAGTCGAATTCAGCTGCTCTTGTATTGGACAAGAAGCAACGAAACTTTGATAAAGTATGAATCATTTGATGCGGTGTTCAATGCAATTTGTTGTTATTTTGGTTTGTATCTTAACAAACATTTGATTCAAATTTCCAAAATTCAACAATTGTTGAAGCGTGCATATAGCGATAATGATCATTTTTCTAATTGCATTCAAATTATCTTGAGTAACTCCTAATTGAAACATTCTGCAGGTACTTGCTGAGCACAAGCAGAAATCGGAAGAAATCCAGGTAGATTTTGAACAATCACAAAAAGAAGCAAGAGGTCTTTCTACAGAATTATTCAAAATGAAAAATGCTTATGAGGAAGCTTTGGATGCTCTAGAAACTATAAAACGTGAAAATAAGAACTTACAAGGTAAAACCTTTTTAATGTAAATCTGCAAAATTGTCCTGTTTGTCATATGTTCAGCTGATGATGTGGCAAACTTCGAATATTTAATTCGAATATCAGATGATTTTTTTTTTTTTAGAGGAAATATCGGATTTAACAGATCAACTTGGGGAAGGAGGAAAAAGTATTCACGAACTTGAAAAGGCAAGAAGATCATTGGAACACGAGAGGACTGAATTACAGGTATAGCCTACTAAACATGTATACCGTAGTTATGGTCTTCACTCTTGCGAGAGCAATTCAATAACGAGTTAGCGATTAGAGACCGCCGACTTATCGATCTAGCGGCGTGTGTCTTTCGCTCTGACTCAATAGAGACACCGCATGTCATCCAAATAGGCTTCTGGTCCGAGATATGATGAATGCACGTGTAAAATCAAGATCGATAAGTAACAAGATCGATAAGTAATGACGATCTTTTTCTATCATCTACTGTGTATTCACATGATTTATTAATTAGGGTAATTCTTGTTGTGACAGTTTATTTATTATAACCAAAATTATCGCTTTGAAAAACTAAAAACACATTTTATCCTAAACACAAGAACATGCAACATAATCAGATTGAGTCATTGAGTATAGCCAAACCTAATCGGACCACTATTAGACTAACTAAGGCAAAGCACAGTAATGCACTAATGACGGGATATAAACAAAGTAGTCCACTGTGTAGCACAATGCAACAGGAATAACTCAAAATATTTTTCATAATATATTTTTATTTTGCTTCAGTACTTTCCGTGTTCGATTTCGTGAGTGTGTGTGAGTACAACATGCTGCAAGTTTTGTGCAAACTCTCGCTGTATTTTTCTAGTGAATTTTCAAGCGGAACGTTAAAAATTTTTGTCTATCTATTTATACTCTCCTATTCTAGGCTGCATTTGAAGAAGCTGAGGCAGCAGTAGAAAATGAAGAAAGTAAAGTTCTAAGACTGCAAGTTGAAATGGCGCAAATTAAACAAGATTTCGAACGCAGATTGCACGAAAAGGATGAAGAAATTGATAACGCCAGGTTATTTAAAATAAAGCCATTCATATAACATAACTGTGACATATTGAATAGAGACATGGTATTAATGCCTCGGTCTACATTTTAATCAGCGCATATTTTTGATTTCAAAATACCACTGCTTTCAAAACTATGAACCTTACTGGCTTCACTTTGATACTATATCCCCCATCAAATTTTCAATTGCTCGAAGTAAAGTACAGGAATACGCAGAACATAATGTTTGAAAAATTCTATCTACCAATGACTTATCTATCCAGTTTAAAAATCCGAACTTTTTCATTTGTAAATAAACAAAATGTCCAACATACTTTCATTATAGACGTAATGCTCAAAGATCTATTGAATCAATGCAAGCAACACTGGATGCCGAATCGAAATCAAGATCTGAGGCTCAAAGGATCAAAAAGAAGATGGAAAGCGATATAAACGATCTTGAAATGCAAATATCGCATTCTAATAAACAAGCACATGATGCCATCAGACAATTGAGAGATATGCAAGCTTCTAATAAGGTTCGATTGGAAGTCGCTATACTCGTAGTAATGAATTTATATAATATGCCCAAAATGTATGCGGCTTAAATTGAGCAAAATATGAACTATTATTCTCTAAATTCTCAATATATTGCAATTAACTAACTTCGTATATATATGTTTTCTTTACTTTCTTGTTTCGGTGGTATTCCTTCTAAGGAGATGTTCAGATGTCTCATTTCTAAGCTTTATGACTGCTGTGATCTTTCAAAACATTATTTCAATACTTTAGGAGTTGCAAATGCTAGTTGATGATGGCAATCGCAGATCTGAAGATATGCAAGAACAACAGGCAGTTACTGAACGTAGAGCAAATTTATTGCAGGTAATATTAAGAATTACTCGAAATGTTGCTTCAAATAAAAAAAAAACTGGCATCCTTTTGGATTTGTGACAACAAATATTTTGAATTTTAACAAATTTAGCTCTCATCTAAAATTGTAGACTCATTCAAATCGCTATCTTTCAAGATTATTATTTGGTGGATGAAAGTGAAGTTTGATTTCAGTAAATCTGAGAAAAAGTGCAGAATTCCTTGAGACTATAAATATATTAGAATAATAATTTATTTACGATCCAATCCATATGTTATGAGTAATATATCAAAATATATATTGGTGTATGTCTGCTATGATCAAGTTACTATAAAAAACTATTTTGAACTGTATAATTTCCAATCTATTGTGGCGTTTTTTGATATTTATTTTCGATTCAAGGCTGAGCTCGAAGAAATGGCTGCCGGGTTGGAACAAGCTGAGCGTGGCAGAAAACTTGCAGAAGGTGAATTGATGGAAGTCAGTGAACGAGCAAATTTATTGCACACTCAGAATACTGCTCTGATAAATCAAAAACGAAAGTTGGAGGGAGAGATACAGACAATGCAATCAGATGTCGAAGAATCAATTCAAGAACAAAGAAACGCAGAGGAGAAGGCGAAGAAGGCTATAACTGACGTGAGTATTCAGCACGAAAAACCTATGATATTGTTTCACCACCACGACGCACGGAAATTATATGATGCAGCTACTAGTTGTATAACATTTTTCATGAAAGTTCTCCACTGCAGCGGTACTCAGTTTATGCAATAAAATGCAGAATTGCCATCCAGACAATAATTAATTCCTTGGAGGCGTAACAGATAGAATTAATAGTTCGTATGCAAGAAAACAGTGCAGGTTTTTTTTTTCGAAAAAAAAACGACGGTGAAACTTGAACAAATATATCATCGCAACGACCTTAAATATACGGATCCCCGACTGCGTCCAAGCATACTCCTTACGCCAGCTAAGCACTAAAGTACATATTAAACATTTTAGGCGGCCATGATGGCGGAAGAGTTGAAGAAAGAGCAGGATCAATCTGCTCATCTAGAAAGAATGAAAAGAAATATGGAGCAAACGGTTAAAGATCTTCAAATGAGATTGGACGAGGCTGAACAAGTTGCGTTGAAAGGAGGTAGAAAACAAGTGCAAAAGCTTGAAACTAGGGTAAGTCTACATGTAAGCTCTCTGACAGTTTTTTTTTTATATTGGCAAGGTACGACAATCAGTAGTGAAGTGATAGAATTCAACAGTATATCACCAGTATATCGCAGAATTAACATATGAGAAACATTTGTGTATAAATGAAATCAATATTTAGATGTAGTATTTGGAGCTTGTTCTTGATTTAGGCATTTTGAAATATTCCGTTGAAACAAATTAACGATAAAACATTCCGCCGTTCCCATTGTGGAGCTTGTTTTGGATTTCAGGTTTTTTAAAACGACATGTAAACATATTCTGCCGTTCTAATTTTCAGCACATGGCTATATTGTGATGTTTGCGTCTTGACTATTATCGTAACCTATCATACCAATTAGTATACATTCGAAAAATTACAATGTTTTGATATATTTTTACTTTGTATTTCCCCGTGCTCAGGTGAGAGAACTTGAAAACGAAGTTGACGCCGAGCAGAGGCGTCACGTCGAGACGTCGAAAATGTTACGCAAAGCAGAACGACGCAATAAGGAGGTCACGTACCAGGCTGACGAAGACAAGAAAAATCTACTCAGAATGCAAGATTTAGTGGAGAAGCTTCAAGTTAAAGTCAAAACTTACAAGAGACAATGTGAAGAAGCGGTCAGTAGCAAAACTTATTTATGTTTTAACGACATTCATAGACTTTTGTATTTTCGTCGATGTCAATTATTTATGAACCATGCATATGAGAACTACAATAGTGACAAATAAAAAATAATAATACTTCGATGGTACTTTCCCGAAATACATTACTCAAACTTTACTTTAAACAGACAACAAATTCAGAATTAACCTAAAGAATGTGAACACAAAACAAATATATGATTTCAGAACATTAGCGCCTCATTATAACAAATAATTAACTTATTTCAGGAAGAACAGGCAAATCTAAATTTGGGTAAATACAGAAAACTACAACATGAATTGGATGACGCGGAAGAGCGAGCAGACATGGCTGAATCAGCTCTGAACAAGCTAAGATCTAAAGCAAGAGATAGTGTTGGGTCTGGATTAGGAAAAATGGGCTCGTATAAGGCAAGTATGAATTACTGATTCAAGAAGGAATTGGTGTAAACTCTACCTGAACGATTTGTTCTTTGAGACGGATAACAACTTGAACTTATTGTATATTGTGTGTTTTCAAGACGAAACATTATTTCAAAAAAGAATATACATGCTCAAAGCTAATGGGGAAATATCTACATAACCTTAAAATAAAATTTTGTCTAAAACAGAGAATATTTGAACAAAGCCTGTATTGCTGCTATTACTAGATGAGTGTATAGCTCGCCTAACCACGGCCATTTTTTCTTTGTCACGACTGATAATTATTTTTTCAGAATGTCGACTGAAATACATTGAGGACATATTACGTTAACGAAAGACGATTTCAATATTCAGCTTTGCACGTTTATACAAGCACATTTGGAAGCTATGTGTTTACTCAAACTTTTATAATATTACACCACTTACAAACAAAACTCATCTCACGACTTGAAACAACTATCACAAACACATTTGATAGCAAAACTATATGACAAATATTTACTAGAACCTGGAAAAAATGACCTATAAATATTTTCATTTATCTTGATAGATTTTCAGCTTCTGACATTTGCACGTTCATTGAATGATTTCGCACTGTATTACCCATGAAAATATAATCATCAGCACTGTTTATTTTATGGAGTCAGTAATTTACTAGATAGTTAGTTCAAAAGTTCAGAAATTGGTTGAAAAGGGGAAAAAAAGTATATATATAAACTTTAAAGTAAGTTTGTTTGCTTAACGTTCGATATTTTGGTGCGCTTTGTGTACCCAGTTTGTGGACAAGTTACTTACCGGGTTAGCCTATAAAAAGAATAGCGGACTCCAAAGACCTTGATTTTTGGTGATTGTTTAACTTTACTTAATTACAATGAGTAGCAAGCAAATTTATCAGACGTGACTTTGAGAGTGTAGTTTGCTTCAATTGAGTTGCGTTCGAAAAGGAGACACTGTCGGACTATCTATTATCTTTTTAATTATACGCCACGAGAGCACCCTATATTCTATATATATATAAAAGAGCGATAGGTGCTGTACGAATTCCAGACTCGCTATGTTTGCACAACCGCGACAAAATGATGATATTGACGAATGGGTTTGGAAGAGAGAGAGAGGAAAATATTCACAGACGGCGTCTAATATTGTAATTTTACTAAAATTGGACACTATTCAGGAATAGATAAACGTAGCCGTTGTGAATTATGTTATTCCAATCTGAATATTTAATGTTCTTACCTGCCAAACATGCCGTTGGAAAAAAACGAAAAGAAAATATATATAATAATTTCCTAGAGTCAAAATATAACTGCCGATCAATATCATGATGTCAATATCTGAATGACATTAATTTTACTTCGGTAAAAATTACTGGTGTTGAAGAAAAGAACAATCAGTTTAGGATGAAGTTATTTTATAAGTCATCGATTTTCTCAATGCCAATTTTTATGCTCAAGATTTAGTCTTTCATAGGTTATTTGGGGCCCAGAAGTTTCGTTCCAGATTTTGCAATAACACAATGATTAGACGGCTTGTTCCGGCCTCAGAAAAGTATGAAAATTGAGCAAAACGTGAGTCAACACTAATGCGTTAGCGCTGGAAACGGAATTTATGGGCGTTTCGTGTTAATGTAAGATGAAGCACTCACACCGTAAATAAATAATAGAGGAAAGAGATAAGACGGCTCAATCATACAACGCAGTGATTTTCAACATTTTTCGAATCGCAGAACACCTTTTAGATCGAGAATTTTTTGTGAAACACCAAACGAAAATTAGCGATTTTGTGGAAACTATTCGAATAACCAATAATCTCGATCAGTTTTAGTGTAGGAATGAACTTACAACCAGACTAATGGCTTATGACTCAAGTTGTAAAAAGGCGTAACAAATTCATGACTACAGAGAACAGTACCGTGTGATACAAATGAGAAATATTTAACTGGCTGTTCATAGTCGTTAAAAGCAATGTAATATCAATATGTTTATGAGTTTGTTTAGATGGGCACATATCCTCTATTTTGGCTGGTATTTAGGGAAGGTAAACACGTAGTTCTTCTTCAACGGTTTTCGGTTTGTTATCAGTGTGATCTTTTTCTTATCGTGCCATTAGGCTCAAAACGATTTTCTGGTATTTCAGAGATCGTCTTGAACGATTTTCATTATTACATATTGATGGCCGATCAGCAATACTTTGAAATTCAAATTTAGGCAGCCTCTCGGACTTATGGTTTTGGTTTTATATGACATTTGTCAGTTTTTATCAGTGTCTTTAAAATTTAGACATAAATCTTTCTCGCCTGAAAAATTCTCCGTGTAGCCTACTTCTACCTTTCACTAAGTTTATTGCTTTTTTTAAGAGTATTCTACAAGCTGACTTTTGCAAACTGTATCAAAATCAATATTTTGTTCTCGAATATCCAAGCAGCTGCATTTTGCTGTTTAGTCATCGTTTCAAGACATAAACTAGGAGGTCCGTTCCTGTGGAAACGTTTATCGCATGTAACAGAATCTTCTTATAAACTAATTACGTGCCTGATGGATTTGGATTACTTTTTGTTGTCAAGGGAATGCCAAGGGAATATGCCTCACGGATCACCCAGAGACAATGCATAACAAAATGTAAAATGTAAAATCTATGGATCACCGGTGTTTCGCGGAACGCCGGTTGAAAATCACAGATATAACGCACCATGTTCGATGCCTCTCGTGCAATTTTCAGTTCATGTCGCATGTGGGATTTGTTAGTCAGTTATTTGTTTCAGATACCTGCCTATGTGTTAATGCGTGTAGCGGATGTTTTCAACTGAATTATGAATATAATAATAATTACAAGTAACTCGTGTCTTCCAGGGTGGAAAAATGTTTCATTTTGTAGAGTGAGTATTTCTGGCAACACTAGTCTCATAACTTATCTCATCTGACGTTGGCATAGCAACACGCAACAACAGCCTGTGCGTCTTTGACCTTTCACCTCATCGATACAAAAAAAGCGAATACAATAAATAAACAAAGATTTCACTTCGCAATGGTATTGACCGACGCTCGCGTTCAGGCCACTAGTTTGCGTCGACTCGCTCGGGCTTTGGTTCGCGTTACTGGGATACCGTACTGGATTACAGGTTTATCTGGGCTTCAAAAGCCTGAGTATCCATATAGCCGTTTGATTTTCCTAAATACCAGGCGCAAAACTTGATTGAGATCATGCGCGATACTGGCCTTATATTGCTAAGTTCGATTATTCAGATATTAAATTACTAGAAAGGGCAGATAAGCAGTTTACCTTCTGCTCCAATAACTGAATAAACTGATAAATGATATCAGATTACTGGACCACACAGATTTATTAAATATTTACAGATAGCCTATATCCGGCTTAATAAACTAAATTGGGAGGTTTCCCTTACTCCAAAAATCAATCTCCTAGTACAGTAGTATTCTAGTCCAAAACGTCTGAACGTTACCGGTATCTGTATATCCAGATATCAAGCTGTTATTGAATTTATCACTGTACCGGTAAGATTGTGCGAAGTGTATCAGCCCAATAAATTTATTTAAGGTTAGTCTATTATCAGATTATAACAGAGTGTATTATTCAACATTAAGCAGTGAATCAGATTATAGTATACATACCTACATCAAAACACAGTCCATTATAGTCAAGATTTGGGGTCTACCCCTTTGATATTGGCGTTCAAACCTCAAAAGCATTGAAGTCAAGCGCTTCCGCAATAAGTTACCGGTATATCAGCTGTACTGTGAAATAACTTCAGGACTTGGAGATTTCTCCAGCTAGAGTTTTTGTACAGATGCATTACTGTATTAGGGTACTGTAAAGGTAGAGTTTTATGAATATAATATTTATGGGTTTCATTTTGTTGTCGGTCGGGTTTGTGCAATGCAGAGAGGGCCAAAAATTGGTCATTTTTAAATATGTGTGTTAATAAGCCTCCCAGGAGGAATGGTTCAATATTATAATTCATTGTATCATGAATCTTGGAAACTTTTGAGTTTCGAATACAATAACACAGTAAGAATGTAATTATGTCACAAAAAGAAACAATTTTACATTATTGAAATGTGAAATTTTTCTCCAAAAAAGAATTTGAAAATATAAAAATAAGTCACCATTATAAAATAGTAGCTGGCATTACTGAACATGATTGTTCTGATTTGATTAGTGCGGCATATTAGACTTTCTTCGTGTGTCTTTAAATTTCAGGAAACTGGTTCGTTTGTTTGCTCTTTCAATATTTGCACATGTGTGATTGTGTCAGATAGCTCATGGTTATGACATCAGCAATATTTTAAATGGCCTTAATAATATCTTTTGTTGTAATATCTGGATATAGTTCTATTTTGAATTTAATTTCCAATTTTTCTAAATGGATCAATTCTTTGTATATGTCTAATTATACAATTAAAATTTCGCATAAATACCGCTCCAATTTAAAAAATAGTATATTCAACGAAAATGATTACATTTAGTTTACTTTTTTTAATTCAGAATAATAAAACATAAAAATTTCACACGTTAAACAAGTGAGATCGCATATCAAATTGGAATCCCTAACCATGGTTTAATTCCCTATATCTCATTGACATAGTAACATTCAGCAAGAAACTTATATCTTGTTTATAAAAACTATTGTTAATCTATTAGCTATTTACCCTATTACAGTGATATATGAATAATAACTAATAACTTTTTAACTTATATAAACTAAAACTGATTTTTGAATTTTCCTTTGTTACATATACTTATAAGTATTATGAATAATACCAATAGGGGCCAATAAGCATCATCACATTAGTAATGACAACATTCTATCCAACATTTCATATGGGAACAAAGTTAAAACTAAAGCATCCTCATGTTTATTTTTAGTTTTAGACGTAGAACAGATCATAATTTTTGTGGAATTTTTTGTTAATATAATATATGTGTAAATGCTATAATCGACGTAGTAAGGGATAGTACTGGATATAAGATTCATCAAATATACTAATTTATTTTAAAATAATTTGTTGAAGAGGTGTAAGCAACATTTTCAACAAGAAAAATGTATGGAGGCCTAGAAAGGTACCTTTCATTAAATTTTTTATATTTTGTATTTTTCGTTTATCATTCATTTTCAATTTTTATGATTTCGGGTCATAAAAAATAGGGGAAAACCAGAAACAAAGTGCAACAAAAATGGTGAATTCTCAGTTTGTTAAATGATGGCATCTAAGTAAACAATCCTGCATATACTAGGCTGCTTTTTCGGCATATATTCGTGATTCAAGTGACAGTAACACCAGGCAGATACTCATATTTTCATATAAACGACTAGTAGAATGATTCATCTCAATTTGAGAGGTCTGTAGAATTTGTTCTACTTATTACAGTTCAATCACTGATATTTGACGAATCCTTCTTGTTGATAATTCTTCTGTTCGGTTTATTCACCCTCGCCACAAGTCATGAACTTTATTCTGAATGCAAATACTAATTTATTATTTCTCTACCAGCCACAGATCGACACCAGCTTGGTCAAATCAAGCCCCACCTGGAAGGTGAGTGACAGTTGTCATTTGTTAGTTGTGTAAATTATTCAGGGTTTGATAATAAACAGATGTTGAAAAAATGATTTTTATAGCATGGGATGTTTGTTTTGTTGATTATTTGAAGGCAGGGCATGGTCATAAAAGCCTTTGATTAGACATTTGTCATGCAAGAGGCTTCCTATATATCAACATCCGTCACCAAGAGATTATGTCAATGGAAAATCTTTATCAATGTTTGTTAATTAAAAAAATTCTCAAATATTCAAAAATCTGAAATATTTAATATGCTATGTGCAACAGGAAATATTTTTTTACTCCAAAGAAATTGGTCAAAAATATTGTGGTTAAAATTCTGGAACTTTTATTATTTTTTTTCAGTATCATGGACAATGACAACATGAGACCTACATCTGCTATGAGCACAAAATCGGTTAGAGACAGAAAACTCGAAGAACAAGTATGTCTTTATATTTCCATCTGTAATCCACTCAACAACCACACTCACACATTTGAAACATTGAACTGACTTGCTGTTCTTATAATGTTCAAGACAGTGTTTTTTTTTCATAAATTTTAATTCAATTAATATTTTTGCAGAAAAATAGAGAAGAACATCATCAGAGACGAAGAAAGCAGGAACAGATGATGATGAAGCCTACAGGCCAACCAAGATTAGGTTCTGCTGGACGATCACGACCTTCTACTGCCAATCGACTTCGAGAGGAAAAAAAGAATATTGATAGTTTTAATACAAATAATAAATTTAATCATGGCAAGTAATATCATTCGCTACTCATTTGAAATAAATTGTTGTATTTATATGAAAAAATTTATATGAATGCTATGCACGCTACTATTTTTAACTGACAGTCAAATTTTGAAATTGATCCTCTTACAAATTTTGAAAATAATCAAAATTTTTTGAGTATAAATGAGTTAAAATAATCACAATCCTATCAAACTATGAAAGTGCAATGATGTTTAAAGCGAATTTATACTTTTGACTTTGAACTGAGTTTGAAATAATTTCTTTAAATTCACAGGTAAAAATGGCTATGACAATCTTGCCATCGAATCTGATGATGAAAACCAACCAAATATCATAACAGTGAAAACAAGTAACAACCCCATCGTAGCTTCAGATACCCATCGAAAGAAGAAAACTCCCTCAATTCAAGACATTGAAACACCCTCACCTGTTTTGCTTTCTGGAAGGCGGACAGACACACAGAGAAAAATGGAAGAAGCAGGTAACATTACAATATTAGTTTCTGGGTGGTTGCCTTTTTTAAATTTTTTATTGTTGAACTGTGCAATTCAAGTTTACTCAAATATAGTATCTCTTTAACTATACATTTAAATGTGTTTTTTCAGACGATCAACCTTGTAATTTTATGGTTATGATGCTATTTATCTTGAGCGCACCATCTCATTACAATTCATGCTCACAATATTTCTAAGAACATAAACCATATTTTCAGGCGAATCACGAGTATTTTTGGTGCTTTGCAAACACTGGTGTTACTTGCTTGTTGACATTCAAAACATCATTCATGTAGGCGTTTTACTAAAATTCTGTTTCGCTGAAATATTTAGGCATACCGTATTTCACATACATAATGGATTAAGAGATGCGTTTGTGGCCAAATCTGTTTACCTGATCTCCTTTCTGGAAACTACTCATGAACAACACAAATAACCTTTGTCTATGTTTTAAAATACATCAGACGTAAGAAAATGTTGATGAATACATGAATATTCAATGCACATATAATGCAAAATTTATTCAGCATGAAAAATGAGCAAAAATCTCAATGATTATAGCAATTTGCAACTTTTTTATCATGCTTGACTTATTGGAGTTTCCGACTTTAGTTTCTTCATAAAAAATATGTTTGATCAAGCATGGACCACGATAAAATGTACCATCGTCTTTTATATGACATATTTTTTTAACACATAGCTAGTGTACCTTTAAGTTTTTGCAGTTAGGTTAAGTACTGTCAAGTGTGGAGTGAATAATCCATTTTTCTCATATGTAATCGAAACTTTCATTTACAATTGAGACGCACCGTACTTTGCCACACTAATCTAATGTGTTTTAGTTTAGTGGGGTCGGCTGAAAACAGAAGGTGCGGTCTCCACTTTCCCATAAAATATTCAACGGCAGCAATCGTGCGCAGCGAACCAATGACGATCCCCGCAATTCAACTTTGTCTGCCCTATTATTTTCGGAAAGTTTCTATGTCGCTTCGCTCATGGACTGCATTATAGTAATAAAGAGCGCGTCATTTTTTCGTTAACGAACTGATACATAATTAAACGGAATACCTCTCCATGCGTCGGACTTTGGCATGGTGTTTGTATGTGTAACAATCCTGATTCCAGTGATTGTACAATTTTGCTTCGTAACCTTCCACATCGTCTCTAATTGTGCAGGTGCTACTCGCGCGGGGTAGCGATAAATAGTACCTGATCGCTTCGTTTATTATCAGCCAGTCATCTAGAACATTCGTGATCTCGATACGAAACAGGTCACGTGAAACGTTTCTAGAAATACAGTTTCAGTTAGTTACCCATGTAACTTTCAATGCGAAAAATATGAATATGCGGTCATTACCGATTCTGTTACTTGAATTTATTCTAAAACTTCACAAATTTTGTTGTTGCATAACTTTTTTTTTAGCTTCGTTTTCATTAAAAATTATTACCGGTAAATTAAATTTCAAGATTGAAAGCGCGTGGATGACAATCGCCATTTTAAAATCTTGTCTAGCTTTAATAGTGACTATTAACGATGTATGCGCGTGTGCAATCGATTGATTTTCCCTATTACAGGAAAGAATACAGGAAATAATTGATGGTCCCATTGGGTATTTATTTGCTCATGAGAGATTTAAGTGTTCATAACTTTTTAAATTTTCCAGTTCCTCAATCCCGCTTTTTTGTTATACAAGTACCGCAAACAATTTACTGCGTTCTACTTAAATGTTTAACGACATAATATGTGTTGGCAAACACTTTCTTGACACCCAAATGTGAAACACATCGCAAGTGGCCGTGATAATCTTAAGAATCCCGGACGAAACTAGGTTCTATTTAACCAATGGTACGTCACTCAAATAACATGTCTCAGGATTTAATTGTATTAACCAAGTGACAAAGCGTAAAAATTTATGCCTAGTTTAAAACTGAAATCTGGTATGATTTAAAACAGATAACTGTTTTTACGGCTATGGTATATTAAAACAAATTGAATATTGTCAAAAACAGCCTAATAAGTTTAGTCCCACGAAATGAAAATTATGTAACAAATCTTATACAGCTTCGAGAGAGCGAATTAAATCGCCCCAACCTGTGCCATTCTACGATGAACCTGTTGATGACGACAATTTCAAATTCCCACAAGGAGCATGTTTTGAACCGGAAGGTTCTGCGTAATTCGTAGATTACCGTGATAAATGTGTAGAAGATATTTTTGAATTAATCGAATTCTTTTTCATGTTCTATCTACCTTATCAGACAAAATAGAGGCTTTGGTATGTTCTGATATGGTATTCACATGAAAATGTATCAATTTTTCTTCGGGGAATTCTCAGCTTTAGTCTGTGAAGCTTGTGAACTTTTCAATATGTTTGTTTTTGTGTACTAATAATACTTGTTGATTGCCCTAGTATACTAATAGATGAATTCAACCAATATATTTACTCGACTACCATAAGGCAAATATATTGTTTATGGTTCGTATTGTATTGATTTTTTTTTCGATGACGAAAACAGCTGTGACAATAGAATTAGTGTGTCTGACGATGTTGTATTATCCTATAGTGTAATTTCTGCTTCGGACGCCCTGGTTAGTGATAGTTGTAAATCGTAATATTGCAAACATATATTGTATGCTTCGCAAATAAGTATGACTGTAGCAAATTTGATAGTAGCTTTTGGACCAATTATTTATACCATATCTGTAAACTGCAATTTATAGATATGGTATAAATAATTGGCCCAAACGCTACTACCCCCGTCCCTCCCACTTTGAGAATTCTAGGCTACGCCCCTGAACTAGGGATCGAACCGGGAATGACAGCATAGGCGATCACATTAATTTTTTTGGTGTGCAGAAGTTGTTTACTCAGTTTTATTTTCTGTAAATTTAACTTCCTAAAGATAAAATCTTTTCGAAGAACAAATCGAAAAATAATGAAGTATCGGAACCAACTATCGGTCTTCAATCAAAACACAATAATCGTCAAAAAGTCATTAATCCAGGATAAGATTTTTGAAATTCAACATATCTAGACGAAAAAACATGTCTAACGTTTGATTAATGAGTTTTTAATCGCTTTGGCAATTTTGTGCGACAAATATCAACTTTGATGTGCGAAAACCGTAAATTTTTGTCAAATCAAAGTTTTTTGACGTGATTTGATTAGCTTGAGTAATGCGGAAAGTTCGTAATGTCGCCGGACGCTCTGATTTTTACCTTAAATGACTCTGCAAATTTTTATTTATCTGTCTAGGACTAGGTAGATTTATTCGATCTTCGAAGCAATTTCTTCCGTTCTTCGAATGTTTATAGAATTTAATTTTCTTCAAATTCCGAATTGAAGTGTATCAAAATAAAACCGTAATTTTTACAATTAAAATCAGGAATAAATTATATCAATCTATCATAGAATAACATTTTAAATATATATAATAAATATCTTTTCCATTCATATTTCACAGTTCGTCATTGTTCGTTGTGATGGTTTGTATGTCTTCTTTGTCATATTTTAGTAGTATTACACCCGAAACTATATACAGAATATTCTGTGGTTGATTGAATGTTTTGATCGTTAATCGATTCCGGCATTTAGTTTTGTCAATCAAGAGATATTGACTGTCCGTTGTATTGTCACAACACAATGAATATCAGATATAACTCGTTTGCCAGGTATATCATAAACTCTATAAATTTGACCTGCTGTAAAAGTATTGCGCTTTGTTTGACCAGATGTCTTTTTTTGTCCCAATTTTAATAAACTATGATTTTTGTAGATATATATAGAAGAGAAAATGACGGAACTCTTGACTAATTGTTATAAATGTATATGAACATGATTACAACTTCTTTTAAATCCAAGAATATCAGTTTCAAGCCTTTAATTGCGAAAAATTGATTGAATCTTCATTATGCAACGGAAGGATTGTTATCGTTTCCCGTCATCGCAGGAGAACGGGCGCCAAAGGCCGTCATACGTCTGCTTTTTTGAACAGTCCAGCTGAAACACAAATCTCTGTTTCATTAATTGCAAGATAATCCTGGCCGGTAATCCAAAAATACCCGATTTACCGATTCTTAACATATGGTGTTGTATCGTTCTCATTCTAATAAGGTAACAACGCAATCTTACAATGTGCTTTCAGGATAAAATAGATCCGATCGATATGTAGCGAGTTAAAAAAAGATATGTCGATGCTATTACACAAAATCGACCTGTAGCAAACGCACTATTAAAATAAATGTCAAACTCACTCGTTTATCAGAGTAATTATATTGCGTAAATTGTTTAATAAAATATCTCTTTATTGGTATACATAAATTTCGAATTATAGTTTTTTTTAATGTGTAAATTAACATGCAATAATATACTCTTTATGATGTATAGTATAAATTTCTCTCACCGCAAATATCGATTTAAAAATGCATTTCGTGTTCGCCGTTCGTAATACTCTAATCTAGGTAGGTTCGAATGGGGTTTGTCGAGTTTATCTGGAATAAATAACATCAAAAGGTTATCTGTTGTGCCAATCCTATGGTTATGGACCATATTCACAACCTCGCATACTTTCAAAGATTATAATTGTGATCACATGCATTGCCTTATTTTCCTTTCAAATTCATTCGCATTCCACATGTATAGAAACTGTTCCGACCAATTTAGGGAAAAAAATTATCTTTTTCAGTTCTAGTTATTTTCATATTTCAAATGATTTAGTTTTAGACAATAGTGAACATACGCATGTCGATGTCCTTCTTGGTATTTTATTATTGTGCTCCGTGCTAAATTCATCTATGTGTTGTTGTTTTTATTATTATAGCAATTATACTGCTTTATTTTTGTCTTTCGTTAAACGAACTACGCATTTTTGTAACTCAAGAAAATCACCCCAATGAATTTTTCATGTGACGAAATGAAAACATTAAAAATTAAAATTTTAAGCTTAAAAAATCATATTCATACCTCAGCAGAAGATTTTTTACTCAACAGCAATTATAAAACACCTGTCTATTTGACGTGACAACAATACTCAATATTAATAAGGGTATTATTAGTAGAATATAAGAGGGAAGACGTGGTGATTCATTTCGTTCAATTAAACGACGAACGTGATAGAAACAACGTCGTCATACGCTCCTAAAGAATTGTACAACGAAACGCGCTGGAAAATGTCAACACGTGATAAACGTTCTTTGTTATGGGGTTTGGGTGAGTAGTTGGAATATAATAATAATAATGGTTTAACGAGTTAGTATTTTATAGATTCCAGTGTGGTATCTGGGGCCTACTTTTTCTATAGTAATTGGAAAACTAATGCAATTTAAATTGCCTAAAATCTTGATTGGGGATTGGTAAGGTCGTAGCGTGATATTAATTTCCCTTATACCTTACAGAACAGATTATTATTTTAGGAAATCAACTATACATTATTCTAAACTGGTGGGATTCAATTTTAAATAGGTCCATACCGCAAATATCTTTTAACGTTGTTGTGACTCGTGATATAAATTTATCGTCCTTCGTTTCCAACCAATATAAACAAAAACGAACATACCGGTACATTTTCTCGTTTGCATCGTGATCGATTTCTAGAATAAATTAGGCCAATATTGGACATTGTGGACAATTAGACCGGGACTTTTTTTCGCATTCGTATTAGCTATTTAATATCCGGTGTGTTAAACATCACGTGTTTTTTGCGAAGTAGTTGAAAGTGTGTGTTCGCCTTTGTTCATTGTCTACGTTGTTATTTGTCGTTATGCTGTAGCAACGTTTACAGGAAAGACAAATACTTGTTTTGGACACGACTTGAGTTCGGTGACTATCGTTTTCTTTTATCGTTTACCATAAAAATTATCGTAATGAAATTGCAATATTTTGGCCACGAGTTATGGATTGAATACAAAAATATTGGTTGAGTTTGTGTTTTTATACCATGTAATGACGCTTTCGAAGTATCTGAAGCGCACTTTTCTAGAATAAGGTACTTTCGCAGATACTCGACAAAGAATTTACCACTGAAGCCTTTGTTCAATTGAAATGAAATCGAGTCTAAACAAAAGCGTATACACGTCTTGTAATTTATTCGCTTGGACGCTTTGTAATCCAGGCTAGGATGCTACGTACATCAATGGTCGCATTTTTAAGGTGCCAAGTATAATCCATACAAGAAGGGCGATTAATTGTGTTGTTTTTAACCAACGTCCTTGTGGAATTTCATTGTTTGGCCCTAAACAAAGGTGCTTAGTGTGTTTATATGATAGTATTGGCGTGCCTACATCACATCACACGCGCCAAGGATTATATTGTTTAGATGCTTGCCTCGCCATGATTTGAATTGAACATGAATTCCTTAATTTATTTGTAATTTAGGATGCCTTCTCTACTTAACACTACAATGAAATTTTTTATATGGGCCTTCATGTTAAACCAATTGCATATTTTTGGTTGAAGTAGATAGCAGATGTGGAATAGTTTGTGGGGAAAGATTCTTGTTGAATCCAAATTACAACACCTAACTCTGCTATCTTCTTGCCTTTTTTTCAACTGAATTTTTTTTTATAATTTTCATGACATATATTACAAGACAACAAAGACAATTTACCTCAGAAAAACAGAAATTCGTACAATTTTCAAATTTTTTTCATGAAATGTAAATTAATTTGAAATTTTTTATCAATATTTTGGGTATCTCTCTTTTTGAACCTGAATTGTGTAATGGAGGTTGGAACGATTGCAGACTGTTGAATGGCCATTATACAGTAAAAATTAAATAGTATGGATCAACAATCAAGATCTTTTGACCTTCAATTTATTTACCTTGGTTGCTGCCATGTTTATGAATGTCCTAAATTGTTATCTACTTTGACGTAATCAAGTTGAATTTGACTTGGTTAATGTGATTTTAATGACCTATGACAATTGTGAAACCAAATTTTTATGAGTTTGGTGTCAATGAAAATAATAAACAATCTCCAGAAAATCACTTCCAGAATGGCCGCAAAAACTCATTAGGCACGATTTTAAATACCATAACCAAACGAGCCGCGCAAGTTAGTTTTGTTCATGACACGCAAGTGTTAACATCATGTTCAAACGGTGTCATGTATGTTATAAAAATTTTAGTAGCTCTTTTTTAACTTATTCCCGTACTATTTTGTGAAATAGCACGGAACATAGTACACTTAAAAGAAACATCTCGAAACCTAGTCTTCTTCATAATGTACAAAGTTCATGATTTTCAAATTATTATTGTGGAGTATTGAGAGAACAATCTCAAGTCAGGAGATCTTGAAAATCATGCAATACGTAAAATTCAGTAGTAACCCCCAAATTTAGACAAGTCCGGTAATTGTAAGATTTTGCTGCTTTCATATATAAATTGCTGATAGGTTATAAATTAAATAATAGACATTGACATACCATGTGATTTTCTATTATGAAATTGAGGTGTTTCAAATAGGTTTAGTCTGTCGCATGGACCATGTAAACAAAACTACTTTGCTGATTTATTACAAACTTACTGATTTTGATGCTACCGCCATTAGTTGAATGTATGACTTTTCTAAAGATTATCATTCTTTGATAGTATTATTTTGACATGCCTGAAATGCATTCTATTCTCCAGTTATATAAACATAAGACAACATCAATGTTTATATTTATTTATAATGTAATCAAGGCTTGACGTCAATGCCGGCCTAACAAATCGCCATTTCATGCTACTCATGTAGTTGCAAGGTTTTAGTCTGTGTGAAATATTCAAATTTATATCTGAATGTCAATGTTGATTAATGACCTATCGTTATGTGGTTAACGAAGTGATCAGGTGATTTTTACAAAAAGGAATGCAGGAAAAACTAGTTCAGAGGATTGAGAATTTATTATGTTTAAAAAAGTACTTGGAAAAATCAGATAATAAACTGAATTTACAACTCAATCTCATGGTCGACAGCAATTTTTCTAAGAATTATTTTGAATGGCAATGGTCTATGTGGTTTCAACTGTCTATAACTTACTGTATAACATAGTCATGGTGTATGTTAAATCTTACAGAGAAAAATTTGACATATTTAACCACTATTTTAAAAATTTTATTTAAATTAAAAAATTATGACACAACAAAAATTCTATTGTTTTGATTGAATATTTATCTTTATTGTAGCATTGTTTTGGGCCTGTTTTATTCAAGTGTATGCTATATCAATAAAACTAGATTTAAATGTTTTGTACATTTGACAAAGTAATATAGAAATCAAGGAGTAGTATATTTTGTTGTCATGCTAACTTATTTTAAATAGATTTTAAACAATATCATATTACTTTATGTTCAGTATTCCCTTGTGTTTATAACACTTCCATTGTTTTATGGCATCCATTTCACTGCAAACCACACAAGCAGTGCTTATCATCATCAACAGTATATATTTTTCATTTCAATTCTCATTATTTGGGTACCATAGGATAGCTTTTAGGCAGTGATATTAGTACTGAGATTGCCTGATATATTGAAAAGTAAATTTCAGGAATTATATGGATATCACATATATATGATTGTTATTATGGCATCAAAAGATAATAATTATTCTCTTCAACATAATTCTAGGTTTAAAATCGATGCAAGATTTTCAAGAATTAGATGATGATGATGATGATGATTCAGATGAAACTGATGATGGATTCAAAATCGGGCCAAGACCTGAAACAGCATTATCTAAGAGGCCAAACTCATCCAGTGGAAGCAAGACAGATATCAAGGTATCTTACATCAACGATGGTTTGAGAGTTATTTTATTTTTTATGGTCACTTGAAATGGAAGACTTCAGTGTTCTAAGACTTTTTGTTCTTGTGTAAGCGAAATTATGAAAATTACCACAGCATTTAGAACCATGGCTTATTTCATGATTCGCATGGAGGAATTTAGTGTCAAATGGTTTGCATTCATTTCTTAATATTTAAGTATTGTGCAAATTATTCCTGTATGGCATCGCAGTGAAGCTCTACATTATTGGGTGTTCAGGCATATTGACAATAAGATTCAATCTGTCTAGATGGCCAGCCGATATTTCCGAAATAAGCGTAAAAATCCTTATCTCTGTCGTGGAAAATAGTTTTAAGAATGTTTACACATTGATGAGCTTTTCCGGTATGCAATCCCATCAGCTTTGATTTGTTTGCTTATTTGTATTGCCGATCAGCAACCATTTGAAGCTCTAATTTTCATTCATAATAAGCAGGTTCTCTCATTTTTATCACCGATAAAGTGTGTTCTATATTTAGAAATTTTTGTTGGATATATCAAGCTTTATTTTTAGACTTTCTGCATTATGTTTTTCTATCCTACAGATTTCAAATATCTCAAAAAGCACTAGTTTATGCTCAAATTACATTTAACATATTTTAAAATCTCCTATTATTTTCTCAATATTTCCATTTCATATCTTTCAATTGCTTCACTAATTTCCATCTGACATTGCTTTCATTTAGAATGATTAAGCACTCTAGCATTCAGGAGTTTTGATTTACAATATTCCAGAATTATTATCTTATACAAAGAAATCAATATACAAAATCGTATTCACATAGATGATAAAGTGTTTAAATAATCTGGTAATCATAGTAAGATAATTTTTCATCTTGAAGTTTAGTGTTTAGTGAGTGGAACAATGGTCAATATTACATTCTGTAGTATTGATATTTATTGTCACTTGCCACTGCCAGTATTTAATTGAACATGTGTCATCTTGTTAGACCATGAGGCCCTTTCCCCATGTCCTTAATTTCAACATCCTTGACCTTGCTTGAGAACCATGTGATTGACTGGGACGAAACATACCAACAATGTTCAACATGCAGAGATTAAATCTGCACTTTGCAAGCCATGTTTATATGGTAGAAATTTTGTTACTATGTATTGTTGAAAAAAAAAAAAATTTGGACGGATAGTGAATTCATTTTTATATTCCTAAATGACATTAATATGGTAATATCCATTCATACATTTTATACCCAGAGTTCACAAAATTCTCAACTATTAATGTATTCAGTTTCACAAACTTACTACCACATGCACTTTCTCCAACCTATTAAACTTTATCGTAATGTTATCAATAGCTATTAACAATGTATCAACTTTCCCTTTGACATTATCTCACCTCGTTTGCTTGTGAGGTCCATACGGAGCACAGGGAAAATGCGGTATTTATTATCTTATGTAACACATGCATATTATTAATAGTCCAGTCATGATGGGATGTTGGTAAATCAATTTATTATTTAGTTCTTTGATAATTTAAGTTTCCCATAGAATGTGCACTTTACTAGTTTTTTAAGCAGATAGAAATATTAAATTTTTTTTAACTCAGATTGACCGATGAATTACATCTACAAAAATTATGTGTTATGTCAGCTGGTATGTCATGAGCAGAAATCAGTTTCATAAATTTGAATTGCTAACATTTTTATGAGATGCTCTGACATATATCTCTAACCAAGTCTTTGAACAAGCTGACATTAATATATGTATATAGGAAATGGCTACGTTTTGAAAATACCACAACCTAACAATCATGACACTGTGTGACACATCATACCCAACTGATTACACCCAGGATGTGATAATCTGTCACAACTCAATTCAGGTTGTGATACAACTATTTTCATCCATACCCAACATGAACTGGTAACTGAAAAAAAACACCATATGATTAGGCCTCATTATCATCTTTCCTTCCCACTGGGATATTTAAATAAAAATCTTATCCTAAGTTAATAAATTTATCATAATATTTTCAATGAAAAAATTAGCATTTTTATGAATTTTCCCTGAAATGAAATATTTGAATATTTTCTTCAAGGCATACAATGATCGGAAAGTTAGCTGGGTAAACCAGCTTCCACCTGTTAGTCCATTAAGTCCAATCAGCGCTAAATCAACAGGAAGCAACAATGTATTTGTTGTCGATCCATCAATGGCCTTTGGTAGAGAAATTGAAGATGCAGATTTTTTCTCTATTTCGGATAATACGCATGGTGGAAAATCTTCTTCTACCAATATTCAATATCTCAACATCAATAGTGAAAAAGATAAGAACGACTTTGACAATCATCCACCTCCAACTGATCTTGGAACAATATTTAGTCCCACAGTGAGATAGAGTGCTTTAGGAATGTTCTTTGTAGAAATAGAGGATGCTAAAATTAGGTTTGACAAGATATTTAATATACTTAATGTTTGGGATCTTTATTGCAGTTAGCTCCACACTTCGATGCTTTGAGCTTGATTATGAATGTCTTGAATTAATGTTATCTTCTAGTTTGCAAAATATTAGTGTAAGGTTGTTTGATGTTTAACACAAGTTATGATTTGTAGGACAATTTCATATAATTGAAGTAACGAAGCAAAATGATTCTTAAATATTACGGTACTTGTAGAAAAATATTTTCAACTTAGAATTTACCGAAACATTAAAATTTGTGAATGAAAACCAGACTGCTCTGATTATCGTTTTTTTTAAACATAGATACAGATCAATCAGACCTAATTAGACAAATATTTTCAATTTTGCATGAATTATTGGTATGAATGCTGTCGACTTTTAGAACATACAGCTGGTATTGTGAGGATTGCTACAAATATAATATTCATTCGATATATTGAAATGAGTGTTAATTGAAAATATTGACTAACAAATATATCGATTTTTAATTATCACAACCCAGTTTTTGTTAAAGCTATCTTCCCATTCATGGAGCCTGTGATTCAGGAACTTAGGTGATCCAAGTTTGACAAATTAGCTTATTAATTAATCAATTTTTGTAATCACACATGTGGTTTCTGTTTTATTTTTTGTCTTGAGCCTGATTTAGTTTTTTAACTTTCTAGTAGCCACCTACTCACTAACTATATGTTTGTAATCATTTTTATTCCGCAGAAACAAATAACGAATGATACCATGTTACCGAGCAAAGAAAACTCGGATAAAACAGAGAAAGCGTTTGCCTTGCTAGATTTAGAAGAACCAGAATCAAGTTTCACAGATGCAAAATTGCCATCAGCAGTCATCAAACATAAAAATGATTTTAAAATACTACCTAAAAAACTGAATAAGCCAAATTATGAGATTCCAATAGCAGTTCCACTTCAGGACAACAGTGTAGATAACACATCAGAAGGTTGGACGTCAGGTGCATGTTGCAGCTCAGAAATTGACAATAACAGAGTAGATGAAAGTACAGAAGTTGAAGTAATCAGGAATGATGAGGGAAGATCGACTCCAGAAATGATTCTGGAAGCAGCTATGTATGTCAGATATGTTTTAATGTACAGAAAGTTAATCAAACGAAGAATATTTATTACTAAATGCAGCTTTTATTACTTATTATTTGTCTTAAGTTATTTTTATCACCGGTATATTGTGCTAAAAAGCTAACATTTATTCATATTTCTTAGTCCAGCACCAAGAAAAGTGAGCTCATCAAATAAAGAAAGTCGAATCAGTCAAGGTTATATTTTTCAGATTATGTTGGTACTGATTTTGAAGGTTCAATTAGAAGTGGTTTTTAGCATTCATTCATATTTATCCACAGAATCAATGAACAATACTTTCTTATTGTGACAAAAACTTAATATGTATGATAGAACATGATTCTCAACTTAGTGAATAGACTGATTATTCTGTTTTACTACTTAATTCTTCTGCTATTTATATTATCAAGGATTATTTATAAAATTGATATAACATAATTGTTTGGAAACAATTTACTGTACACCAATAATGCATTTTCAGATGAACCTGTTTTTATACCTGAAAGAGAAAAACGATGTAGAGTTTATCAAATAATTGCAGAACTGAGACATGTTTTAGTGAGAATGCAACGAAGAATTTTAGCAGTTCATAATGCTGGCCCCACTACACCATCGTATATCGACAAGAGTGAGGAAGTCACAAATCCTTTATTGGACGCAGAGGCTTGTAGAAGTCTTGTGAGAGACAATGAAGAGGATTGGTGTTTGGTGACCTCCCTCTGTGGCGAGTTGCATGGGTTCGTTACACTCAACAAGAGTGCCGCATTCTTCTATAGAGATGACAAAACTAAGTTTCCTATAAAAAATGATCATGCGGTTGTAACAGCATCGCGAGCTGTTAGGGCCATTTTAAATTCTGATGATTCATTGACCAAAGTAATTGAAACTTTGGAAGATTTATGGATGGAATTTAAATATACGGGTGAAAAAGCTTTTATCAGTGCAGAAAATTTTGAAACGTTAGCATCATATGATCAAGCAATAGCACTAGACAGGAGTGAAAGAGAATTACATGAGAATTTTTCAAAGAAGATGAGTGAGGTACATAGAAAGTTTTTCACTGATAAGAGGCCAGTGGGAGAAGTGAAGAAGATAACTCATAGATCAGGCAGAGTTTCCACAATGCATCCCCCTGCTATTAAGGTGTGAGTCATATATTTCGTGTTTTATTAATGACAAATTCAGTTCAAGGCATTTATAGCATGAGTTATAGATAGAAGTAGACTCGAGGTGTCGCATCAAGGATATATGACCTGTGAAGTCATTCCACATCTAATTATAGATATCAAATATAGGAAGCATCTAATTAAGCCGCTAATAATGTGTTTGCTTAGGTATTTTGAGAAAACTTAACAAGTATACTGTTTTATGTACGGTAATCTGCTATAAATAAATGTTTGGTTTGGGTATGATTTTTTGTCAGTTATGATTTACATCATTAATATCGTAGTTAATTTTCTAGTTGATTTTTTCTATTGTGTTCTGTTTGTTTGCATTATTTCTCGATTTTGTGATGATTTTATAGTTTTATTTTGTATATAGTTATCTATACTACCAATAATGAATTTGATGGGGAACATGGCAATACAAAACAATTTATTTTGAATTCCAGAGTTTGGATGAAAGGCCTGGAAGTAGTGGAGGAAGATTTGCTCCTCCTGGCATGGATCTGGAAGATTTAGAAGGATTTGCACATACTCCTGCACCTCAAGTAACCTTATATTATTTATATACTGGTGCATATTTATGCACTCTCTTTACTTCTATAAGGTAATATTATTTATCTAGTGTTAGTCGACATTATTGACAAAAATAACTCATTACACAAAAGTATTATACCTATTCAATGACTTTGTTCTCTTCAACTTCAACTGAAATTCATCTTTTCATTTTCTTATAAAATAATCTCATTTTAACACAATATGGAGATGGTCATAAAGTAACTTTTATTACACCTACTAATTCTGCCGATATATATTTTTTATAAGTTTTTTTCCTTTATTACCAGGGCTACACTGTGAAATGTCGAATTACTCGTGACAAGCGTGGGGTTGATAAACATGCTTATCCGACTTATTATCTTCACTATGAAAGAGATGATGGTAGAAAGGTATTTCTATCCTCATTTTAAATTTGTATGTTCCCTTGTTCTGTTTGCTGTAAATGTGATCGATTTACTTGTTTCATTTTTATTACCAAAAATAAATTCAGTCATTGTATCATAATTCTTTAACTCTGTGTATAATGTAGAAACCAGTATGTTGTGATTTTTTTCAATGTTTATTTAGAGTTCAAGATCAGCCTTTGCAAGGCAGGCAGTGGGATTTCTTCATGTTATTATTTCATGGTTGTAAATGTAATGACTAAATATTGGAAGATATTATGTAGCCTACATATCTACATTACATCCATTTGGGATTTCCGTACAGGAAACTTCATGACTTTTTATAATCCCTATTTAGGTATTTTTACTCGCTGGAAGGAAACGAAAAAGAAGCAAAACGTCAAATTATTTGATATCCATTGATGCAACAGACCTTTCAAGAGGAGGAGAATCGTATATAGGTAATTTCTATAGTCAAGTCACGATTTAAAGTAACTAATTTCATTGAATGAATGAATCTACTGAACATCACTGGAAATTGAAAAGACACCACATAACCATTAGCATTGGCATACACTTACAATAACTAAACAAGAACTAAATTGGATTAGTAACAAACTTACAAGTGCACTTATGACAAATCAAAGCAATGTATATAAAAAACAATTTATATTAGGCGATAAATATGGCAATTTTATTCCAATCAGCTGCTGTGGAAATTTTCTAGTCAATTTTCACCTATTTACGCAAGTAGATGAATTGAAACAGTTTTGTCATCACTAACATATTATTGTCATTCAGGCAAATTACGTTCTAATGTAATGGGAACGAAATTCACAATATACGACCATGGAATAAAATTCGGAAAGCCTGGAGTGGCTCCAGATCGAAGTAATTTAAGAGAAGAGCTTGTTTCTGTCTGTTATGAAACTAATGTTCTGGGATTCAAGGTACTGTGATTTGTAATCTATTTTTATTATCCCTTTTGCAAAGCCCGAACGTTGATTGTTAAATTTTATTCTCATGCTTGCTACGCTACACATTTTGAAATGCAGAAGTTATAACAAATCATATAACGTCGAAATTTGGGGCTCCAGAAGTATGTGTACTTACATACCTACTTTACATCAAGTTGTGTAAAGGGGACTGAAACCTATGGGCAGGCGGTGTATATTCATTTGGATAACACAGATAGTCCCTAACTCGTAATAGAACTAAAATAAGAAATATCGGAATAAAATTATGGCCTAACTCTAACCTGGTACACACTACGGAGTACCCAAAATTTCGAGCTCCAGAAGTATGTGCACCAATATGGCGCACAACCTGAACGCATTATTTGTACTAGGTTTAGGGTTCAGGTTGTGTGCCATGCATCTGGGGCGCCCAAAATTTTGTATTCTACCTACAGAGGATAATGTGATTTTTAATCATATCTTGAGTTTTCAAGACTGCCGAGAGATATAAAGCTAGTACGTTAGTGAACTTAGTAGAAATCTACCCCAAAATAATTTTCCAAGTTTTGCATATCAACAGACTAACTTATACTCGAACCTACGAATCATGTGTTACAGTACACGATCATTACCTGCGGCTTTGACGAAAATAAAATAATCTTTTTTAACAGGGACCTCGTAAAATGACTGTCATCATTCCTGGTATGAATAATAATCACCAACGAGTACAATTCAAACCTATGGATGTAAGTTATTTAGCTTTTTTATTGTGGTATTTCATAATATAGTTATAAAAAACTTCTCATGCTCTCTCACATACTGTTTGTGTGGTATTTTCATACATACTTTAACATTGTGGCAAAATACATTTGCCGGAAATCACTACTCACGGTACTTGAATGGCAGGTTGAACGTCAGCTTACTTCATAGATTAATTGTTTGTATTCGCACTTACCAAATATGATTCAAGTGATTCTTCGAACAGTACATTGCAGCTATCCATAAAGGCATTTAATAGGCCACATAAAATCCACTTCGCACACAACATTCTCTTTGTTTATTTTTGAGTTGCTATGTTTGTTATTTGATAAGATATGGCTCAGGAACCTTAATCTGTTTGGATTTTTGATTTATTGTATGTTAAGTAGGTAATAATTAAACTGAATTTCAGTTTATTGCGAACATGATAAAATCTATTTCTGCTGTTGTTAGCTCTCGCTCAAGTAGGGATATTGTTAGAAGTAAAATTGAAACTAACTTGACTCGAGGTTATTTGGGATTAGGAACAATAATTCTTGAGATGAATATTTTTATTAATTTAAACTAAAAGGGAGTCTGTATCACACATAACGCCTCAAACGAGGCTCCCGATGAGCTGCTTTTGATGTACAGACTGGAATCTTTCTGGTTCGGCATAGTCTACCCAATTTGTACCCGGGGGTTGAACCCCATGATCCCCCACCATTTATTTTAATCTGTTAAGTAATTTGAGTAATCTTGTATTTTAATGGCTAAATTTCAAATATTCTGTATCTTTCATACTCATTTTATTTTTCTTTGTGCATATTCAGGACAGAGAAACTATATTGTCTCGATGGCAAAATAAAAACATGGATAATCTGATTGAACTGAGCAATAAAACACCTGTATGGAACGAAGGTAATATTATTAGATTTTTAAATTTGCTGAGGAAAAACTTACTAGTTAGGAATGCAGGTAATAAAATACTATTTTCAGGAATTGAAGTGAATTAGTATATTTAAATTGAATAGCATTCTCCTTTACACATAGCTTTGTAAACACTTTGCCTCAGCAGTTATTTACAACTTGATTTTACGACTGTAAAAGCCATCTTAAATTTTTCAGCTACCATAATGAGTATATTCTTGTGTATACTGGTTGTAAGTTACCTGTGCAGCACTGTCTATAGATACTGAACATTACACTTTCCTTAAATACATTTCATACAATTTCTTTAAAAAATATTTTAGCATTCTCTTGCGCATGACATATTTGTAAAATATTCATGAA
The DNA here is from genome assembly GCF_964204865.1 of Styela clava. Classification (NCBI taxonomy): domain Eukaryota; kingdom Metazoa; phylum Chordata; class Ascidiacea; order Stolidobranchia; family Styelidae; genus Styela; species Styela clava. The sequence continues at coordinate 1,651,757 of NC_135255.1, forward strand.
GTTTTGTATGAAGTGAAAGTAGAATATCCATCATACTGATATACATCTGACGATATATATCAGTGTAGTGCATATGGCAATTTCACTTTGCAAATAAGGTAATCTAAAAATTTGTAAACGAAAATGGATATTTCAATATTTTCCATAGCTAGAATTCATTCTTATATTTTATTTTAAATAGTTACTTATGTCTATGAATTTAAGTCAGATCTAAAAGTTGGAACTTCTGTCTGCCCTTTTGGTTTTGTACTTTTGACTTTACTGGATATAGCTGTGAGTTTATTTCATTTTTTTTTCAGAAACACAATCTTATGTTCTCAACTTTCGTGGACGAGTGACACAGGCTTCAGTCAAAAATTTCCAAATTGTGCACCAGAGTGATCGTAAGTATCTCAAAATATTGATTTAATTTTGCAATAACTAGTTGTTTTAATATTAAACCTCTCTGGTACACCTTTTTTATTATTAAAGTATAAATCAGTAGGAGCCCGAAAATTGAGCCTGTTTTCTAGATTAGGGTTTCCCAAACTAGGGTCCGTGGACCCCTGGCAGTCCGTGATTACTGCACAAGGGTTCCGCAACAATATGGAAAAAGTCTGATCGGTCTTTAAGGATTGCTTTTAATCACAAAGCCCTTGCGTTGCTTTGGTTGAGCGTTGCAGACAAATATTCCTTGCTGTCAGAAAAGGCAATTAAAATTTATTGCCTTTTGCAATGACCTGCATGTGTGAGGCAGCGTTTCCAGCTCTTACCAATATGATGACAAAATATAAGTCGAGACTTGTGCTTATCACAAATTGCTCTGAGAGTCGAGAAATTGTGCAGTGAAAAGCAAACTCAATCCATCACATTAATGTCGTTTGTATTGTTGTGTTGTGAATGAAACATTATCTTTTATCATTGCTTTTGTACAGAAATTGATACAGCATAGGATGGGGGTCCGTCAAAACTAAGATTCACAAATAGGGGTCTGCAGCTCAAAATGTTTGGAAAACTGATCTAGACCAAGTCCAATAGACCTTGACAGACGGGTCAAAATTACAATTGGGTATATATATAGTAAGCCTTGTTTCTCATGCTTCCGTACAGTTGACTATTTCTATTCACTTTTTTTACTGACCAGATTCCTATACTTTGTACTTACAGCTGACTACATTGTGATGCAATTTGGCCGTGTAGCAGAAGATGTCTTCACACTCGATTACAATTACCCAATGTGTGCACTGCAGGCTTTTGCTATAGCACTTTCGAGTTTTGATGGAAAATTGGCCTGCGAATAAAAGTTGACTATATCAAACTCCATGGTGGAATTAAATTAAACATTAATATTTTAAAGATCATATTTGGCCAAACTCAAATATGAAAGTGTTACTACATACATAATTACTGATAATCATTTGTCTGACCAAGGAAAAAGCTAGGAAGGTTTGATTCATTGACATTGCCAGGCGCAATGAGCATTGCCAAATAGCCTCATGTTACATCTTTTTCCGTTGGGCAGGCACATTGCACTGATAATAAAAAGCCAAGCGAATATCTTTTTTGTTTATAGATATATATATATAAATGTGTGTATACTTATTCCTTTTATCAATTGATGCAACTTTCATATTAGAATTTTAATGTTTAATTATATTTTTGCGTCATTAAAGCATGGAATTTTCTTCAACAAATTGATTTGGTACCAATCCCCATATCGATATATTCTATACATCAATCTAAAATTTATCATCGTACTATCCATAAGTCGGTATCATATTTTCTATTGCGAATTTTTTTTTTATCAAAGTGTAAAGTAAAATCACAGTCTTTTATTGGCGAGTAAAGCTTTTAGAATATTGTGCATTTGATTTGATTTCTACGTAAAGGACAACATATTTGATACATACTTTTCCCTTCATATTTGGAATCATGAAGAAATTTGCAGTCACTAGTGAAGCCAACTATAGGCAAACTAAGCAAAACAAAAATTTAGAATGAAATAAATTTCTACAAACCGTAATGCTAAAAATCAAAACTTAAAATCAGGAAAAAAACTTATACTTATGGTCGACAGATAATTCAAACTCTCTTATCTGTGGTCACATATGATGATAAATTTTTGATTGCATCTATAGAAAAGCATCCCTAGAGTTCAACTTATTTTTGAGAAGTTTTATTCATCTTGTCCAGTAACCAGAAAACACTCCTTACACTTGTGTTAGAGCTTATTAGCTGGATTACGCAATGACATAATCTATCTAGATCAGCTTTTTTATTAGGTGTCTATTCATGCCAAACTATGATTGCACAGGACAGCTCATTATTTGCAACATGAGAACCAGCCTTTGTAATTGCTGCATCCTTTTGATCAAAGTGTGTTAGACTAGAATTTTTTCTGACAAATGATTTATATTAAGTTTATATATTTCTGCTATTTGTCCAATCTTTGGATAAAACGAATACAGTACATGTTTCTTCTTTCTATTGACCTATTTTTGTCACTTAACAGTTTTATTTACAACTCTTCTTTATCTTGGCCCTTCATTAGTGTACAATGTTCAATGTATGTTGTAGTACTTAACTGGACTTGTTATATTATGGTATGTGCGGTACATTCAGGGTCAAGTTGGCCAAGTACAGTATTTTCTTCATTACTTTGTACAAATTAGCGAGTGCTATACTGAATTGCTAACATGGTTTTAAATAAACTGATCTATACATCCTAGAAAATCATTGAAATGCTCAAAAATGGTCTGCATGTATTTATCAGTTCATCGAATGAAGTATAAAATATTTTCTTTGGTTGACTTTCACTGACCAATAAAGTTTCCATCAATATATGCCATGTCTTATTTTGCAAAGTATAACAGAGCGAGTCGAATCATTTGATTCATTCCATACAAGAGCATTGGTATCTGTCCAAGAGTTCAAATTGATTTCAATACTATTAGTATGGCTGTTTCGATACAAGTAATAGTGATTAATTGTGCTGTTCCACTCCGCCTAATGTAGTAGAGACAGTCAAACTCCACTTTCGTTTTATTTGGGGATGAACAAAATATTTTTCCTCCTAATTTACAACTCACATTTGGATTTACAAATTGCTTCAAAGACAATTAAATAAACCCTTGTTTTAGTTATATGGACCAATTTTTTATTTTTAATAAACCTTGAATGAAAAGCCATGCATGTATTTCAAATATATTCACATTAGTCCGTTTTTGTTTATCTGAGCACAGTTCTACATTAAATTAAAACTATTTTTTTACTGTTGATTTTTGTAATGTTAATTTTATCTTTCGGGTAATAAATATTTTGTCACCAGATTTATTTTTGTTTTGCTAGTTTTTAAGCATGAAGTTATTTTCTCAAACAATTTTAGTGTTTTCATAATGTATTGTTGTTCTAGATATTTCTTTTTCATTGAACTTCAGTTCTAAATTCAAACCCAAATACGATATCCCGAATTCTGGTTACTATTGGTGCTGGTTTTACTGAATTTTATTTAATTCTAAAACAATATTTGCCTCTTTATTGTTACCTATAGTCACCCTTGAAGGTTATTTCATCGTACTTTTCTAATTCCCTTCATTCACCCAAAAACATCCTTGTTCTCATTCTGCCCACAGACATTATTATTCATTATTTTCAAGCACTGATGTAGACCAAGTGCCTACCAGTGATTATACACATGACTGATTTTTTTCCACCGAAAAACTTCAAAATGTTTTTTTACATCTACAATTTTGTTGATAACAGTTGATGATTTGATTTGGCTGAAGATCACCGAATGAATAGTGAGGAATGACTAGGCTCTTTTATTCCTTTGCTCTTTACTTGTTTTACACATGAGCAGTCCTGTTCATGTACCTTCATCTGATGGCATGCGCTTACAACAATATTCAGTATTCGTAGGGACTGAATGCAATACTTAGCAAATATGGGGCATTGTTGGAAATGTTAAATTGAAACTTTGAAATCCCTTCTACACATAGCTTATTTTCAAACTAAATTTCTAACTTGGTATGCCAAATATAATGACAAGATGACGGAATGTTACGCCCGTAATTCTAAACCAGAATGTTTGGTATTGTGAGATAATATCGTTGTGAACTGGTATAAATATGTCGGTTCAACCAGCTCTTTAGAGTTAAAGTAAAATCTCATTGTATGAAAATGTAATATTATGTATTTTATTAATAAATGAGCATCTGCTTACAGAAAATTCCTACTTAATTGCTAAGGTCTCTATAGTAGCCATACATCCTGGAGTCGTGTGTCACCGTTCATTGTGATGTGTTAGTAGTACGCTAACAGTTGGTTCAATGGGAACCACTGAATCTTGTCTGGGATTCGAAGTCCCGTGGTGGATAGTTTAATAACAAAAAATTGCGAGACGCTTGGTTGGTGGGGTTTCGCATGGCCGTGGTGGTGGGAAAGTGGGCTGGTAGCAGAAACCGTAGTGATTCGCCATATTATTAGGATTTTCCTTTCACGACATGAATGAGGACTTGGGAAATAATTGATTCTGCATTCGTGGTATGAAAAATTGTCGGTGCACGTGACGGAAATTCGGGAACGTTGTCAAACTTCAAATAAGGTTGGAATCTGCGACATAAAAATGAAACTATAATCAGGATTTAATCTTGTAAGCGCTGGAATAATATTTGGCTGTGTCGCACATGCAGGGGCAGAGTAAATACTAACAATAAAGTGATCTGATATCAGGAAATCCTGATGTGATTTAGTGTATACGTTTCAGGTTGAACATAAACAAACAGTAAATAATTACGGAATTCAAAACCAGGTGTACAATCGGTAGGACCGCAATGCTCAAAAGCGACATAAGTGTTTCCTCAATCAGCATAACAGGCGATACAATAGTTGATAAAACAAATACAAAAAAATTGTTTATGGAATCAGTAGAGCAAACGAAACAAGAGTTAAACTAAGTAGAGTTTATAGCGTACAGAATTCGAATTGGAAGATTTGCCAAAAGATGTGGCGTTTGGTGTAATCTGCGCTTCCACAGAATGCGAAACATGTCACATGACCAGCCAGTGGCGTAGCAACTCAATATACCGCGTTTGAATTTTTGCACGGAATGCCGTCCTCTTCAACACCGTCGTAAAAGCTGATTTAAATTCCACACAACAGAAGATTCAAAGCAGTGTTTGTTTAATTTTATTGAAAGTTCCAAATTACATACGTCTAGCTTTCATTGAAGCAAATTTAGAAATTATATCGTCAAAACATAATGTCTCGACTAAATCAGTTTCAATGGGCAGTATTGCTAGTGCAGACAGCCTGCTTTCTCCCATAGTCGATCTTAAGTTATAGGTGTTGATTCACATAAATGATGTTTGATTAATCACTGCAGCACGTCCAGCGCTGTAGCGTCACGGATTCTACTAGTCGATTAAACCTATAGATTTCTAGTCCTAACTCCTAACTCGGTAAAATTCACGTCATCAGCATACATTTTCTCAAATTTGCCCATATCTATTTCGATACTGTCACTTCGCAACAAGGAGTAGGGATTTAAAAAGCCGAATACTTCATTTAGCACACACATATCGCTGAAACGCTTTGATATATTTTTGATAGCCAAGCTGCTGCGTAAAGATTTTGAAAGTAACAATATTCTGGTTTTAATTTCAGGACAACAAAATGGTTAATTAAACATTTGATCTTTTTTAAATATCCGAGACACAAATTATGATAAGTCAAGTCTAACAGTGAGGAATACATTTAACCATAGCTGTTTGCAAGATTTAATCTTAAAAGTTGTCCATAATAATAGATTTAAATAAAACAATAAATTTTTCATTTAACACTATGTATATACAAACATTTACTCTAATTACGAGATTACCTGAATTCTGCTTGCAAATATAATTTCAAAAATTCGAGTGACATAACAAATTGAAATTTTAAACCTTGCACTGTTATTTTTGGAAATTAAGTCTTTTGTAGTCTTTTGCGTATTCATGGATATATTCTTCAATAACCTATATTTTATTACTTTACAGACATTCCACTCAATGTATAAACAATATGGAGGCGAGGTGAATATATATGCCATTTACTAGCTCTCAATTATAAGTACTCCCGAAGTATGTGAACCAATATGACGAATATCGGAACGCAGTGTGTGTACCAGGTTAGGGTTAGGCCATAATTTCAGGTACAAATACTACGGGAGTCCCTTGGCTAGTCCCCGAACTCGTAATCGAACTAAAATAAGGAGAATTGGAATAAAATTATGGCCTAACCCTACCCTGGTACACATACTACGTTTCGGTGTCAGCCATTTTAGTTCACATATTTTTGAAGTACCCAATTATTAACGTGGTATCAGAATCTAATACGGCTTCGATATTACCCCACATAATTCCTTTCGAAAAAACAAAAGCTTCGATCAAATATACAAAGACCAAGGTGCAATGACAAATGTATTTATATTTAAGATTGAATCACATACATTGTCAATAAACTGTAACATCATATTTGCCCCAACATTTCAAATCAAGATTTACGCCGTATTAATTATTTCACGTCGTTGCCCAATAGGGCCACGTTTCCCACACTGGTTAGGGGTGAACGTGGTTGAAAAACTTAACTTTCTTTACCAGATCAGATCTCATTAACCATTGCTGGTTTGTCATTTGCCATTAAAAAAAACGGAAACACTGCTTTAAGAATCATTGATTACAGCGTGAATTTAGATTTTTTTATAATGCTTTAACTTCACCAGATCATATACTATCGATTATCGTTATTTTTTCATAGATCCTCTTCTATATGGAGCTCGAGCATTGCTACAATTTGATGGAAAACGACTTCAAAGACGACCCAGAAAAGTTGGAGCAGCTGGAAGCCTGGTATCGAAAAGAAAAATGAAAATCACTAAAGTTAGCATTGCAATGATTAGCGGTGGTGTTGTTGGGGGAATGGTGGGGGGTCTCCTTCTCCACAGTCGTAGCTGCTTCTTGTGCCCTGATTTTATCACCAGCGGGCGTTATATTGTTCGGTGTTGGCGCGGGAGTTATTATGATGGGCGCAAGTTGGCAGCCTATGGGCAGTGGTGGGATACAGCCGGTTCGCACCGGTTCTATAGAACCGTCTCACGGAATTTTATGAGATCAGCGAACAGGTTAACATTACTGATGGTTACTGTCAAGTATCAATGTTCTGTTTATAACAGAACCGACTGAAAAATATGACTTTTGTAAAGGAACCGGCTGACAAAAAATTTGAATCCCACCATTGCCTATAAGGCATATCGATTGAGAAAATAAAACGCCAGAATGCTCAAAACTCAGAAATCGTTAAAAATATCTTTCTAGAGAGCATCAATCAAGAGAATAGTGCATTGCTCCCTTAAATTGCGGTTTATGAAGCATGAATTTCCTTTACATCATTTTCCATGTAAATAAAGAAAAAAGTGATTACCGTACATTAAAAATTTTCAACAATAATTGGCAATACAACGTGTTTGGAAGTTGTCTAATATCTTAATTTAACGTTATTATTTGAAATGGTTTGAAGAATAGTTCCTGGCCAGTACCCAGAAAATCTGAAACCAATACTTTAAAATTGATTTTGGGGATTTTTACTTTTAAATTTGCGTTAACACTTTATATGTATTTTGGAGTTTCTTATAATTGATTATGAATATGCAGTATTGATTATGGTATATTGAACTTATTTAGATATAGTATATAGTCATTTATGTACAAATGATTGGAATCGTTAGTTTACTCATAAAAATAAAGTGCATTATTACTTATCGATCTTGATCGGTAAGTATGTTGATAGGTATTTGTCTGTTTGTTTGTTTGTCTGTCTGTTAGATTGACGCGATATCTCACGAAAGCAAGAATAAATCTGCTCCAAATTTTGCATGTGCATTCATCGTATCTCGGACCAGAAGCCTATTGAATTTGGATGAATTATGTCGTATAATTAGCGAGTTAATAATTAGTTAGTGAATTGACACGCGGTGTCGCTATGGAGTAAAAGTGAGTAAGTAACTTTTGATCGATAAGTCTTCATTCCCGAACGGTATTCTCGTATTTCATTTTATACTTATCGATCTTAAGATCGGTAAGTATGTTGATAGGTATTTGTCTGTATGTTAGATGCACGCGATATCTCACGAAAGCGAGGTTGAATCTGCTCCAAATTTTGCACGTGCATTCATCATAGCTCGAACCAGAAACCGATTGATTTAGGATGAATCGTGTCGTATAATTGGCTGTTATTTTTTAATTAGTGATGGGACACGCGAAGTCACTATAAAGTCAGAGTGGATGGGGGATCCCCCAACTTTCGATCGATAAGTCTTCGGTCCCCGACCGACATTCTCGTTTGTGAGTTATTCAATTAAATAAGCGGGGAAAAGTAGCGCGGTAAACCATTTATTTATTTAATAATTTTCGAGAAACGTGGCTATTTCACGCTGCAGGAGATGAAAGATTTTTAGAACGTTTGAATATAGCATCATCCTTTATTCAGATTTTTATACCCCATGCCATACCCACATAACTATGAAGAAGTCAAATTTTCCCCATACTCTGTCTACGGACTATAAAGGGGACTCTCGTAGTGTGTGTACCAGGTTGGGATTAGGCCATAATTTTAATACGATTTTCCTTATTTTAGTTCTATTACGAGTTCGGGGACTGTCTGTGTTAGCCAAGTGAATATACCACCTGCCCATCATAGTTTTCAGTCCTTTTACACAACTTGATGTAAAATAGGCAAACAAAATTAGTTACCCCTATATTGGTACAAATACTTCTGGAGCGCCATATAAAGAGCCAACCCGTTACATCAGGTATTTAGTTACATAACACCCTTTGCCACAACCAGGGACTTCACTGAATTCCACACCCGGACTGGATCGAGGTAGATTGCTGTAGGTATAGTACTGTTTGTAATTCCGCCCTACAGCGTTACGCAACATATTTTAGGTAATGGAAGCACATTGCATCGCTTAAATGCCTAAAATAGCTCTTCAATAGAACAAATTAAGCCTATATTGAAAATATCATCAATGATGGTATTGACAGCTTTGAAGCAAGGGGCGGCGACATTGGTGAATTGACCAGGGAGGTGAAGGCTTCAGCTGAGATATCAATATATTTAAATAACATAATTTTTATCATATCAGCGATCCAAGAAGAAATGTTGCAATGGTGGCAACAAAACAAAATATCTAATCTAAACATCGCTGTTGTCGTCCAAATGTACCTCTGTGTCCCATCAACATCGGCTGCATCAGAAAGAGCTTTTAGCTCAGCGGGGCTTGCCGTCTCCAAATTGCAATCGAGACTGACAAGAAGGCATGTGAACGAATTGAACTTTAGATTGCAATAGATTTTTGTTTGCTACTAAGTGATTTTTTGAAGTCAAGGTGGACATACAGATCGTTTTGTTATTATTATGTTGTTGTTGTTGTTGTTAGAATTCATTTTCTTGTTATTGTTATGAAAAAATAGCTTTTCTCACCGATTGGAAACTGCTTTGAAATTTTCAGTGGTTAAAAATTGTAATAAATTATCTAGAAGGCTATTACGTTTATTTTATGTATAAATGTGGGCTGTAAGGAATACGTTTTTTATATGCAAATTTTTTCTGGTCTTTATGTCCATATATTTGAACATCGCTCTCTTGTTCGATTTCATATGGTATTGTATGAGTGGGTATGTTTTCTCCTGTAAGCTATGTCGAGGAATCGAGATTCGGAATCGAAATTTAGGAATCGGATAAGAATCGAATACTTGTAAGTAGTCATACTTAGCATCCTTATTTTTGAATAATCAATATGTAACGTGAGTAATTATAGGTTGCACCAAACTTTAATTTGATTAAATCATTAGTTCGTCGACTACTGCCAATAGCCAAAGAATAGTTCACTGAAAAGGGATTTACAATGTCGTCGTTGGCAGCCACACATTCTTCATCAAATCACAATCAGCTGTTGTAGGGCTTTTTTTCATGGTATCATGGATTTCAACCTTTTATATGTATTCATGCACCACGAGTGGCGGACATTGTACGCCGTTTTGGATTTTCTGAGAGTTTTTTAAAACCCTAACGCACTCATTATATCAATATGACTTCCAAGCTTTCGACATGTAGATTAGGGTTACCATATTTGAAAAAGCAAAATTCCGGACAGTGCATGAGTATTTTCGGCGCAAGATCAGCACAACCTATACTATGTTCAGGTTGTGCGCCATCTTGGTGCACCTATTTCAGGAGCTCCGTATTTTCATGAGACCATATATATGAGCTACCGAAATGCTAAGGCTGCAAACGCTGTAGGAAATAATAATGAGAATTAGGTTGTGCCGAAAGAAAGAACAGCAATTACATACTTGAAACAAATTACAGACACGCTTGTAAGTCAAGTTACTACAAATTTACTCTTCTGACCATGCATATTTTTCTGGAGACTACTATCTACTAAACTTCTTCGCTACATAGGAATCAGGGAAAATCTTTTTAAGTGAAACAGATGTACAGTCAGTCCATAGACAAAAAGCTATGATGATGCTTAACAGCGTGAAACGCAAGAGTGCCTTCTGCGACAGTGATTTTATCTTCGCATTTGCTTCCTGCTGTAACAAAGTAATTTGTCATTTTCGTTGATGCAATCCCGAATTCCTGACTAGCTTCTCATCCAAATAGAAAAATCCACAAGTAAAGCTTTGTGGTATAAAACTTCTGTATTCAGCTAACTTAACAAGCAACTAGCTGCTATCAAATACACTTGCAGCTGCTCAACGAAACGGGTAAAACATTCAGCGAATAATAATAATCAGAAAGTTCATGATAAGGAAAACGCTCTGTTACATCATAATTCCACATAACCTCGTAATATTAGCAGTGTGCACAGTACGATTGCAGATGCAGTAAAATTCCGGATTCCGGACATTTGAGCATTTTTAAAAATTCTTCCTGGACGTAAAATTTAACCCTAAATTCCGGACATCTCCGAAATTTTCTGGACGGTATGGCAACCCTAATGTAGATGCAACCGCATCGGTATATGATATACAGTAAATGCATGGATATGAAATGAATTGGCGGTGTTTGTACATCACCACAATGGCTGTATATGTATATTGAATTGATCATAACACATTGGTTGTATATGTACATTACAAGAATGGCTTCCTATGTATATTAAACTGGTAGTATATGCATATGACATCGCTTAAATGCCATCATAAGTACATATACTTGACTATACATATGACATTGGCTGAGTGTGTACATTACTTGAGTAGCTGTATATGTATATTGCGTACTCCATATGAGCATACTGCATTGGCTGTGTATGCATATTACTCAATCGGCCATATATGTATATTCATTTATGTATATGCATAGGATATTGACTTGTATGTGCATCACTTCCACATGTTTTTATGTGTATATTGGGTGACTATACTTACATATTGGTTGTGTACATCAGTGTTTTTCAACCGGGGTGCCGTAAAATATTGTCAGGGGTGCCGTGGGAAATTCTCCAATTTGTGTGTCTATGCGGTGTATTACTGTATTGCCGACTCATTTGATCATAATTTGAACTCAAACTAGCATTCAGGATTCGCGGATTCCACGCCATGACTTTGCAGGGTTTTTATTCACTATTTAATACGAAAATAAAATAGCCACAATAGAAGGCCACAAGTAAAATCGTTTCGAATTCGTTAAAAATATTCGATTCGATGAAAATATATTATCTTGACCACCCTTGCGATCTGTAATCACGTCAGTAATCTGGCGAAACGCGTGGTAGTCCAAACACTGATGCAATGAAATGAAACTTAAAACCTTTATAAATTTAGTAAATTGCACTACTTCATGAAAGCGTGGTGGAATTGACGATTATTTCATATCTCGAACACAAAAACGATTATCTTTTTAGGATAGTTTCTGCGGTCAGAAAAGTCGAATAAGCGTTTCGACATAGTAAATGCTATGATCTTTGCCATCAAATTATGCTCGGGTCTTGCACGAAATTCACAACGTGAAAAAATACGTCCAGCGGTGAAAATTGTTTATAACAACTTTAAGCGTATTTAGTGTTTTAGCGATAATACTTAATCTGTGTAATGAAATACAGTTTGTTTGCCTCTTTCATTTCAAGTGCCCACAATGACACTATTGATTGATTTTGGCAATGGGAGAAACATATTCAATTGTAACAAAAATGAACTAGGTTGTGAAAAAGTGAGAACACATGTGTTAATAATAAGGGCGTAACGTGGAACGGGGAAGGGCGAGCAAAACCGAAGCGGGTGGTCGGCGGTGCATTTGAAGACCACGTATTACCCGTGTGGCCGCGCAACTTTTTCAATAATGTGAGGTGCTCCGAAGACGCTCTCGTTTACATTAATATGAGAAAACAGTTGTAATGTCGGTATCTAGTAACCATTTGTTCGCGTCCGACTATCGCACTCTTTATGAGTAGAAAATGTTCGAGTTTTGTGATTGGAGTGCCGCGAATATTTAAAGAGGTAAATAGTGTGCCGCGATATAAAAACGGTTGGGAACCACTGGTGTACATTGCTTGAATGGCCGTATACGTATATATATCTGTATTGACTGTATATACATAATATGATATTGGCTGTGTATATACATCACCAAAATGGCTGTATTTGCATATTAATTGGCTGTATATGCATATTTAGTTGGCGCTATATGTATGTTTTTGGTTTATCACATTACCAACCCCACTCACCTCAAATGTAATAACCCATTATTTTGGAATAAAGCAACACGAAGCGTCAGAAGTTATTTGATGCGACGGCCACACAGGTGGAATTGCTTATACGTGTCTGTCTCAATCTTCGTTTTTTTACAAAATGCATTACATCGCATCGGTCTCATTAAATCCCGGAAACGACATGACACGGTGTAACTGGTAAGGTCGATGTTCAAGGAAATAACTATTAGAGTAAAGCGATCTAATTATGATATATAATTTTTGAAAAGGCTTTTGCTGTAGGTCTATAGTAAATAAATGGGATGTCACCGGATATTGTTAACTCGTTGACCAGGGGTCGGCAACCTACGGCCCGCGGCGCAAAATAATCCGGCCCGCGACGCTCCACTGAATTATAGTAACAAAACAGCTGTTTTGACAAATATATTCTTTACGTAACCGAATTCATTTTGAGACACGTGTAGACCAAATTATATTATAACTTAACAAGTATTATAATTCCCAATTACTCGTTGAATAAGCGTATATTTTAAATATAATTAGACAAATGGCAACAAAACGCAGAAAAGTTGATGCTAAGTGCAATTGGTGTAATGGCGCAGAAAATAATTAAATGCTCCGTCTTCGGGCGCTGCTAAAAATTAAACTTCTGATTTGTGTGAAAAAATCTGATTCATCGGCCATCCGTTCGGTTTTTATCTTTCCAAAAAATGCGCGACCCGCCAATGACTTGCAACCTTTATTTTGGCCCGCGAGCGACAGAAAGTTGCCGACCCCTGTCGTAGACCGTCTCAGACTGTGGCCCGCGACGCATTTGCACGAAGGTACACAAAAATCGCATTTGGAGTTATTTCGTCATAAAAATAACCAAAAAATATTTTGATGTCACTGAATTGAGTAGTAGTCCAGCGGATAAAACCTCAAAAATGATGGAATTGTGCACTTTTGGAAGCAAGCATGACACTTGGCACACATGTACAGTAGCATATTCTGATTAATTTTGGGTATAGTGCCATCCATGAAAATACCTCGTTGCCATGGAAACGAGTCATCATCCGTATTGCTATTAAAGGGAAATAAACATTACTTTAGGAAAGGATATTTTCAAGATAAGTAAACCGATGTGTATATAAGAAGTGAAGAATATGATCAGAAGTGCCTTTTGACAATTTCCCTTGATAACAGAATATCTGTTACCATGGAAACGAGGTATCGTTATCGACCAAACACAATTATAAGTCGCACAACCTGTATTTTCTGTTATTGTCATGGATCACAAATTAAGCTACATTCACTTTCAAAATGTAATTCCTTTTGTGCTCAATCAACTGACATCGCCTATGGTATACTTTCAAACTCATAACGACGTAAAGATGGTGAAAATATAAAATATATATCTCGTAACTGACGGATTACTGTTAATCTTGGAGCTATCATATCGTCATCATATATTTTAATGAAAATAAATTCATTCTCTTAACTCTGGCATTAGTATCTCAGTCAGATAAAAACGGAAAACTTGCATTACATTTCAGCTCAAACTCGGCTGGAATCGTTGATTATTCTAATCTATATCTAACGTCGCCTTATGTAAGTGCTACAAAACGAAATAAATAGAAAAACGATTGAAATAATTATATTTTCCAAAAATATATTCCACAAAGACTCCCCAATAACTAGTGGGGGAAATTTTACTATTTAGATATATACTCCTGCACTTTTGGATAACTTGGCACACATGTACAGTAGCATCTCCCGATCAATTTTGCAATGTCAGTCGTTATTTTCGCAATCCCCATCACAGAAACATAGTGGTGTACATGCTAAATCAGCACGGAAATATTTGCAGCGAGCAGCACAACTTCTCTTGCAGGCACAATGAATCAGCTCTGTGCAAATTTTTGCTGCTTCGGGGATAGTCATCCATCTTGGTAAATATTTGTCTCTAACTTTTTCCCATCCCCATCTCTGTGCATCAGGTAAATTTGTGAAACCTCTGTTGCTTTGCTCCAAATAAACACACCTTGGAAGATTGTCATAGCAATAGGAGGGCTTGAACAACGTGGGAAAATCTTCCAGACCTGACCAAGACGCTGTTAAGCCTACTGAAGCTAGAGGGGACAAGCGGAGTGCCTGCACAATGCATTCAAATGATTGAAAGATTCATCGTTCTGCTCTACGATCGGACAAGTATGTTGTCAAAGGTATGTACAATGTATGAGGACAAGCTAGAGGGGACAAGCGAAGTGTCTGCACAATGCATTCAAACGATTGAAAGATTCATCGTTCTGCTCTACGATTGGACAAGTATGTTGTCAAAGGTATGTACAATGTATGAGGACAAGCTAGAGGGGACAAGCGAAGTGTCTGCACAATGCATTCAAATGATTGAAAGATTCATCGTTCTGCTCTACGATCGGACAAGTATGTTGTCAAAAGTATGTACAGTTGAACTTAGCAATTACCCAGATGTTGGATAGATGTTGAAATACGGTTGAATCCTAATTGATGACTAGAATCGGCAACATTTCGACGTCTACCTATCGACATGTGCCAGCTAGGTAAGCCAAAAAATAATTCAGACTCTTTGGATATGGAACAAACTTCAGAAGCAGAAGCTTTCCTCCCAAATAATTATTTTATTTCCCTTCGGGTTGATGAGCTACGACATCGTCTGTTTACAAAAAAGGGAACATGACAGAGAATATCCCCCCTACATCAAATTCTCTGTTACAACACATACGTAGAGCAATCTTCCAAGGTGTGTTTATTTGGAGCAAAGCAACAGAGGTTTCACAAAATTTACCTGATGCACAGCAATGGGGATGGGAAGAGTAGGAGACAAATTTTTACCAAGATGGATGACTATCCCCGAAGCAGCAAAAATTTGCACAGAGCTGATTCATTGTGGCTGCAAGAAAGGTTGTGCTGCTCGCTGCAAATGTTTCCGTGCTGATTTAGCATGTACACCACTATGTTTCTGTGATGGGGATTGCGGAAATAGCGACTGACATTGCAAAATAATTGGGGGATGCTACTGTACATGTATGCCAAGTTTCATGCTTGCATCCAAAAGTGCAGGAGTATATATCTAAATAGTAAAATTGCCCCACTAGTTATTGGGGAGTATTTGTGGAATATATATTTGAAAAACATAACTATTTCAATCGTTTTTTTATTTATTTCGTTTTGTAGCACTTACATAAGGTGACGTTAGATATAGATTAGAATAATCAACGAGTCCAGCCGAGTTTGAGCTGAAATGTAATGCAGGTTTTCCGTTTTTATCTGACTGAGATACTAATGCCAGAGTTAAGAGAATGAATTTATCTTTATTAAAATATATGATGACGATATGATAGCTCCAAGATAACAATAATCCGTCAGCTATGAGATATATATTTTATATTTTCACCAGCTTTACGCGGCTATGAGTTTAAAAGTATACAATTGGCGATGTCAGTTGATTGAGCACAAAAGGAATTACATTTTGAAAGTAAATGTAGCTTAATTAATTTGTGACTCATGACAATAACAGAAAATACAGGTTGTGCGACAAATAATCGCGTTTGGTCGATAATGATACCTCGTTTACATGGTAACCAGGTATTCTGTTATCAAGGGAAATTGTCAAAATGCACTTCTGATCATATTCTTCACTTCTTATATACACATCAGTTCACTTGTCTTGAAAATATCCTTTTATAAAGTAATTTTCAGTTCACTTAAATAGCAATACGGATGATGCCTCGTTTCCATGGCAACAAGGTATTTTCTCGGATGGCACCATATCCAAAATTGTTCAGGGGATGCTACTGTACATGTGTGGCAAGTTTCATGCTTGCCTCCAAAAGTGCATGATTTTACCTATTATCCGCTGGACTATAGTGTTATGGCTAGCTGAAGCAATTAGCGAAGTGGATTTATGTTCTTGACTGCTTGGGTTGTCTAAATTGTTATATGGCTTTCCAACTTTTTGGGCAGGAATATATGCTAACAAAATAGGCCTCATAGAAAACTAAAAATTGAATAAGGAATCTATTAGCCTAGGTTGGCTATGCATGTTAACTGAATATAATTCCTGCCGGATCATTTTTGCAACCAGTCTAAACAGTATTACAAAAATTTAGTAATTATCGTCCTGTATCCCAAATTTGGTAAAATTCGGTAATCAATCAATCTGCAGTTATTTGTAAGTTATTTTGTAAACATGAGTTCGAACAGGAACTGACCAATTCAAACAGAAGTTTTTATCGGATATGGGATAACGTACCATAATGCTTGCTTAATATGTGTGCAAGTTGTGTCGGTGACAATCTAAAACGGCATTTTCTCCCTTATGAAAGGTTTGAAATCTTACACGAGGGGTCGGGAACCCATGGCTCGCGAGCCATATATGGCTCTTTTGGTGACGGCATATGGCTCCCAAAAAAATCTAATATCCCAAGACTAAGCTTACTATTGTTACGAGATTTCAAACTCTGTTATAGCCAAATTTGGCAGAAAATTCCCAATACGTTTGAGAACGCGCGTCCAGCACATGTCTGTGTTATGTAAGATAATTACCAGACACGCATTGCACAAACAAGGTGATTTTGGAACATATATTGTGACATCACAAAGCGATAGAGTTTTAAAAACACTACGGAGATGCCTAAACGAGAAAAGGTGATGAGTATCGTCGATTTCAACTTGGGCTGCATGTGAGCAACCGTTCAAGGCCCGCAGCGACTACATGCAGCATCAGATAATCACATTAAATGTATATTGACATTGTATGTGTTGACTTTTGAGTAAACATTTCAGGCCTGATTAAGTGAAGAAATGTTATATGGCTCGCACGGAAATGCAATTGAAAATATGTATATTTTATGGCTCTCTTGACCAAAAAGGTTCCCGACCCCTTTACACTAAGTGTAGATATAGTAATATTTTTGCACGTTTTAGTGAGTTTTTTGGTGGTTTTTGCACGTTTTAGCTTGATTAATGACAAATAATGATCAATGGTTTGGACAATGGACCTTTCCCCGAGTATCGTTTTCCTTGTTTACTTCGTGACATTGGCTAATCAGCAAGATGCAAAAAGTGACGTAACAATGCCCTCTTTTCGCATCCGCTCATACACTTTTCTCACTCAGACAGATTTTCAAGCGTGGTTGTAAACATTACCTCGTTTTCGCGTTTTTGAACTCTATTTGTTAGTTTTCAGTTGTGTTTCGGAAACTTAAATATAAATCAGATAATTCAATGATCACTCGGTCTTCCTAGGAGTTTTAATTTGATTGCAGTAATAAAAATTAGTGTAGAAATAGCTGTGATAGACTAGCATGAAATTCTTTACCGGTACTTTTAAAAAATAGATTGTTGTATGCGATTAATTATAATGATGGTTTGTAACACATACCCCATTTTACAGGCGCCAACTCGCAAAAGCACTCTTAAAATAGCCCCGAAAATGTTGCAATGGTAAAGTATAGGAAGAATTATCCGGGGGTCAAAGGTCGGGGAAAGGTCCATAGAAGGGTTTGTTTTGTATTGCACTGTTTACCCATTCTATGCACTATTGTGGCCCGCGATCAATACAAAAATAATAACGTGGCCCGCGAAGCCGACAACCTTGCACCACTCTGCATTATATATATTAAATCGAATAGCGAATAATATTAAAAACGTGATGTCCTTGTAAACGAAACTCTTGTTATTTTAATATGGGTAATTATGTACGTCGCACGGATGGAAACTCACATGTATATATATATATATAATTATTTTATTCAGTGCTTATGTATCTTGTGAAAATAAATTTTAATTTGATAATGACCGGACGAAACATGTTCCTAAAGCTAAAGGTCTGTAATTTGATTCCTACGAAAGTATTGTTTAGAATTTTGGAAAAAATTAACTTTGTTTTCGTACGTTTACCTGAAATTGGGTTATCTATATTCTATGCTATAGGTCTTTTTCAGATGTAGTACTTTCAAACAACTGGTAACAACTGGTAACAACCAGCTGCGCGGTCGCAATCCCAGTGTGTAACTAATCCCCTGTGAATCTCTATCGACTTTCGTACAAAATTTTAATACATTAAAACCGCTGCAGATGGAGCTAAAGATAATCAACATTAAAATGTGACCTCTTTCCCGTTCTTAGACACCGCGTTACATTCACATGAGCCCATATTCGGCGCAGCTTTACTTATCGGCCCCAACGATATTTATAATCTCGATGTTCAAACTTAATCAAGTTAATAACATTTTCTGGAGTCCTAATTTTTGTACACTGTCAGGGCATCGGTGATCTGCTTACGTTTTATCGGACATCGACGAAGTGGTAAGTGCGACATAAGACGAAATGTATTGAAAGTAATACGTAATTACAAATGCCCAAAATTTAGATCCAAAAGCTTCGGCGAAAATCGAAGCATATTTAATAAACAGAATTAAGTTACTTAATAATTCAATAAATCCGAACGAACATAGTTTACTATGACCACCATGGCTTAGATATTCCTTAAAAAAGTCTGGTGTTTACGGGTTTATCAAATAATTGGAAAAAATTTACGCTGCATCAGAACCTTAATCTCAATGCTCAACATTATTTAATAAGATATTTACGAAGTGAGAGATCCCAAATCCTGCAAATTTGAAAAGTGTTGTTCGGTTTTAGCACTAAAAATATGCATTCTGCTTTTCAACAACCAATTATTTATTACATACAATGCAAATTATGATAAACCAGACAGCATTGCTAAAACAAGAACAAGACTAACAACAACAACTAAAACAAAGCTTTCGCAAAACGACCCATATGGCCACACCATGTGCAACAATATTGTATAACACATTCTACAAAGTGTATTCACAACTAACGAAAAGTGCCAGTCATTAAACGTGTTGCCATTCACAAAATTATTGTGATCTCTTTTACACACTGTGTCAAATTGGAGAATTAATTAAATAAAAAATAGGAACATATGGAAAGGTACTTTGCTGATTGATAATTTATACACAGTCGGACATCATGCTAAACCATGTCATGTGAAACTGAATCTGGAAATATAACATTGCACAAGAGATATCGAACACTGAATAAATGTCATAAAAGAATTTACAAGTTTCATTAATGAGGATATGAGTAAAATGAAGGTAAACTGAAAATTATTTTTCTGGATTTCATGCATAAATAGAATTTTTATAGTCAACTTAAGATCAATGATAAGTTATACAATAAAGTATTAGGCATAGTTCAAATTCAAACAAATAAAACAAAGATCTAATACTTAGAACTTAGATATCAAACAAATCTTAGAAGTGAGATAAAATTCACAGATATGCAACACGAGCATTTCTATAAGAACTTTTTCTACTAATCTACAAGTAGCAGAAGAAATAAATATATAAAAAAAATTTCAAGTTAAGATCAGTTGGGACAAAATTATACTTGATTATATTGAAAGATCCTACATTATGCTGTTATGTAAATTGAATCAAATTGAAAGTTTAATGCTGTACCATTATTTTTGCAACACATTAAGTTATTTATATACAAACTCAGGCTTTTACATATTCTCCTCTGGTAGAAATTCTTTCACGAACTAGTTGCTCTAGTCCAAATAAATGACTATCCTTATCTTCTGGAATGTAAGTTTTCACAAATTCAGCTAAATTCAATAGATATTCTACATTTGGCCCACTCGGACCAACCGCGTTCACTATAACATCTGATATTTCATGCAAGGTTTCTGGACCAATAAAATTTGGGTTATCGGGTGTTCCTATATAAATAAGCAATTCAAAAGAAGGTATGGTTTTGTCTCTTGGAAAGAATGTTGTTTTCATCGTCTTATATCCACCTTTTTCTCTGTGGTCCAAATGCCTCAGAACTTCGTCTGATTTATCACATGGCAGCTTGTATGCTGCTCCCCACACAACACCCCCTACTTTTTCAACCAATGTCGCTACTCTGCCTGGCTGAAAATAATAATAAATAATTAGTTTAATGGTCAAACAAAAATGTTCAATTAAATATCAAACTTAATGGTGATATAACAGAATTTTTAACTGCCATGAATTTAAATATGGAAAGTGGAATTAGTCTTCTAAGCAATCAGGCATGAGTTGGCTTCTTATTTATTGTAAGTAGTTAGCATGGCCAGACTATAGTAGAACCAATAACAGCAATGCTTTTGTTTACTTTTGAATTGGATTTATCAAAATAAAATGGCATTACCAACTTGTTGACAACTTCGCTAACATTTGAATCAGTGTTTAAAATTAATATACTTCATTCTTTGCCGAATTCAGTAACTTGATAAATCAAGCCAAATAAAATAAACCAAAAGGTCTGTAATGTAAATGAATGTATGTAAGCCACTAAGCCTATATGTATTGTTCTGAGATTAACAAGTAACTACTGGAGTATTCATTTTTTAAATTTATAGACAAGTGCTGTACTAATTACAAATTAACTGCTGCTTCAGGATAGCATTTTTCGTGTTCGGAATCATCCGAATCAATTTTTTGGTGGAAACTATTGCAATGACGTTGTATTGCCCATGCATATATAATTTTTGTTCCGGATACTTTGTGAATATAATTCTCCCAAGAATGAAGAAAGATGATGATAGTCTACCTCTCACCCAGTTCAGGCTGGCCATAGCTAATACATAAATCATTTAATGCTCCAGACAAGATGCATGGAGGAAGAGATATTCAATTTAGCTAAAACTGAATAGAAACAGTCATTCAGTCATTAGAATACCAAAACAAAAACTTGTGATAGTTACTCTATTGCAAATTTGATCTTGCAAATAATTACTGAGATCTAACTAACTTAGCCCATAACAATTGCCTGATGAAGAAATTAAAGTATCCTTAACTTATCAACAACATGCGCTGTGAATGTGCTATTATTACTGTAATAATTTATTTTAGAGGAACCTGTATTTAACTTTACATGCCGAGGGAAAGTGTGGTACTTACATTATCCGGAACGCCTCGATGATCTTCACTGCTCTGCCAGAATTTTCGTTCAAATCCTTCAATGTATCCTATCACTTTTTGTACGAAAGGAAAGTCAGCTTTCCACAATAGAGAACCATAACCAAATATCCAAATGTGTGATGACGATCCGTTGCACATAGCCGAAGGTAGCGTTCTGCATAGCAGCTTCTAGCCTATACCACAAAACTCTTTTCAGCTTATGTAATACCACAGCAGAAAGGCAAAACGCTTTGTCGAGGTTCTTCGAAATCGATCTTTAAAAATAGCAACACCATTTCAATTATTGCGTCACAACACGTTCATCAATAAACCGGTTGTCGGAAACCGCAAACAGTGAGTCAGGCAATGACTTGCAAATTTCCCCCGAGATCTCGAAATTACGGAGAGAGATAGAGAGATTTATTTCGTCAACTAGAATACAAGCATGAATCAATGAAAATTATTTACAAAATACACAGTTATTTGGTATAGACCGGGGGGGGGGGGGGCTATACGACCATACGGTCATCAGAGTCCCCCCCCCCCCCCCCCCCATGTTCGCTATCAAGATTGACAGGTGTTTAAAAAATTAAAAAATAAACGGTACTCCTTGGACGGACAGTTGACTAAGTTACGGAATATTTGGGATTCGCTAAAAAAATTGGTTAAAACGTTCGTGGTCGGGGTTTGAGTTCCAGCAAGTCCATGATTAAACCATAGTTAAGTTACTGTTTTTTTAAGATTTTCACCTTAGTGGAGTGGACTATCTAGCACAGCCTTTCCCAAACTGTGTTCCGCGGAACACTAGTGTTCCGCGAGCGTCTCCGAAATGTTCCTTGGAAAAGGAATCCTAAATACGTCTAAAATGGTCGCCATGGCGATCTAAGAATCGCGGGGTTGTCGCCCAACTGACCGTTCTATATCGCGTCCTCGTCGGCCTAAAGTGAACTAACTAGGGTGGAGTAGTGGCATTTTCGTTAACCGTCGGCCTAGATTGTTGACTGTTAAGTTCATTATCAAGTTATTACAATGCTTTTGATTTTGTTATAGGCAAACAAGTAGGTTTAAAAAATAAAGGCAAAAGGTCAACTGTTCTTCCTCCATCTCTGCCTGGTTTTACTTTGAAATGCTGAAAAAATTAATCATTTTCGGTAAACTCTATTCAGAAGATAAATAAACGGCAGGTCCGCGAAATTGCGGGAAGTACTTTTATTTCCATTAGACGTAACATTAGAGGCAAACACTACGTAATGGAAAGTAAACGCCATAGAATGATAAAATGAATGAATTTATTCATATACACAGCATAAGAAACAATAAAACAGTTATAATAAATGCAATATGTAAAATATTCAATCATATTTTAAGTATGTTTAACACAATTCTGTTAGTTTTCGCGGCGCATTCAGCAATTGGGAACCGCTACATTACACCGGTTTTCTCTATCAATTTACTGTTTCATTTTTTGGTGTTCCGCGAGGCGAGATCAAAAGTGTAAGTGTTCCGTGGCCGAAAAAGTTCGGGAAACGCTGATCTAGCAAGTACAGCAGTAAATTAACAGCTAATAACAAATCAATGGACGTGGGCTCGAGGATTCATGTGATGATTGAAGTGAGAAAAAGTGGTTCAATTTGAGGAAACAGGGAAAACCTTGCATTCATCATAAAAATTTTGAAGCCACGGGACAGAGAGGGAGAGAATTTACTGCTATTTTCAAACCAGAAAATAAGCATACACATACATACAATATACGGATTTAAAGTTTTCGGTTTTATTTTTGGACACGGAGTGGACCTATGGATCGTTTTGTTGTTGAAGGGTTGTTTATTTCAAATATTTCTGTAGGCTTTATGGCTTTCGTTTTTTTTTTTCTGTAAGCTATGGCGTCATCAAAATTTGAGCACCGTGTGGCGGTTGCGCGAACAGCGGATGTCGTGCTCAGCGATCGTCGGCGGATTTTGTACTTGTAGGGACAATCATATCGAGTTGATTAAATTTCGGTAATACGGGCAAAACTATTATTATTAGTTGTAAATTGGGTTTAACTCAGATTCTTTGAACTAAGAAAAAACGAATTGGTTAAACAATTCTTAGATGTGTGCGTCATTCGAGTCGCAGGCAATAGCCTAGGGACAACACATATTGTTTTGATCGGACAATCAATATTAGATCTCCTGCCGTGCTTGATACCGTGTTTCCCCGAAAATAAGACCTACCCTGAAAATAGGACCTAGCCTGAATTTTAAAAATGATTTTAATATAAGCCCTCCCCTCAAAATAAGACCTAGTCAATAACGCGGAATTTTTTTGACCTAGTCGATAGCAAGAAATCTCTCCTACACGTTTTGAATGATTGGTAATCTATGTTTTCCTGCTATTTTTGAATAAAAACGTGTTATTTATAAGTGAATTGATATCGGTTTTTATATTTTGTAGATTTGAAAATCTCGTAATTCTCTTCTTTGTAATTTTGATATATGAAAATATAAGACATCCCCCGAAAATAAGCTCTAGTGTTATTTTTCGGAAGAAAATTGAAATAAGAACCAGTCTTGTTTTCGGGGAAACACGGTAGTACGTTAACATAGGGACCCAGTTTATTATGTATAAGCACGTTATAGTTTGTATTGAAAAGAAATGGGTTTAGGCAAGACAGAAAGTAACCGTATATATTCGTAATGTACGAACAAGTTGGTAATAATATATCAATTGTGTTTAAGAAATCGCAGAAAAAGGGTGCGGTAGAAATCGAGCTGAGGACTGGACCGCTTCCACTACCTCTGCATTACACAACACGAAAACATCCAATTCTCCTGCATACATGCGTTTAGCTAGTTTGAATGGCAGAAAAAAATCGGATAAAAATAGCGATTTCACTATCAACTCATTGTTGCTGAATCGATAAGCGAGTTTATGATTCTGTTTTTTCAGAAAGACTACAATTCCACTCGATAGGCCAGCGCTAGCCACATATTGGGGAAATAGCACTCTGATCAATCTCCTCCTCTTCCACGAAGGCGTTGCAAGAAATGAAGATATCCACTTTTAATCCGGTACATCCATGATTCTGTTTCGTCTCTGAATTCGACAATGTCTTCCAATACACGTAATTTCTTTTCTCTCCTGATACAACGGTTCATCTGATTTAAATGACAGAAGAAAAAAAAAGGGTAAAAATAGCAATTTCACAATCAACCATTAAGTTACTCTCATGAAACAGGGCGGTCAATTTGATTTGTTTCATATCATTTTTCCCTGAAAAAATTCATGGTTTCCATCTGCGCATTTACCATGCTTCGTTTTGAGATGACCAGGCAGCTTAGCTTTCTTCAATAAGCATACAAAAAAAAATGTATGACAATGCTTGAGGTCCTTGGCAAAATTTAACATCCAAAAGTAGTTTAACACAAAAAGAGCAATGAATGAGTAAAAATAAAGCCTGTCTAGGCAAAAAAACTAAAACAGCGAACGGTAAAAGTTTCTCACGCCACGATGATTATTCAATTAGCGTCACCTGTCCTGTAATCTACGTCCTACGATAGCAATTGTAATTGCAAAAATAGGTGGTATTTAAATGACTTCATGAAAAGTAAAACCATATCTCAATATTAATATCATCTTTTTCTTCGTGTGTTCAATCACATTAAGTATGAAACAAGAAGAAATCTATGATTCAAAATCAATAGAACTGTTCAATTAACCCGTAGTGGACCCATAGAACACACGGGAGATCTCTTATTCATTCTTAAAAAATAGTCCGTGCAAACACCTGCTCCGCATTCCAAGACAACGATACCTGACGCAGTTTCTCAAATCAAGTTTTTATTTATTTTTGCCATTTTCTGGTTTATGACATTTACCAATTGGTCACAATTGTCCTATCATAGCCTATGGATACTCAAATATTTTCACTGAAGACCCGTAAGACTTATTAATTACCGGGCCCCGGCCATTCCAAAAATATATTACAACTATGCAGTTGAAATATCAAATGTATCGTTTGACGAAATACAAAAGCAATACTCAATATCGCGATTCGATGCCTATATGGCAAGGCTTCATTTGTGTAGCTGGTATAATATATATATAAACCACCACGTCCACAAACATTTTAGCAAAACGATGTGGTCGCTAAAAGTTCAGTTTTTACACCACCATTTACATCTTGCTAATTAGCCAATGCTAGGGAGGTAAACAAGTGTGTCGAGGCTCTGAAAAAAATTATATTGCTATGACAATATTCATTCTTCAAACCCCCATTGTTTGATGCCTCGTGTCATCATCCAATTCAATTTGTTTATCACACCAGTAAAAATGAATTTCCACTTGAGGATTTATCAACAAAACAATCGCTGCGCGGGTCTATGAAATATCATTGTGCACCATCCCTAATCTCATCACAGACTTTCTGGTCATCTTGGAATTAGATTAAACGGTAAAACGTTTCCAAAAACAGTGCCAAGAAAACGATTTCTGTTGTTATGGGTGTACTCAGGAATATGTGCAAATAATTTACACGGCGATATCAACTTACCTTTATCTTTAATTAAATGCAATTATATTTGGCTTAACTTCGACCGTTAAAATCATGTAGAGGTTTCATGTCAAGCAATGGTTTGAAGTGATGAGGATCAGAATTAATAGAGTTATGTGATACTAGATGACCCAGTAGTGAAAGTTCAGTAGCAAAATAAATTTATTTATCCTAGTTCAAAGTTAACTCACAATCTTTGGCTGCGGAAATATATGCTTGCAGTCTTTGGTAATATTTGTAATATTTTGTGCTGACAAATAAATGATGATTGATTGATCGTCATGTTATTCCGGCTCCTAACATAAATAGTGAGATTGTCCAACTAAGCCAAAGTTTCCTATACTATGTATTTGGGAATGATTTTTATACCTTCCTCAAAAAGACAACTTTATCTCGCTTTTAATGAATCACCGATCATCTGAACAGTAATTTCTAGAAGGAGCCGTGATATGTTTGCAGTTGAATGAACTAATAAATCTAAATAGTTTGGGATAATATACTGCTTTCGCAATCTTAGTTAGGGATCCTTTAAAAACCCATTATCGTGGAAAAGTAATCATATGTAATATACAGTATTCAAATATATGTTTTGTAAACCAATGACATAATTTTCACCTAAGCAGATTACCGATTCTATTTTTCTAGCACCGGTTATAACTTCCAAGTCCTGAGTGACGAGACAGACTATATTTTTCCGAATTTTTGACGCTCACTATTTACATGAAGTCGAAATAGTTTCACACTTATGAAATTTAAAAACCGCTTCAATGAAAATCGACCGCAGTTTGGAAACGGCCTTTGATGACGTAGTACTGAGGACTCGTTCCAGAACTCGTATTCATCGCACATTCGAGATTAGGGTGTTCAACCTATGTTTTTGGTATTTAATTCCAGTTCCTCATCGCGTAGTTTCATAAAGATTGAAACAATAATGTAATGTTAAACAGAAATGCCAATGCATAAGGAGCTCTGACTGTAAGGCAATCGAGCAATGACGTTTTATGTAATGCCCGTACCGGTCAAGACAGCCCGGCAATAGGCATTGATTTCAAAGTCAGTTTTTACAACTTTATTTTGTTTCTCGGCTGTTTGATATAATATTCAGTCAAAGTATGATGCTATCAAGTCACACTGTTATATATATAAACCAATCTTGGACTGGCATACATGTTTTCATCAGCCATAGAATCAGGTCCCGTTAAATATTTGAATACTGGAGTGAAAAGGATGATTAGTTGCTAATATAGCATTTTATATTTTTATTCATTTCACATTATAATGCAACAAGACAGTATTATTAGAGATTCCTGTGGAAACTTTCTATTGGCATGAATGAACTTGAAATTATATAGAGCGTAAAATGATAAGGTATTGTTGTTTTGGGCTGTGGAGCAGGAGTTTGCATGGACTTCAAACATTATTTCTAGGCTGAAACGGTCGCTTCAAATTAGAGATCTCTTTTGAATTCCATGGAGACATCAGAACGGGTTAATTTAGCAACTTTGATCCATAGCGCTTATTATTTGGTTTCTGCGAGACTAACTACTTATCCTTCTTCTATGCTTTTGTGCCAGTGGATCCGTATGCATATATTGCAAGGATGCTGTAGCAAGAGTAGAGATAACAATCCTAAGTGATTCAAGAGTCTTGCTGCACACTAACACAAATATATTTCTGTAACGTTTCGTCTGACCAAGGTCAGACTTCTTCAGACATACATAATTCAACTACAACACGAAAAGCAGTTACATGCATATTTAAACAATCATAGTAGAATTATAGGAGTCACGCATGTTAAATAATCAATAAAATCTGTGAATTTCTTGATTAAATAACAGCGGGTGGCCGAAATAAGTGTCATTAATGAGATCTCTCTCTTTATTTTATATTTAGCAATTGAAGTCCAAATTACACAATGGTGTTTTATTTCTCAGTATTGTATAATGCAGACTAGGCTTGCACGTAATTGACAAAAATCAATTCCGTAATTACGGCAAAATCAATTACGTAATGACCCCGTAATTGCGATATTTTTCCATGCATTTAAACCTATCATAACAACCAATTGAATCCACTTCTTTTCCGAATGGGACATTGAAGTTGGGTTTTCATATTCTTGGCAGTGCTACACGCCGTCGGCAGATGTTAAAGGCAAATATCAAGGGGTGAATTCAAATTAATTTTATTCTGATTTTTATCTTTTGTGTTAGCTTTGGTTTTCCTTTATCACCTTCGCAAATTAACCGTCCCATTTTTATGCGATCAATTTTATTTTATTATTACTGACACTGGTATACGGATATTTATGGAAACGATAGTTTTTTAAAACCACCTTAGTGCTGAATAAAAATTACGGGTTTCTAATTTATTAACTAACGACGAGCGTATTCTCTCGTTTGATTATACTTGCGATTTCCTCGCGACGAAGACTTGTTTTTGCAGCGTCTTCTGCATTATCCGATATTACTGCCTTGTTAGCATTTTATAATAATAATTATTGATGTCGACTTATTGACGATATTCCGATTACCATGCTTCATTTTACATTCAATCATTTCGCGGACTGAATGTTTATAACATTATTTGCGATAAATTTAAGATCAAATATTATTTATTTGAGTATAATTTAAATATGGAACTTATATGATATGCCTTCTCCGAAAACACAAAGTTATATCGCAAAACAATGCATTTTGTGACATTTATTTTACACTCACGACATTTATTTGCTAACTCAAGTCGTCGATCCTATCGGCCAAGATTGACACAAGTTTGGTCGAGTGCCGGTGGTATTCAAGTCGACGATAAATCAAAATAAGTTGCCGCATTTGGTAAGACAGATAATCATATATGGCCGAAATATTGAGAGGAATTGTGAAAAACATCATGAGCAAGGCCAAGTCCGGACTGATATATAACGATAAAACCGTTAACAGAACATCAAGATTTTGTAATAGAAAATGGATCTCGCACAGAATAAACACACTGGCTCATATTTGATTATATATGATCCGTCGTTTTGCTGTTTCTCTGCCGTCTCAATCGCTTTACCGATGCCGAGAAGACGAAGTTGCGTTGGTTCATTACGCAATCTCTCTTTTGTCGTCATATTGCTATTTGATAAGCGCGACATTAATTATCACGGCGAGGTATTGGCGCGAGTGATCAATCGCTCTTTTCGCTCATTCGGTTCCAATTCGTCGCGAAAGCTCTTCGTTAAATTTCACAAGATCGTCCTGCTGAAATGTTATGGATATTTTCCTGTTTATACCCCAAGTCTGAAATAAAACAGCCAAAAACAGTATGATATTCCATGTTCATATATCAAGTGTTCATATTAACAATAAAGAATGCTTAAGCATTGCTAATCCACACTTGGTGGGGAATTCCCACTATTTAAACGCGTGACTATAAAATAGAAACGGAACATATATATTATATACCGTAAGTAACGGAAAACTGGAACAAGTAAATAATAAATAAAAGTAAAATGGATACAAATGTTTGATAGACCATGTTTAAAAGATTGATCTCCTGCGTTCATTAGTCATTTCACACGAAGAAGTTGAAACCGGGCGTGTTAACGTCCATCAGTCTTAACACAATTCTTCCCCCTATCTACGGTTATTATGTACATTGGCCATGGCCATGCTAGATAAGAAGCGAGAGAAGTTGAAACCAGGTGTGTTGGCGTCAATAGGTCTCAACGCAATTCTATCCCTTATCTACGGTTAAGTTACGGGAGAAGTTAAAACCAGGTGTGTTGGCGTCAAACAGCCCTACTCAGTTCTTCCCCCTTAACTACGTTAATAATTTACATTGGCCATGCCAGAGAAGTTGATAATAGGTTAGTAAATGGCAACGCGTCAGGCCTTCCTTCACCTACGTAACAAGAGAGAGAAAAACGGCTGCGAATACCGGAACTCTCTTCTACTTGTTGAGCTTTCATTTTTCGCAATCGACGAAATTGACTGCTTTGAAGAAAGCTCGTTTCAATGCAATAATTACGACTTTACGTAATTCGTAACTTCCCTTCCGTAACTCCAAATAATTACGTAATTCCGTAAATCCGTAAATTACGTGCAAGCCTAA
The DNA here is from genome assembly GCF_964204865.1 of Styela clava. Taxonomy (NCBI): domain Eukaryota; kingdom Metazoa; phylum Chordata; class Ascidiacea; order Stolidobranchia; family Styelidae; genus Styela; species Styela clava. The sequence goes on from NC_135255.1 coordinate 1,682,097, forward strand.
TGCAGACCAGAAAAGTTGTCTGTGTGTCAAATGTAATATAGTGATATTTTGTCTGTTATTAGCATATCTGGCCATGCATGATCCAATTCTGAGAAAAAAATATATTAGGTACAAGAATTGATTTAAACAATGAATGAAAATATCTAGACTTCCTTAATATTCATCCCTTGTGGCTCGTGTGTCCCGAAAAGATGAATGTAATGGGATTCCTTGTTCTTCCGATAAATGTGGTCATGAAATAGTTTTTCAATGCCAATGACACTCAAATCTTTAAGCGAATGTCCCGGTTGACTGAAATGGGCGCCAACAACCAGATCTTTGTTTTGGGTTTTTATACTTATAATATGCTCAGTTATTCGGTATTTTAAATGTCTTCCCGTTTCTCCTATGTATTGCATGCCACACTTTTTGCAGCTTATCAGGTAGATTACATTTTCCGAGTTGCATGTAACTTTTTGACGAATCCTTATTTCTGCTGTCTTCTGTTTGTTTGTTGCAATTTTCCTTTCTTCGGAATATTGGCAGGTACTGCACGATTTTCTGCCACATTTGAAAAAGCCTGGATTCTTTTTAAGGGGAGTTTCTGGTTTCAATTTTGCTCTGACTAATTTGTCCCTTAGTGTGGGGCATTTACGATAGGCTAATCTTGGTGGTTTTGGGAAAATTTCTTTTAGTCTATCGTTGTTATCTAAAATGTATTGGTAATCTGAAAATATTTTTCGAAGGTTTGGTTGGGTCGGGTGATAGTTTGTGATGAAGAGAAGCAAAGTTTCTTTTTTGGTTTCAGTTTTTGGGATTAAAAGGAGTTTTCTGTCGAGTTCTTTTGCAGATTGTATTGCATCGTCAACTAAATTTTCTTTGTAGTTTCTCTTTGTGAGGTATGTTTTCATTATTTTTGCATGTTTATCAAAGAGCTTATTTGTTGAACAGGTTCTTCTTATTCTGATGAATAGACTTTTTGGAATATTTTTAGTGACATGTTTAGGGTGGCAGGACGATGGCGAAAGATACTGGTGCGAGTCGGTTTCTTTGCTGAAGATTTCCGTTTCCAATTTGTTGTTAATGATATGAACCTTAACATCCAAAAACGTAATCCAGTTTGTTGAGCATTCGAATGTAAATTTGATTGTTGGATGTAAAGAATTTGCTAAGGTAACAAATTCTGATAGTTTCTCTTTGCCATGTGTCCATATAAGAAAACAATCATCAATAAAGCGGCAATAGTACTGTGGTTTTAAAGGGGTTTTGTCCAATAAATTGGATTCCAGGTTTGCCATAAAAATGTTTGCATACTTGGGTGCCAATTTTGTTCCCATCGCAGTTCCCTGAATTTGAAGGTAATGTTGTTCGTCAAAAACGAAGTTGTTGTTTGTCAGGACTAAGTTGGCTGCTTTTGCTATCCAGGGGATTTCTTGTTTGTCTTGGCTGAATCTGTTGAGGTATTTTTCCATTGCTTCTATGCCATCGTTGTGGGGGATGTTTGTGTAGAGGGAGACTACGTCCATACTCACTAGTAAAGATTCCTGTCCTATTGTTTTGACTTTTTGTAAATGATTTAGGAAATCCATGCTGTCTCGAATATATGAGGGTATAACTCTTTTACACATGAGCGGAGTCAGTTTATAATCTACATAGGCCGAAAGTTTTTCTGTTGCTGTGCCATTCGTTGATATTATGGGACGACTAGGGTGATTTTTTTTGTGTATCTTGGGTTGGAGGCGTAGGCGACCTGGTTTGGGGTCTTTTGGAAGGATTGATTTAGCTAATTTATCGTCTATTACTCCAGCTTCTTTCATTTTTGAGCAAAGATTAATAACATCATTTCCAATTTGTCTTGACTTATCTTTCGGCAGAAGTCGGTACACCGATTTGTCATTTAATTGACGCATCCCTTCAGCGACATAGTCAGTTCGGGATAGAATGCAAATACCTCCTCCTTTATCGGCCGGAACTATAATGATATCTCGTGCTGCTCGTCCTTCGAGTTCTTTTAGTGCCATAATTTCATCTTTATTTAAATTAGGGTAAGCATGTTTTTCAGGTGTCTTTTTGCCTATTTCCCGTTTGATAGTATTGGCGAAATGATCCAGATCCGAGTTTCGGCCCGATGGAGGTGTCCATTTGCTAGCTATTCTTAATGACTTCGGGTACGGATTGTTGGGCTCTGTAACATTATCATCGAATGTTGTATTGGCAAAAAATTCTCTTAATCTGTAATTCCTGATAGTTCTGTCGACATCCGCCTGTAGCTGGAATTTATCAAATCTTTCTGGAGTGGGACTGAAGCCAAGTCCTTTCTCAAGGACGCTAATTTGTGATTCGGTTAGGGGAATATTTGACAGGTTGTGTATTTTGGATGGCGTGGAGGTCATTTCTTCTTTTTGTCTCCTCTTCTTTTTGCTGAATCTTCTATTTTTTCTTTTTGATTCGGGCATATTCCTACATTCTCGGTCTGAATTTTTGAAATTGTTTCCTTCTTGAGCTGACTTTTGCTTTTTCGTTCTGGTTCTGTCAAGTTTTTCTTTCAATTTTTTGTTGGACATGCCGATCATTGAACGAATTGTATTCAAAGTATTTGAGTCTAGTTTATTTTCTAACCGCTTTTCCACTTCTATTCTGTGTGTAGTTGCGTCTCTCAGTCTTCTACAGCATTCTTTGAGAGCGTGTCTGGTTAATTGCTTTGAAAATTCTTTGTGTAGATTATGCCATTTTTCTTTGTTCTGCACTGGAACTGGACACGACTTTAAGGAAAGTGTAAGACCCTTTGGAAATGTTTTAGTCGATACAAACTGTTCTAGGCTTAGTTTATGGTGTTGTAATCTGATCTCATCTGAGGCAATTTTCTTCAGATTATTAAAGTCCCTTCTGTGATGTATGTAAATGCAGTTCTTGTTGTAGTTGATGAGTCCGGAGTAGGTAGGATCCATTTTCGGATACAGAAGTCTCGCAACAATGCTAACTTGCGCTTATTATTTGGTTTCTGTGAGACTAACTACTTATCCTTCTTCTATGCTTTTGTGCCGGTGGATCCGTACGCATATATTGCAAGGATGCTGTAGCAAGAGTAGAGATAACAATCCTAAGTGATTCAAGAGTCTTGCTGCACACTAACACAAATATATTTCTGTAACGTTTCGTCTGACCAAGGTCAGACTTCTTCAGACATACATAATTCAACTACAACACGAAAAGCAGTTACATGCATATTTAAACAATCATAGTAGAATTATAGGAGTCACGCATGTTAAATAATCAATAAAATCTGTGAATTTCTTGATTAAATAACAGCGGGTGGCCGAAATAAGTGTCATTAATGAGATCTCTCTCTTTATTTTATATTTAGCAATTGAAGTCCAAATTACACAATGGTGTTTTATTTCTCAGTATTGTATAATGCAGACCAGAAAAGTATTAGCATATCTGGCCATGCATGATCCAATTCTGAGAAAAAAATATATTAGGTACAAGAATTGATTTAAACAATGAATGAAAATATCTAGACTACCTTAATATTCATCCCTTGTGGCTCGTGTGTCCCGAAAAGATGAATGTAATGGGATTCCTTGTTCTTCCGATAAATGTGGTCATGAAATAGTTTTTCAATGCCAATGACACTCAAATCTTTAAGCGAATGTCCCGGTTGACTGAAATGGGCGCCAACAACCAGATCTTTGTTTTGGGTTTTTATACTTCTAATATGCTCAGTTATTCGGTATTTTAAATGTCTTCCCGTTTCTCCTATGTATTGCATGCCACACTTTTTGCAGCTTATCAGGTAGATTACATTTTCCGAGTTGCATGTAACTTTTTGACGAATCCTTAGTTTTCTTCTTGTTACGTGCTCAGGGAATTCAAATGGAGATAAACCATCACTGTGAATTCTGCAGTAACCACCAACACATCGGCTAGTCATTGAAATACCACAGCACATACATGCTGATCCATAAAGTATGTATACCGATATTGGTATATTGAATATATTGGTATGTATTTAAAACACTGTCGAATGTAACTCCCAATAGAAATAACATACGTTTCAAAATAAAAACAAAGAACGCTATAATAGATGTTTTCCCGAGCACCTTGTTTATTTATGTAATCATAATTAATCAGCAACAATTCAACATTGATGTAGCAAGTGTAATTTTTGCAGCAGCTCACCACTTCGTTCGTTCAGAGTTCAGATAGGTATGGTTGTAAACATTGACTCGTTTTCGTTTTTTTCCGTGTTATTCATTCCTCAGTTTTCGGTTGTATCTCCAAAATTAGTTGTAAATCAAGTATTTTAATTTTCATTATGTCTCCCGATGAGCTTCAGCTTAGTTGCAATATTCAAAAATTAGGCCCAGAAAAGCTGCGATAGAATAGGCTAAGGCAGTAATATTTATTCATCACCATGTGAAAATTTAAAAAACATTTAAAAAACAGAAGAAACAAACATTATTCACAGGTGAAGGGAGTAACAGAAAACCTTAAGAAGTTATCTAGCTGTGACAGTTTATGAAGTATTACTGTTATTAATAGACAGCTTTAGCTTGAACTTTTCAGCTTTTTTATTCTTGTAACTATTTTGATACACTTTATTTTTAACTCTAATTGATTTCAGCAAGCCATCTGTAATCCAAAGGTTTATCCACATTTGGACCTCTTTTTTGGACAAGGTTTGTAATGGCACATGTTTATCAATAACCTCTTTGATTGTTTCAATGAAAATATGGAAATTGGAGTTAGTATCTCCATCTGTGTTTAGGTTGCGATTCAGTATAGCTGTGTGATGGGAAAAGCTAAAATTAGCTATTAGTATCTGTAAGCAGCACGTGGTTGTATATTAAAAAAATACAAATTTTGAGCATGTAAACCAGCTTGTAAGTGTCAATTTTCCAAAAAACACTCGCAAAATAAGCATCCAAAATATTGAAATAGTAATGTGCAAGGAGAAATTTTCTGAGGTGTAGGGTCTCGGAAACATCCATTAGTTCCAACTTCGAAGTCCAAACCCAATGCAAAATTATGCCGAACTTTTTTTGGTTGTGGACTATTTTCTCACCTTTACGGACTCAAGGTGCGTTTATTGCAGGGGTCGGCAAACTTTTGTTGCTCGCTGGCCAAAATTTAGGGTTGCAAGTCATTGGTGGGCCGCACATATTTTTAGAAAGTTGAAAACCGAACGGGTGATACCTTTTATAATAAAAATCAAGCAGTGATACATCTCTCGAAGAATATAGATTTATTTCCTCATTGAATTGCAAAATCTCATTTGAATATTTTCGGCGCCATTGAAACCTTTGCACCCAGCATCAACTTTTCTGCGTTTTGTTGCCATTTGTCTATTTTTAATTGAATTATAGGCTTATTAACCTCTTGAACCCTGCTGGCCGGTTTACCGGCCAGCCCGAGTTTGCTCTCTCACCCTGCTGGCCGGTTTACCGGCCAGTTTATCGCGTGAAAATCAATCTACTTTATTCCCTCATATCTTAAGAACCACAATAGATATTTAAGTAAGTCTTATACTGTATGAAAGCTGGTCATTGGAACTATCTACACTTTAAATATTGCTGCTATATTTTCCAATTATCTGGGGATAATTAGCAAAAAAAGAGTGTATAAATTTATTTGATGAAAACAAAAATTAAATGTCAAAAATTGACTATTTTCTGCCTAAATAACCTAATATACAATCGACAACATATCTAGAGAATTTAAATAGCTTTTTAAAGACTTATCCAAAACGATTTTACGATAAGCCATTCAAATTTCATGGCCAAATATGTTTGATTTTCTGTAGATTTAACAGCGACGCTGCGTCAAAATGACGTTCTCATTGAAGCGAGGCTACGTCTCGTCACGCACAACTTTACGTATGTTACGGAAATGCAACAAAGCGTGACGATGTCCGCAATAACGTTACGTCGAGATGTTATTATTTAAATGTCCGCAGAAAGTAATCAATTAACCCGATTTTACGCATTCAAAATTCGCACTACGCGTTGACTGCCCGCTCAAGCCCTTATTAAGTTGTGGTAATTTTTAAATTGAATATTGCACTTCGTTGTGCTCGGAACAATGAAGAACATGAAAATATTATGTAGATAAAAGACACATTCTAAATCCAATATTGCACTTTGTTGTGCCACTCATACCGATGGTTGTTGGTTTCGTTACCTATGCATAGGTACTCTTTACAGTATTTGCATTTATATACTGTCTTGCATCGTTTCGGCAAGTCTTTGTCTTTAGCAGCTGGATTGGCTTTTTTGGCAATACTGTGAATTTTGCTGCATACGACGTATCTATTATTAGAACTGGCGTTTCGCGGTTTATATATGTCGTATCGTACGTTTAGTTGCAGTTTTTTATTATCTGTTAAATCTTCTTGTGGTTGCACAATCTTGCATTTTTTCGTCAACATCTTGCCTTTTCCAGCGGGATCTTCAAATAGTTGTTCTAGAAAATTGGGGATTGTGAATACTGAATACCCTTTTTGCTCTCATATTGTGAGGTTTGACAAAATTCATTAGGACGTAGGAATTGTACGTCGCCCACATGAAAAACTTCATGACTAAACGTCTTGGCCATTTATAATGCCTCCTGCACTTTTGTAAGTGTGTCAACTGGTCGTTTTTATCAGTACCTCCCACGAATGAATTATAAGCTTTCACTGCTGCTGGGCATGTTATTTCGTGTGTTTCATCGGTGCTCAAATCCATACGGGGTTAATATCATATCGAAACTCGGCGACCGATGTCCCGCTGAGAACGTCGTCGTGAAAGGTATCTTGCACATTTTGCCACGCAATACGTTTCGAACGTACGTATCAACATCTTCATGACATTAGTCACGTGATCGGCTTTTGCGTAGCTGCGTAATCAGTGCGTCATGGCCGCTTATCGAAGTTGTCCACCAGGCACACTGATACACAATTGGATATTTAAATATAAAATTGGTTATACGGCAGCCACAATAATAATTCCAATATCAACAAAAAGCTTATAAAGAACTCTTTATGAACATCAATTATTGGCAGTATATTTTGTACCAAAATAACAAAATTTGGAGCCATAACTCACTTACATGCAAAAAAATCACTGTTAGATTAGAGTCAATTTTATTAATTTTGACAAAATATATTTCGAAATGGAGAATACATTCTGAATGCACGATAAAATTTCCTTTCGATTGAAATGTCACACAACGTGCTACCTATAATTGGTAAAAAGTTATAAGCGTGCCAAATAGCCAGTATTTAGACCTATTTTATTGTTCTACAAATACGGCGCCGCGAATCTTCAGGGTGAGCGAGTAACTTCGCTCAGAGCCGTCAGAGTTCAAAGAGTTAAACGGGTAATTGTTAATTTTATACTTGTTAGATTACAATATAATTTAGTCTACACGTGTCTCACAATGAATTCTGTTACGTAAAAAATATAATCGTCAAAGCAGCAGTTTTGTTACTATTATTCAGTGAAGTGTCGCGGGCCGGATCCGGCCTGTGGGCCGTAGTTTTCCGGCCCCTGGTTTATTGCAACTGTACTCTGCGTGAAGAAGCAATGAAACCAAACACAACAGAATTTCAACAAATTTTCGAATGGGAAATTCGCTGCAATTACGCGTTCATTAAAAGAGCCGACTTTTTTAGTGTATAATAGCCTTTTCTATCGCACAATATTCAATCCATGACAACGACGAGAACTTCAAATGGTTTCTATTTTAATTGTTCATGGTAACTCGCGGTTGCGTCGACTTACGACAAGATGAAAGAATTACTTCCTCAAAATGCCACAGCAATCTGCGAACATACTAATGTGAGAATATATTGCCCGATTACATTTAGTTTTGATACATATTTTTTGCAATCTTGCGAATTTGTTACCGCCATTAGAAAAATCCTACTATCTGCTATAAATTTCCAGAAAGTACAACTTGATTTAGTACTTATTAAAAATGTATAGTATATTATTAAATCAAAAATACATATTCATCGCCTTGCTTTATTATTAATTTAATTGCGATCATTTTAATGTGCGGTTGTATTGACGAAATAAAAGCAATGCTACTCAGAAAATATCATGACAATCTGTGGACACAAAAATACGTAATAAATTCCCGAATTAATTTTGTTTTGATTTGTATTTTTGTGAATTCGACAAATCTGAGCTGTTCGTACAACATTTACGGCGCTCCAGTACTGTACGTATCAATGTAGAGGCAGTAAAGCAAAGAATCCTAATGAAAAATGACCTGGTACGTATACTACGGTAGAACCCGAATATTTGCAATTTGCAGTGTCTAAAAAAGCGTTTTCAATCGCTCGTGGACCGTTATAAACAAAACATATGGTGTTTCCGTTTTATTTTTAGTATTGCCACTTTTCAATTTAGAAAATCTGGGTTGTCACCATTGACATCTACCAGAAAAAAAAAATTATTCCTCGTTGTTCGAACTCGCGAGAAACCCTACTTAGCTATCTGTCGACGCGTGTTTTCGTCGGAAACCCACAGGTGAGTTGTGAAATCCAATCGTGGGCTTTGGTTTGATCAGGGGTCTCAAACTCAATTTACCTGGGGGCCGCCGAGACGAAGCCTTAGTGAGTCCGGGCCGCATCCGGTTTTTCACAATAAAAGCATTAAACTTAAAAAGTTAAATCTTTTTCACTGTTTTTCTATACGCAAAACATGTTAAAAACATAAATGTAAGTAATTCCGCGATGAACCTTTCCCCGATCATCTACTTCCTTGTTTATTCCAGGAGCTAATCAGCAAGACGCAAAAAGTGACGTAACAATAGACTTTTTCGCAAACGCTCAGACACTTGTCACTCAAAGATTTTCATGCATGTTTGTAAACATTACATCGTTTTTGCATGCTATTTGTTAGTTTTGGGTTGTGTTTCAGAAATTCAAGTATGAATCAAAGAACTCAATGATCATTCTGATTGCTTGGGCGTCGTAGCTTAATTGCCGTAATCAAAAATTAGTCTAGAAATAGCTGTGATAGACTAGGCTAAACATCTCTACCGGTACTGTTAAAAACAGGTTGTTGAATGTTTCGAATCAAAATGATGACGTGAAACATATACCCCAGTTTATAGGCTTCAACTCGCGAAGCCACCTCTAAAATAAGCACCAATAATTTGCAATGGTAAAGTATAAGAAAATTTTCTTCGCGGTCAAAGGTCCATCGACTGCCATGCCTACAGGTACGGTACTAGTAGGTTACCGTACCGCATATTCCTTTCGGGGGATAGATATTTTGATTTGCTCTACATAAATGCATCAATCATTCTAACTGAGCTGAGTGACTTACGGGCCGCACTAACAATAAACTTTCATACCAAGGCGGGGGCCACAAACTATCGTCCTGCGGGCCGCGAGTTTGAGACCCCTGGGTTTGATTAAGCGACGCGCAAGTGACCTGTCGCGCCAACTGTTACCAAATTTTCGAATAGTAAATTGCTATTCTAATAGTTGAATATTCGAATATATGTCCAGTCCTACTCGGTAACCAGTAATTATTGACCCGATTAATGTTATGTGAATAAACTTGATTTTCATGTTTCATGTAAATTCTAACGTAAATCGTAACTTGGCTGATAGCTAAGTTTTGCAAAAACGTTTGCGACCCGCAGTGAATTTCTGACTCATTTGAAACTGCGGACTCGGGTTGGGAAACACTGCATTAGACTTTTAACGTTAAATCTTTTTGATTGGTTGAAAAATTTTCCAGTGACTTTAACCAATGACATTAAACAACATGATGCGCAACTCCGGCATTTTTGTCCGAAGATTGTATTCGATAGCACGCTCCAATGCACATACTTGACGAGACGAAAACGAGCGGATGTGTGCTGCTTTCAAGGCGTAACACGAATGGTGTTCGTGCCTGCTTTGACAGTTGTTATCGATTTTAATGATATTTTTGAAAGTTGGGGTAAAAAGAAATCGGTAAAAGGTAAGGTGAATACTATTGTTGTATATCACACCCGGGCATCGCACTGTTAAGTACATGTGGGAAAGCCAGCCTTTGTCAAATACTACGTAGTTATTAATTCAGTACGGTACGTAGTTGCCCATTTGCCGAAATTACATATTTACTTACCCCTTATGGTTTCAAATAGTTCATGCACCTCCAGTTAGATTTTTTTAATCAGTGAGGATATATACTCATTGTTGATTGCTGCTCATTGTAACATACTATTACGCATTCACTTTTATTTGCGTATTGAATCAAAGTGTTAACAAGTTCACCTAACATTTCACTCATACCGGTCTATATTGTATAGTCTGATTTCTCAAGTATTTGGAGCCACGAATGCTTGTAATTTTCTGACTAAACCCTTTTATTAGTTGGTTTATATACCAAATTCAGTAAAATATTTTTTAAATAAAACATGAGATATTGGATTTATTAGCTTTTTCATTCTGAATCATATAGACTGCTTTATTTATTCTTAACGAAAATTAATAAATCTCCTCTCTTTCTTCAGATGTGAAAGTTGTGGACAAACCTGTCTAAGCAGCAATAGCAGAAATAGTAGGTATATCAATCAAGAAATTAAGCCGACATAAAGCAAAACTTTCAACTATTCGTCTAATCTCAATTTCCTATTATTTATTCACAGGACAACTATAGCAGACGGGGAGATATCAGAAGTCTGGCGACATATCAGTGACAGTGTGATTCCAAGAAATATAATGCAATTGAAAATAGAAAATAGAAATTTGCAATAGAAAAACCTATGGAGGCATGCAAAGACATTTGACCCTCCGGTAGAGTTGTGTATGGCCCCCACATCCTGCAGGGCTTGAGGAAAATAACTAAAAATTCCAAAGCGTAAGATTGCATAAGCGGTCTTATTTGTAAAAAGGCACAACACACGCCAGACATACTTAAAACAGCTTTGGAAATGAGGATTACGGGTACCTCACTGCACCTGTGTTATATTTGGTTCATCAACTTTTGGTAGTACTATAGAAGAAATTCCGGAAGGGGTATAATCATCATTCATGATCATATATTTTTTGAACAACTTCAATCTAGACCAGGGATCTCAAACTCGCGGCCCCAGAAAACTTGCGGCCCTCTAACGCTTAACAATAATTGTAATAGTATTTTGGAAGTTTTTTTTTTATCTAAATGTAATAGATTTTTCAAACCTTCTAAAGTGAAATTGATTATTCACACAGAAAACAATTTACTGAAAGTAGTTTTGGAATATTAATTTTTTTTGTCCACATTTTGACCCAATTAAGAATACACATCAAGCTAGCAAAAGAATACTTGAATAAAACACTTGAGTAATTAAATTAAACGCAAAGTACATGAAGAAGGTGGCATTTTCGAAGAAAATGGGAGTTGTAACATTTCTGCTCTTCACAAAATTCTGAAGCACATTGTTTAATTTGTCATATTTCCATCAATACAATCAAAAACACAATAAGCTCAGCAGTCAATATGACAAATTCGAAGACCAACTTCGAACAGAAAATTTCCATGTGTTTGTATATTAATATAATTATACAACGACTTAGTTACTAAAAATCAATATCAATAATAATTCAAGCAATCCTATGCCACGCAATGTCTTGTCGAAAAAATCTGTCATTTGTTTTTTTACTGATCTATACATGAAATGATAAAAGTAACTTTTTTGCATTACTGGAATTAATTAAACATTCGTAAAGATCCAGATAAACCCATGATCATGTGGCCTCGTTAGTTAGAGTTGGTACTATAAAATCATTACAGCCTGGCCTTAGTATGCTGGTGACACAAAAAAGATGCCAAACGTCAGGACAAATGTAATTATTAAAACATTGAGTTTATACTGTAGTATTTTTGTTAATTTTAGGTTCATATATTTAGATTAAGTTATTTTTAGTGTATGTATTATTCTTTCCTTATTCAAAGCTTGTTCAAAAATGATTTTGATGGTTGTACATAGAATTTTACGATTTTTTATAATAAATACTGTAACTTGCAAATGTTGCAATAATAGTGGAATGCAAATATTAATATGTAATTGAATTTGAAATTGAAGAAAATAATAAAACTTAATCCAACTGTTTAGTTGCATCACAATATATGTCACAAACTAAAACTATCTTAAAAATATCTTTTAAGTATACATTATCAAAAACTGTTTGCGGCTCTTTTTACAATTTTCAAAATGCAATGCGGCTGTCGAAAACCCATGAGTTTGACACCACTGATCTATTCTAGACGATTCAAGCATTGCTTTGGGAAATTATATCACTTCAATTAAATTGAAATAATCTCGCTATATTAAATACAAAATCGTTGCTATCATAAAGGTAAACCAATTCAGCCACTCGAAATATATTGGCCTTCACAAAGCAATGGAGGCAAAATTGAGAGTTCATGAGCTATGAACATTTGTTCTTTTCTTTGTCTTGAACTTTCCATACTCCACAGCCCCTATTAATTTTTTTTTTACTTTTAATTACCATGTGATGGTCATACATATCTTTAACTTGTATTTTCTGTCATGATGTATTATCTCAATGTGCCAAACTATTAATTAGTGTGCATATTTTGCTTCCAGATGACATAAATGTATTGTCATGTTTATTACCTCAGCTTGGAGTATTGACAAGAAAAAGGTGCCAGTAAATTAGTTAAAAAAATTTTCAACTCATTGTTATAATCAGAATTCACAATCAATAGGAATTATAAACAGCCAACAATCAGTGAGAATTATATGCGAAATCCCTCAGAATAAATTTGTCTAAAATCGGAGGAAGGCAAAAAATATAGGTGGTTTCCATCCACACAAGCATTTCAAGAAGACTTGCTCGAGCCAAACTAAATGAGCATCGTCAGGTGATCGGTAAGGCTGCAAGTTGAATTCAGCCCTGCAACCTCCTGCATAGAAGATAATATTAATTAGTGGGCTATGAGCTAAATTCCTAAATTTAAACAAACCTATCTACGATGCATTATGTACCAGCAATGTTACCTACGATTAACTGAATATGTAATATGTCTAATAAATTCACCTACAAAAGCAAGTTCGATAGATGCAAACTTTGTGTTATGGAATTGTATCGCAGCACAGTTTTGTATGACACCCTCTTTAAATGAAATTTCAATGATTAAGCGCAAACATTAAAATTACTAACTTTGAACTTTGTCATTATCTGCAAAATGTTCCACACAAATCTTTCCGCTATCGCGTTTGTAATCTTCTCTGATAAAAAAAAAACGTCTATGATGTCCAGAATTGCTCTTTACAGCTTGTCTGTTATTCCAGCTTTCCAAGTAAGCAAAACTTCTTAGATATAGAGATTATTTTGTTTCGTTACAGGCGCAAAAAGGCAGGTACTACACGTAAAAAAGACGCCGAGTAGCAAAAGCGAGCGGAAAACGGACGGGGAAGGCGACGAGAAATATGTGCATTGGAGCGTATCATGAAATACAATGTTTTGCCTGTAGTCTTATGGAGTGACGTCAGAGTTGCCTATCATGTTGTTTGATGTCATTGCTTTAACACGGACTCCGGATTTTTCATCGCTGGGAACACCGTAAATTCCGGCTGTAGAATCGTTTTTCTGCGGACCGCTCAGGCTCAAATACAGAAGTCTGGCTGCATAGTTGCTTGTAACCAACGACCGGTTGTCGAGTGTCAACCTATTGAATGCTCTGAATTTGTTTTTGAGGTGAAATTTTAGGTCTCTGCTGCGTTATGTCGTTGAGCAGTGGGAGAAACCTTTGGGGTATGTATTGAGTCATGGTCTAACTAGCATTTAATTACTGCATTGCCCTACTGACCTGACACTGTAACAAGAGAAAACTGAAGAGTTTTTTTTACTACATCCGTCATACTGCAGTACTGTCATTGCTCTTTCAAATTTCTTTGATTTCTGTTTGTCTCTTGTTTCAGTACCGGTACCTAATTACTAGCACCCCTCACACAGTCACAGTTGTGTTTAACTGTGTAACCTTGTTCTAAATTTATATATTTAATTTCGATGAGTTAGCTATTATAAACTACTGGGCAAGCTTGTATTACTAATTAACAAAATTTGTTTTACCATTTTTGCAAATACTTTTTTGATATGATCAATTATTTCCTTGTTTGAGGCATCTTCCAAACTTAAGTGACATCTCAGCTACAGGATATTACTCATGTTATCAACCATACTATTTTAGGTTTAATCCGGAAATCTGGCATAAGACACAGTGCCGATTATGTGAGACCAAAATTTAAAGGTGGTCCTGCGAAACCCCATGGTGAGATTTTTTAGTATCAATTAAAAGTTTTATGCTTGCACAATGACCAGGTATTGGTTCTTGATGTGGGTCAGTGCATTTGTAACAGGTGCCATTCTAGCCTGTTTGGGTAATCTTGATTTTTTAACAAGTACATCTCTCCGGGATAAATATGTTATTCTCATATAAATTGATTTTTACAAAATGCTGAAATTATTTGTCAATTAGTTATCTACTCGTAAAACTGATCTAATCTGCATCATGTCAAGTCCCCTTTGATTTGTTATACATCGAGCTAGTTTGGTTTCGTGTTCAACCTAACTCTAAATGGATTTAAACGAATGGAAAACATTGTTTACCTGTTTTTGAAATGTACAAGTGCCTAGTTCTTAACTCATTTCTACCCGGAAACTTATCGAACATATTTTTTTCCCAGAAATTGGAAAATTCATTCGCCAAAGTTTATATGAACATGGGGAGAGAGTGGTTGGAATTGTAGGATTCTTTATCGTTGGTATGTCCGCTTAATTGCATGCAATTGCTAGATTCTTTCTATGAAGTGTTTTCTCATAATGAAGGCATTTGTGTTATTGCATCAGTTAACTCCTAAAATATTTGCTCATGAATCCATTTATATATTTTGTTGCTTACTACAAATTGATCAATCATGTTCTATCATTTTGACAGTTCCTTTAGCGTTCATATACCTTCCATTCTCAAAGCACAGACAGGAAAGAAATCAGTATATTTTTGAGAATTACCGCACATCCTATGTCTATCCATGTAAGTATTGCATTTTCTAATAAACAGTGCAATTGATGGCGTATTCAATCACAAATGCATTGCCTTTTTTCCAGATCCGAAAAGAGCAGAGGAATGAATGATATTACATCTTTTATTTATTATTTCAAGTTTGAAAATTCAATAAACATAAAATGAAGATTGATAAGTCTGTAGCATTATTATCACAGTAAAAGTGGGATGCCCGTGCTACACAGATAGAGACTATAATCACCCCCCCAACAATATTAATCAGCAATATGTATAATTTACTGGGCTCATTGACTTGATATTCGTGAACACAACAATGTATGAGGATCGGAGAAACTATACGGAGGTAAAAATGCTCTGATATTCGAGTGGGAAATATCATTGCTTGTAGTTATGAATCGTTATCAATAATAAGTCTCTCTGCTCTGAACATTTCACCAATTGTTACCTGTTAAACAGAACACATTATAATTAGAGTCAAATAGTAATCACATGTTTCGTGGTGTTTAAACTGGAGACATGATCATCTCGCACCTTGAGCTGTATTTAAATCTAATATTCTTCAATATACCACAAATTGAAGGCATCATTGGATTGATTGATCTCTTGCCAAACAGCAGCGTTGGCATAACTGTGGCCCTCTTAACAACAAGTTTATTATCAGCGCACAGATGTATGTAATAATGGCTTTTTCACAGTGTTTGTTCTGGTAGTAATTTGTGTGGGCAAGAGGCACATGTTGGTCGTATTTTGGAATTTGAATGCTGTGGGTGCATCTTAATTTGAAATATAAATGACAATTGTTTATCAGCAAAGATTAATGTGGACCGCATGCTAGCGTCAATATGCATATTTGGCCCAGTAGTAAGTACCTAAAGTTTGCCAACCACTGCCTCACAGAGCAATAATATAAATGAGATTTACTTGTCTTTTAATCATTTCCAAATTCTTTTGTGCTATGTGTAAAAAGTCTTGGATTTTGACAGGATCTGGCTCTGATTTGTTTGCCCGGAAAGCATCCTTAGTTCGTGTAATAGCGTAATGCCTTGATATAAAAAAATACATATATAGCAAACTGGTGTGATAGATGAAAGCAGACACACTTCTGTGCCATTCATAATGTAGTAGTTCATAAGTTTTTTTCAGGAATTTACATAAGAAGGGCTTTGACTCAACTCTTCAGAAAAAATTCAAGATTTAAATGCTAGAAAATAATGATTAAGAAGCACTGCTTGCTTTATAATCGCACAATAGCTCTGATGCCTGTTGTCTGCGAGAGAACAGCATATTGTCATTAAGACAGAAGTGGTGTGTTACGCGAATCAGCCATACACTCAGGGCTAAGCAAAGGCTTTCGGCTGGCACATTGTTGTACTAATCAAACTTGCAAATCCACTTGTGTGGTGCAATGGCAAGTGGATTCTAATGTGGTTCACATGGTCAGACATTGTAATACAGCAATCATATGTTTCTGCCCAGATGGCAGAGGCGTTTCTCTATTCAACAGCTTACTATTTTTCAAACTCATTATGACCTAAGTTGATCTTGTGTTTTGTCAAATTTCATACAATTTTATAATGTCAAAAACCAAAGCGCTTTCATTTTAGCATGGCATGATATCTCTTGAACTTCAGTCAGTCAGTGTCAAATAGGAAATGTTATAAATTAAGCCTATTGTTTTTTATTCAAACCTGAAATTATAGTCCGAAAACTTCGAGCTTTCTTTTAGCAATGCTTTATAAAGTTGCAATGCTCTTCCTTTAGCCATAATAAACAGTATGCCGGTGTGACGAAAATCTGAACATTAAACTACTATACAAATTTTCTCTTGGTATGTACTGGTTGCTCTATATGTAACTCAACTGTTAGTTACTCCATCATCAGCGAAAGGGCATATAATAATTGAAAAAAACAAATAAATAAAACTGATTAAATCAAGAGAATGTACAAACAATGTAGATTATAAGGTGTTGCAGAAATGAGTGGTTGCCTACATCTACATGTTTACTCATCTAAAACATAGTTATTTTTCAGCAAACAAAAAAGAAAACTTGACAAAAAAATATTACTAGTTGCCCACCATATTCATATTTTTATTGGGATTTCAAAATTGAATATAGTTAGTAACCAGCCATAGTCAAATTGCCATAATTTGAGTGCACGAAGTCGATGAAGTGGTGGAACACTTATTATTTCATAATTTTTTTAAGTAACACCAAATGAAAATTTCAGAAACATTCAATCCAAATTACTAAGAATTATCTCAGTTCCTATCAACGCTATAAGTTTGTGCATAGAAATTAAATAGCAACAGACGAACCCAGACTGATATCTCATCAGCTTAAATTAAAAAAAGACATAACAAGTTCAAATACAGGGCTACACCTACAAACAGTACAAAAACTCGACTGCTAAGCGAAAGGTCTGCATGCCAAAAATAATTGTCTGAAGACTCGCTGTGACTAGCTATGACAGTTTAAAGTGTGTGAGTGCATGTGAATGAGCGCAAGCCGCTGGTTATACTGCTGTAATGTTATAGCACTTGTTACCCTCTCGGGTCTATAAAGGTACATTACAATACAACTAGTCTAGTGTAGACCCGTTTCGTACCTAAAGTAGGTACTTCTAGTTGGCGTAGCATACCGTAACATATACTGCATATGTCAATTCTGCGTCATCAAAAATCACGCCACAGCGACCTAATAGAGCACTTCAGACTCTCCGGGGGTCGGCAACCTGCGTGCCTGATCCGGCCCGCGACGCTTCACTAAATTATAGTAACAAAACATCCGTTTTGAAGAATATATTCTTTAAGACTAAATTATATTATAACCTAACAATTATATAATTTACAATTACTCGTTTATTGAGCATATAATTTAATTATAATTAAGCAAATGGCAACAAAACGCAGAAAAGTTTATGCTAAGTGCAAAGGGGTTTAATGGCGCTGAAAATATTCAAATAGAATTTTATGAGATGCAATGAGGAAATAAATCTATATTCTATTCTAGAGATGTATCACTGCTTGATTTTTATTATAAAAAGTACCATCCGTTCGATTTTTCAACTTTCTAAAAATATGTGCGGCCCGCCAATGACTTGCAATCTTAACCCTTTCCGTGCGATGGGCACGTATACGTACCCACGACAAAACTCGCTAGATTGCGGCGGGTACGTTGATGTACTCCACTGTTTTATTTAGCAATCGGTCGCAAACTGTTGGTCTAGTTTTTCCGGGTTTTAGTTTATTGATAAGAAGTCTTCTTCGAGATTAACATAAGCGACGGTAAATCTCGCTTTCGTTTACCATGGAAATTTTATTTGCGGTGGAATGAGGGAGTGTTTTTGAAATTTATGCAAATTTCGGTGTTTTTTGCTACAGCAATATTATGCTATTGTTTGCCAACCAAGAAGCGGTAACAGTAAAGGATTTAGCGAATATTTCTATTTTTTATTACGGTTTGAAGTTTCAACACCCAAAAAAAAATGCCTTTTTTCTATCCGGTTTGTGACTCAGACCACCCCTTTTGAAAAAAAAAAATTTTTTAATCGCCTATTGCAAGCTCTTTAAATAAGCTTTCCAACGAGCCGTCAGTGGGCAGCAGAGGATCATTACTTTTTCGTTAGTCGATCGATTAGTTGTGAGGGTACAAATGCATAAAGTCGGCGTAGCAAATACGATTATTTAATAAAAAATAAAAATTGCATGGAAAGGGTTAATTTTGGCCCGCGAGCGACAAAGGGTTGCCGACCCCTGCTCTACGCACTGGCACTGCCATCTATCATCCAAAACGCGCAGACGAGCAACCGAAATCGAGCAGATATTTCTCTCGTTTTCTCGTCGCGACGATCGCGATATGAGAGAGATCGCTGACGTTCGTCAAGTCCTTATTGTTGGCGCAGGTGCCATTCCGGGCGATCGTACGGATATTGAGGGCTCATTGAGGTGTATATCAATGGGGAAGCTCTATGACGTTATTGTGATGTCGTTGTGGCATAATTTTTGGATAGCGTAGTCAGGTGGGGGTTGGGATTAACATGTGAACAAATTGTTATGCTACGCCCACTAGAAGTATGTTAGGTACAAAACTACACGAGACCCCATCTTTGCACCTAGTACTTAGTAGACTATTCTACAGTTCAGTGTGATCTTTGATTCTTAATTTGTATAATTTTATATCATAAAATATGCCAATCACAGCAAATGTTCATAACGAGGAATTCCGGTTGCTAATTACTGGGCTGGACCATTTTCGACCAAATAACTAACTGATCCCATACTCGACATGGATCGGAGGCCGTGGTTCGCCATATGGTTCGTGTTATCGGCTCTTGTTTGGCGCTTGTATCAAAATTAATTTCAATAAGGCAATGATTGCTTTTAAGGCATTATTAACATGGCATTATGTTCTAGTTTTGCTACACTGACTACAGGTTAAGGAAAATACAAACAATACCCGCAGACCAAACTTTCACAATTTTTGTACCGATGAAACTGTTGTTTCCCAACCATTGATGGGGCGCCATCAGTACTTATTTTCGAAAGTTTCGCCAAAAACAAGCCAAGACGCTTGATCTTTTTCTTCTCAGATCCCAACAGACCAAAGCCTCTAGTCGTGCCATTAATAAGAACAATGGCTGCGATCTCTGCGGTAATTTCAAAATTATTATCAACTGCCCGCAGAAAGAAATCCAATTGGAGTATTTGGTTGTATTAAGATTAAATTAATTAATTAAATTAATCTCAAGTATGCCTGAATCATCTTGTGTTTGTAAGAAGCAAAAGAATGGTGCACTGTGGATACAGTGTGGTACAAAGAAGTGCAATACATCGTGGTGGCATGTGGAGTGTGCTGGTTTACAAGGTATCACAAAAGATTGTATCAATAAAATATAGATGCCCAAGTTGGGTTGTAGAACCATTAGGATTGTTGACACCTGCAAAATCGAGCAAAAATATAAGCGATGCAGTGCAAGATGAAATAAAAAAAGTCCTCCTGACATCATTAAGACTGTTGTAGGAGAGGGGTCATCGGCAACCACCAAAAGTTTTGCCGATTGCTTTAAGGAGCAAAACTCGGGAAGCCAAGTCAATCTTATTAAACAGACTGTAAAAGAAACTTCAGATCTTGCATTGCAAGAAAGTATGAAAAGAATTGACTCGAATATAATGGAACAGAGAAAAAGAAGCCGCAACATTGTGATTTCTGGATTGGCGGAAACTGGGAATGAGGACATAAAGCAAATTGTATACTCACAAATTAAGAGTAAAATTTCTGGATTCCAGTCCTCCATCATCTTGAGCTGCTACCATATAGGTAAGAAAGAGACTGGAGAGAGTGCAAACAGAAACAAACGGCTCATACTAGTTACTCTCAGAAATGAGGAGGAAGCATCTGATATCCACAAGTTTGGCAAGGGAAGGAAACTAGAGGATGACATTTGGATTAACCAAGATCTAACAAGAACTGAGCGTGAGGTCCAATACCAACAAAGAAAGGAAAGAGAGACAGGAAGAAAAAATCTGAGAAAATTGCAAAAAAAAGTCTAGTGGAGATGAATGTATGAAAACTAGCTTGGAACAGATCAAGACTATGAAAATTTACTACACAAATGCAAACTCAATTTCTAACAAATTAAATGAACTAAAGGTTCTGATAAGTGCGTGTAAATATGACATAATATGCATAACTGAAACTCATCTAAATCAGTATTTCCTTGATTCAGAGCTGCACATCAATGGCTATAATTTATTCCGTGAAGACAGGGAAACTCTCAGTGGGAAAGGAGGTGGATCTCTGATCTACGTCCACTCGGGACTTAATGCTGAGAGAGCACAGTTCTTCAAATCACTTGAAAGTGTAACTGTTTACGTATCTCTGAGGTCTGTCAAATTTGTATTGGTTTGTTTGTATCGTGCACCTTCACTAGATGATGAAGGTAATGAAAACATCCTATATGAGCTGGTCAGACTGACTCAAGCATCAGCAGACGAGGATATCCTTATTGTGGGTGATGTAAATCTGCCTGATATTGACTAGAACGTTGGTAGCTCTGTGTTTGAAACAGGTAATCAGAAAATTGTTGCTCAGAATGTATTTATGGAAAACTTGATACAACTGGGGTATTCATGGTTCATCAAAAATGAGGTTACTCGGAGGAGGTTAGTTGGAAATTGCATGCAAGAATCGCAACTTGACCAGGTATTTAGTACAAATTCTGCGTTGGTGCTGGAAGTGAACAAAACTGCAGCACTGGGCAAAAGCGACCATCTATCTCTGGTCATAACTTTGAATATGGGGGTGACAAAGTCTTATTTATGCACTACCAAACAGGATTCATCTAAGTTGTCTCTATTGTTGGTGGACGAATACTCACAGAACATTGATTGGAGTTACAGTTCCTTAGAAGAAATGTGGGGGGAGTTGTAAGAGAAAATCATAAACAAAATTCCTTTGAAAAGAGTTACATTAGACAGACATGGAAATGAATTAGTCAAAACACCTTGGGACTCATCAAAGCTTGAAAGAAAGAGGAAGGAAAAATGTAAAGCTTTCAAAATGTTTCATAAACATCCTACCAGAACAAATTATCATGTCATGCTGAAGAAACAGGAGGAAATGGCATCTGCGGTCTACCAAGCGAAGCTTGAGCATGAAAAAAGGATAACAAAAAACATGAAAACGAATTGCAAGCCCTTCTATGGCTATATCAGGTCAAAGTCTAAATTATAAACTCCTGTCTGTGCAGTGAGGGATAGTAAAGGCATGCTGTCAACATCTGCGGCTAAAACTGCGGATATTCTGGCAAAATTCTTTGAATCTGTCTTTAACTTAGAAAGGTATGGACCTCTTAAAGGAGCAAATTATTAAAACTTAGACAAAATCTTTACTGCAAATGTCAACTCAGACATAAACAGTCACTTATATGCTAGTTTCAATACAGTCTCAAAATTGCTGAACTCTTTAAATGCAAATAAAGCTTTTGGACCTGACAATATCTCTCCCAAATTGTGGAAACTCCTTGAAAAAAATGTTGGTTGCATTGAAGCTGTCACTGTTCTATTTAATCAATGTATAAAGGTAAGACAATTCCCCCAAATTTGGAAGAATGCGATTGTCATCCCACTGCATAAAAAGGGCTCAAAACAGGTAGCTGGAAACTATCGACCGGTATCACTTACTTGTGTGCTGTGTAAAGTATATGAAAATATACTGAGAGAATACATTATAAAGGAAGTTCATAGCAAAGTAACCCAGTTCCAACATGGATTTGTGAGTAGAAAATCCTGCCTTTCAAATCTACTTGAGAGCATGGACAGTATACTGGAGATTCTCGATGAGACAAACTGTAACGATGTTTTCTATTTCGATTTAAAAAAAGCATTTGATCAGGTCTCACACTATAGACTTCTTGTTAAAATGGAAAGTTATGCCCTGGACAATGATACAATAGAGATAGTCCGAGATTTTCTCACAGGTAGAACAATGAAAGTAAAGGTGGGCAATTTCTTTCCGGAGTCAAAAGCAGTAACATCAGGTGTTCCACAGGGGTCGGTTTTAGGACTCCTGCTGTTCCTGATTTATGTGAATGATTTACCAGGAGAGCTTGTGTCACATGCAGAACTTTTTGCTGATGATCTGAAACTAATTACAAACCCTAGTCATGATATCTTGCAAGATTTAAAAGCATTGGAATCTTGGCAGGAAGATTGGAAACTTTCTTTCAATCTGCAGAAGTGTAAGATTCTGCATTTAGGGAAATCGAACCCTGGGAATGACTATCCCTTTTTGGATGGAGTCCTAACCGGAGAGAACAGTGAATGTGACCTAGGAGTTACTATCAATACGAATTTGAAGTTTTCCACTCACATGAATACAATTGTTGCACATGCAAAAGGACAAATAGCATGGTTATTACGCAGTATAATAAGTAGGGATAAGGATGTGATGTTGCGTGTGTACAAGACTTTAGTGAGACCAAACCTTGAATACTGTACACGATTATGGGCGCCATTACCAAAGCATGGGAACTGGGGCGATATAATAAATCTAGAGGCAGTTCAGAGGAAGTTTACAGCACAAATAAGCTGCTGTAGAGGACAGAGTTATGAGAACCGTTTGAAGGTTTTGGGACTGACAACATTGTTAGAAAGAAGAATGAGAGGTGACTTAATAGAAGCCTTCAAAATACTAAATGGTTTTTGTACATATGGGCAACAATTTTTCAACAAGTCTCCTAGAACCGGTAACCTTGTCATAAGGCAAAATCAGCGTTCAAAGTTGAACTTTTTTTGGGAACAGGGTCGTAAAATACTGGAACAGCTTACCATTGAATGTGAGGTCAAGTGCATCTGTGAATATTTTCAAACACAATTTGGATAAATACAGAGATTCCCAGGTGTCCAATCCAAGGACACTTGGACAATACTGGGAATTGTCAAATATGATATTGGAGAGAATTAGATAGTCTAGTTTTCGACATTTGTGTATTAAATGGTTTAACAATACTATTTGGGTAATTGTCTAATGTCCCTTCCACTAGTCATAATTTGTCTAGTCTTAATTGTAGTTATTTTTGTGATACTGTGATATTGTTTTTATACAGGTGTTGAAGATGTTTATATCGTTGTATATTTGTATTGTAGATTTTGAAGTTGTATTAGGTGTGATACCCAAAGAGGTATTATTTATTTATTTAACTGAGCAACAACCTTGATATTCGTGCTTTCGTCAAGCGCCAAGGAATACGATGTAACTTTTCCGCCTTTGCAATTAAATTAAATGTCTTCTCCATAGAGTTTGTGGTTTTCCACTGTTCAATGGAGGATTTCGTAGAATATAACATGTCAGCATAGAATTTATTCAACCAGAATCAATGTTGTCAAGTAACGTTTATGATTCAACATTTTGATTGAAGGACCAAATTCCTTGCAGCGCTTATTGCAAGATAGGAAAGGGATCTGCTCTAATTCGGATGATTGCCTATAGGACTGAAGTCTGTTTCCTACTTTAATTTTTATGCAAGTTAATACAGAGAACACCTTCTCCACTACGGCATGGATGTTTATCGAGAATCGATTTCTTCCTTTTTTATATCCGTAACAATTACAAATTTGCAATAAGTTAACAATAACGTAACAATTGGAATTTATGCCTCCGCTCAGACACTTTTTTCACACATCAGATATTCAAACGCGGTTGTAAACGTCGCCTTCTTAGTAGTAGTTTTGGATGTATTCGTCAGTTTTTAGTTATGTTTTCAGAAAATAGTTGTAAATCAAATAGCTTAATTGTCATTATGTTCTCCGGGGAACTTTAGTTTAGTTACAATAATCAAGAATTTATACCGCAAACTCTGCGACAGGCTAGCCGAAAATTAGCTATAAGCACACGTGGTCTATTGTTTTGGGAAAAAATGATAGTTCTGAACATGCGAGCTTGTAAGCGCCAACTTCCCAAAACACCCTATAATCAGAGTTGAAAATTTTGCAATGATGAGGTATAAAGAGAATATTTGAAAGATTGGGTAAACGTCCATTACCAATAGGTGTTATGAGGCAAGTAAAAGCATATGTAGCAAGCTTTTTATATTGTAGATTCTGCATTACTACTTTTCAAAACTACTCTGTATTCCAGGTTAGCCCATTTTCTTTAAATTGTTTTTCTTGTTTCCGATCCATAAAAGGCAATTTCCTGTACTGCCCTTCAATAATAGTCTGATTTTCTCGGCCAAAAAAAGGCATGGATGAAAAATTTCTTGATGCAGGAAGTCGCTTTTTAACTTGATCAAGGGCTTCTTCAAGCAAGGACGAACATCTTTCTTTAATAGCCAAGATTACCCAGTGGTTAATTAATTAACTGATAATTGCTATAATAATTTAAAATAAATTTTTAAATGATTCTTGTCCCAAATGGCTATATCAAAACCAATTTGGTATCTCTTTCAACAAAAATCTAATTCGCCGTAATTTTGATACTGCATATTCGACACAAAACCCTAATGAATCACACACACACTTTTATAGTACATATGGAGGGCATACATCTTTAATTATGGACCAATCTGAATTGTTGCATCCAACCATGTTTGAGGCACCATCTGATGCAAAACCAATGTAATTTTTCAAATTTCAAGTCTTAATTACAGTTCGTTATCTCCTTATTGATCAGGTTGAATATGTTATATCCAGTGGCCTCTTGAACTGGAATCGAACTTAGAAAACTATAGTAATGATTTATATGTTTTATTGTTGAGGTATCTAACTGAAATATACAAATACTTTTGAGTTGAATCATCTGTAGGTTCATCAATGATCAGTGTATACTTCTTGTTTTGCAGAACTTGAATTAGATCAGATTTCAATTCTGGTGAAATAACATTTTTTTATTAAATCTATGAATGGTGCTTGTGATACTACGACAGGACATGCTAACTGCGATTTTTAGCTCAGCTATCTTGACTTTGTCATCAATTTTTGTTTTCACTTTTTTCATTTCATTGAAGTGTACTCCAACTAGTAAATCATCTTTCTTTTTGTAATACTTCTAAGATGTTTCGATACTTTAACCATCCTCCCGTCTCTACGATATATTGCATCCCACACTTCTTACAAGTTATTAGATGAATAACATTTTCTTTTATATTCTTATATTCTTCAACATATTCTTTTATTAATGTTTATATGAACTCCCGTCGCGTTCCCGGTACTTATTTTTGTCTCTTTGTAATATTTACAGGTGGTAAATGTTTTTCTATTGCATTTATAAAAAAAACTGATTTATTCGTCCATTGTCAAAGATGTATGGATTTTCCTGAAGTTCGGTTGGTTTGGGTGGTGATTGGTAATGAATGGCAACAGTTTCTAATCTTGATTTTTACTTTCCGGTGTTAAAAGGCAATCTCTGGTCATTTATTTTACCAATTTTATTGTTTTGTCTATCGAAGTCTCTTTGCATAGGATAGCCTTTCATAATTTCTGCATGCTTGTCAAAAAATTCGACCTTTTTCTTATTCGTTTGAAGAGTCTCTTTGAAATGTTTGTAGTAATATGTTTCGGGTGGCAAGAGGAAGGTAGAAGATATTGGTGAGTGTCCGTGTCTTTGGGGTAATTCCAGTTTCCAATTTGGTGTCCATGATATGAACTTTTACGTCTAAAAATGCAATGTTTTCCGCCGAACATTCGAATGTGAACTTGATAGTAGGATGTATTGAATTTGCATGGTTTATAAAATTTATTAGCTCAGTTTCGCCGCGTGTCCAGATCATAGAGCAGTCATCAATATATCTATAGACTGTACAGGGAGTCCTCGACTTACGACGCAGTTCCGTTCCTGACACTCGGTGTAACCCGGATTTCAGTGTAAGTCGGAACATTATGCTGTACAGTGGTACAGTGCATGAATTACTCGATACACATCGTACTGTAAATGTACAAATAATGCAAATAAGAACTTTATTAGAAAAACAGAAAACAATTCCACATCACGTGAATAAAAGCAAACACTGTACAGTATCTTAACATCTTTTTTTTTGCTTTGAGTCCATAACAAAGGGCAAAGGTAAAAAAAAAAACGATCAAACAAGTTACGAAAAAAACCGGCTTAAACAACCAAAATGACGTAAGTATCACTGAAACTGTGTACAGTACTGTATCACGGGAACTTTGTACTGTACTGTACCATGTGACTGCAGCTTAGTGATTATTCGTTCATAATCGTAATAGTTCGCAATTGGTCACGTCATTTACGATGTAAATAACGAAAACCAATGAGCCCAGAGCACTGATTTTCTTGATCACCATGATCCAGTTTATAGGCTTAGATATTACAGTACAGTAGATAGTAGATAGTTTATTTCGAAAACTCCATAACAAACCTAAATTTAAAATGGAGAATTCTGGAGGGCAAGCAAAACCTACAAAAAAGTTTAAAACATGAAGTATCTCATGTGCCTGCCCACCAGCACGCACACAAAAACACAAGCCCAATTAAATGAGGCTTGGGCCAAACTTAAAAAGCAAAATACACGATAGTAATAAACTTTCGGGCTGTTGTACTCTCTTTCAACAATTACGTTGATAATGACCAATACCTACAACCTCATGCAAAGATAATGTGGGGAGTGGAATGTAATAAATTTGCGACGATAGTCAGACTCACGAAGCCATGAAAGCTTTAAGAAAAACCAAGCCATGAAAAACTACACTGATTGCTAGATTGGGCATTGCGGAAAAGGTGATAAGTGGTTTAATATACAAACAAACGCAAAACCATGGCGGCAAATTCGGTGTGCGGACACTCATAAAAGCAATTATTAGGAAAAACACTAATCACACGTGAGCAGGTCTGTAGCCTAATTGATATATTGACGTGGCCAACAACAGTATTATCTTTTATATCTGTATATGTTCGTAAAGTGCGTTCGTAACATCGTAAGTCGCGACCGTCGTAACCCGAGGACTCCCTGTAGTAGTAGTATTGTGGTTTAATCTTGGCTGTTTCTAGTATCTCAGGCTCTATTAGTTTGCCATGATTCGTATTTGGGAGTCATCTTAGTTCCCATCGCTGTCCCATTGATTTGGAGATAATGCTTTTCAATAAATACAAATGAGAACCATATTAACTGCTTCTTCAATCCATGGAATTTCACGTTTGTCTTTGTTATATTTGTTGAAGTACTTTTCCACTGCTAAGATGCCATCTTTATGTGGAATATTTGTATATATAGAAGTCACGTCTGTGGTTACCAAATAAGACCCTGGCGGAATATTGTCAATTTTTTTCAGAATATTGATAAATGCATACTGTCTTTGACATATGGCGGTATTACTTCTTTGCACATAGGGTTATATAAATATATATAATTTGTAATTTATGTAAGCCGATAATTTTTCCGTTGCAGTTCCGTTTGTTGATATGATTGGCCGACTGGGGTGATTTTTCTTATGTACTTTCGAACGTAAACGGCTTGGTTTATTTTTTTTCTTGAGTTATCCCTTTGAAAAGTATGTCAACAATAATGCCGGCTTCTTTCATATTGTAACATAATTTGGTTACTTTTTTGCCATTTTGTTTAAATATGTCTCATGGAATGCACTTGTACACCAAGTCATCTGCTAGATGTCGCATATCTTCTGGGATGTATTTAGTTCGGGAGAGAATGCAAGTGCCCCGCCTTTGTCCGCAGGCACTATGATGATGTCCCTTGCTGCTCTTTGTTCAAGTTCCCTCGAGGTTTTGACTTCGTATTTTTTGAGATTGGAAAATGTATGTCTCTATGTCGTTTTTTCGATTTCCCGTTTAAGAGTGTTGGCGAAGTGATCTAAGTCAGAATACACGTAAGGGTTTCGAATATGCGGCAGCTATAGTTCAGTTCGCTGATGGTTTGAACTTGGAATGGATTTTCTCAATCGGTAGTGGAAATTGTTTTATCAATGTCTGTTTGCAGTTGAAAGTTATCGAATCTGTCGGGAGTAGGACTAAAGCTAAAGCCTCTTGTTGAGATTTTTCGTTTGATTCAGTTAGATCAGCGTTTTCCAACCTTTTTTGGTCGTGGACTATTTTCTCACGGGCGAAAACCTTCGCGGACTCGAGGTGCGTTTATTGTAATCTCGTACTCTGTGTGAAGAAGCAATAAAACCAAACACAAGAGGATCCTAATGAATTCAAAAGTCAGAAATTCGTCGCAATTACGCGTTCGTTAAAAGAGCCGACTTTTAGTGTATAGCGGACTTTTCTGTCGCACAATATTCTATCCAATACAACGATGAGAATTTAAAATGTCATTTTAATTTAATTGTGCTCATTGTAACTCGCGGTTGCGTCGACTTATGACAAGATGATAGCTACACTTCTTTAAAATTCCCCGGCCATCTGCGAATATAATAATGTGAGAATATATTGCCCGATTATATTTAGTTTTGATACATATTTTTGCGATCTTGCAAATTTGTTATCGCCGTTAGTAAAATCCTACTATCTGTTATGAATTTCCAGAATGTACAACTTAATTTAGTTGTTTTTAATTAAAATTATATTTAAAGTATATTAGTAAATCAAAAATACACATTCACCGCCTTGAAATTCTCGCCCAACAACTTCTGAAGTAATCGTCGCGTATACGTCACTCGTCAAAAGAGCCGACTTTTCAATGATTTTTTCTGTTGCATAAAATATACAAAAATGCGTGGTGAAGTGCCCGATTATATTTTGATACGTATTTTTGTGAATTCGACAAGTCTGAGATGTTCGTACAACACTTACGCGCCCCAGTACTACAGTACGTACCAATGCGGAGTAAAGCAAAGAATCCTAAGGCAAATGCCCTGGTGTATATACTACGGTAGCACCCGAAATTTTGCGATTTTAGATCCGTTTTATTTTTAGTATTTTGTATTGCCGTTTTTTATTTTGGAAAATTTGGGTTGCCATCATTTACACCTATCAGAAAAAATATTTATTCCTCGTTGTTCGAACTCGCGAGATACACCACTTAAGTATCTATCGAAAAGTGTACAGACTCTTGTTTTTGTCGGAAATCTGCAAGTGAGTTGTGAAATCCAATTGTTTGATTGAATGACGCGCAAGTGACCTGTCGTGCCCGTCCCCCCAAAGCAGGCAAAACACAATAAAACAAAAACACGATGTGACATCGGGCAATATCTTATAAATTCAAATTAAAATGTGAGACGTGTATGTGCTTATCCTATACAGATATATATATGGATTAAAGAACACTCGCTGACGAAAAATGGTGATGTTGTGGGCCTACTTCAATTATATTGCAAAAATAACACAGTGACAAATTTTTTTTTACTAAAAAACAAGCTTGGTAAATGGATTGGATGTTCCATAGCAGTCTATGCACAAATCATGGATTGGGGTATTGGGTTCTTTTGTCGTTTTCGGTTAGTTCACTTTAAAATCATTGTATCCGTTCTAATGCTTCCAACATTAATATCGAATTTCCACGAACGACCACCATTCAGCCATTCCAACAGGTGCAGTGATCCCATCTTTTCTTCGCTCTGTTCCATCATACACGACTAGATTCATAAAAGGATCGAAACCTCGCAATATACCCGTAACAAATCGTCCACCATTCAACTTTAAATCCAATCTTTTATCCATAAACTTCTTTAACTCTAGTGGATGGGCTTTGCTCAAGTTGATATTGCGCGATACAGATTACAGATACCGAAACATACAACGCGTAGCATTCACTAGTCTTTTCAAGCTGACACGCCCGCACACGACGACGGTCGGAATGGAATTCGAACTTTTATTGCTCAAACGGTGCCAAAATTGTATAATAAAACTTTCATGTGAGTAACCTTTCGAATTGGTCGGCAGATATCGGTATTAGTTAATGTAATTGAGTGACAGTGTTATGAGCGCCATTAATATTTTCTTCTTCATAATTTTTTGTTGCATCCCAGTAGTTGACCCGCTGGCAACCCAATCCGATTTTTTGCCAGGCTGCGATAAAATATGTTGGTTTGGTATTTTGTACTAGTGCAGCCGCTTAGTTGGAATATACAAAGCAAAGATGATTTATTTGGAGATTGGTCTTCAATTAGGTGTTTGATAAGTATGGTATTGAATGCCAGGCGGTGTCTAATTACACTTTAGGATTCAATCAGTTGCGAAAACGCTTTGATAATTGGCGCATGTGTCTAAATTCTACGAGTAGGCTACGTCTTTTGTCCCACACCGCCCCCACATAAAATTGAACATTTTTGTATTGCAATATTATGTATTTAGTCGTTTCATACATAATTTCGAAGCGTTCCGAGCAGTCAAACACAAAACAACAACAAGTTCTTGTACATGTTTTTTCCTATTTTACTTTCATGCTCCGTTTTACTTTTCGAATGCCTATTTAGAAGCAATCACTATTTCCAAAGCATCGTACGCATCCTCACAATCTACCACATTTGATCAAGTCATCATCTATGTTTTCCCAAAGAACCGTTACAATTCTGATGTAATAGACTTTTACATCGTTGTTTTCATACAATGCCATGCGTTACAAAATCTTCTAAGGCAGTAGTCTTAAACTTTTTGGGCCGGGAGCTTAGCCCCCCCCCCCCGGCCCAAAAATCACTGGCTTTGGGAATCACTGACTTAGACTACTTGAGATTGATTTGACATTTGATTGAAGT
The DNA here is from genome assembly GCF_964204865.1 of Styela clava. Taxonomy (NCBI): domain Eukaryota; kingdom Metazoa; phylum Chordata; class Ascidiacea; order Stolidobranchia; family Styelidae; genus Styela; species Styela clava. Next base: position 1,713,264 of record NC_135255.1, read on the forward strand.
TTGCAGCGAATCTTGACAACATACACGAAGACTGCGTGTAACCTTTTTTTGAACTATGCAATAAAGAATTTATTTCAATTAGTCAGATTTAAAGCGATATTTTCAGTGAAATAAAATTTAAATGCATATTGAATGCTCTAAGCCAGGGAAAGGGATCAAAATTACGACTAAATTGAACGCCATGCTATATCGGGATCGTGAAGTTGTCGCGCAACTGGCGACCGTTCAATATCGCGTCACCGTCAGCCTAAATAGGACTAACGTTTTGAGGGGAGTTGCATTTTCGTCACTCGTCGGTCTAGTTTTTTGACTATCAAGTTTACAGCAATTTTTTTGGGTTTACTATAGTCTATATGGCATTTTCGTCACTCGTTGGCCTAGTTTTTTTGACTATCAAGTTTACAGAAATTTTTGTAGGCAATAGGCAAACGTGTAGGCCTACAGAATAAACGCAAAAGTTCAACTTTTCTTTCTCCATCTCAGCTTGGTTTTCTTTTGAAATGCTGAAAAAATTACTCATGTTCGCTAAATTGGACTCAGCAGATGAATAAACTGCGGCTTGCAAAATTTCAGCAACTACTTCTATCTCCATTGCTACGTAACATTAGAGGCGGAAGGTAAAATGAATTTATTGATTCATATACACAGCATTTAAAATGAGAAGGCATAGAAAATTTACATGAGAGCTATGCTCAAATATATGGACACGTGAAGTCACATAATTTTGATGACGTCATAGCAAAAAAAGTAATAGTCTTCTGGAGAAAATTTACCGGTAACTTTCCTTACCGGTAACTTTGACGCTACCGGACACCGGTACCCTCAAAAAAGTTCTGAATTTCCAGTAGCAAGAAATTTGCAGAATTAAAACGTACAGCCAGTCATGACACTGACTACAATCCGTGTTCCCATGGATAAAAAATAATACAGCAAAATTTTAGACGAAATATCAAATTTCATAGAATTCACGCAAAATTTTGAAATAAATAAAAGTAATAGCCTTCTAGCGAAAAAATTAATCTTTAACCACTGAAAATTTCAAAGCAATTGGTCCAGTATTCGAAGAGAAAAGCGACTTTTTAAAAACGTGTCAAAGAACAACAACAACATAATATTGAAACGATCGTTATGTCCACTTTGTGTCCAACAAGAGAGCTACGCACAAATATATGGACACGTTAGACCAGAGCGAATCAGTCTTTACCGGTACCTTTGACGCTACCGGTACCCTCAAAAAAGTTCTGAATTTCCAGTAGCAAGAATTTTGCAGAATCAAAACGTACAGCCAGTCATGACACTGACTAAAATCCGTGTTCCCATGGATAAAAAATAATACAGCAAAATTTTAGACGAAATATCAAATTTCATAGAATTCACGCAAAATTTTGAAATAAATAAAAGTAATAGCCTTCTAGCGAAGAAATTAATCTTTAACCACTGAAAATTTCAAAGCAATTGGTCCAGTATTCGAAGAGAAAAGCGATTTTTTAAAAACGTGTCAAAGAACAACAACAACATAATATTGAAACGATCGTTATGGCCACTAAACGTGTCCAACAACAAAATTTTGAAAAGATCGTTATGTCTACTACGTGTCCAATAATAAATGCAGTATGTAAAATATTCAATCATAATTTAGTTACATTGAACATAATTCTGTTAGTTTTCGTGGCGCTTTTGGCAACTCGTCACGGTGCACTACTGGTAGCGGTGGTAGCGCATCCTTTGGGAACGCTTGCATTACACCATTAAATTGAAACAATCTATTTGATCTATTTGTTCGAACTATACAGTAAATATTTTAATTTGAATATTGCAGCTAATATGTATACCCAAAGAATATATTTAGCATGATAACTCATTCGTATACGAGCCCCCCTCCCCCTGATATACAAAAAAATGTGCTATGCCAAATTGATTGCCATTAGCTAAATATTGATATTATTTGACATATTGTTAACAATATTGCTTTTAACAATTTTTTGTTGCAATAAAAAAAATAAAATTTCGGTGTTCCGCGGCGCGAGATAATAAGCCTGATAGGGATAAGGAGGATAGGCATACGATGTCACAGCCTGTTTAACTAAACTGTGTAAGTAATAGGAACTATTACGATAGGGATTTCTTAACACTCGTACCTAATTGGATAAAGTGTTTAATGAATTTGTTTTTTTGCACAATAGGATTAGTAAATCAGGTACCGGTACCGCTAGTAATGTGGGATGGCCAATATGCATAGTTCTCCAGTAGTAGCATTTTTAACTTTTAATGTAAATGGGATGCGTCAATATGGAAAACGTAAAGCAATATTTGACTTTATTGATAAAAACAAATCGGACATACCTCTTCTGCAGGAAACACACTGTGGTACTGCAGAAGAAGCAGATATTTGGAAAAAAGAATGGGGAACAAATGCAATATGGTCCACTTTCTCTAAAAATTCATGTGGTGTAGCTATTTTATTTTCCAAGAAAGTTGATCCAAATTTGAATTATATTGATATAGATGATTTCGGCAGATATATAATTACAATTTGGAAATCTTTTGATACTCAATATATTTTAGTCAATATTTATGCACCCAATAGATGCAATGAGAGGAAACAATTATTTGAACTGATAGAAAATAAAATCGAAATCCTTATGAGGCAATTAGGACCGTTCCAATGTCAATTAATATTAGGTGGAGATTTTAATTGCGTCCTGAATAAAAAAGATAAACACCCAAATCATCATTTTAAAGAAGACAATAGCACAAGGCAACTAAGGCATCTTGTACAAAAATTTAATTTAAAAGATGTTTGGAGAAATTTCAATGATAACTCTAAAAATTATACTTGGAAACAGAAATTCTTTGATACCTACTCAGTAAGGAGTAGATTAGACCGTTGGTATGTTTCGACTAAATATTTAAGCAATATACAGGATTGTGAAATTCAAGTATGTCCAATATCAGATCATTTCCCTGTCAATCTAGAAATTAAGTCTATGGAAAATATGAAACATGGGTCTGGATACTGGAAATATAATTTGCAATTGGGAGACTATGAATATTTTTGTAAATGTATCAACTCAATTTCAAAAAAGTGGTTTCATGAATTAAAAGAAATGCCATGTAGTTTGAGAGGAGTTTATTGGGATAAGTGCAAAAAGAAAATTAAATTCTGGGCAATTTACTGCGCAAAACAGAAAAGGGCAGAGGAAACAGAAAGAGAGAGTGAACTGATTAGACAAATAAAGAAGTCAGCGACGAAATAGAAAGATATTAGAAAATGAGGGAATAAAAAAGAACTTACAGAAGATTGAAAAGGAATTGAAACTGAGCCATGAACAAAAAATGAAGGGGGCAATCATAAGATCCTGTGTTAAGTGGGCGGAAGAGGGTGAGAAGTCTAATAAATATTTTCTAAATTTGGAGAGATCTCGAGCCAATTCAAAAATGTTCAAATCAATTAGAAAAGCAGATGGTAGTATAGCCTCCAAATTTGAAGATATTCAGTCTGTGCAAATTAAGTTTTATCAAAACCTGTATAAGAAAAATCAAAATCTAAACAAGGATATACAAGCTAGATTATTGGATAATATATCAAAACAAATATCAGAAGACGAAAAAGAACTATTAGATTCAGAAATAACTGTTGAAGAACTAGATAATGCTATCAAAGAATTAAAAACAAACAAAGCTCCAGGATTGGATGGCTTAACTAAGGAATTTTATTTAAAATTTTGGAAAAATATTAAGCCCATTCTTATAGTTTTATACAAAGGATACCACAGCCTAACAGAAATGTCAGAGGATTTAAATATAGGGGTAATCACCAAGTTTCATAAAAAGGCGATAAAAATGAAATGAGGAACTGGCGGTCTATAACCCTCCTTAATTTTGAATACAAAATCATTGCTAAAATTATAGCGAACAGAATAAAACAAGTATTACCAAACATAATAGATGAGGGCCAAACAGCTTTTGTCCCGGGCAGATCTATACATGACAACATGCTAGTGATAAGAGATGATATATTTTGGGCCAATCAACAAAATTTACCCCTGGCAATTTTGTCGATTGACCAAGAAAAGGCTTATGAGTCTGTAGATAGACATTTAATAATGAAAATTATGAGAAAATTGGGATTCGGTGCATATATCATCAAATGGGTCAAAACTCTACTTTCAAACACTAGATCAGTGGTTCCCAAACTTTTTTGACCATCGCCCCCCTAAAGTAGTTTATACAACTTCATCGCCCCCCGGCAATACAAAAAAATGTAAAGTCAGAAACGAATATATTACAGACCAAATAAGAAGACAAATCATAGTTTATAGTGTTTTTTAATGAGAATAGATGAGCTTGGTGTTCTTCAGCGAGCTTTTTTTTATTATGTTTAAAATTACCCCGTTTAAGTCGACTTCGTTGTATTGATTGCAATAGTAGCACGGCAGAAAACCCCTTTTTCACCATATAATAGGTCGGAAATGAAAGAATCTAGGGTTCCACCTACTCAAAAACCGCCGTGTACTCTTGCCTTATAGCATTTCACTTCCTAAATTCACCCCATTTCACATTAAAATAATGAAAACAAAGTTAATTTTCCCAAACTTATAATATTGATTTTCGTAGGCTACATCTCATTCATTCGTACAGCCTGATGACCTTCACCAAAATACTTCGGTAAAATTCACCCCCGATTCCTCATCCTACCACGGCCTCCAGTCTGATCATCAGTCCATAATTACCCAGCCATTTGTTTTTGGATTCATGGACTCGGATGTGGAAGAAGCCGTGACCGACTATCGGCTACGGCCCAGATTGTCGGCAAATTTTATGTCGCTCGCAGGACAAAATTCAGGGTTGCTATGCTTTTGCGGGTCGCATATATTTTTCGGAAGTTAAAAAAGGAACAGCGCACAAAATCTGCGACAATTCGTGAACTCAACTCAGTCGTCTTATTATAAAAATATTACAATGACATTTAATGTGACACTGTCTTTTTGCTGCATCACGCTGGATAGCTTTACGACGCCAAGATTGAAACATTTTCTAAATGGGCATCACTAATCCCAGTTCGTTGCTTGTTCTTTGTAATGTTCATTTTCGAAAATAATTGTTCGCACAAATATGTACTTCCAAACATCGAAGTGAATATTTTCGCATGATTTGTGAAATTTCGATAAAGATTTTCTTTAAGAAGATACATTCTTACAAAAATTAAGCAGTGATGAATCTCTCGAATAGAATATGAATTTTTTTTTCTTTATGGCTTTGCAATATATTCGAATATTGACTGCGCTATCAGCATCACCCTGCCATCAGCATCAACTTTTCTTCGAGTTTCCATTTGTTTAATTATAATTAAATTGTAGGCTCGTTAAACGAGAAGCCGTTCAATAGAATTTTTAGGATATATATAATAAAATTTAGTCCAAAAGTTTCTCACGATAAATTCTGTTACGAAAAAAAATGTTATTTACTCCTCAAGCGTAGATTATAAATAAAAAAAATTTATCGTCAAAACCGCCGTTTGGATGTTTCCCCGGGCATAGACTTCCTTGTTTACGTCGTGACATTGGCCAATCAGCAAGATGCAAAAAACGTAACAATGCCCCCTCTCGCATCCGCTCAAGCGCTCAGACACGCTCACTCAGACAGATTTTCAGGCGTGGTAGTGAACATTACCTCATTTTCGCGTTTTTGAATTATATTCGTTAGTTTTTAGTTGTTTTTCGGAAATTTAAATATAAATCAAATAAGTCAATGATTACTTTGTCTTCCTATGAGTTTCAGTTTAAATACAGAAATCAAAAATTAGTGTGGAAATAGCTGTGATAGACTAGGATAAAATTCTTTATCGGTACTTTTAAAAAACAGATGGTTGAATGGTGTGTATTAGAAAGATAGTTTGAAACAAATACCCCATTTTACAGGCAACAACTCGTGAAACCACTCTTTTAAAATAAGCACCGACAATTTTAAAATGGTAAAGTATCGGAAGAATTTTCCGCAGTCAAAGGTCGGGGAAAGATCCGTTCAGTGAATCGAATTTACTCCGGCCGTATTTTGCCGACCACTGGGATACGCAAACTACCGTACCTTACTGCGAAGACGAGTTCAGAAATCTTTTCGCGTGTGATAATCGCCCACATGATTCAAGCCTGCGAATGCACACAGAGTACAGAATTAAGTGCGCCGAACATAAAACAGATTTCGCGAAATCGCCCCCCTATCGCCCCCTTCGAATTTTTCGCCCCCCTCCGTATCGTTTTCGCCCACTGGGGGGCGATATCGCCTACTTTGGGAATCACTGCACTAGATCAAAAATTATCACAAATGGATTTTTATCGCATGATTTTCTTTTAACTAGAGGTGTTCGACAAGGTTGTCCTCTTGCTCCTTTATTATATATCTTGGTATCTGAATTGCTGGCTTCAAATGTAAAAATTAATAACAACATAATTGGATTTAGAAATTGCTCTAATAAAAGAGAAATTTTTAAAGGGTATGCTGATGACACCACTTTCACTGTTATCAGTAAATTTATCATCAGTAGATGAAATTCTTAACATAATGGAATTATTCCAAAAGGGATGTGGATTGAAAATAAATAAATCCAAAAGTACTATCCTATTATGTGGAGCAGCAAGAACATGGACCATAGGTGAAGAGTATTGCGAAATAAAAGTAAAACGGAATGAAATTAAACTACTGGGAGCATATTTCAGCAATAGTACAATATTTCGAGATAAAAACTGGCAAAATATAATAGATAATATAGAAAAGGTATCCAATCTTTGGAAAGGTAGAAACTTAACCATAGTCAGATAGTGGGCAAAATACTGAAATATTAATTACCAAAACCTTAATGATGTCCAAAGCATGGCATATGATTAATTTCGAATATATATCAGATTATTACATCTCTAAATTACAGACTATTACAGGTATATGGAAATTTATATGGAGCGGTAAAGCTCAAATGATAAATAAAGAGATTACTTGTAGTGAATTCAGTCAAGGAGGGCTCAAAATGATGGACATTAGAAGTCAGATAAAGGCAGTACAAGTTAAATGAATATTTAAAATTTTAAAAAATGAAGAAAGGCCGTGGAGTAGGAGGGCCAGATATTTTGTAAACAATTATTGCAGTTGTTTGTCTAAAGGGAATCTAGAAAGTCTCTATTTAAACTTTAAATTTAATAAAAATGTTACTATTCCTATATTTTATACAACTATGGTAATTATTTCAAGGACCTAAAATTTCGACGTAACCAACCCATAAATATCTCAGAAATAAAACAAGAAATTATTTGGCATAATCCTTTAATTAGAGAGAATGACACTGAATTGAATGCTGTATCGAGTTGGGTACAAGCCAATATAATAACGGTTCAAGATATTATTAGTACAAACATTTTTGGAATAGTTACAAAAATTTATCCTAGACTTAGAACACAAGTAAATATAAACAGTTCTTATATGTATAAAAAATGTGTATCAGAATTTCAGAGGGTGTGGATGAGCATACCTCTCAATTGGAAGGAAATATTGGGCCAAAACCAAGATAATAACACATCTAGGCTGCAAATTGATAGATATGATGAGTCGAAAGAATTGACCACTAAAAATGTATATAAGATTTTGCAAGACAATAAAAATAAAGAAACCCTGTCAAATCACTTTAGTTCAATTAGTCATGACCTACAACTATCCAAACCAATAAATTGGAATAGAATTTGGAAAACAAAAAACCCAAACAAATGGAAAGAGCTAAGTTGGAAACTCCTTCATATTGGTCTCCCCACAGGAGATAAGTTGAAGCATTGGTTCGAAGACGAACCAGGTTATTGTGTTCTATGTAATTATAATATAGAAGAAGATTGTTTTCATTTATTTTATTCATGTACTTGGGTACAGGACTTTTGGGAATGGTGTGGTGTTCCAACATATACCCCAGATCAAATAATAGCAAATGATATAAACTCAAAAGTTATGTTAATTATAGTGTTTTGTGCAAAATCAACCATTTGGGAATACAGAAATTCAATTAAATATGATGAACTAGATAAAATGCAATGTAACATGAGAGCCATTTTTAAATGCAAATTAATAGGGATGATGAGATTAATGAAGAATGAGGAAAGAAATGACTTGCTTAGAAATGATCATATGGACTACATAATTAATAAATCGATTATGTTGTGACACCCATTGTTCCCATTTGTGTTCAATTAAACAAGATGTGTACATAGACATCGAATGTAGAGATTACCTAGGGCATGATGGGTAATTGTCTGAATTTTTGTCTAATCCTTCTAAAATCTTGTTTTTTCATATAAAAATGCTAATAATGAATAAATCGATAATATATATTGTATGATATGACTGCTGGTATTGGAAATGTGTATTCAAATGGACACTGGATTAATTGTATCACAAACATGGACAAAAAAAAATGGATCTAATGGAATGGGTAAATGTATCTTTCTTTATTTAATATTTGTCATTATTTATCTGTATATTGTATACTTGTAAAATCACATAAATTATATGCAAAATTGGAATTCATGCAACTAAATTGAAATCATGTATTTGGATAACCAAAAATATCATATTCATAAATCCAAATTGGCAATGGATTTTAATTTGGCCACCCAAAAAAAAAAAAAGAGATAATAAGCTCCGTGTTCCGTGGCCAAAAAAGTTTGGGAAACGCTGCTCTAAGCAAACAAATCGTTGTTTTCACTAAACACAGATATTACGTGCGTCTGATCAATTCTGTACAGATAAGATTATATATAATTACTTACCTTTACCTTCCATAGATTTTTGCCACACTAAGTTCACGCAAAGCTTAAATAAGTAATTTGCGAGATATTTTCTCAGCGAGGTGGCCGAGGTCGTAGTCAACATGCAAATATGGATTCTTGCTGTTTGCAATGCCGCGCCCGTATCCTAGATAATAAATAGTCTATAATATAGTTTGATTTCAGCACAACGTCTTTTAGGGAATATCTACTTCTTCTTAGGTGTCTCTCGAAACCGAACTCTTACACCAAATTTGCTCCCGCGAAAGCTCCGGTTCTAAAATGTAATCAATATATATATTTCATAGTCAATTAAAAATAGTTTCATTTAATCGCAATAATGAATGTTCATATGAATGCAGCAGGAAATTTTTAATTTGAATAATATCCAGATTTAGCAATTGTATTGAATAAACCAGTCATTGTGCTACACACAGACACAGAAGTCGACATGAAATCGCCAATATTTAAGCCAGAATAAATGTCAAAAAACACTAAACTAAACTTTATGGGAAAATTCAATGGATAAAAGATTTGTTTATTTTTTTGTTACGAATAATGAATTTTATTTGAATACTAAACTTTAAATGGGGGAAATTTGTTTGTTGTTTATCATACTGTCATATTCATTACAGATATTTTGTTGAATGCTCAAGGTAACGGATTTGAGCATACACATAGTCTGGTAGTGGGTAAAGTAGACTAACTGTGTAAACAAAAATGGCTTTATTTCTGAGGCAAGTTCCTTGTATATTGGCAAGAAATCCATGCTCTCAAATTACTATAAGGAAAATCTGTATGGTCAAGCCATTCTGCACAGGAGTAATATTGAAACAGCAACAAGTGATAAATAGTTCCGGATGTTCTAACACCATGCTATCGACAAAGAATCATTTTTCATTGTTGAATATTCATCGTTCTATGAGTTCAGAACAATCTATAGAAGAGACAATAGAAGGTCGTGTTATGTCATGTCTCAAGCTCTATGACAAAATTAAACCGGAGCAGCTCGCAATCGATAGTAATTTCATGAAAGACTTGGGATTGGACAGTCTTGACCATGTTGAGGTCATTGTGGCAATCGAAAATGAATTTGCCCTGGAAATCCCAGATGCGGTGGCTGACGGTTTATCTACCCCTAGAAAAATTGTGGAATATATTTCCGAAAACTCCCGACAGGATGTGGATGATCGCTGGAAATAGCGTGGCTCTGGAAGAAATATTGATACAGTAATAGATTGTATTTAATAAGTTGTTCCATATATAGCGTCATACTTGAATGTTATTTGTCTTGTCTGCATGGATATCTACCATAAATTGAACCAATATTTGGAAATTTTTATTTGGTTTTCTGTTCAGGATCCTCCTTTGCTATCCTCCAATTAATCCCTACAATTCACCTTGTTCATGAAATTCAAAAGCTGAATTTTCTAAATTTGGGTTCCCCTTCAGTTGAGTTAGAACTTAGAGAGGTCTTGATAATTACTAAGAGAAAAAAAATGGAGAGAGATTTATTGTCGAGACCATGTTATTATCTCTAGTCAATCTTTAAAGGCAGTAATGAGTGCTTTTGTGGTTGTATAGAGAATGGTTATCACTTCATCAAGAACTATTGAAATCATTAGGTTTATTGGTGTTTACCTACATTTGTATCTGTATTCATGTACTAAATTGCTGTATTTCTCAATCAGGAAAATATTGATCATTTTTGCTCAAACTATTGCATTCTTGGTTTATGGTTCAATGATCAGCCATGCTTTTGTCCATTGCCAATGTGTTCCAAATTGTATGTTTTTTGCATTCGGTTATAACACGTCTATTGTCTTAGGGATTGATTATTTTCTGCATTTCCTTTGTTTAGCATTTTGGATCTTATATTTAATGTTTGAATCCGGCGTGTTTTCATTTTCTATCTTTGGCAGTAGTGTTGGGCACTGTTCAAAACCATGAGTATAATACTGGGAGTTTTCTCTGCCTTTGGAACCATTATCATAATGTTATGGTGAGTTTTGTGTAAATATTATAGAGAGGGAGGATGGAGCAAGTTATAAGCGTGCTTGCCAAGACAATGCGGTTTTAATTGTTTACAATCATGTAATTTTAAAATAATTGTTGGTAAGCTGTCATATAACTGATGCTTGCAGCTTGCCCCATCAATCGCAAGCAAGTGCAGTATAGTATAATGACTGGTATACTAAATCCTTATCAAGGTTGCACATCAAACACAAATGGAAATTGTTGGAAAAGTGGAACATACCACATACCAAACCAACATTCAGAAATTTGGGGCACATGCGGAATGTGCTGCTTGCTAAAGACAAGGTATTCACAAAAAGTATACAACAACGAAATCCAATTTTTGTCAGTACAAACAAATTATTCCAGTCAAGTTAACCAGCTCTATAATCTTTATCTTTGTATTGTAATCATTCACTAAGAATTGCATTGAAAATCTTGTATTGGATTGATGGAGGTTGATTTTTAGGCATTGCGATTAGGTCATTCATATCATTTGAAGATACTCGCCACTTTTTATTTGTGATCCAACATACAATTTTATTGTTTTAGATATTTTCAATTGACTCTGAAATGAAAAAGAAACTTGGACCTGTTTGGGGGTACATTTTTTCACTTATGAATTTTAATAGTGTACATAGTGTAAAGTGTTGATTATTATATACAAAGTCCTGGAAGATATTAATATTAATTTGTTTTGTGAATATCGTGCACGGAAAGGGGAAAATATAGTTTTTAATTTTTTGCAAGATTAAAGTGCTATTAAATTTTAAATTGTCATATATGAATTGTTTATTTTATTTTTTTTGTACAGAACCAGTTTTTGAAAGTTGGAGGCCCATATATGAACAATTCAGTTAACAATACCACAGGACAACAGTGGAAAAGAATAAGGTATATTGACATTTTTTAAGCAGACCAATCTGCAATAAAATTTACATTTGAAATTAGCTTTTTTAAAATTTGTCACGACTCACAAGTGACAAGTGTAAGCTGAATATAGCACTAATAGCAGTGCCATGAATCCATGATGCAACAACTTACAGGTTACAGCATCTTCTTTTGTCGTTGTTTTGTATCTAATGGTTGGAAAAAATAAAATTGACTTGACTTTAGAAGAGAATAAGCTATTATGTTTCCAAAACTTGAACTTGCTCCATAATAATTTATAACGGTTATTTAGATTATTTATGTGCAAAAATACACAATATTCCAGGTCACCGTTAAGTCCATCTTTTTCGTCTGGCAAGCTCAAACAGATGGCATCTATAGTAACATCATGTACACAGAACACTATTTCTTGTTTGAAATTGGCTAAAGATGGTGTTTTCTAGTCTACCCAAAGAGGTAACTATGGAGCATTTTTGTGTGATTTGATTTTTTGTGTTATCAAGTTGTTGAATTGTAATAGTTTTCTTCGTTTGCACAATATTTATGCACTAACACAAACATGTGAAAAAGATTTTCAACAATGCTTCGAATCTTGAGTACCGGTAACTTGAGGTAATATTTTTAGCAGTTCAGGTTGCATCGACAGAATTTGGGACACATATCTTTTTGAAGTGCTAATTCCTTTCACCCTCTGTCTGTTGCTCTCATCACTGTAGGAAAAATACAAGAATGCTATCCTATAATTCACTGCTGGAATTTAGATGCTATGGTTGCATTTTGTATAGTTCATGTGTGACTATAACAGCTTTGTTGGTTGGCATATTTGAAAACTCAGTTCCATCATAATGGTGTTATGATGTTGGAAAATGTTTATTTAAATTTGATTCAATCAATAACTTTTATTTTAATAGAGTGATTGGGGATCTTACTCTGGATGTTATATGTTCTGCTGCTTTTGGTGTTGATCTCAAAATTTCATCTACTGTAAGTAATTTTTGAATGCAATTTTTCTATGTCATCAGTTATTATTTTTCACAGTGTCTATCTAAAAAGTGTTCATATTGGCCTTGCTGATTGGTTAGAATTATCTGCCTAGAATCTTAGGAGCTGTCACAATCTACCTGTAGTGAGAGCAAGCCAAAATGAATTGATATTTATCACAAATCAGAGAGCACTGTTTTTTCAATGTATTTTAATGAGAGTCTCAAAATATTTAAGTAAAGTCATGTCACACAATATATAAATCTTTTGATCTTTTTTGGTAATAAATTGCTGCATGAATATATGCTTCTATGCAATTATACAATTTATCTGTGTCCAACTATTTGTTGTCAGAAGATGTTATATTTGAAACTTACAGGAATCTGAAGATGAACCGAAAATCATTGCAATATAAAAAAAATTTCGAAACATAAGCTTCAGATCTCCTGAGCTGTTGTTAATTTGTAAGCACTATTGCAATGCACAATAATTTTTTATTCCGGAATCTGAAATTACCATATTTTAATATTTACAATATGATTCTAATTGAGGTCCCAAGTGATTAAAGATTTGTGCAGAAATCTTGTGTGTTGGCAATATGTACTGGGTTATGATGTGTATTGAAGTTTATACAGATAATTATAGTGAGATTTGAAGTACTGAAAGCTTGGCTCCGACTTAGTAATTTTCTACTGAAGTTAAACTTTGACTGCATCTACAAGTTTTTAGTGTTATCTTGCATCATGACATGCCAATGGTAATGATGGGAAATTTTATTTTGATTGATGTACATTTCATAAGGATAGTTTGGATATTATCACGGCAGATTCCTTCTGCATTTGAAATTCATCAAATGAGGCTTCGCTAAAACCCAAAATGTACTTGCTGATTCCACACACTCAACTTGAAAAATATATTTTCCTTTATGTCTAATTTAATTCAAGACCTAAGAATATTGTACTTCTTTGCTAGTGGAACTAAAGTAAGATGTAATTTCTCTATTGGTGCTTATGTAGGACATTACAGATTAACTGAGTTTTGCTCAACAACATGGATATTTTCTTTATTTGAAGCAAGAAAAGAATAACCATGTTACAAACTTTCCTCACATATTATCTGATAAATATCATTTTCGTAGACCTTGCTTGGAAATTTTTCATATAATTTCTTTTTGATTTGTTTTTATTGAGAGAAATGTACTTGTATTATTGTATTTGATGGGCTAATGATGGTGCCTAAAATTGTTCTATTACACCACAATTCAGACAGAATTTTACAATAATTTTAATCTGCATGGGTTTATTATAATAATCTTTTTGTGTAAGATGTAGTTCCTCAAGATAATGCACATGCTACTGTATTTATTTTATGGTAAACTCCTCGAATAATAGCACCCAAACCATCCATCGATATTCACAATTTGATTAGAATAGGTTGATGAAAAAGAATACTGACATAATTTGTGGTAATTCACCTTCTTAACTTCCAATTTTAAGATAATAAATTATAAACTGGGAATTTGTGAATAAAATGTTATAATTGGGAATGTAATTATTTTCCAGTTCTGTTTCCTTGGAGAAATATGCAGAATTCCTCAACATTTCGGTTTTTCCATCTGACATGATGGACTACTATGCTGCATTTGTTAATGCTATCATACGTCAAAGGAGAGAATCATCATTGTCAAAGGTGAATTGGATTGAACATTTTATATACTCCAGCATTCAGACAAGCGACAACTAGTTTAAACTTTGAAAGAGCATATTTCACGAATTTGTCATTCAATAGGGGTCTTTCTTCATTAAAAAAAGTATCGTTTTCATGCAGCATTGTTATGTGCAGCTCTATACTTCATCTGTAGTCAAATGCTTGAACTGTGAGAGCAGTCAGTTAGCTGAATAATAACTTGAAAGATTATTGTTACCCTGTTTCACTTTTTTATATATCAGTATTTTGGCAGATGGCACCATACCAATGAACCATTTATTCTGTTTCTTCAGAGCAACCCAAATTTAGATCTAATGCAAGCTATGATGGATGTTGAAGTTGACGGGACATAAATTCATTCTTTGAAAGGTGTTAACAAAAGTCACAATAAATCGTTAAAGAGTTTTAGTGTCCAGTAAATTATTGGTCCAATGGTATAAATGCATGGAAATAGCAATAATGATTCTAATTGGAGCATCATTTATTTCATTGCAAATAAACTAGATTTATATGTAGCATAATGTAAGATTCTCTTGGGCTCTAACTTCAGGCTTTAGTGCCTCATCACTTATACTGCCTGCTACTATTAGGCATGTACCAACATCTAATTAGTTTAATTTGCTCATTGTTTTACTACACATTAACAAAATAATATGAAAAACAACAATAATTTCTATCACTGATACACTCATGATTTTTGAAATCATGTTTTGTATATCCAAGAACACTTGAAAAACTGTATTTGCTGAAAGAGATTGGGCTATATAAAAATTCAGGAAGCATATAACTGATAAGCACTCCATATGTATGGATGAAATCGAAATCGAATAAATCCTTATGCACAAATCAAATTTTATATTTTCGCTTGTGTAACATTCTCAGGTCTCACTCGTAATGAAATCATTGGAAATGCGATATTCATGCTGATAGCAGGTAATGATACAACTGAAACTACAATCACTTTTCTTCTTTATAATCTGTCAACCCATCCTCAGGTTCAGGAGAAAATAATAAAAGAGATTGATGAAGTGGTTGCAAGAGAGGTAGGTATAGTTAAAATTTGTTTCTTTAGACCTCTTTCTTGATTTTTACTGGTCTTGCTGGGCACTCTAAAGTAGGCTATATATTGATCTTTTGGTAAATAGTTGTTATTGAATTTCTTTTATCTGCATGAACTGGACTAATCAATTTCTAATGTTCAGTACTTGAATATGGATGAAAGCTACTACTATCATTTATTTTGTCAATTTACATTTGTTAAAATTGCTATGGAACGTGATTTTGCTGCTATATTTTGATCAAAAGGAACATTTTTTTTTATTGCTCTCGGCTGCCGATCATCTCAAAAAGATCTGTGGTTTCAGGCCTTGTTGTACCTGTACCCTTCGTATCCATATATATGAATATTTATTTCTCTTTTGGTTTTCTGACATTAATACTTTCTACAGGGTGATCTAAATTACCAGAATGTCAATAAGATTAAAATTTCGGATATGTGTGTTAAAGAAACATTGAGAATGTATGCACCAACCTTAAGGTAGCAGAAAAATTTTTTTTTCTCGCTTTGCTATGTTAACATTCAAGGATTGTTTGTAAGGCTTTATTATGATTATTCTGGACTCCTATTACTGGCTGTATTCTTATATAAGAGAAGGTTGGAATATATTGAATAATTAGTTATGAATCATAGAAGTGTAGGTTTCAGTAAACACTGGGTTGTTTGTGGTAACTTAGGTTATGCAAGAACAATATTCTTTTTGACAAATTGTAACTTAAAAATACTCTGCATGACCTATCTTGAAAGAAAAAGATTTTCAGTAAGATTGTTGTGATGTTTTTTGTCACTTGTGTGCATGTTGGTTACAGCACTTGTTACAAACCTTTCTCTAGGTTTCATCTATTTCGCCGATCTTTCCGTTGCCCTTTTATTTTCTTGTTCGTGTTCTGTGTTTTAGAGGTATTGTTGTTGTATTTTTTCAACAGAAATGCACGATGTGGACAGAAGGATATGAGAATTAAAGGTTTTCTCTTTCCAAAAAATGTTATCATCGATATTCCATTGTATGAAATTCATCATGATCCAGATATATGGGACAAACCATGTGAATTTCGCCCTGAAAGGTATGTAAATATGTATTAGTTTTCGATAATACTGTATATCTGGATGCCTGCATTTAGTGAACAATAGTAAATTTTGTGAATTGTGCCGTTGGCTCGTGTTCAGCAGCTATATCTAGGCAATAACGAATGACAGGAAATAAATACATTCTGAATCTGAAGAATGGTGACATGTTTTTGGCCCACTATGTAGTTCGGCGAAGTAGAAATGTTTCATTTTATCATCTTTACTGTTTTGACCAAATATATGTCTTGGTATTATTTTATGTTTTATATAAATTTGATGACATGTCAAACATCCACCCCATGCATTATCAGCCTCTTGGTGCTGGTCCTAGGCATTGCATTGGCATGAGATTTGCAGTAATGGAAATAAAGTTGACTACATGCATGCTACTGCAACACATCAGATTTGAACCCCATTCAACACTGACACATGTAAGAAAGACATGATATTCAACATACTTTAGGCAAGAAGTAGTTCATTCTCTATTCTCAGATCATTGGTTATCGAATCATCTTGAATAAAAATCATAGGGTAATTCTGTTAATTTCTCACTAAATCTGGGTCGCCTGCAGATTTTCTTGAGTCGCTTGTTTTTTCAGCAAAAACTTTTTGTTTGTATGTATTCAAATTTTGTTAATTTTACATTTGGTATTCAGGTGTGGCTCAATAGTGAGAAGTATCACAGCGCAAAAACGTTGTAGCATTCATTTTGTTTTGCTTAGGTAATGTCAAGCCATGATTTCAAAACCTTTCCGAGGGCAAACTAGAATTGCTTTCCCACTTTATTTTATAATAGTCATTAAATTTTGCGGCCAAAAGAGTACTACATGCAAATTGCAATTCAGTATTTGAGCATATCCTTGAGTCGCGATATTTCATAAATTTATTTTTAGAAAATTTGGGCTGCTTGAAAAAAAGGTTGGGAATCACTGGTCTATGGTTGTAGTGTATGCAATTTACTGTTTTGTAGAGTGAAATAATTTTTTTGTCAATGAGGTTCAGATTGCAAAGTGGTCTCCACTTATCATGTTTCGATCATATTGAATATTAATAATAAATGTATTTACAGAAACCGCCATTGATACCAGTTTTTAAAACTTTGGTGCAGTCGCCTGACATAGAATTGAAAGCTGTGTCAAGAACAACCTGATCAACGGAAAATACTGTAAACCTATATTCTTGCGTACATCTATATCAGTGGCAATCGATCTTACTATGTATCATTCAATAAATTGTACTCATGGCCGGCAATAGAATAATGAAATGAATGAAACAGGAATGTATTATTATTTCGTTAGAGAGTTGGGGATAAGGATGTTTCGATTTTTTTTTTCGAATGTTTCTGAATTGAATTTTACTTAGTATACCATGATATCATCATTAACCTTCTTCACATTCAAAATAGTCAAATGTACTTTAATGTAGTTTTCGTTATGATTTAAAGAAACCAATGATTACGGGAAACCATCGTAGACCTATATTTTTAATAAAGAATAATGAAACGAGAATATCGGTCAGAGACCGAAGACTTATCGATCTTAGACTTATCTTATTTGACACCTATTATGACGTCGCATAGATGTCACGTGACCAGAGCCCGTGTTTGACCGACTCAGACTCGAGGTCAGCCCGTTGTTTCAGGTTGCGCTTTGCATTTGGCAGCGCCGTTTTAGATTAGGTTTTAGCTTAGAATGTTTAGGTTTCCGACTTTTGCTTTACCGTCGGTATAGGTTCATTGATTAGTTAGTAAGATGTACATTTATTTAGTTTATTGTTAATCGAGCATGTTTGTCCTACAGATGTAGACTTGTGGTTGGTAGCCCAAAAAATTCTTTAAATATACGGTACCACGGAATTAGAATATACGGTACGGGATTAACGTCATTATTGTAGTTTAACTTATGCAGTACATCGCCGTATTATCTTTCGTCACTCAATAAAAGAACTGGATTAATTGGTTTCGAGTAAATTTAACACATTACAAGTCAGTGGCAATCATATTGGACGAAGGAATTTAGGAATACAGCCAGCTATATAGTCTACTGGCCGGCCATCTCGGTCGGGGCATATTTGTCGCCTCCAAATATCATCAGGTTAAAGGGCGTCACTTACAGTAATGATGATATGACGTTGGTACCATAAAGAAGCGTTTTTATAGTGACATATTTGTGAACTTCTTACCATTTTAAGTGGTCTACAAAATTGAGCGAAACAATTGCTGTTTGGAAGTATTCTGACATCATAACTGAAATTTACTCGGCCGTTATGATATAAACTTTATAAAGGTACCGTCACAGTTTGACGATGTTGTCCGTGACTCGCGTTTGGCCAATTGCTTTTGCGATAATAGGTAGGTATTAGAAATGGAAAACTACAGTGAATGAGGCAGATGGCGAAGAAAGAAAAGCAAGAGCTTTGATAAGACAGTACCACAAAAATTACATTTCTTCTTGATTTACTGTCACAAGGATGCCAAGTGACAGAGCTCCAAACCCGTTATGCCTGGTGGGAAAGCGTTGCACAATAGTGCTTTGGTTCCAGCGGAACGGAAACGTCATTTCGAAAGTATAAGTTTATTTCGACTCCATAATCAGCAATAGACGATAAAATAATAGATAAAATGATAAAAGTAACTGATTATAGAATCGGGAAAGCAAACAAAACCCAGTAAGGTTCAGAGCGTACAGGTTTTAGATGGAAAGGTATTGATAAAAGAAGTAGTACGTGTTCGCTCACCCAAAAGTAAAAAAACTAATAAAGGCACGCACACACACACACAATCACCGAGACATGATAAGGTCGGAAGTGAAAAGAGCAAGACTTGAAATCAAATAAATTACTCAGTAAAAAGAAAAATATACATTCTTCACTTGATTATAAAAAAGAATATGTCATGCGGTTGCGCGAAAGATACCGTGATCAAGTAAATTTCATGAAACAAACAACAACGGTAAAGCTCAAATACCCAGCTACTTTGCTGCAGCTGAACTGAAAAGAGAATTTGAACAAACTGTTGCAGAGGAGTTAATCCTGCCAGCTTGTAAGATTATTATTGATGAGATGCATATGGTTCTATCCTGGGAAAAGAAATAGGAAAGATTCCCCCTTCAGACAACACAGTTGCCAGGCGGATTGAAAATATGTGTGCGGACATCAAAGCAATAGTGTTAGATAAATTACCCACCAGCGAGGAATTGACGATTCATCAGATATCAGTGGACATGCTCAACTACTGGCAAATGTTCGATTTGTTGATGGAATTTTCTTTCTTCTTTTGTAAGACTTTGCCTACAGGAACGGCCGAGGATGAAATTTTTTGAGTTACATTAAATTATCTCGAATACGGCGGATTGGAATGAAAAAGCTGTGAGAGTACTTGTACAGATGGATCAGCGGCCATGGTGGAAACCTACAAATGCTTTGTTAATAGAGTTAAAGAAAAAAATCATGATGGTATAGCTGCTCACTGCTTTTTACATCGAGAGGCCCTAGTCGCAAAGACGTTGCCTGCAGAATACTCCACCTTGTTGCTTCATACCGAGGTCAGACGGTTGTCTCGTGAAAAAGTGTTAGCTCGCGTTTATGAATTACGAAATGAAATGGAAGTATTTTTGACTGATGAAAAGTTTGGTGGTGTTGAGCTGCTGGTAAATGATGAATGGTGTGCAAGATCAGCGTACATGGATGTCATATTTCAACATTTGAACATACAAATGCACGGGCGACATAAAAATATATTTACAAGCAATATATTTCATTCAAAAATACAGCTCTGGCAAAATTTGTGAAATATGGCAAGCTTGACGACATGTTTCCATTAACCCAAAATAACCAAGGAACTGTTAATAGGGTTGCTCTATGCGAGACTATAATAACTCACCTAAAAACTCTCGACGAGAAATTATGCTTTTATTTTTCTCTCACCCCCACGAAGAGCTTTGATTGGATCTGAGATCCTTACAGTTACTCAATTGCTCCTGATAAACTCATGACTATGCAGGAGCAAGAAGAATTCATCAAATTCCGCACGACCGCGAGTTGAGAATAGAATTCTCGGACGTGCTTCTAGAAACTTTCTGGATTGAGTCCTTCAAGGAATTTCCAGTTCTTTCCAAAAAAGCGCTTTCAATCTTGCTACCATTTTCCACGACCTATCTTTGCGAATTGAGCTTTTCGAGCATGGCTGCCATAAAAGTTAAAATACGTGAGAAATTGAGAGCCGTTGAGGAGCTGCGTGTTTGTATCTCTTTCAGCCAGAATAAAATAAAGAGGCTCATCGAAACAAGCCTCGATATCACATTAATATGCCATTTCTGTTTCAATCTAATCATAAGCAAATTCGCAAAAACATATTTAACTCTCGTAGCTCTAAATTGAAATGTGCCACGTCCTTTTAGCTGAAGTTGACGAGCTTTTATTAATTCCGTTATTTATTTTCATGTCAAAATGTTCGATGTCAGTTAATTGCAGAAATAAAGTTCATTTCCAAAAATGCAATTTGGCGTTCCGCCACAATTTAAGATGAAAAAAGTGTTCCGCAATACAAAAAAAGTTGAAAATCACTGTATGATATTTACCATAAATATCAGTAACTTTGAGAATATCCTCCCCAACATGTTGAATTGGATGTTAGAACCTAGAATGTCGCTGCTCGATAACCAGTTTTCGTTCCCCGCGGCTTCTTTTCCCCAGTAATGTTAATATCATTTTTTGCATGATTTGAGTCTCTTCATTGATTGAAAAAAATAAACTTAATTTGAAACCATGAGTTGCTTTAAAACTGGGACGCTGGTTAGAATTCGCAATCGCTCCCGCCCTGATTGTGATCCATATATATGAAATATGACAACACCAGGAGTGTTACGACTTGGTGAAAACTGTTAACGCGAGGGAAATAAACGAAGATATCCTCTCGGTTGATTTTGAGAAAACGCTGCTGAGTCGCGCAACTGCCTCGTGTTATCTAAATTATTTTCTTAACGGATACAAGCCGTTTTTCTGAAATCAGTGTTGATTCGAAGATCTGAATCTTACGACTCGCCAAGGTAAACACCCCGCCCGCTTCATATTTAAAGGTGCTCCCGAAGTATGCGAACCAAGATGGCGGACATCGGAACGTAGCATGGGTAACAGGTTAGGGTTAGGCGATAATTTTTTTCCAATTTTAGTCCTATTATCAGTTCGAAGACTAGCCAAGAGCCTCCCGTAGTATTTATACCTAAAATTATGGCCTAACCCTAACCTAGTACACATATTACATTCCGATGTCCGCCATCTTGGTTCGCATACTTCGGGAGCCCCCATTTAAATTTGTAACTATTAGGTGGTAAAACACGCCATTTCTATATAATATTTGCTTTTTCGTTTTTGTATAAATTTGATTTGGGTCGCGCGAGACTAGCTTCCTATCTTTTCTTTATACCAGTGGATCCGGATGCGTATACTGCAAGGATGCTGTAGCTGGATAAACATGACTATTCTATCCAATTAAAGAGTGCAGCTGCACACTAACACAAATGTATTTCCGTAACGTTTCGTCCGACCAGAGTCAGACAAGCAGTTTACAACAATGGCAAGAAATAAATTTGAAATCTCAAATCAATTATGACGTAACAGTGCATAAACATTTAATTTGTATTTAGCCGTGGAAGTAATGATGGAAAAATTAGAACCACAAATATCAGTAAGGCTCATTTCAGATGGGATTCAAAAATTTATTGCATTTACGAAAATGATGGGTAACTAAATGTAATTAAGATTATGGGCATTTAGCGAACAATAAGGAGGTCAAACCAACATTTAAACGTCAAACGTTCTGGTGAGGACCAATTTTAAATTAAAATAAGATAAAAGTTATTACTGAATTTTGATCTTGAATAGCGTTAAATAATAATGAATGAACCATCCAGCATATTTCGAGTAGGACAAAAAAAAAACTATTGCAAGCACATAAAACAAGGTTTTAAATTATAATTGAACTTTTTGTATGTTTTAGTTGTGTGTTGTGTTTTGTTGCAATCGACAGGCTTAGTGTAGTGCAGGGATGGCCAACACGTCGATCGCTACGTCTTGAGTAGTCGATCTCGTCTGATGTTAAGTGAATTTAATGACCTAGCCCAAAAAAATCACTTTAAACTAGTTTCGTGCAGCCCCCGTTGTGTGTTTTAAAACAGAATACAGTACTGTACATGCGCAAATATGTCCTACACATACAGTATTCGAGTCTGGGCAAGCCTAGTGGAGCATATTATTACGTAACAAGAGCAAGTTTCGCCGCTACCGAGGTTTAGAAATGAACTAGCCGAATGTCGTGTCCAGTGTTCCCTCTAAGAAAATTTCACACTGCGCAAATATTGTTTTTACTAAGCAAGACTATTTTAACGCTGAGCAGAATCCTAATTTATTCAAACTTTGTGAAATGTTACAATAGTAGCCTATTATTTATTATCGGAATGCGAAAAAAGCACACATTAAATTTAAATAGCTTCTTCTTGTTTTCGTTCTTTTCCAACGTTTATACACTTTGTCCATGTTTGTTGTGTTTATTGCTGAATCAGGCGACAATCATCCAAAGTACAATACTTGATGTACAATCTCGACATTTTTGTTGTTGAAATATCATTGCTTTCATCAAAATCAGAGTATGAAATTTTGCTTGTCTTATGCTCCGAATGATTTTTTTCCCTGGCGACAAAGTCTATGCTTATCAAAAATTTGAAGCCATAATTTTTGCTTCACCATGAATGTGGCAATTTAGTGTATATTGACATGCGACTATTTATTAATTTGCGGGACAATATTGATGAATTCAGCTTAAAACGTGGTGGAACACGTTCTATGTGAGGCTTCATTTCACTTGATGGGGTTTTCAAAACTTCACTTTCTTCAGCGGTCGGTATTGCGGTGAAAAAGTTCGAACAACCTCCTCTTGCTTCCACGTTTCGCTTAATCGTTAATGCATCTAGTGCGTCAATGTGCTTTTTATATTATTCAAATGGCGTTTTAAATAATCAACTTCTTATTCCCTCCCATGATTTTCTTTTTCCAAATCACTAACAGGTGCCACTTCCCGCCAAACTTTGTGGATTATCACATTCCTTGACGGGGAATAGCAATAAATTTCGCAAAGTTTAGCAGTTGTTTTAGCTTATGCATACCGGTATCAAGATTGCAAATTAAAGTCGAACACTTCACTGTTGTATTTAGCCATTCCATTTTAAAATGAATTTTCTTATTTTTAGCTTTACTTCCCTGAATAGACATTTCACACACAAACGTCAGATAAAGAAAACTAATATATTATTGGTTTTGGTTAATATGCTGAATATGAAAACGCTTAAAACTTTTTTTTAGTAATTTCTGGTGAAACATACTCACAACATCGCTATATAACATCAGTATCATTCAGTATGAGCTCATGGCCACGTGTGTACCAATCTAGATATTTAGGAGCCAACAGTGCTAGCACTCGCTTAAACTCAGCCCTTCTTCAAATTCCAACTAGTTTAGCCATATATTTACGGTTTAGCCTAACCATACGGCTACGAGCAACCAACAAATTTCCTGTAACAAACAATGGGCATCAGCTTTGCAACATTTGATACCTTCTAAACCTTCCCATATCTTCATCTGTTTGATTACACTACGAACAATAACAAGATTTAGCCGGGTCGACAACACGAAATTCAGAGCGCGCGATGAAAATTTTAAAAACCGACTCGCGCTGGCATACAAAAATCAAGGTATTCGTGACCAATGACATTAATGTTTAATGTCATTGTCGTGACAGACAGGTGTGTGAGATCACAATGACTAGTGTTTACCAGAATACGCGTGAAACATAAAACGAGCATTCTAGTTGAGCGTTGATAAAAATAATTTGAAAACGAAATGTTGCAACTGCGCGAGAATGAGATTTTACTGAGCAAATGTTCTGGTGGTACTGCGCAATTGCGCGGTTGCGCAGCTTAGAGGGAACCTTGGTCGTGTCCTTGACTAACGAACGATCCCACAACAACTTCTGCAGTATGCGACAAGAGTAGGACAAATTTTATTCGCAACGGTAGCATTCTGGGGTCGACTCCTCTGCCGCCCTTGAAATTTTTGGAATAATGAAATAGTCGCTAATATCGCAGATTGTTTCGTCAGCGTGACGAATTATTTAATTCGTAAACACTTCCAAGTCGATGTTTGGTCCCCCTAAATCTCCAATTTTCCTCATCCTATATATGCCTTGTGCCTCGAGGACGATGGTAATCACTTTTTTCTTGCACGGAAATGTGACACCAGTGACAAAGAGGAATTATTTTATAGACATCGCCGACGAGTGAATTTAAAAAAGTTAGTCTTGATTTAGGTGGTTCGAGCCAGATTACAAATACTTTTTTCTAGATTGTAAACTGAAAAATTCCGTGTGCCTGCACACATTTTAATTAGTTGACTCTCGAAACCATACAGTCACTGTAAATGGAAACAGTCAATTGTGAGCGCAATGTACCTTTTGATCAATTATAAAATTACCGACGGGCATGACACGACTTGATGTATGAGTATAAACTAAATTCAATCAATTTTTCATTGTACTAAAATAGATTGTACTCCGCGGAATTTTATCGCAGATGAGGAGATTTTTCTAATGATAATATATATCTTTAAAATAGAGTGGAGCAGGGACAGCTCAGATTTGTCGGGTTCACGAAATCGCAAAACACGATATAATCTGGCACTTTACCACACATTTTTTATGTTTGCAGATTGCCCGTAGTATTGCAGTGTAATAGTGCTTTAATTTGTCGAAGCAAGCGCAGGTCAAATTGAACATAATTAAATTAATAAAACAAGACATTTGCACACAAAAAAGATCATTATCCGTTGAAAAAGTTGACTCTCTAGACCAGGGGCCCGCAACTACGGGGTCCTCCGAAGCCCTCCGCTGTGGGTCTAAAAAAAAAATTAAATCTGCCATAAATATGAGAATCGTATCAGTGTAGCGTATTTATGTATAACAACTTTATAAATCTCTGATTATATTTATGGATGTTTCCCCGAGTATACACTTCCTTATTTACTGCCGTAACATTGGCCAATCAGCATAAGTGCAAAATTTGACGTAACAATAACATTCATTACGTAGTTGTTTGCATTGTTAATTGGCATTATCCTACTACGTAGACCAGCCTTTCCCAAACTGTGTTCCGCGGAACACTAGTGTTCCGCGAGCGTCTCCGAAGTGTTCCTTGGAAAAGGAATCTTAAATACGTCTAAAATGGTCGCCATGGCGATCTAAAAATCGTGAGGTTGTCGCCCAACTGACCGTTCTATATCGCGTCCTCGTCGGCCTAAAGTGAACTAACTAGGGTGGAGTAGTGGCATTTTCGTTAACCGTCGGCCTAGATTGTTGACTGTTAAGTTCATTATCAAGTTATTACAATGCTTTTGATTTTGTTATAGGCAAACAAGTAGGTTTAAAAAATAAAGGCGAAAGGTCAACTGTTCTTCCTCCATCTCTGCCTGGTTTTACTTTGAAATGCTGAAAAAATTAATCATTTTCGGTAAACTCTATTCAGAAGATAAATAAACGGCAGGTCCGCGAAATTGCGGAAAGTACTTTTATTTCCATTAGACGTAACATTAGAGGCAAACACTACGTAATGGAAAGTAAACGCCATAGGAATGGTAAAATGAATGAATTTATTCATATACACAGCATTTAAACTAAGAAACAATAAAACAGTTATAATAAATGCAATATGTAAAATATTCAATCATATTTTAAGTATGTTTAACACAATTATGTTAGTTTTCGCGGCGCATTCAGCAACTCCGCTACATTGGGAACCGCTACATCACACCGGTTTTCTCTATCAATTTACTGTTTCATTTTTTGGTGTTCTGCGAGGCGAGATCAAAAGTGTAGGTGTTCCGTGGCCGAAAAAGTTCGGGAAACGCTGACGTAGACAATTTTGTTCGCAACATCTTTTGCAGTGGTTTAATACATATTTTTCTGAGAACACAACACAACGCCACAACACGAATGGATATTATCACGTTTCACAGTATCAAATATACAACATCTATCATCAGATTTGATTGAAGCATTGGATAACTTGTCAAGTGATCGCGGGTTGAAGATCGCATTAGATGGTATTATAGCATATATAATTGGTAAATGAATGTGATGTCACCGTATATTGCTATTTCATAGATCGTCTCAGAACTGCCAGTCGCCCGTTCACCCTTCAGATTCAATGCCCACATTCATGAAGAAACTTTGGAAAACTCTGTTTGATTTTATTCTCAGATTTCCACAATACACAGAATACAAATCTTAAAACATTTATCCGGACTAGCTTAGAATCATTTAGGTATGAGCGAAAATTTCTCTATTATTCGGAATAGAGTGCGTAATTTACCGTATTCGGTTAAAACAGTCCATATAGTTCATTGTTTTCATCAGTTCGTTTTTTGATTAGATTTTTCACCTCGAACATATATCACGTTCTAAAAGAGTTCATTTCGATTGTTCGACAACACAGTCCATATTCGTAATTTTAACGTTTCCAGAGTCCGTTACCATAGTTCAACGGTTTTCAATTTAGTTCATAGTTTCGCCATGTTTTTGATTGTTCTGGCTTGCCATCGTTTTTTTCACTTCCAGAAACGTTGTATATATTGTGTTACTTTGCAAAATATTTGTTTCTTGACCTCAATCCTCTTTTTTGTTGTACGATTCGTCGATTGTTGTGAGCTGCTTTTGCGCGGTCACTTTGTCAGCGTGGTTAATTGATTTCCCAAATTGTTGATTGCAGATGGTTGTTGAGATACCTTTATTGATTGCCTTGATGCCTTTGCACGATGTTGACTACAAAAAAGAAAGTGGCGTGTTCTTCGTCGGCGTTACCAAATATAATGGATATTGCTAATTCGTGGACTGTCGCGGAACTGCCAGTCGCCCGTTCACCCTTCAGATTCAATGCCCACATTAATGAAGAAACTTTAGAAAACTCTGTTTGATTTTATTCTCAAATTTTCACAATACACAGAATACAAATCTTAAAACATTTATCTAGACTAGATTAGAATCATTTACATCCTAAATATCGAAAGATATCGAGTCGTATTTATACGTCGAGCATACATCTAATTAAATACCGTAAACGTGAGCTCGTGATTCACGTTATAAACAGAAACTCCTATTATCTCAATATGGGTAATTGTGAAAATCGTACGGATGGGAACTTACATATTATTATTTAAATCAGTACCTAAAGGTCTTGAGAATATAAATTTTATTTGATAATGACAGGACGCAACTTATGTCCCTAAAACTGGTGTAATTTGATTCTTACGAAAGTCTTTGTTCGAATTTTGGGAAAAATTAACTTTGTTTTGATAATTTCAACATGAAATGGGGTACATTTGGGGCTTAATTGCTATAATGGCAAAAGAAGTTTAGCTGAATTTCGGATTTCAATTGCAAAAGAATATCCGGATATCAGCTGCTGCAATGAATGTTCCGTTGCCATTCGGAACTACCGAATCAAGAACAACATAATAACAAAACCATTCATAGGTCCAGTCCGTGTTCAATAGCTACCCAAAGTAAATGAACTGGCAATAAGCGAAGGGACGCGTTGACCGGCGTTGTAACGCTAGCTGCGATGTGCAATCATCTCGTGTTATATGGATTATTTTTTTGAGAAAAACCAAAACATATTTTCCCAAATTGCTTCGAATACCATCTGGAACATATATCGAAAATTTTATTTTCATTTACACTCGTGTGGTAAATCATGCAGAGAAGTAGGCAGAATGAGAGGCAATGGAAAAGAGTAAATTAGATAGATCATGATACATCTAGGTTAACTTGGTGGCTTATATATATAGAGAGAGAGAGACTGATGAATGTTCAAAAATTAATATCATTATAAATCCATTCTAACAATTTCACTTAAATTATATATTAAAGCTATTATGGACTCCTTAAGCACAAAGTATCTTGGAATTATTTACAAGTTAAACTAACTTTCGGAATGAAAACTCAGAATACAGAACTTTTCTAATATAAATTTGTTCAGTGTCAGAGTTGATGTTTAGAATCTTCTTGAAAACAATGAGGATAATAAAAGAAGAATAAAAGCTGTTGGGAGTTTTGTCAAGGTGAAATTATGCACTATACGGGGTGGGCGGGTGGCCAACCTGTTTTCTACTGAGATCGACTGAAATCTTCGTAACATTCAGTAACACAAAAAAATGGACGAGTACTAAATTTGTAGCCTATCGTCGACGAGAATCTCCAAATGCGTCAGAAACAAACGGGAGTTATGGATTGGATAAAATTCAGTTTGGTTTGTGTATTACTACAGAGTCAGACCAATGAGACTCGCATTAAAAACACAAACAATTAAATTAGTAAGATAAGTGCGGTAAAAATTAAAATAACAAACTGACAGAAATGTTAAAATAAATATTATGACGTGTTTCAGGGAACTAAATGAAACCAGCAAAAATTTTGCTTAAATACGGGGTTCCGTAAAAAAATATAAGTAACAGATTTCTTATAGCATCATGAGTATGGTTACTGTTGGGGTTCATTGTAGTCTGCGTCGACAAAATTGTATCAAAAAAATTTGATGGTAGGGAGAGCCATGCGTTTTCTAGTCAAGACATCATTTGAAAAGTAAAGTTACAAATGGAGGTAGTGCACGATGCATAATTGCTCAAACCTTCTGGTTCACTCGGAATTGATAGATAAATTTAAAACATCCTACGGTTTCACTAATGCCTAAGTTACATTTAAAGTGAAATATTCAAGCCCTGTTTGAAATTCATTGGATGCAAATTTTTGCAGTAAATTAACCAAATATGCGGGATTGAACCACTCAAGATACGGCGATCGATCACGTTGGCCACCTCTGCACTATAAATAATATAAGGTAACCTTGTCATTGAATTGAATGATACTATTCTGCATTCCTACACTTCAGACCTATGTATTTCTGTCAGGAACATGACACAGACTTCATACGACCTTTTGCTCTTGCGCTGCTCAATAGTCTATGAAATGACTTTGATCGCCATATTTTGATTGAATTATCATCACTTACACTCACAGCCATGCTGGGATCACGAGGGTTCAAAGCAACACAATTAACAACATCCACATGTTTGAATGTGGAGAGCAAAACTCCGTAATATCTATCCCACAGGTAACCTTTGAGATTTTCTGATCCACTAGAAACATACAAATCATTACATGAAATATGAAGAAAAAATACATCACTGAAAGCTTCATGTCCTTCAAATGTAGCAATTTCCTCCATTGAAATCAGGTCTATTAAACCCATAGTAACTTTCGATGAAATATCCCGAGCCCAATGCCGAGGTGGAACTTCTTCATCCCATTTACGTACATTCACATACAAGTATCTTCCGCAAGGAGTTATTGACATACCCACCAACTGACCACCCATTTCGATAACATGGTCCCAGTTGTCAGATCGGACTTGAGGTCTCCCTTGTAGATTAATCGAATCAGACTCAAACTTTTGCCGAATGACATCAGTACACTCTTCTTGCTCAATTCTTTTGATTCCGATTTGATGAGGAACATTGAAGTCGTTTCCAGTAAAACATAAAAGTAGTTTATAATGTGAGGGTGAATTAATAGGCTGCGAAGCTTCATCTCCGGTTGTCACTTCTGTTGATTCACTATCATCTCTGTCTAGTTCATCATCTGTCAGCTGAGGACTTGCTGTTTCAGAAAATAGATTGCTGCTGTCTGTTTCATTTTCAAAATCAGTGATACATCGCTTAACAGAAGGAAGCAAAACAGACGATTCCTCCTCTGTATTCAATGATGTGTGATCATGAGAGACAACACTACTATCAAGCTTTATCTTTTTACAATTGCTAAATGTTCCTTCATATATATCATTGGTGACTCTTGCACTGCAAGATAGAACATTTTCATCACATCTGTCAACAATTTTATCACTTTCTGATGGAACGTTGTTTTTGTCCAAAGAAATTCTCACAGTGATTGAAGACACAGTTTCTAATGGAGTGGACGCTTCATGATTTTTGCAGGCATTCATTGATGATTCTGCTTCCTTAATGTATTCTTTATGTTTGCCAAATGCTTTCATGTGCATATCATGTATTTTTCCTTGGTAACAATCATTAGATACAGCCCTATAAACTTGTGATATAACCTTTTTCATATCAGCCACTTGAAGATAACTCACAGTGTTGTCATTTTCACAAGCAAACATATATGCACGCGTTACCGTCGAATGCATTAGGTTTTCTATTTCCTGACTCGATTTGTTAAGAAGGACTTCACACAGACATTGGCGACGGGCTGCTAGCAAATGAGCTCTTGCAGACAAGATATGTGTTTCATTAAGCCAAGTTCCCATTACATCAAATGGCTTTATTCTCACCCTTGCCTGTAGAGTGAACTCTTTAATAAAAATATTATATATAATTATTTCTCCTCCTTGTTGAGAGCCTTCACATCTTCCAGAAACTAGAAGTTGAGTATCGCTGCTACTAAATTGTGAATATTGAGTATAAAGCCACCTAAATTGGGAACTTCTCCCTAAATGTTCATTGAAGATTGTGTCAAATGGCCAGTCTGCACTGAACACCTTGACTGATGCATCTTTTGAACATGTACAAAACATCATACCATTATTTGAAAAAGCTACATGTAAAACTTCATCATCATGCTCAAGAATTCTTTCGAATTCTACACTAGGAACAAGATCTACCATTCTCTGATATTCTGATTTCCACGACATTCCATTAGGTCTTAAATCCATTTCACCTATCTTGAAGTCAAGGCGAAATCTTCTTTGCCACAGAAAATTTAAATTTCCGATCTCAAACCATCTTTTACAAGCTAGCGAGCAGCATCCAAGATCTTTGTAGCCCAATAATTTAAAAATTTGAATAAGTGGTTCTGTAGGAAGATATTTCCAACCATGGTGCAAATTTTCAAATTTATTTTTGTTGCAGTTTCCAGATTTCTGCTGGAAATATTGGTCTGTACCCATTTTTGTCTTCAAACTTTAGAAGTCTGCAGACATCACAAATTTAGGTCAGATTTATTTCATTTACAACATATTACGCTAAGAAAGCAACATATTCACGTGTAACATTTTTACTTAGGCTACATAGTTTATTCATTAAAACAAATGTTTAAACCTTACCGGTACTGCCTCAACCTGTCACTCAAGCGTTAGGAATACACTCACCACCGTACCTCTAATTACTCTGCGTGGGTTCGCAGGTTCGAATCCCATGCAGGGATGGTTATGTGCGAGAGTATTGCTGGACTCCTTGCCGTCGTTGGGTGGTTCACGTAACCGCTGGTCGGTTACGGCTTCCTCCACCACCAAGTCCATGCCTCCGAAAACAAACAATATAACTATTCGCTTCCCTGACTTGGAATGGTAACCGGACGAGAGGCCGCGGTTCGCCATACTGCCATATGGATAAGCCGTCTTATCGCCTTTCCTCTCCCCCGGGATAAATATGTAAATCCTATCCTAAGATTTATTATATGTATGCGGACATTGGAATATCATTCGCGGTGGTTATGGCTCATCGTGCTAAGAGTTAGGAATACGCTCGCCACCGCACCTCTGATTACTCTGCGTGAGTTCGCAGGTTCGAATCCCATGCGGGGTTGATTATGTGCGAGAAAATTGCTGGACTCCTCGCCGCCATAGGGTGGTTCACGTAATCGCTGGTCGGTTATGTCTTGGTCCACTATCTGACCATCAAGTCCATGCTTCCGAAAAACAAATAACTAACTCATCCTGTACCCAACATGGAATGGTAACGGACGAGAGGCCGTGGTTCGCCACATGGTTAAGCCGCCTTATCGCCTTTCCTCTCCTCCAGGATAAATATGTGAATCCTATTCACTTAGTACAGCTGTACAGTAGTGAAGTCCAAATAAAAACCTAATTTCACAGGCACAAATATGGGATAGTCATATTGTGCTTCAACTACATAAGATATTAGAGAATATGTATTGCTATATAGAGTTACACTCAATTATATTTACCTATTACAGTAATTTATGTTCGCAAACAACACCGGATGTATACCGGTACGGTACTACTATGTTAGACCTATGTTTTAATGAGGAATATTGTTGTTAATATAATGACATTATATAACTTAAGTAATTTGAAGACATGTTCATATAATAACATATTTGTAGAACTTCTTAACATTTTGAATAGTCTAAAAATTGATCCCAAAGTAAAATGGCAGAAAAACGATGAAAATCCCATCATTTTCACGATGGATGGGAGGTGGATATATTTTTACGTCTCATTTGTGGGGCGATTGTAGCGACGGCAAAGCAAAGAGATATTTCACATCTTGTCGCGCAATCTACCGCGCTAACTATCCACTCACTGGTCAGCGCAGTACAGACAGAAAAAGTTGGCAATTCAAATCATACAGCAATTCTATTTCTATTACGAGACCATTGTTTGGTTCAACCTATCTTTGTGAATCAACATTTTTGACATAAACTCAGGATAGGATTTACCTATTTATCTCGGGAGAAGATAGTCGATAAGACGGCTTAACCATATGGCGCACAACGACCTCTCGTCGGTTTACCATTTCATGTCATGTATAGGATTAGTTAGTTATTAGTTTTCAGAAGCATGGACTTGATGGCGAAGGAAGCCGTAATCGACCAGCGGTAACGTGAACCACCCAACGGCGGCGAGAAGTCTAGCATACCTCTCACGCATAACTAACCTGCGAACCTAACGCTTAGCACGATGGGCCACACCGCCGCGACTCACTCCACCAGGAACAAACACGGAAAAAGCCTCACTGATGAAAATCGGCAAGACTCGCTCAGAGTTACAGTGTCAAGTTACACGTCGCAGTACAACACTCTGCTTACGCTAGTTTCCCGCCGGTATTTTTACAATGAATAAAAAGTGCCTCGCTCGCACAATTGACAAAATTAAATAAACAATATGTAATTTTAATCTTTCTTCATGAAACAAGACATTTGTCTTCCGCTATTTGTCATTACGGCTGAATAACACGTCACGCTGCCGAAAATAATCGGCTATTTTAATAACAACATTAGCGCTGTGAAAATCGTCAATTGTGCGTTTTCACGGCGATTGTTGGTCTCGGATGGTTGGTCTTGATGTTTCTTCCATATCTATAATCGAGAGCAATTCTATAATCGAGAGCAATTATGACGTGTGGAATTTAGAAATCGCCTACGTTTTACT
Organism: Styela clava; assembly: GCF_964204865.1. NCBI lineage: Eukaryota > Metazoa > Chordata > Ascidiacea > Stolidobranchia > Styelidae > Styela > Styela clava. The sequence goes on from NC_135255.1 coordinate 1,747,067, forward strand.
CCATCACCCTTCAAAAAGCACAAAACTGTAATATCACTCTTCAATGAGCACAAAAACGAGACTTAACGCACCGCTGCGCACAATTCGAAGAAGGTTTGCTACTAGCTTCACAGTGGTTACCGTAGTAGTATATATTTACGGTTACACATTACGCTTGAGCGATGCGTTATGGTATTCTCTCCACGCGATATTGTGGCGCGTCGTGTAGTCCTCAGCTATCTGACTGTAGCCGATGTCTAATGGGGATGTAGCTTGTCGGACTGATATGATATCGTTATTTATTGTTCGAAGATCTTAAGCTATTATTCGCTATTATTCACAATTTTTTGTGCTAAGTTCCATATAATTTTGTGGAAGAAAAATGCTAGCGTCGACAATAGTCTTAAAATCAATACCTAATTACATGTTTACCAAATGCTTGGGTCGCAAGAAGTTAAAAAAAATATATTTTGGGTCGCGCTAAAAAGTAGTTGCGGCCCCCTGGTCTATACTGTGACAGATTGCATACCAATACTAATTCGTTTTCGTCTTGATATATTTGATTATCACTCACTTGTTTACATTTATTATTGAAGAGCGATCGGTCTGCATTCCGACGAGATGCATTAGTACGTTTTTATTCATATTTTACACTACAGGGTTAGGTGACATCCTATGCCAGGGGTGGGCAATTTACGGTCCGCGGGCCGGATCCTGCCCACTGGAATGTTTCGTCCCGCCCACTTGTTCCTGCTGGAATTATGACTATAGTTTTCGTGGATAACTGGATATAAATTTCCGTTGAAAATATCGAAAAATTAACAAATCGTATACCGTAATTCCCCTCGTATTATCAGCACCTGAATATAACCATCCGAATTATTTATATCATCCAAAAACCCTGGAGCCTGATATATCAGCGTTTAGACCTGCCCATTTTTTTTTCATTTCCGCAACACATGTTCTTTACTTTTACCCGGTACATCAATTTCAGTACTTAAATCCAATTATTCTGCCTCCCATCACTTGCTAATCTTTCAATGTTATTACTGCACCCCCTGCTGCAAATACATACCTATTGCAGGGTGGTCCAAGGTTATCGGCCTCGAGGGCCACACTAATATTTTTGTATTATTCGCGGGCCACAATATTGCCAAGAATAGGCAAACAGTGCAAAACAAAGCAAACACACAGCAGTTAATAATTTAGACTAGCCAAGCACATTATTCAACTACGCTAGTCTCAGCTAGCCATTAAATTAGTCGATTCAGTGACATTAGTGATGTAGCAATATGTCAAAAGATTTTTCTGGCTATTTTTATGACGAAACGACACCAAATGAGATTTTTTTGTTTACCCTGCCGGAAATGCGACGCGGAACATAGATAATGAAGCGACGGGTCTGGGTCTGGACCACCCTGACCTATTGCTTTACATCAGTGAACTTGAATTTATCAAAAAACGTCTTAATGACTCTTGTTGTTACATTGTACTGCACTCACTTTTGCAATGGTTAAATCGGCGCTGACTACAGCAAATAGAGTTAGTCACTGTATTAACCCAAACTGATGCTTTCAGTAAAATCGGGTATTAATGGTATTGAAGTTACGGTGAAATGCTATTTAAACGTTTTAGGACTGGCGATTTTTAACAGTATCACTGTTAAAAACGGCCAAACATTAAATATTTCAACTAGTATTTCACCGTAACTTTGAAGAGTAACAGATAAATGCCATTTAAACATTGAACGACTGTTTTTTTAACAGTATTACTGTTAAAAACGGTCAGTCATCACTTATTTTACATTGCATTTCACCGTAACTTCAAAGAGTAACGGTGAAATGCCATTTAAACGTTGAACAGCTGGCTTTTTTTAACAACATTACTGTTAAAAACGGTCAGTCGTTTAACGATTAAATGGCATTTTTCTGTAAGTTGAATACTTGATAAACGTCAGTTGTCAGTAATTCGGAGATTTGTTTTTTTATACATACCAGTATTTAAAATTGTAGTATTGCACCGTTACTTCAATATTTCTAATGGCTAAATGCCTGAATACCGATTCCGGGATATCGGTACGGTAGTTGCACCACACTCAGCCACTCAGAACAGTGTTAATTAAGCTTCTTACTAACACACCTACTGTACTTAGGTCTCTTCTATGTTCTCACGTCATAATGTTATGAACTTGCTAGTATCCTGAAGCAGCGGCAATGAAGGTTCCTATAATTCAAAAGCTCAGTATAACCTGTCCAGGGCCGGATCATGCCTTTTCCAGTTTTAGCGGCCCTAAGTAGTCGAGCTGGGAAAATCGTAACAACCGGAACGCAGCTAACTTGTGAAAATGTAATTTATATTTACAACATGACGCGGACGCTACCACAAATTTTTGTCTGTCCTGAGATAGAGCCGAAGGACTACAATGAAATATGAAGAAATTATCTGGTATATGTCTGTTCAAAATTACAAGAATATTTATACCAATTCAATACGAATGTGTTTATTAGAAAGGTATTGGATGAAATTTCACGGGGTCAGAGGTCGGCGAAACATCCATTACACGTTATTGCTGTGCACTAAATATTTGTCTGCCGTAATGTAAAAAAAGTTATGGCGTAACAAGACGTAAGTTAATAAGTAAGTTTACAAGATGTACTAGAACTAGACTTTCTATGACATAATTTTATTTCAACAACCGGAACGCAAATGCAATTAAAAGTCCAACAACCGGAACGCCGTTCCGGTGCGTTCCGGCTACAGCTCATCACTGCCTATGTGTTTACACAATAGAAGTGCTAGTTTTGTATTGCACTGTTTACCTATTCTTGATTATTTTGTGGCCCGCGACCAATGCCAAAATAATTTTGTGGACCGCGGAGCCCACAACTTTGGACCATCCTGACGTAGATGTTTGCATTGTTAATTGGTATTATCCTACTATACGTAGGTAGACAATTGTATTGTTTCGTAGCAATGCGAGGTTAGCAGTAGTCGTGTGGATCTGCTTGATAAAGACAGATGATGAGATTTGTCCATTCTAAATTAAATAGTTGGGATGCTGTTACATTTGTTATTGTAAGATATTCTTGGTTAAATTCAAAATTTAGCGGGGTTAAAAATTTTAAAGGTAGTTTTAGTCACAAATTATGTTGACAAACTGAAGAATACTTGAAAAAAGCCGCGAGCGGAAGATACAAAGGAGAAATTAAGTGAGAACAGAACATCGCATGCACCTTCAGATATCTTTGCGTCTTCAATCAGTGGGGATCAACGCCCGACAAAAGACCCATCTCCTCACCCTCATCGGATTGAAATACATCACTCAAACCATCCTTATAAGCGGAAGTACAGCGAAAAAATTATAAAGCTTGGTTTCAGAAAAGGAATTGTTAGGCGAAAAGAAAACAATGACAAAGTATCTCACAATCTTAGAAAAATCTCAAAAGGCATTGTATGAAGTGGCATATTTAATCGCAAAAGATAAAAAACCACACACCATCGGAGAAACACTAATCAAAACTATTGCAATTAGTCAAATTATGAATGGAGACAAGGTAACTAAGGAAATGAAAGAAATATCAATGTCTGTATTTACCATTCACTGACCTATCAGCGAAATGGGTCAAGATATTAGGGGCCAACTGATTGAAAGAGTCAAAGAAGGAAATTACGCTTTGCAATTGGATGAATCCACGGATACGTCTGGTTTAGCGCAGTTGATTGTGTTCGTTAGGTATATAAGTTACTCAATTGTGACAATATGATGCTGATCCGAAATAAGCAATAGTGCTCTGGTACGTTTAAGGTATTTTTCTTCAACATTTTATAGTAAAAGTGATGCCAAAGATTACGTACGAACTGCGTCCTTTGCAACTTCATTAAGTTGCAGATAAGATAAGTTCAATTTTGGGAGTATACGCTGAATTAAAGGGCAGTTGGCAACGCTACATTTCATGGCTTAAAAATAGTTTGGAAGGGATTACACTCACTGGGCGACTTATATTTTTGACTTTTCAGCCTTCTCAGCCACGCAAAAGAAATTTGTATATACACCTATCTGAGTTGAATTATAAAATGCAGGATATGGCAGAACATTCGTTGAAAAAGACCAAGCGTGCCAAGACCATCGTTTTGCCTTGCACGGAAATACAGGCGACATTGAATGAGTTGATGAAAAGGAACTCAGATATGTCGATATCGAATGACCAGTTAAAATTTTAAAAACATTGACTCCAAACCTAATGGTTATTGATAACCAATTGAGATTCCAGCCTACATTTACGAATGCCGTCAATCATGTTTTGTCGACGTACGATTGAATCATCTCAATGGCATTCTCGACCAGTATAACACACGGAAGTTAGTCGCAAGATGGTAAAGTTTATGTTGACGAGAAGAGTCGTGATTATAGCGCCGTTAGGTTAGATGATGGGTCTGGACCACCCTAACCTATTGCTTTACATCAGTGAACTTGAATTTATCAAAAAACGTCTTAATGACTCTTGTTACATTGTACTGCACTCACTTTTGCTTAATGGTTAAATCGGCGCTGACTACAGCATCCTTGATTTATTATACGCCTACAACTAAATAGAGTTAGTCACTGTATTAACCCAAACTGATGCTTTCAGTAAAATCGGGTATTAATGGTATTGAAGTTACGGTGAAATGCTATTTAAACGTTTTAGGACTAGCGATTTTTAACAGTATCACTGTTAAAAACGGCCAGTCATTAAATATTTTAACTAGTATTTAATCACCGTAACTTTAAAGTGTAACGGTTAAATGCCATTTAAACGTTAAACGACTGTTTTTTTTAACAGTATTACTGTTAAAGACGGTCAGTCATCACTTATTTTACATAGCATTTCACAGTAACTTCAAAGAGTAACGGTGAAATGCCATTTAAACGTTAAACGACTGGCTTTTTTCCAACAAAGATACTGTTGAAAAAATCAATCATTAAATATTTTAAAGAGCATTTCACCGTAACTTCAATTCAGTAACGATGAAATGCCACCTAAACGTTGAACAGCTGGCTTTTAACATCATTACTGTTAAAAACGGTCAGTCGTTTAACGATTAAATGGCATTTTTCTGTGAGTTTAATACTTGAAAAACGTCAGTTATCAGTAATTCGGAGATTTGTGTTTTTTTACATACCAGTATTTAAAATTGTAGTAGTGCACCGTTACTTCAATATTCCTAATGGCTAAATGCCTGAATACTGATTCCGGGATATCGGTACGGTAGTTGCACCACACTCAGCCACTCTAAGCAGAACAGTGTTAATTAAGCTTCTTACTAACACACCGGCTGTACTTAGGTTTCTTCTATGTTCCCACGTCATAATGTTATGAACTTAATAGTATCCTGAAGCAGCGGCAATGAAGGTTCCTATAATTCCAAAGTTCAGTATAACCTGTCCAGGGCCGGATCACGCCTTTTCCAGTTTTAGAGGCCCTAAGTAGTCGAGCTGGGAAAATCGTAACAACCGGAACGCAGCTAATTTGTGAAAATGTAATATATATTTATAACATGACGTGGACGCTACCACAAATTTTTGTCTGTCCTGAGATAGAGCCGAAAGACTACAATGAAATATGAAAAAATTATCTGGTATTAAACCAATTCAATGCGAATGTGTTTATTAGAAAGGTATAGGATGAAATTTCACGGGGTCAGAGGTCGGCGAAACATCCACACTAAATATTTGTCTGCTGTAATGTAAAAAAAGTAATGGCGTAACAAGACGTAAGTTAATAAGTAAGTTTACAAGATGTACTAGAACAAGACTTTCTATGACATAAGCTCATCACTGTCAACAACCAAGTGTTCGGTATAATTTACCTGTAAATAATAGTGAATATCATTCTATTCAACCATATAAGCATTATAAATGCGGTCTTACTACTTACTGAATACAGCGCGAAACACCGCAAAACAGAGGGAAACACCGCAAAACAGTGGGGAAAGAGCGTAAAACAGAGGGAAACAGTGTGAAGCAGAAAATTTTTTTGCAATGAGTTCGGGGGGTCTGGTATAGTTTAGTACCACATGTACTTCTAGTTGACCTGGCTCAACAATTTTTGCATATGTCAATCCTATCCCCCACCTAACTACGTCACCGAAAAATTACGTCCAAAACTCGCAGACAACCAGCCGAAATCGAGCAAGCAATTTCTCTCGTTTTCTCGTCACAACGATCACTATAGGAGAGAGATCGCCGGCTTTAGCAAGTTCGTTATCGGCGTCGCAGATGTCATTTCGGGCGATCATAATTATACTTTGGCAATCCCTATGACGTGATGGTGACGCCGTAGTGACTCAATTTTTGGATGGCATAGTCAGGTGGGGGTTAGGAATAGCATATGCAAAATTCGTTATGCTACGCCCACCGGAAGTACTTGTGTGACCCGAGTTCGGGGCACCTTGTTTTAAGTTGGAGTACCACGGCATCAAATTAAAAACACAAACCAACGTATGTAGCCAGTAATGCTGTAATGGCAGGTATGCCCCTGCTAGTGACACATTTTGGGTACCATAATTTAGGACATTTTCCATATGGATATAGTTGGCTTTAGGGTTAGGTAAAAAGGGACCTCCAGAAGCATGTGCACCAAGATGGCGCACAACCTGAAAATAGTGTGTGTGTGTGTAGCGGATTCAGGTTGTGCGACATATTGCTGCACAATTCTTCTGGAGGCTACTTCTGGAGCACCAAAAAGGTAGATAAAATTTCGCATGATTACCTATAATCCGGTACATAACCTTGTAAATATACCGGTAGCGCCATAAAACCATGGCGAGAGGCGCCGTGGTTCTTTCGTGGCAGGAGGTGGTAATGACTGCGTCTCCTGTTTTGCGCTGTTTCCCTCTGTTTTGCGCTGGTTTCCTTCTGTTTCGCGCTGTTTTCCTCTGTTTTGCGGTGTTTCGCGCTGTATTCAGTAAGTAGTAAGACCCTTATAAATGTATTCTAGAGTTCATAAGAGTGCATAATATCACTATAAATGATGTTAGGCAAGGGCATCATAGAACTTTATATGATAAAATTGTTGCTAATCTGAAAAGTGAAAGAATTGTATTTCTAAACAATGGGGATATTCGAACAGCATGTTTGAATATTCATAATAAAATTCTCGCTAATTATGTAAAAACTTTTAACTACAAATTATTGTGGAATATTTTACCGCTTAAAACATTGTCAAGAATTAGATATATTGCTGGGATGACCTATGTCTGTATGTGTATTTTGTGACAAAGAAGCTGAATTTATAACACATTTATTCTGGAATTGCTCATTTGTGAAACAATTCTATGATTATGTTTTTTCTATTATCATGAAAATAACTAACAGTGGCAACTTAATAAATTATGAAACATGTATATTATTAGATTTAAGACACAATAATTATGTACATTTGACCAATATAGAAAAAAATGCTATTATTTTATTGATATGTACTGCAAGATATAAAATTTGGTTGCAAAGAAATGCAGTGATTTTTGAAAATGTAATGCCAAGAGTGAATAATGTAGTCAATACTATAAGAAATTCAATAAAGTGTAGGAGAAATATAGAACGACTGAGAAATTTACCTAATTATTGTGAAGAACTTGATTTATTATGTAAATATATATAAATATGACTAGAAGTGTTTGGAACTAATTCTTAAAATTTCCTTTTTCATGCATTAATTAAAATAATGGTAAATGGCATCATGGAACATATAATTGATGATGACAACAAATGGGAATTACAACGGATATGCTACAATATGGATACAAATGCTCAATATTTATTATGGAATTTATACCGTCTCATCTGTATGTAATGATTTATATTATTATTTTATCTATAAAAAAAAAAAAAAAAAAAATTTGACTGACATAACCCCATAGCCCATACTCATACGGTATAACGTGGAAAATGGATGACGATAATCTTTTAGTACCTGATCAAGAATCGCCTTCTTTCGAAGAAATGCTGAAGACGCATTCTCAAGAAATCATGAAAATATTTCTTCCCTTGGGGGTAAGGCCGGGTTATATTTATCCTATCTTAAGATTATAACCGGAACCCGATTTAAATGTCCTTTAAATGAACTTTGAAATTGGTATAAACTGGAAAATGCGCTGTTTGCGCAAATAACTGAATTAGGGATATATATGGGTGAATTCTACCTATGTACCACATGCAGACATGCATGAATATCTGTGAATTTCTGTATTGGGTGGTCAATGAAAGCATTCAGGAAACCCTTACTGCCATAATTTCAGATAACCCAGCTTGTTCTTGGAGTTGTCATATTGATTGGTGGAGTAATTATTGCTGCTTCTTGGCCTGATTATGGTGCAGACAGTTCTGCGGAAGGAATATGGTGTGGTATATTGGTGAGTTATCAACTGTGTGTAGTCTAAACTGTTTATATTTTATCAAGTTATAGGCCGCCTAGCGGAGACATTTCAGCATTTAGGAATAGTGAGGCATAGGGTATAACAATTTTTTTAGATCTTGATTTGCTGATATATACAAAGTTTCATTTTGGTATGTAAGAATTGGCAGCCGTAAATTAAATATACAGATATAGGCATACCTGTTTGTCTATGAACATATTTTACCTTGTAATATATTAAACTAGATTCTCAAGCAAAATATTTCAACTATTTTCAGATAGTTGTCTGTGGAGCAATGAGCATCACTGCGCGATATCATTTGTATTCAGGAGTAGTAAGTATTTATGTCCCTGTAATATTAAATAGGAACTGTATCTGATAGTACTGTTCATTTATATATATAATGTATCATGTCAGCCATCATGGACTAATTTTTTACTGATGTTTTGAAGCTTGTGTTATTTCAATTCCAAATGTCCACAATACGGTTTTGTGCTAAAGGCACTTGCAGGCCTACTGAATGATACATATTTTTTTTTTATTCTGGTATAAAATGATTATCAAATTTTATATGAATGTTTAGCTCATTATCGAGTATTGCCACCCTGATTTCGAACTCACTTATGGCAATCCTTACACTTAGCACAATGATGATTATTGGACGTTCTTACTAAATTTTATTTCCAGGTGATATCCTGTCTTGTATTGAACATAACTTCGGCAGTTTTGAATGCAATTGGAGTTGTAATTGCTGCGATTTCATTTTTTGGAGCTGCAGGTCATCATTGGTATGGGGTATGTGATATGTCATGTGACACCTTAAAATTTCTCATCGGTCTCAAATATTGATAATCAATTTATTGTATGCATTAAATAGTTAATCTGGTAATAAATTTAGTTTAAGTTTTATGTAACAATACTTTTTCATTGCATTTACTCAATATAAAACATTACAAAGCAGGTCTTGATTTTTTATCAAACAGGGAGGAAAATTTGTTATATATACAGCGTTGAATGGTGGACTGACTGCTTGTCTGGTAATCAGCATCTACCTTTCAATTTCATTTGGAAAAATTTTGAGCCAGAAAAAAGAAGTTTGCTGCTTTGGTTCTTCACCCTATGTAAGTTTGAAAAGTTTTGCGGCGAAATGGTGAGAAAATTTCATGAACTGTCACATTTTTCCCGAGAGTGACAAAACTATTAACAGATTGGTATAGCCAGTATACACATCAATCAAGTAGTGATTTTCAACCTTTTTGAACCACAGAACTTCTTATATCATAGATTGCGAGACACCAAATAGAAATTTTAGACCCTTCATAAATGAATGATCAAGAATTCTCGATCAGTTGTGGCATTGGAAGGAAATAGCGAAAAGACCAAAAGCTCAAATATCTATCCATTGTGTAGTACTAAACTTCTGTTATGATGTCATTAAAACTCAATACAAGATTCGTTGATCCCAACGCTGCTCAAGTTTTCAGTGATCTTACCATTTATTAATTCATTGTCACGGTCTTGATCATTAGATTTGGACTTGCTTATGTGGGTTCATTTAACAAAAACACAATCTTGCCAATTTCAGAATTATGGTGGCTATGCGATGGTGTATGTACCACCTGGGACTGAAATGCAGCACACGCAAGTCGGAGGAGCATTCATGGCTGGTATCAACCTCTTTTAATTGTTACTCTATTATGTGATTTGCTGCCCCGGTATTCATTTGCAGTGTGAGACAACTCCATATTCTAAATTTGGGTTAAACCAGATGTAGCCGTGGGAGTCTAGTTTCAGACTGTGTCAATTAGGGTGTCTGGTCTAATAATTGAAACCCAGGTTTTTGCATGATTTGTTTAATTTCTTGTTGTACATTAAAAAATAATGAAAATGCATTTATACTCTCACATCTCGTTTATTTTCAAAAAATTCGATGCAAAACGTCTCATTCAAAGTGGCAGCCCATTTATGATTTTTGTGTTTACAAAGAAACCTATTCGCTGGATCAATTGGTAGAATAGGATTTTTATCCTGGGAAAGAGGAATGCTAGTAAGGCCTCTTAATCATATGGTTTACCTCAACCTCCTACGATTACCAGTCTTATCTTGGGTATAGTTAGCGTGATAATTGGGTCAGTTTCCATGTAAAAAGCAGAGCATGTTGTTACTGTTCAGACCAGCCCAATTTATTATTTTTTTTTTTATCTAAAACATCCACTTAACAGTTACGACAATGCACATTGAAGTTACTGTTGCAATGTCCAGCAGTATGTATTAATTATTGCACATAATAATTGAAGCGTCTATTTTCAGTGCCACCTGGACAGAGACAGACTCCGACTCAGCCTTGAACATGTTTGAAATGAACTTTCACCAAGCTTTGTAAATGTTCAAACGCCTATACATACTTATTTTTTGTTTAACATGTCTTGCAAAGGTTAGCACTTAAGTCTTGCGTTGAACTTATGGAAGAAATGTGCAATGCCCACCTTGCCGTACCTACTTTTCTGTTTATAAATAAATAGTACAGCTATTCCATGTTGAATTGTCTTAAAATCTTCTAATACATATATATGTGCATAATTTTGGTTTATGAATGTGTCAGGTTGTTCCACCTGCTAGAACAGGGGTCGGGAACCCATGGCTCGCGAGCCATATATGGCTCTTTTGGTGACGGTATATGGCTCCCAGAAAAATCTATTATTCTAAGATTAAGCTTACTATTGTTACTAGACTTCAAACTATTTTATGGCCAAATTTGGCAAAAAATTCCCAATACGTTTGACAACGCGGGCCCAGTGCATGTCTATGTTATGTAAGAGAATTACCAGACAGGCATTGTGACAAAACATGGGAATTCTGGAACATATATTGTGACATCACAAAGCAATAGAGTTTTAAAACACTACGGAGATGCCTAAACGAAAAAGGGTGATGATTATCGTAGATTTCAACTTGGGCTGCATGTGAGCAACCGTTCAAGGCCCGCAGCGACAACATGCAGCATCAGAAGTCACATTAAATGTATATTGACATGGAATGTGTTGACTTTTGAGTAAACGTTTCAGGCCTGATTAAGTGAAGAAATGTTATATGGCTCGCACGGAAATGCAATTGAAAATATGTATATTTTAGGGCTCTCTTGACCAAAAAGGTTCCCGACCCCTGTGCTAGAAGGTGAGCAGATCGACTTCGCTTGGCACCAAATATCAGATTGCAAACTTTTATGTGACCTTTTGGGCTTTATTTTCTCTATAGCACTGGAGACTGCATAATGAAACCTTTGTTTTTGAGCAAGCATATTTTCTAGGTTTACCACAGATACACCTTTGTGGCCTAATATTGGTCAGCTGTGCGGACTTCAACAGAAATGGATTTGTTGAACCTTCAGAAAAGGAAAGGGATATGGTAGTTCCTTTACTGACACACTTAATTTTAGATACAACTCGGGCTTGCGACTTCTGTTGAGGTGGAGCCGCACTAAAATCACTATTAATATTCGTTTTCTTCTGTCTGTCTTTGGTTATTCTACCACTTTGCTGTTTAATTAATCTTTCAATTGTCTGTTTTTGACTTTCCTCTGCTCTCTTTACTGCTTGGAGTTTCCGTCGCTTATTTTTCTCCTCTTTCAATTTCTGTGCTTCTTCAGTCATCACTCTAGCTTTGGCTGTTCCTCTCCCGAGGAGTGTAGCATTAGCAAATGATTTTGAAGACAGTGCACTTGTTCGTTCTTTGAGAGCACGTTGTCTTGCTGTCATCAAACCAGGATCTTTGTCCTTTTTGAGTTCACCATAATCGTCCAAATCGCCTTTTTCAAGAGCATCTAACCAAGCCTCCTCATCATCCTCTATGTATGGATCTGTATCTATTATAATCTCATCCTCGTCGATATTTATGTCTGTATATAAGAAGGTACAGCAATTAATAGACATAAAAAAACAGAAGGCCCCCGTGTCGAACCAACCTATTGTTATAAATTATGCAAATAGGAAGTAGAACCGTGAAGTTGAGGCTTTGAGCATTCATTATCACTAACCTGGTGGATTTGTTGTTGCCATGTTGCCAGCAATCCTCTTTTCATTCAAACTTTTTCGTTTTCTATCATTTCGGCTCATTTTGAGTTTAACTTTAAGTTCTAATTTTAAACTTTTATCATAATCTAAAAAAACTGTTTCCATTATTTTCTGCGGATTTTCTCGGTACCGGTACTAACTTCTGGACTTGAAAACGAATGATTCTTTCTTAAAAGGCATAGCATAGGCCTATTACTGTATTAATAATTTCTTTGCGGGTACTGAAAGGGGTTCTGCAGGTCCGGTATAGTTTAGTACCGTACCACATGCACTTCTAGTTGGCCTGGCTCAACAATTTTCGCTTATGTCAATGCTAACCCCCACCTGACTACGTTACCGAAAAATTACCTTTCGACGTTACAGTGGCGTAATAAGGCCCACCAAAGTATGCGAATGGTCGTCCAAAACGCGCAGACGATCACCCGAAATCGAGCAAGCTACTTTTCTCGTCACAACGATTATGATAGGCTTTAGGGGCCCAGATGTGGGCCTGGGTTTGGACCACCCTGTGAATAAATACTAATAGGCTACCATCATTTCTATCAAAATATACAACCAGGTATGGTTAACGGGTACGGTAACGGGTACCGGTACTGATGGCTAATTTCAGCATACTGTAGTCCAGGGCTACTCAACTATTTTTATCGAAGGTCCGCAAACAAAACTTCAAAATTATTTGGGTCCGGTCTTTCCAGAAATGATATTTCGGCATCCTTAAACGAGCACTTCCTCGACCGACTAATGATTAGTAGCAAATTAAAATTGTTTATTATGGTGTTATAGTTCTTTTCGTATATATTCAAAACTATGTAAGTCATTTTATAATAGGAAATTCAAAAAGTGGGGCTAATGATCCAAAATAAATAATTAGGTGCGGTCCAAATCCAATAATCGAAAGGTCCGGATTTCGGACCGCGGTCCGCCAGTTGCTACAGGAGTGGTGACTCCACTACGGCCCACGGGCCGGGGCCACGGCCCATCTAATTGGGCCCCGTCAGGAAAAATTCAATTATCTTACCAAAATTTTCAATTTCTACAAAATTGTCACTATTGGAACCAAAAAATAAACTCCTGTAGTATGTGTACCAGGTTAGGGTTAGGGCAAAATTTTGTTCAGATTTTTTACATTATAGTTCTATTATGAGTTTGGGGACTGTCTGTGTTAGCCAAGTGAATAGTTCCTTTACACAACTTGATGGGCCTAGGCCCAATTTGATGGGCCGTGACCCCGGCCCATGGGCCGAAGAGGAGTCACCACTTTCACTCGCCAGTTGAGTAGCCCTGCTGTAGTCTATCGCAGCTTTTCTGGGACTAATTTTTAGGATAAGATTTACATATTTATCCCGGGGAAAGGGAAATCCGATACGACGGCTTAATCATATGGCGAACCACCGCCTCTCGTTTAGTTACCAGCCCATGCCGGGGATGGGTTAAGTTGGAGTGGAGTGCATATTGCGCGAGACACTAGCTATACCGGTAACGATCGAAATAGGCAAAGGGAGAAAGAACAATTGGGATCCATTTTCTTGAAGCATGATCAACTTCTTTATTTGACCACTGAACCACTGACAGTCCCGAGGATTGACTAATACTGTGCGTTACAGTTTTCTTTGTTAGCGCCTCTGAATGGCATCTGCGACTTTAGTCAAGCGTAGGAAAAACTGGGAAACATCCGTAGATTAATTTAATAACACACGACATCGTATGATAGCAGCGTCAAAAGTTTATATGATCAGTTTATATTTTTGAAATTCAAATTCAATATGTGGCGAATTCGTATACCATAGTTTCGCTTTGATAATAAAAAGTGGGAAAAACATGTAAATATTGTCTATAGTAAACAAACATGAGAGGTATTAATAGATTGACACCGGACCTGTTATTTATTTTTTATGCTTATTTAATTGAATTTGGTGGCAAGTCTGGCAACTGACTCTGATGACCTCCAAAGGTCGTATCGTTGCCTCCCAGTCATGTACCGAAAACATCTGTTTATTTGTTATGTCGTAAGGTTATGTATATATTGTTTTCTTGGTTTGACAAAATAAAATAAACTAGGATAGGATAGGATAGGATTTACATATTTATCCCGGGGGAGAGGAAAGCCGATAAGACGGCTTATCCATATGGCGAACCACGGCCTCTCGTCCGGTTACCATTCCAAGTCGGGTATGGGATTAGTTTTTACTGTATTGTTTGTTTTCGGAAGCATGGACTTGGTGGTGGAGGAAGCCGTAACCGACCAGCGGTTACGTGAACCACCCAACGACGGCGAGGAGTCCAGCAATCCTCTCGCTCATAACCATCCCTACATGGGATTCGAACCTGCGAACCCACGCAGAGTAATTAGAGGTGCGGTGGCGAGCGTATTCCTAACGCTTAGCCCGTTGAGCCACACCGCCGCGCCAACTCTCTCTAAAAGGATGGGATCAGCCAATTGACCAAAGCATCGATCACTCATTTCCTTGTCTTGAAAAGGGAAATGTCCAGAGTCAATATATCAACTAGTAAAATATGTTGGAATGATTGAGAAGTTGAAGCATGGACTGCTTGAAAAACATTTGAAACTCTTCCCCAACACAGTGTCGACGCCCAACGGGTGCTGATACCAGCTGATTTAAATATTAATCCTCGTATAGTGCTTGTAACATCTTTACCAGACTTATATTCCGGTGATAGTTTATTTGTCTCCATGTACTCTGCAAGCACTGGATCGTTTCCGGAGTCCAGTCATCAGCAAATCCAAAGCTTTTCAGTTCATTATTTTCCCCGTACGACAATTCCACAAATATTAGTTTCTGTGTTTATATTAGAAGTGATTCTATTGCAATTATGAAAATGAACATACTAAATGAATCGCCTTGACGAATTACTCTTTCCAATTTAATTTTAGAAGTTAATATTGATATAATATTAGGTAGTCAATTTTGGATCCTACTTGCCAAAATTTTTGTTGTAATTTTGTAGTCTGAATTAATTGGTCTATAACCGTGGTTATTAAACTGGGGGGCGCCTACCCCCCCCCCCCCCCCCCCCCGCTTGGGGAGCGCGAGAGGTCACAAGATGGAATCAGAAATTTCCGTGCAACTGCTTCTGAAATGATCTTCGCGTTCGGTAAAAAATGCCCGCTTTTCCACGGTATAATAAATTTTTCTGTCTCGTAATATTCAATCTATGACAACTACAAGAATTCAATATGTCTCTATTTTTTAATTCATTTATTTTCAAGACAACTGCCCGATTATATTTAGTTTTGATATATTATATATTGCGCTCAAGCGATTTCATTAACATCGTTAGAAAGATATTGTGTAAAATCCTAGAAAGTATATTTAATTTAGTACAATGAAAATACATATATATTCATCGCCCCAAAATTCCCGCGGTACGGCTCGTGAGTCGGTCGTCGAGATTACGCCACCTGTCAGAAGAGCCGATTTTTTCAATTGATATGTAATGGTTTTTCTGATGAATAAAATATTCAATCCATGACCGATATACATTTATTTATTAAATTGTGATAAATTAAATCTGCGAATGCGTCGATAAAATGAAAGAACCAAATACTCCAAAATACCACGGCAATCTGCGGACATAAAAATGTGTGGCAAAGTGCCCAATCACATTTTGTTTCGATTCGTATTCTTTCAAATTAGACCAATATGAGCGGTCACTGCAACTCTTACTCCGCTCCATTGCAATGTTGCTACTCGATTATTTTTAGGATATATATAGAAAAATTCCTAAGTCTGCGATAAAATCCCACGGAGTAAAATTTATTTTCAAATCGGTAGTTTTAGAACACTGCAGGTGTGCCGCAAGCACAAGGAATTTATGATTTGCAATGTCTAAGAAAGTTTTTGTGATCTGTCGATGTCCATTCCAAAACAAAACTCATGGTGTTTTCCGTTTACGGATTCACGTTTTTATTCTATCTTTAGCATCCCGTCGCAGATGATTAGTAGTGAATTGTGATTGGTAGTGAATTTTGGAAACATTAGGCAAGCCAAGAAGTCTGTAATTGTTGTGTATTTTTAACACACAGTAAATAAATTTTAAATTCCTCAGTGTAAACAATTGATTTTGCGTGTCCAATGTAAACGTTTAAGCAGAAAATACATTAAAGCGCAAAAAGCATACTTTTATTGCGTGTTTAGTTTCACTTAAAACTCAGTTTGACTTTACCAGGTATTGCAAACTAGGCGGAAAAAGGAGAATGTATGATGACCACTATTTGAGTATATGGCTTCATACGTACGCCAGTGGAAGACGAAGTTGTACTCCGATGCGCTATGAGACCAACAGTCTTACAGCGCATCTTAATATAAAGCAACCTGCCCAGCAAAAGGGGGGGGGGGGGGGGGCGAAATTTGTAAAAATTTTCAAAGGGGGGGGGGGGGCGGCTCAGAAAGTTTAAAAACCACTGGTCTATAAACTATAGTTTTTTTTTTAATTTATTTTCTGCTCTCTATTTGTGTATCTGTGTTATATAACCCATTTTCGAGGCATTATAGGTATGTACTCTTCTCCATACATTTGTTTTATTACAATAGTGAACTCCACTTTTATTATTTCCCACCATTTTTGTAGAATTATATTCCCAGACCATCTGGACCTGGAGTTTTCCCTCTTTAATGGTTTGAATCATTTTTTATCTTTCTATATTTTTCTGTAAAATTTCATTTTCTTCTTGTTTCACTTTTCTCCCTGTTGTTGTTACCCTATTTAAAAATATGTTTTTAATGTCTCACTGCGATCGGCTTTACTATACAGTTCTTTATAACAAGTCTGTAACAATATTCATTTAGGTTATTTTGAATTGTGCCGTTTTTGTCTTTTAATTTTCCAAATATTTTCATATGTTTGGTTTTTAATTGTTTGAAAAGAGATTTAGTACATTTTTTGTAATTGTCATTTTTCCTGCAGTATTCTGGATAAAAGTTTTGCTCTTGTTTTCCCGATTATTCCACTTTTCTTTTTATTTAACAAAGTCAAAACTCTTTTTCCATTATTCAATTTTTCTTCAAGTTTTTGTAATGTTCCCACTTCCTCTGCTCTAGACATTTTTCGGAGAATTAACTACAAAGACTTTTATTTTATTTGTTATCTTCATCGACGATGACGTCTTGGATTCAAATAATCATTGTAAAGTTTTCTAGTTCTTCCATTTATGTCACAGTTCTATCATGAAATCCTTATTTTCCTAAACTTTAACATTGTTTTTTTTTCAAAATCCTCTACTTATATCTTTCATTGTTATCTCTACTTCAACTTCAATTGTGTAATTATCTTGATCAGAAAATATTGTGGGGCTACATTTATAATCACTAATTTTACATTCATTTTAGTACAGTAAAATCTATCTAATCTTGCTTGAACCATGTTGTTACGCCATGTAATTGAGGGATTTGCATTTCTAAACCACTCAATGGAATCAGCTGACTAAAATACCTCTATCATATAATCAAGAGACTCAAAAACATATTCTCTACGTGGTCTCTTATTACCATTCCCAAAGCGGTCCCTATCAACATCATGTACACAATTTGTGTCTCCCTCTAAAAAAGCATTAAATGGTGAATACACGAAACGAGATAAATTATCATAAAAACTTCTTGTGTAATTACTTTAGTTTTACAAAGGGCATATACGGTATATTACCTAAATTTATTACTTCGCCACATATATTTATATCTGTAGCAAGTATTCCCTCCCCCATCCCATGAAATATGATGCGCCAATTTTAATTTCAGTAGTATTGCTACACAACGAGAATTAGACTAATCAGAATTCCATAGAGAATTTCCCTATATCCAAACCTTACTCCTCTTATTGTCTAATCTACATCATCAGTAGTGTGTGTCTCTTGAATAAATATAACGTCTGAATTTTGATTAGATAACAACAGTAATAAACTTTTTCTTTTCTGATCATCGCGTTAGCATTGTTATGTATATCACCATAACAGTATTTTTTATATGATATTTCAGCTTGTTTCGATATTCCAATTTAATTCATTCATTTGTTGTATTTCATTCTTTGTTTTTCTTGTCTTATGTATAGTTTAGTTATAGTGCTTCCTGAGCTGTATTTATTTTCACGATCTGTTTTTTTTATTTTGCTTCAATTGTATATTTTGTTATTATACTATAGCCTATCTTGTTCATCACTGCTGATTTTTGACAAATTTCCTTTGCCACATTTTAATGTTAGTTGTCATTTTGGTAATTTGAGTCTATCTTTAAGATCACGTTCTCTGGCAATAATTTCTTAATTTTAATTCCTGTAGGAATCGTTAAGTTCCTCGTTCTGGTTTATCTTGCCAAGGAGTTGATGGTTGAGTTGCGTTTATACATGACAGTTGTAATACTTCTTGTACATTGTCATATCGGCATTTACATTGTCTTGGGGCTTATATCGGTTGAATCTAAGTATTTCCGTTTGATCGATTAATGTTCTATATCTATCAGGCAATTATTTCAAATTATATTTCACCTAACATTTGCAAGTTCATTCGCTTACATATTCAGATAGTACGGTCCTTCAAGACAATTTGTGAGAGTTTGTACGCCTCTATTACTTGGATATACTTTTAAACTTTCAACGATGTTTTTCATATTCTGTCTTCTTCTCGTTGTTTGACGTATATGGGGCTTGGTTGAAGAATATCCTCATTTGGGTGTCACTTATAGCGTGATGTAAGAGTGTGTCAGTAGAAATACTGACAGTGTTTAATTGGGACCTTTATACAGAGGGCGTCGTCCCAGTGTAGTTTTTTATTTCGAATTATCATAAATTATAAAATTTTACCTTTTTGGTCCGGGGTTGCTCATTGAATATTCACAGCTGACTTAGGTGTTTCCCCATCCGCTACCTTGGGGACCCGCCCAGTAGAGGTGAGGTCAAATTCCCCCTGGGTATTATTCTTTTCTTCCTGTTGTTGTTGTGAAAAAAGTGATTTGAAATGAGAGTTTTTGGAAGGGGGAACAGATCATAAAAGTTTATTGTTATTATTTCTATGAAAAGTTGATTGAGATAAATATTAGTTAATTGGATGCAAATTTTCGTTTGATGTTCCGCAGACAAATTTCGTTATAAAAGTGTTCCGCGGTTCAGAAACTGGTGAAAATCACTGGCCTCAAATTTTTAAAATAACAATGAATTAATATTCAAAACTTCTGTATTTATTAAATGTATTGAAGGCCGTCGACTGACCATACATTTGGACTCAGTGTTTGTTGTCGTATTGCTTGCACCAGTATAAAATATTTACAGATCGAAGTTGATCCTAGTTGCGAGACGGTAAATTAGAAAAGCTTACAAATATCAAGCACAACAAGGAACCCATCGATGAAAAGCAACGCTAGTCGTCATTTGCAGTGTACGTTACCCATTTGCTGCGGTCGTCCTACTTCTGAAACAAAGACAAAAAAGAACGGCACTTCTGATCTGAATAATGTAAAAATGATGTAATTATACGTTGTATATACATATTTATATGATCAGAGTCGCGCAGAAGGACGTGTCTGGCATATCGGATATGTTTGATAAATAATAAAGTAATGTTATACATTATATCCTCTAGGTGTTGCTGCTGAGTATACTATATCATCTTCTGGCAGAACATGTGATAAAAAGTAGCCTATGTTGTTGTACACTCTACAACAGATTTATCATCATGCAAAAACTGAGCTAAAACGTAAAAAGCTCTTGTAATTGTTACAGGCGCTTTTTTCTGCTATATTATTGTTCAGTTGAACGGTTTTCAGCCATTTCATGACGCAGTATCTTGAAACGGTTCTAGGGTATTTCAATGCCGTCGGTTTCTCTAGCCATAAACGCATCGCTAGGAGTAGACCCGGAAATGGAGCGTGCAATATGCATGACTACGTGCGCACTTTGTGTCTCAGCATCAAACATCAGCTGGACGCTCTGTACCTGTAGCGATTAACTCTGAATATTTCGACTTGTAGTGCTCAATCTAACTCAATAATCAGGCGGAGAAGTGTTTGTTGACGATTCAGACAAGGAATCTGACTAATTCCCGAAATTTTGAATACAATAATTTTAGCCAGCAACACGAGCTAACAAAATGTAATTAGGTAGGTAGTATTTTAGCAACGTTTTCAATTAAAATACTTGTTAATGACACGCATATCCCATATAAATTTACGAAGACTGCTGGCGTGGGGAATTTGGCTGCGGCTGATCGAGTCCAACAGAATATGAGATCATCTGATAGTAATAGATATACTGCACTAGATCAATGCGTTATTTCAGCTAATCCCGACTTTTCTCGACTCATTTGTAAGAACCCGTACCAGATACCTTGTGACAATAGAATACATTGTGCATATTTAGTAGTACAGAACTATTTTGAATATGAGTGTTCAGACGAGAATGATACAACCGCTTCTTTCTAATGTATTACTCACTGTATTTGCTCAGACATATCATTTGCTATTTTATTGTTCCTATTTTGTTAACAAGATCTACTATGCAAATTTTCCCACTTTAATTGTACTGGAATCTAAAATAAAAATTGTAAACTTCTATAGTTCTCAAATAAGATTTTAAATCTCCTAAACCTGAAGTTACATATCGTCACGCTAATAACCGAATTGCGTAAGTCATTTTTGGCGATTTTGAGTTTTTTATAAAATAGGTATTTATGTAATGGTGCGCACCTGTCTGTTAACTCAGATTTTATTTTAGGAATTCCGAAACCCATAAAAATGGAGATTTAGTATGACATGCACATTTGTGCAATTGTTTTGTCATAATGAATTATCCTTGTTACCGCAGTACTATTGTGACGTCACAAAGGTAAAATAACCTCGGCGAAATATTTTCGAGTTTTTGCATCTCGGATTCTAGCTTAGGGCGTATTAATTTGAATTTTTACTACAGTATAGGAAGACATACACTTGTGATATTCACTGTCCGAGTCAAATTTACCTTGGTTGGCTTTTATATTGGGTGCATTGCTGTTTTATTCTTTATATTTAATCTTAGTCCTATTTCGGTGGGTGTGCAGAACGTGTTATATTGATGAAATATATATTTTTAAACATAAAAAATGATGTAATTGAAACTGATTAGCTATTTTGGGGATTAGACATTGTAGATACTGAGAATTACATTCGTTTTTGGAATGTTTAGTTTTCAGGACTGGTGCATATAGTAGAGTTGCAAAATTGCGTATGTCACCAAGTCATAGACACATTTCTGCCTAAGTCACAGTGCGGCATTATGACGTCACTTAACTGCGTCATACAAATTAACTTAAATCCGGCTACGATCAAAAAATTGAACCATGGCAAATTATTGACTCTCAATTGCATAACAAAATCATTAGGAAGTTTTTTACGTTTTTCTCAAAACTGCTAAAAATGACTTACGCAATTCGGTTATTAGCGTGACGATATTATGCTGCGGGAGTTTTAACCTTCAAGTAATAGACTTTTGCATATTTACCAAACATCGAAGAGCGGAAATCAAAACCAAACATTCGTATTTATGAGTAGATTCCAAGCCAGAGCAGAATGATTGCGTTTTTATTTCCATTCGTTAGGGTTTGGTCATGTGGGTTTGCACTTCCAATATGACGAATATTATCAAAAATGTGCCCTGCCTCTCACGAAGTTCACCAGTGTGACGCGGAAAAGAATTGAGAAAAGTAAGTCAGAAAATATCGCACTTATACCCCGTGAAGTCGCTTTATTCGTTACTCGAATCACGCGTTTGGACTCGGTCTGAACAAACCTGATATCACCGTAGCCTGATTTAGCGTAAAGCTAAGCCTGATGAGACTACCGGATAAATGCAGAATATTAGCAACGAGAGCAACCAAACACGAATGTAGAACACGATGCGATGTCAACTTCCCGCGACTGTATTGTATCGACTTGTGAGAAGTGAGCGTGAAATTGTCAACCGTATTAGAGTGATTTTATAAATTCGTTCAAATAATATAGCTATCCGTAGCAAGGTATTGTTTTATTTTTTTCTCAAAGCTTATAGTCGAACATGAGGCAAAGATTGTAGTCAGTTGTAGGTAATGTAGATAAGTGAAATATTTTGTATATTATATCAATTCTAGCTTCGTTCAGTGGTAGGTTGTCGCAGATGGAATAAATCAGACGAGGCTTTTTCAAACGATCATTACCTTGAAATTCGGTTTTATCATCAGTATCTGTCCAGTACCTGTTATAGTTATGCCAGTTATTCCCTACTAATAACATTTCAAACGTAAAAAGCTTTCTGAGTTATGTTATAAATGAGTACTACGCCTACAGTATGTTGCATTCCAGTTTGTGTTTTGTCGCTAAGAGTTAAGTGTGACATTTTTATTGTGGCTCTCTTACGATAAATTATTTTTGCGCCTTGGGATACGCGACTTGCGTAAACATAGCACGCTACGTAAACTTCAGAACGCATTAGTGATACAATAATTACGTGTTGTCGTGAGTCTTCGTTCCAAATCACAATTTACGATAAAAATTTGTTGATTTTTTAGCAAAATTGTTTATACGTTTGAGGCTTAACCAAGGCAATATTTACTGCAAATAGCTATTAAGATAGGTTATATATTTTGTTTATATATGGTTATAATGTACCGTGAAATATAAATTTTACTGCAAGGTCATTTATTTTCACAAGTGAGTTCAAGTTATAAGTTACATCATATAATTCAGAATAAATGTCAATCTGTCATGTAATGAAATGGAAGGCATCTTTGGATTCAGTTTATAAGGGCAATAGAGAAAGAATAACCACATTGCGCCCATCATGTAAAGAAGTATGTGGATACAAATTTATTAGGAGAACCTTATTTTACAGAATAGTATTCATAAACCTTCGTGGCAGGCTTTAGATTTTTATCTGTTTTCGAAGATATTTTTAGTGTACCACAACAATTAAGAAGCATACTGACATAATTCGATAAATCCCTCAAGCATATTGTAGAATACCATACAAATATTTCGAAATATTATTCAGTACAGACTCGCCGGAAGTCGTTCTATTGATGAGCATATGCAGTCGCGTAGTTCCACGCATACTGCGAAAACAAACGTAAGATCGGCCAGATGAGGTGATACCTAATGCTATGAATGTGAATGAGTGAACGGTCACAATTCAACGTAGTTAGCTTTAAAAAATGAAACTCATCTTCATACCAATGGCTTACGCTTTAAATCGTTTAAAATTTGAGTATTTGTCCGATATGTTAGCCGCCCTTTTCTGTTAATTTTTCCTAAATACGTACCAGATCTCGAAGAACATATATTTTGAATAGTTGCGGATCAAGATAGAGGAGAATACAACTTGAATATTATAGCATCTAAATCACTTGTGCAAATGCCAACATTTACGACGACGATTCGTCCGTTTTTATATTCGAAATATTTCGAATACTGGTTAGGACCACACATATGCAACAAGATACATGCGCTTCTATGGCCCATGCTTACACTGCATTGAACGTATCAATATAGTTTTTGCATTGACTTCGAGATCAAGAAGTCGCAATTTTAGATTTGTTTTTGTAGACTACTGTATCAAATATATTACTTCCAACGCGTGTCTTTTTGCATTATTCAATCAAGGGGTTCACTTAAATATTCTCAATTCACTGAATAATGCACAATAGGGTTTCTGATCAATAGTAGTATATGGCAAACAAGCTAAAGGGATAATCCAGATAATTACAGAGTTGCACATATTATGTTCTTATTTCAACAATATCCTGATATAAACCCATAAATTGTTAATGTAACAGTTACGATAAATCAAACATAACATGCCACAAAGTCAAGCTTTGAGAATTTGATATACTGATATCCATGCTTGGCGCATGGTAATGGTAACTCGAGTGGTTCAGATTGTTGAACTGTGTTGGATAAAAATATTTTCCAAGGATCAGATGCTTTTGGGGTTGCTTTTTTTCTAGTATATCTGGCATCATGTGACCTGCTATACATGGGTAATTCAGGTCTTAATTCCTTCCTAATGATAATTCTTGAGGACTGAAACGCAAAATGCATAACGACCATCAGATTGAGATCAGCTTGTTTTCTCTTCTCTATGGTTAATCAGAGAAAGGGTGGTGTTTTAGTTTACTGAACTAGGATTAGCTTGCAACAAAGAAGGGTAAATTAAGCTAATAGCCATGCAGCTGAGCAGTTGCAGACAGTTTCGTCATAGTGATGTGAGGTTGCGTGCTCAGCATGAGTTCAATTGTTGGCTCGTTCAACTATTATATCAATATGTGTGTATGGCCTAAGCTTATGAAGCATTTTAAAAGCGTGAAAGTTTCATATGATTGTCATATTTAACCCAAAATGCGAAATTTTTATCAAAATCACGGCTCTCTTCCGTAACTGTGATGCCTTCATATAAATTCATATACCAGTAATACATTATATTGTAGCTATAGCATCACGAATAGTATAGCTTTGAGTATTCTTTTATCAGTAATCTGAGGTAGCGATCTTGTTTTGGACAAATTTTCACAGGAAAAATATGGTTTTCAAATCTTAACTGTGGCTTTGTATTTGTAAATTTACATATTTATATTTTGTATGTTTTCAGAAATAAATTTTATTGTAAATAGGACCAGATTGGGCTTATTTGCTCGTTGATCAAAAATCGGAATTTACGTTCACGTTCTAACAATCTGGAAGGCTTTGTTAAGAGCGCAAAAATGTCAAGTTTGGTGTCCTGTCTTCTAGGTGAGTTTGAAATATCAAAGTTCACAATGTTACGCTCGCTGACATACCTGAAGCGGAAGCAATGATTTTTTATATTTTAATTTTATGGTGGATAGGATGTATCATACATATCATAGGAGCTATATCGCTGCCATGTCAGTTTTTTTTAATTGATTCTTAGGTATTACTATTATTTATAAAGAAGTGAGACAGAGACTGATATACCAATCGAGTTCTAATAATAATTTAAAATACACATTTGACATAGTCAAATGTTTTTTTTTGCTATGCGAAACGTAGATCGGGTGCGATTGCGCTCTTTACCTGAAAACATATGCCTATGATATGAATAATGTACAGCGTTTATATATATTGGTAAGTGGAAACTGAAATAATGTGAGACAAATGGATGAGGTACTCATACTTTTTATATCACTTTTTTCCTATTAGATCAGCTCAACCTCAATGGTCTTGAAAAAAGCTGATAATGAACTATATAACAAATAACCCATCAAGAATTATTTTGTAGTCTATGTCCGACGTTAAAGCTGTTACTTTTAAGTGGCGTTCAACAGAATCACGTCAAAGGAGAGGGCGAAAGGTGTATGTCAACTTTGCAAATATATATAGCCTAGGTTTGTTAAAAAGACCAATGGTCGACTGTCAAGAATCGAAATCTTTCAACGCGACTAAGCTTAGGTAGATTTATTGGGACTTGGTCGTAATAAAATATTAGTAAAGGAAATTGCATCAATCATTATAACACCGTTAAATTATATAACATCATGAATTGTTTTAAACTGTGTACAGGCAGGGATGATAGCTCGGCCAAACAAATAAGCAGGCAAATAGAACAACAGCTCAAGGATGACAAGAAGACGGCACGAACCCAAGTGAAACTATTAGTGCTAGGTACTTCTGAAAGCGGAAAATCAACATTTTTGAAACAGGTGGGCTGAAGTGATGATTTCCTTGACGTACTACAATAATTAGTATTTCAAAATTTAACGAGATTGAAACGAATATTATGGCTTCAATATCTCAGTGATAAAAAGCCTGAGGAACGAACACCCCTGTGATATATTGATGATGCCAACAGGCTAGGACTAAACCTTTTTGATACTTTTTTGTAGAAAGATATGAATGTGATCGCTGCATGAAAAGTTGTGTATGTGCGTGGGAGAATGAATTATTTGACTTTTCGATGATGGGCCATTAAATAAAAAGCATTTGCTACTTATTTTTTATTTTTGTTTGCCAAAGTGGTTTTCCGTACAAAACAAAGTGTTTTAAATCAAAACAAAAAATACTGACCAATTCGCGAGATACGTGTAATCGCACATGTACGTGTTTTGGAGGCTTTTCGTATCTTTGAGTGTTTGTGTGCACTGCGCATGTGATTCAGGTTTTTCATTGTGTTGACGCTCGCTATATCAGCAAGCTGTTTGCCCTTTACCCTTTTCGCAAAGGCTTCTATCACACTTCCTCTGCCCGGTGTTCACTGCATATTATGCGTTCCATTGCCGACAATACCGACGCGCTTTTGTAATATGAGTCGTATCAGCTTGCGAGGCTCGCAAACCTTAACCGCAAGTAGTCTTCGGGGTAGCAATTTGTCATTATTTTCGGCAAGTTTTGCTATACCGGTCGTCAGTGTCACAGCACACCGTTCAAGAAGTAGTTTGGTTGCAACAATCACAACTTATACCTATTTTGGATTTGCAAAATATTTGCATCCCAAACATGGGGTATCTGTGGGTCTTGTTTTGAAAGCAATATCGATTAGCAACTCAGGAGTGGCCAAGCGTCAGTCTTCCAGTCTACAAAAGCTATGTATATTGACATGTTAATTGCGTCTACCATTTCTATGAACCCCGCGTTCGCGACGGTTACGTCGTCTGTATGGTGCTGTAATATCCGGTATTGGCGTGGCGTCGTTTTCAATCCGGGCTGAAAAGGTCGCAATATTGGTGTATCAGTTAAAGTAGGCTGACCAACAAGAAAGCGAGACACGCTGATTGTAATATTACCAGGGTTGGCAATTATCCTGTTGTTAATTTTTGTCCGGTTGATATTGTGATATTTGAGGCAAACATTCGCAATTTTAAACAATATTTACGGCACACTTATAATATTATGTAATTTCTCGTTTTTGTTACCACTCAGCGTACATGATATGATGATTCACCACTCCAGTTGTCGCCTATGATAGTCTGTTATGTATAACGATTTCAGCAGACCTAGATCCTAAGGCTGAGTGACTGACTCATTGACTAATCAGCCTGGAATTTGTGCCTGCGCTAATGCTTCATGGTATGGACGTTTTCCAATGTTCAAGTGAACTACAAATGTTCAAAACCGATTAATTCTGGACGTTTCCTATTAATTCTGGAAGTAAAAGTTGACCACTTTTATGACATTCAATTCAATGTTCAAGAGTATCTTCCAGCAAAAAAATATGATCTCCATATAATATTATTTTGATTTTTAAAATTATTATAGCACTAGAAAGCACTAGTTTCAACACAATCACATAAAAATACCTGTGAGATTCAAGCTTGTATCCAGTGTTTTGATTTTACCATTTTACCTTACCAGTCAAAACTAGTCAGTCGCCACGGCTATTTCCGTCCACTTTACTGCTATAATTGGGTTGATTTGGCGGAGGTAATCATATTTGGCAAGAACTTGTGATTGTGACACATTATTATTTTAAGAAACACATGCGACAGTGCAATTTGTGCTTATGTCAATAAAGTCTGCTGTAAAATATTTCTAAAATATCATATCATGAAATTTTCGATATCACAATATATGTACCAATATCTTTTGACTTTTGGGAGACTCTCCGTGTTGTTTCAAGCATGGGCTCACGATGCTTATTAGGGCTTTTCTGATACGATTGTCCTTTGGTGACTATATAATAATAGTGCAGTATAATACAGAAGATAGAATACACCATCTTTTGATTTCTATATTTTTAACCTGATCGAAATTTGTTCTTTTGTTCAAATTTTGTCGTAAATGATACTGGTCTTTGTAGAACGCTTTATTCGGTCAATACGGAATCTGAAGAATGGCACTATTAGTTCACTGAATATCATTCAATTCATCGAAAATTTTTAAATTCTATTGAATCCGATTTCTAAATATCATGGTTTGTTTCAGCCATATGTCAGTTCTATTGGTATAATTCACAAATGTGAATTCTGTAGGAGCGAAATGAAGATATTCTTTAGAACGAATAAAGTTGGAAACGTGCATATCCATTGTGGTGAATGGAGGAAGCGCGTCGGCGAAGCTTGACTTGTAATCTAAGCAGCCTGATGGAAATAACCTTTTCAGGACAAATTTCTGTTGTTAAGATTGGAATTGTTTACTGTAAAAATGCTTTTCTCAATCCAATCTCAACAACAAAAAAATTGTCCCGAAAAGGTAATTTTTAGCGTGAATCTTAGATTACATATCGACAAAGATTCGGGAAGTCCCACCTATTAAACTCATATACACCACGTCTTTGTCTGACTGTATAAGTTAATTTATGAATAGAGAAATCAATAATTTTAATGACATGAAATGTTGTTGTCAGTTATTTTCTCTCGCCAATCTTATTTGCTTTTTGACAACTTGCAATATCCCGCAGTTCGAATTGTATGATATCGAGAGAGTCAAATAAGAAATATATTCAGGTGAATAAAAAATGGAATTATTACAAATTGGTGAATAAGGCAATTGAATTCATATGATTTTTTTCCATTATGCTTGAAACAGAGACTAAGAAGCTAGCACTGGAATATACATATCGCAATTTTTTGAAAAGAGTTGTATTTTCGGTATAATACGATACATATACACACTACATGTGTTAGATGGCGTTATTATCCTCACCCTCACGAATCACTTTACCACATTTTTTCGCAGTTTTCGTTGCTAATATACTGTTGATTGATACATGTGCTATGTGTAGTATACACACAGTGATAATTGCACAATATCCGGAGAAATACGCTCATAAATCGTGATGTCATATTTTAAGCTTGCCGGTTCAGTAATTAATCACCGAGAGTAATAACTTTCGAAGTTCAACTCAGTGTATTTCTGTTGGTAAAAAGATAACGCAGTTGCGCTCGTAATGGAAATTGACCGTCCGACACCATATACGAACTTCTTCAAAGGGTTGATTGTCTCTCATAATAATATGATTAAGTTTATATAGACTGTGACTTAAGGAATTTGTGGTCACCAACACAAAAGTATGAAAATACAATGAAAACAAAAAAAAATTGAAACTAATAAAATCATGTCTGTCTTTGTATCCATTTCTTCGACCAGAGGTTTAAAGGGGCGAAGTTCTTTAACAGTCGTGAAGAGCTCGTAGAACGCAATTCATTCTATTTTTAATTCTTCTTAATAATTTGAAATACAGCCTTGGACAACTTGCGTAAATTTAACTGTTATTCCTAATTGATGTTTTGTTCATTGGAAAGATATTGATGGAGACACTACGTCTTCAGCGACCTTTCAGTTGTATTTCTACTGCTGTAAATCAGGTCAGCCAAGTTGATAAGAGATTGGTTTGATGATAGGTAACATACATAGTAAAGTGAATAATTATATTATGATTGTATGAAGATATTAGTATAGCCTACAATTGTTCATTCTATAAGATGACACTTCAGCGGTCGAATGCCTACTTAACACATTCAAGTTACCTGGTACCATTTCGGCATGACACGATATCGACCCAAACATGATTATGACTAAAGCCATGGGCTTTGTAAAGAGTCAAGACCTAAAAAAATACATTTTCGTAATTTTTGTACGAGTTGGACATCTACCCATCCGGTATAAGCTAATTAAGGTCAAGCATTCGAACATTGGGTTTAATCGAGATCAACTCGGTTGTTGTTGGCCTTCACTGCATATAATTCGTAACGATGTGTAAACAAACAACTTCAAATGAACTTACATGTAACCAATCTTTATTTATTTTTCGCGCCTGCTGGTATGAGATAGACCCACACGGAATGCTACAACTTTGTTTTAAATTAAGTATGTTTCGTGTCAACGAGCCAACGTTGTCTCATTCCTTTCAATAAAAGCGACAAGCATAACTCAAAATTATTCAAAATAGTCACATGTTTTAAATACCCCTCCGTGCACTCGAGTTTGGCTACGAGCCTGCTCTTAATTTTGCTGTACTTTAGTTTCATGTACAATTGCAGAATATTACTCGAAATTATGCTGGAACGCATTCACATGTTTGACAATGACTTCCGCTATTTTTCCAAATGTTTTCCCTATTTTACCTTCACAATGGTCAAAACGATGATAGATCAACATAGATGTACATGTAAAATCAATAATTTAGAGTGGATCAAAAGATTATTCAGGCCAGTCCACTCGATAATACAGCCGGGTCACACCTTTAATCGATCACGACCTTCTAAAATATTTGCCAAATTTTTGATGTCGATCACAATTCCGCTTTCGGTTTTCTTGCGATATGTAGTAAATTATTTTACGTAGCTAATTGGACGTTTTCCACCGGCCGCCTGGCAAAAAAAATGGAAGTTTCGATTGATTTTTTTAGTTGTGTTCTACGAATTTGTTCCCCTTTCCGAGTTTTAGAAAAATCCAGCATGCTTATTTTACGCCTCAATATTCTTCCAAATATAGTCATATTAATCACAAATCTAAGTATGTTATTAATAATGATTCCGGATACACAATAACAATTGAATGTGAATTGAAATTCAAGCTTGAATTGTTTTGCGATTCATTGTATATTTTTTGTTTTGCGAACCAACTAGTGAGATTGAATTTGATTCAGATTACGCTTTCGCTTCAAATTTTATTCCAGTACATTTGGAATAAACTCGCGCGAATGTGCGTGTAACTTAATAGGGAATGAAAACTCATTTTGGGATTAAAATTACGCCGCGAGGGGATTCATTATAGTAAACCAAAAATACAATATATCAGAGAGCGGTAGTATTTCTCCCAGAATAATTTACCAAAAATAGAAAATCAAAAAAAATGCAGCGTCGCTCTGATTTGAATATATTCGGAGTTTATATTATCTACAAAAACTTTGAATCAGCAGCATATTTTGTGTAACATAAATGCTACTCTACGATTGAGTTAACCCTATAATTCCATGGTTTGCTTCAAGATGTATACGAAGTTAAAAATAGAATAATCTTAATCTTTGGCATGTTCAACGGTCTCAAAAAATGAGATTTCGTAAATTCAAAGAGTAAAAATAAATTATTTGTTCCGGATTAGAGTTTTTAGCAAACTCTCAGTATTATTGAACATATATTTACACTCTGTCCAAAGAATAATGCTTTTCTTCATTTATTATTTAGGCTATTGTGTATTTTTGAAACGAAATCCATCACCGATTCTCGTTTTGAAAAACAGTAAAATTACAGAACAAGATTACGTTAACCTAACTATCGAATACCATCCATTCTTTGAATTATATGACAGATTTTCATTGGGCCTGCTCTGTCTCCTGCTTTTCTCATTTTCGTGTAGTGCACATCGATGAACATGCATGTCGATATAATCGAGAACTGTAACAACAATGAAATGATTGTTGCAGATAAAACTAAATTATTTGCGTGAAATAAATGAATTTACTCAAAAATTCCCAAAAATGTTTATTTGTCAAAATATTATCCACTGTGATCTCTCGTTCTGTGAAAATGGAATCTGCATAAACATCATAGAAAATTAATAACCGTAACAAAAAAGCCGAAGATTTAAATGCTCTGTGGCTCTGTTTACCATTTTTATTTTCACTATATGTTGTTTTCCAATTTCCTCGACGCTTCGTTTTGTGTGTCATGGAGCGCTTATGATGACAACGGAACATCATAAAACATTTGTACAAACCTAATCCTTCCGTGATCCGTTTCGTTGGTTATCTAATCTCAATTTGTTATCTTATCAGATGAGGATTATACATGGGACGGGATATTCAGACGAAGAAAGATTAACATTTGTGTCACTGATTGCGCAAAATATCCATTCATCGATGAGAATTCTCATAAAATCTATGAAGTATCTGAGTAAGTTGAAATACTTTCTGAATCTTGATTTTTAGCTTTCGCTGAACATCCAACCCAGCCATTCAGAATTTGTCGACAACTAGTTAGTTTGCAATGTTCATCATTCACGAATCTTTCCAGATCGTTTGAAATTAAGATAAAATGCAATTAATTTCATATAAACATGTTTTAAATAAGATTGAAAAAATATTGAGATCTGTGCTTTTTCACATGTTCTCGAGGTATATAATTGTGTACGAGTCAATTTTTGTAAATATAGTTCTCCAAGAACAGTGGCAATTTTATAATTGAAATATTGTATGATGTCGAGAAATTGAAATTATGTTTACTGCTGAGTGCTGATTATTACTACTCTACCTATTGTACCACATAAATAACACTGCATATATATTGCAAAAAAAGGTGCATTAAGATTAAATTTATTGTGCATAAATATAATTTACTGAATGGAAATTGTTATAAGTCAAAATCGATTTGCTAAACGTGGTACCAAAATATTTATATTGAATTATCCTCACCCATACCCATCACATTGATATTGTATATACTTCAAGAGAACAATAGACGTTAGGGAGAATTTTGCGTTTCCGTCCATTTTCTATTTTGAAAAGGAAAATCTCAATTGCAAGAGAAAACAACCCTAGTTGTCCATTCGAAATTTTCACCGTACAATACGCCCTTGTTAAGTTAATAAAATACTTCATTATGAAAACGACTGAAGACAATTAAAAACAATATTGGCAAGGGAAACAACCTCATGTCATCGGTCGTTTATGTATTCACGCTCTGTTCAAATATCCGGTTAGGACCGCCAGATTTAGATCATTTCAAAAGACCAACATAGATAGTAAATGGGGGCCATGTGTATTAAAATATTAAATTAGACATATTTACCTCGTTGATAATTTGTATATAAAATAGTTTTGGCATTGGTTGCTTATCATTTTTTCACCCAATGGCAGCAGCGAAGGTGTTGAATTCGGATTTTCCGAGAACACTCATTATTTATTTAAACCGCAGGTCATTTTAGATATAGGG
The DNA here is from genome assembly GCF_964204865.1 of Styela clava. Classification (NCBI taxonomy): domain Eukaryota; kingdom Metazoa; phylum Chordata; class Ascidiacea; order Stolidobranchia; family Styelidae; genus Styela; species Styela clava. Next base: position 1,780,343 of record NC_135255.1, read on the forward strand.
TATGAGACAAATTCAGGGAGCAATACCGCATGAAGAGTCATTAATCACAGAGTGACATACATTGACTTTGAATATAGCCAGCCCGACATAAATAAATCATGGTTAAAAAACAAATCCATCTGAAAGCTGAATGATGACGTAAATATGATTTTACTCTATCACAACTTCAGTAATACTATATAATCTGACGTCGTATGGATTGAACTATTTCCAATTTCATTACTGAACTTTAACTCCTTATATAACAATATGAATTTCGCTTAATCATAACATACTCGTACCAGGAAGGTTGTAAACGCAATCGCGCGTACCAGACTCTAAAATCTATTCCACAATCAGGGATGTGCATTGAAAAAAAATCGTACAGAATTATGAAGTATAATTTGCTAAAGGCTCGTGATCAATGACGTTATATATTCATAATTTCTATGCACAGTATATTGAATGAGTCAACTAATAATCTTTAGTTATCGCATCCCATTGCGAAGCAACATAAGAAATTTTCGAGCCAGTTATACAAATTTTCAATTCAATTATTTAAATATAGTATAGGCTCAACGATTTTTTCTGAATTCGGTAATATATATATATATATATACACGTGCTTGGGTTTCACTCATAAAATCAGTATACGGTATCAAAAGGCATTAGTTTTGCGAAAGGGAGTGTAGCAATAAATTTGCCGGAATAGATAAATGTCGAAGAAGGCAAATTGATGTATTCTGGCGCTGGATAAAAATATAGCAATAAAGACTTTCCCATAAAATATGATACGCAAGGAATGCCGAGCTAAAATGTTGTCTTGAATACGCGTAAAATACGATACAACTTGACTTGCTTTCAGATCAATGTTCACCACTTGCTTCTGGTTTTATCTACGATATGTCCTCACGTGTTCCTGGATAACAATATATTTTCTTAGATTCACAACGGGGCGTGGATTAAGAAGCAATTACTTTCTTTTTACATCTTTAATTCATCATACTTGTGCGTGCAATAAACTGATAAGTTATATATCCTCATGAATATTCATTAATATACATTCCTCTCCGATTGTAAGACAAACAGTGAAAACAATATAAATTCTTATTAATTTTAATAAAGTGATCGATTTTAGTATTTGCAAACCAGTAAGAAAAGTGTGGTAAAATTCTCTATAATAACAGTGGATGCGTAATATTCGTGACGTTATCCCATAGAGCAGGGATGGCGAACCCCTGACCCACCGCGTTTTCTAAGGCCCGTCATCAAGTCACGAAGTAATTAAATAAACTTACTAACATTTCGGCGATGAAAAATTAATAAAAAAGGGCGTCATTTAATCCTTCAAGTGATGAACCACTATAGTATACTGATATGCAGCTACTGATAACAATGCTGTTACAACGTTTATGGCATAACGCTACAATTCATCAGTTCATTTCTCGCAACTTCTCTTTGTACACAGATTTCATTTCGAAGGCCCATGAACAGAGTAGGTTTTTCAGTAATGCAGACATTATGACCCACAGTCTTCTTTTCTATAATAAAAATATATATTTTGACTCATTCAATAAAAAAGGTTCTCCCCATCTCTCCCTCAGGTCATAGGCCAACCCCCACCAGAGACACTTTGTGTAAGCATTTTTAATCAGGGTAGATATGGAGGAAAATGATATTGTAACCTTTTTTTTACTTGAATTTTAATGTTGACAACAACTGGTGAAAACACGTCTTCTCATCTACATATGTATCCTAATATAAATGAACCCTTGACAACAATTGTCTTCTTGAGTTTCTTGGAGTTTGAACGCAAAGAATACGTAGGTCGAAAGTGATAATTTAGAAAAAATCGAATTTTCTGGTCGTCATAACACGCCATCCTCTAATTTGTCAAATTACCAGTTCAGTTGTCAAATCTTGTTTACGTTCTTCGATATGCGAATTGAATTTTTTATAATCGGACATAACGCAAAAATGCGCATGCGTGAGTATGCCGGATAATTATTACGTAATTAAGATGATCAATTCCTTCGATGCTAATCATGCCTATCCCATGTGTATAGAACCATTCGTTTGTACCTGGGGTAATTAAAGCGAATGGTTTTTTTTCCTCATTATGGATACAGCCAGTATATGTGATCAGACAAATCCTGAAAAAAATGTTGCGCCATATTTGAGAATTATAGATTCCATGACGTCATCTGTATCCAATAACATATCAATTTATTGAAATCTATCTTGCTTCCGCGCAGTGACGTCGTGATCAATAAAACTACACGACTCAACGCAACAAGCTAATTAAGTTGCGCCATATTGTTCTACAGTGGTATACTTTTTCAATTGTGTGGAGTGAGCTGGAAAAGATTACATTTTTTATTGGCAATAATTTTAAAACTTTGTTGAATTTTTACTGTTACGTTGTCAATGGTCTCAAGTGAGATGAACTACATCTAAGATAAGGCGGCCATTTGTTTCAATTGGGCATTAAAATGTTCACTCGCAAGTAACTACCAACTCCATAACAAAGTAGTGTCACTCGTCTTGACAAGATGCTCTGTGGAATAAGGTTATTAAACTCAAAGTTTATCGCTTCTCCAACATACGTATTAATGTTTGCAACAATGATTTTAACTGTTATTAGTTTGGAAAGAATGGTAACACGGAAGATAACTTGCGAAATTCAGTTTTTTATTGAAACGTTTCATAAAACTTTTTATTTTATTAAACTCTCACACAACCAATCAGTCAGTGATTTTGTATTCTAACAAGTTACATTTAATGTAATGTCTGTCCAATTAAATCACTTATTCGATATAATATATGTGCATATTTCAACAAAAAAAAACAAATGACTATCTCTTCAAGTTCTATTTTGGCACAGAGCGGTCTGTGATGGGTTGAAAGTTATACCGTCTCGGCTAGCGTTGTTTTTGCGTAGATTGATAATAATGTGTTCCGTCACTCCCTTTCGCGCTTTCGTAAAATTAAATAAATATAGTAAAATACGAGATAGCTTTCTCTTGGAAAATATGCATAGCTGATAAAAATTTGCCCATTTTTGTAAATTGCGCATTTTTTTGGAATTCTAGATTATTATTCTGATTGTTTGCAACAGTTCTTCGTTCTTCGTAGCATGCTCAGATAAATTATTCAAGATCACGGCGATTTTATCGAGGAAAAAATTATCTGTAATTGTGGTATTTCTAGTAAAATTAAATTTTACCGGATTGGCTAATTTCACAGTCCTCTTTGAAATAAGCGATATCGACAACATTTCAGTCTTGTTGAAAAAGAAAATAACTGTTGATCACCCGCCATTTGTCAGACTATGACAGGAAAATCACGATCTTTCAAATGTCCAAATCTCTGTCTGAGATTGGATTTGATATATACACGCTTCTCCATATGTAGATGTTTGTTGAATCGCGTGTTATTGAGCACGTGTACAAGTACTTTTTATAAACAAGTATATAACACTGTATTTGATGAATGCCGCCTGCATACAGGCGTAAACATATGCATTTTTAAAAATACGAATCTAGTAATCGCTTCGTTACATTTATAATTTCGTTCACAGAATGGCGATAGTTTATTCGAAAAAACCGGCTAGAAAGTGCAATATATCTCATAGGACATTTATATTGTGCAACTTTTGGTGCTTCAATCTAAGCCTAGTGGAATTTCTGCCAATTCATGTAAATTCCCTGAATCGAACGTGACTCCATTGTGTAATATACACCACAATGTCATATATCTAAGCAAAAATTATTGAAAATATTTGAAACATTTCACGGCGGTATAATAATTTTTTCTATGTACACGTTAAATTCGTTTCAAGGATGTCTGAGAAAGAGCAGTTGTATTCGATGGTTCCAAAAGTTGTAAATTTATTATTCTAGGAGGTCCACAGAGATTATTATAACTCCGGCAGCTTAGGATGGATGTCACCAGATTATTTTGTATGACTAGATCAGATCTTTTTATACCTTTACGTCAATTAAACTGAAAATATACGCAGTACGTGTGAACACAAATAGAAAGACGTAAAGCTACCCAAAATATAACTATTTCTAGAGTGCCGTGTATTTCATTTAATAAAGAAACACAAAGTAATGCTGTTTCAAAACAGTGCGCCGAATAAAAATAAATAACATATGTTTTGTTCATCAGAGGGAAACGACCTAAGTATTATTCGCCAAGTAAGTTACATAGATATATCAATGCATAATGCTACATGACGTAATGCACCTCTAAGGAATGTAGGGGAAATATAAACCATTATACGTAGATACCACATGTTCGTGTTACAAAAATTTCCGAAGGAAACTTTTCTATGAGCTATGTACCATATGCAAAAGACAATGTGAATTCTAGAAAACCTTCATTCTAAATAAATTATTTCAACAACACCCATCCAAACAAATTTCTCCCTTCCAACAGCCTTCGGTTAGTATTTCCATTTTTTTTTAGATATCAGCTTTGAAAAACACGAAAATGAAGAAATCGCTTTTAATTATGAAGACAGTGAAGCCGAAACAGAAACCAGTTCGAGTCTCTCACTCAAAACTGGAAATGATTTTGCAAAACTATGGAATGACGCGGGTGTACAACAGTGCTTTGCGTGAGTGGAATAATATACAAATTATATTTCAGGCTTTCAAGGTCATTGTTTTGACAGGAAAAAGAATGATCGAAATACATATTTGAAATTAATTGACAATGTTATTTACTTATTTAGTTATTATTCTGTCCTATACCATAGAGCAGGTGGGTGGTGGCATAAACTTCATATACGAACGTCGTATTTAAGAGTTTCATTACTATAAAATATTAATAAATTTTCGCGCTTTCATCGTATTATGCGAAACCATTATACAATATTCTCAACTCCAATGATGCTTTATTTCTACATGACACATTGAGAAATCCCCCTTTTAGATATTTAAATACAACTAAGCGGATGAACATAATATTTCGCTTGAATTGTTCTTGATGGCTTAATATGAACGACAATGTGTAATATGATATAACTATTCAAGCTGACTTTACGTCATTCATGGCAAATTCCAGTTACTTTGATAGATTTTATCAGTAATTGAGGTTCCAGCACAAAACTTCCAACATCCCGTTTCACGTAGTTCTGTAGGAACTATTCAATTAACGGTAAAATACCATTGAATACGAGCCCATCATAAACATTTTCTATAATGTATGTCAATACTGCCTATACTGTGGGATATATTTGATGACTAAGCGCACGATTGCTCATCCATATGGTGACAAATTTAGTTGTTCGATATATGTGGTATGGTTAGTAACTCATATCCTAATGATTTGGTTTTTCAATTTATTTTTAGTGAAGCAAAACTATCTTTACACTCATGAAATTCCATGATATATGAGCTTAAGTCACGGAAAGTTCCCCCAGCTTTCCCTTTTATCATAAAGTATGCCTCATTACTTGGGCAAGATGATGTGATCAAAATGATGTTTGTATAGTAATTCGGAAAGTCATTGGAGTACAATTACGACATGATACCCACGCATATCTGTGCAAAAATCTTCAAGTTTCAATGTATTTTAATTTGGGCGCATATTACTACTACAATCATCCGCTTGAGTTTTCTATTTTTTTCATTTCAGAAGACGAGATGAATTTCAACTTTCCGATTCTACCGCATATTTTATGAATAATCTAGAACGGATATCAGAAAAGGGCTACATCCCGTCGTTACAGGTATGGGGCCATCTGTTGTGTCTAATGGTAAATTTGTATCGTTTTTGGTCATTGTAATAGTAAAATTGCTATATCATATTCTGGTTATATTACACATTTAGCTGCAACATATATAATGCTTCTATTACATAGTTCGCTATTCGATAAAATTTACATTTTCGAATTAGTTACCAACGTTGCTTTTTGAAGCTTCCAAAATCCTCTGTGAATAACTGCAATTGAACCGTGAAAGATTTTGTGAATTCAAACACAAAACGAATGAGATACAAATTGTCTTTGATAAAGCTTCAAACATTTTGGAACTTGTTATATCAAAACATCTGAAAAATTGAATGACTAAATTGCATTATCTGCGCAACAAAGATGGCGATTTCCTAATCTTAATCTCTAATTCTTTTGTTAAATTTTAACGTTAGGGAGATGAATGCGTCCTCTAAAATTCATTGTACTGCCACCTGGTATTGCTGTTCAAAAAATACCAATCATTGGTGACTAACGTGGTCCTCGATTATTAGGTTTTTCGATTTAATTACCAATACTGATTCATCGTTTCTCAAAAATAATGAATCATTCAAAATATATTTTGTGCGCGCGTAGGCAATACAAACTGAAAACGCAAACATGCAAAATATTTCCTTTTATCAGCACACGAAATCGCTAAATTGAATTACAGGCGCTCAAATTACGCGGTAAAGAAATATTTACTCACTTACATATGTGCCATGCGCCAGAATAAAATCAGATCTTTTTCCTTATTTTAACTTGAGGTTCAAAACCTTTAATATCGATGAATAGCATTTCCCTGCAATCGCTGGTTTAGTCCAATTGAAATTAGTTCCAATTATGCTTTGTTCCAAATGATTTAATTTGTGTGGCTTTTGTGATACTTTGAGTGCCTATAAAATCAACTACGCATATTCACATTTTGGTGTTATCCATATTACCATAAATCGCTCAAATTACTTTACATGCAGAGAGAAGACCAATTTATCCCAACAAGTCGCGCTGGTTCATCCACATGCAAACTCAGAAAAATGCTTCCAAAGTTGTATTTTATACACATAAATTATAGGGGGTTTATTTAGCCGCGAAAGCAGCAGCTGTAAATTTTTACGATCAGGCACGAGGTATCAACACTCGTTTCCGTGTATTCATTCAGTGGCCGTGATTTGCGTTGTGAATGATGGGAGGAATTTATCTTTCACTTTATAATTAAATTCTACCAAAACCTGGAGTAATACGTCTACTACAGTTCTAATGGTTGATCGTGCGTGGAAATTGTCGAGCGTACTAAAAAAATTGTGCGACTTCTTAATGTAGCAAGGCAGTTCGAATAGCCAACACCCTTCAAAATATTGTGTTAGTATGTATAAACCTTGAATGTCACGTTAAAGCAAAATATCGAATTCAAATTTTGTGGAACATCTATCAATTTTCTTTGTTCTCGCCGCAAAATTACAATTCTTGTCAAAATGTATTCATTCGCTGACGTCATTACCCCGCCAATAAGTATGCCCTAAAGCTATCAAAAGAATGAATTAAGTTCAATAAGTTTTATATCTAATTTCTGTAACGAGTTATCGCGTGCCCGCCGTAAAAACCCCAACGTCGGCCGATTGGATAGTAAACAAGAAAAACAATACAGATCAGTATGAAATACGCAGTGTTGTACCGAAATGAATATATTGTCAATAATTATGATATCAAACTTGATACTTTCATCACGTTGAATGTGTAGCAATATCAGAAATAACCATCTTTTACATTTCAACATGTAAAGAAAGAATGGTGAATACTTGAGTGCTAGTACTGTGCTATAAAAGAATGTGTATAGTAATGTATATAACAAATAATATCCAAAAGTTATTAAAAGTTTATGTTTAAATCTTCGGTCATGGAATAATTTGAATCAATATAATTATGGAATGTAGCTTAGAAAACAAATGAAACGCTTAGGTCAGCAATCTTCATTGATGCTTTCTCGAAATAGAATGCAATTTACATAAAAAGTATACTTGACAGTCATTTCCCAGTTTTAATCTTGCTTGACATGGTGACTATGTGGTCCATGCGTTTGGTCAATACGATGGCTAGAACTTTGGTGATACAGAATTGAACATATATTTCATGATAATGATGCAGTCAGTATATACTCAGCAGGCTCAATCAGTCTAAACTTTACGCAAAAGCTGAGTGTGGTGAGGCCGTTTTTCGCTCATTTTTATTCAAAAATTTGTTGGCAATTGAAGTTCACCAAACAACTCGAAGCTTATAAGATGTTGATTTTTTGGTTTCAACTAAGCCAACCTCTAAAAGTGCCTATTCTTTTTGTTTTTGCATTGCTTATAATTTATATTTCCTCATCCTAGGATGTACTTCGCTCACGTATGCCGACATCTGGAATTCGTGAATATCAATTTGATATCGGTAACTTTGTTTTCGGTATTGTTGACGTCGGAGGACAAAAATCAGAACGCAGGAAATGGATTCATTGTTTCGAGAATGTTACTTCAATTATATTTCTTGCTGCACTAAGCGAGTAAGTATTCTTTATCATAAATGTCACTAAGTAGCGCCCATACGACATAGTAATAAACATGGGTTTAGGGCAGGGTTTGTCAAATTTGAATAGAGATCGAGAGACATCTAGAAAATACATTTTATAAAAATAAAGCAGTGATAGATCTCTCGAATAGAATATGGATTTTATTTCCCCATTGCATTGCGTCTCAGAACATTCTATTCGAATATTCTCTGCGCCATTGAACCCTCTGCACTCAGCATCAACTTTTCTGCGGTTGCCAATTGTCTAATTATAATTAAATTGTAGGTTCGTTAAACGAGTAGCTGTTCACCAAATTGTTAAGTTATATTATAATCTAAATATACATGTCTCACAAGAAATTCCGTTACCTTAAGAATATAATCAACTCCTCGAGCGTTGATTATAAAATTAATTCATCGTCAAAACCGCTATTTTGTCGGTATAATTCAGTGAAGCGTCTAAGGCCGGGCTGTAGGTTGCCGACCTCTGGTTTGGGGTTACCCGACTAACATAACTTTAAACCACAATATTGCAAGTCTTCAAGAATAATATTCGGAGTCGATGCTTGTCTGGCGTTTCCATGTCGAGGGGGATGTCCGAACGTGGTATTTTACCGTCCGGTCCCAATTCCTTGGTCAGCATGTCCATGAATAGTTTTCAGTTCGTTTTCCTATTTATTTTAGATACAACATGACTATTCCACTGGAAGAGGTTAGTCAAGATTTACGTGCTAGTTTACGTCACAACCAACGTCGACAAGCAATGCGGGCGAAAACAACATTGAATAAAGCAGCAAGTAGTACCGGATTCGGATTTACTAACGGTCTCGCTGGACTCGATATGGCAAACGGAGGGCACCACGGATCGTCACAACATCGGAAAATAAAATCAAGGCCATCGAACAGAAAACACTTTTCTCCAACCGATTTTCCTCGAACGGCTCTTAGGTCGACGCCGTCATCTTTGGAAGAATCTCCTGACCAGAATGGAAATACGAGGAAAAAATCTGACGACTCCTCTAGATCTGCCGAACCTTCCTTTGCACCTTCTCACATCAATCGAATGAAAGAAAGTCGTGCACTCTTCAAAACAATAATTTCGTGCGAATATTTCACTAATACATCAGTGATACTATTTCTAAACAAAAAAGACATTCTCGCAGAAAAGATCGCAACATCACACATTTCAGACCACTTTCCTGAATTTGAAGGCCCCAAATGCGACGCTGAGGCGGCAAGAAACTTTATTTTGACAAAATATGCCGATTGTTTTGAAAGAAGGCGCACGCCAAAGCGGGACTTGTATGCACATTTCACGTGTGCCACAGACACCAGAAATATTAAATACGTTTTCGCAGCGGTGAAAGACATTATTCTTAAAAATTATTTGATTACATATAACCTGGTATAAGATAAATGCAACATTTTGTTTAACAAGTAATTCTGTTTGAAAAAAGACCCTGCGAAAAATACCTCATTTATAGTATTTTAACAAGTTTGGAAATTTTTGCTTATTATAAACAAGCATAAAACACTGCCAGAGTCGAACTTCAAAAACTAAATATTAACTTGAAATGAAATGTAGACGATAAAATCAAACAGCTTGGCATGATAATACATTCCAATTACTTGTTTTCTATCTTTTTAAATCAGCTTCCGGTTTTGATAGTGTTATGGCATATATATATATATATACCCTGTAATGCTTAATAAAGCGCGCTTGAGAGAAGGCTGTGAAGTACTTGCCCGTGCCAAACAAACATATTGTAAATGTAATATTTTTTTCGCGAAACGTCAGTGATCAGACCCATGTTCCTCCTATATTATCATTACAGTATTAGCTTATTTTCAAATATTGATTTGAAAAATTTCGATGTGTCACATGCGTTGTGTTCGTAAAATATGAACAGCACAGATATATATATATATATATATATATATATTGCGTGTTTTTTAAAAGGGTTTTATTTATCAAACGTGAAACCAACACAAACTAAATGTTGGCGTGGTTCACACGAATTTTAAACCAAACACTGTTTTTCGTTTTAAAAAATCCCCGACTGTATTTGTCAACTTTGACTTTCACTTTTGCACCTATTTTTATTCTTTATAATGCGATGTGGCTAAAAGAGGGTTGATGTTAAAGATATTGAAATTCTTTTTTTTTCAAACTGAAGTTGCAATTTGGGACCTGCATTCGCACTGCGTCAAATCACTGCGTTGTCTACGATAGGATCCGCTCGATTTGAATCATCGATTTGAAGTATTACATTGTGGACCTTGCATTTAAGCAAAAATATTGGTATTTAATCCAGATCATAATAATCGCTGATTTGTTTGCTGATTTCCCTTTTTATAGCGAAATCCTAATCTAGATTATTGTTTATTGCGCTCATTTAATTTCAAATGATAGTGTGAATGGGGTACATGCCGAATTCGCGTCCTTCAAGAATTCTATTGTTCAGCGTATATTTCATATTACAATTTAAAAATTAATGAGATTATGCTGTCTCACCGGCAACTGATCAGACTCCCGATTGGCAGTGAACTTGTATGTTCTCAAGCGTGTTTGTTTTGACGCGAGTACTTTTCGTTATACATCCAAAATTAATCATATTGTACAGTATCGTTACACCAAGTACTTTCCCGATGCATTCCGATATTTCAGTTCCCCCAGACTGTTCAAACCAGATGCTATACATAAACTTTTTAACTTGAAGCTGGCATGCTGTTCTCTCCAGTATACTGTAAGAAAATATCAAAACCTATAACGATTTATTTTTCGTTTAGTGTTGTTTTCGTGCTTATTATTTTGTTTTGAAATATAATTATTATTAATGTTTGTTGTGATATGATTATGCTTTTTAACGGAAATTGCCATACTTTGTTTTCATGTTTTCGATGATGCAATAAAATTGTTGCTTTATCATGTGTCGCATCTTATGTAAATAAAGCAAGACGAAAGCATCTTCGAGTATGGGACATTTATGAAAATCTGTCATTCACGAGATACTATCCAGATGATGTCATTTACAAAATTCCTTATTCCACCGTATAGAGATTTTAGGATACGCCCAAAAAACTCGCAGTTAAAAACAATATTTTTCAATATTTAGGTGGTGGGTATTGGGTGTGTTTCCTAATTGGATTGCAATTTGATAACAATTTTAAAGTAGAATAGCAATTGTTTTTGCCTATATGCTGTGATACAATAGCCCGTTCTAGACTGAAGATTGGCACTGTCACTTCCCCGTGACCAGATTGGCTCCCCTATAGACTTTGGAGAAACACTGATTTACGGGGTGAAATTCTCTTCGAGCTCTTCAAAATCTGCGAGAGTTCCCGGCGTATTTTGGGTTCATGGAGTTTCTCTAGAATAACACTTATTCATAAGGACCTGAAGGGCAATATGAATGACGGGAACTCCTGCAGACCCATTGCAATCTGCCACACGCTGTATAAAATCTATACAGCCATGATTGCACGCCGTCTCCAGTCTTGGGCAGTTAGGGGAAAAGTGATTTCCCCAGAACAAAAAGGCTTCGTTCTTGCCGAATTCGTCTTCGAGCATGTTTTCATGCTTGATTTGATCATTGCGGATGCCAAGAAACATAACCGTAATTTTATGTGGCGTGGCTTGACATCCGTAATGCTTTCGGGTCCGCAAGGCATGGTGCCAGTCTCAAGTCCCGAAATTTTAGGTGCACCGGGGTACATGTTGGAAACGGTTGCTGACGTTTACAGGAATAACGCGTTCACCATTCGACCTATCGATGGTGACAAGTTCCCTATTCCATCTGGTAGAGGAGTCCGACAAGGATGCCCTGTCTCGGCAATAATTTTTAACATGGTGATGGAAATTCTCCTCTGGGGTGTCAAAGGTTTGCCGGACGTCGGCTACCAAGTACAATGTGCGCCGGATGTGACCATCAAAGGCCCGGGATACGCAGACAATTCTGCTCTGTGTGCGTTGTCACAACAACAGCTGGAAGTGCAACTCTCAATATGTTGGTTAATTTGGGAGGCACGACGGTCTTGAATAGTGAGCCTTTCCATCTCAATGGTGGCGAGGTTGCTGTTCTCAACCGGGATGACTTCTGGAGGTATTTCGGCAAGATCATGGTGTACCGGATCGTCGGACAGAATGAGTTGTTAAACCAAATTTTAGTTTACATTCGGAGGCTCACTCCTTTCTGAAAGCTGGCTCACTCCGTTTCAAAAGCTATTGGCGCTGTAGAGGTTTGTTCTACCAAGTTTGTTCCTACTACGGATTCGGTAATTTCGTCGGCGCGATTTCGAGCGGCTAGATGCCAGCATTCGTCTTTGATAAGAAGCGTTTACCGATTACCAGACTAGACCTGTCAGCCGTTTTTCCACTCCGCGGCTGCGTCAGGGGTTCCGGGCGTCTCGAATGTTGCGCGTGAACTGACATAATATTTCAGGTTACCCAGAGGTAAAAAAAAAACTTGAATTCCCCCGACCACATGATCCGTTCGGTTGCTCGTGCTCGGCTGGGCGAGATTGTGGCAAAGTTTTACCTAGCCCAGGGGCGACCTAGGCTCTGAAAATTGGCTTTCTCAATCGTGAAAACTCCTCCGAGCCAAATGAGCGACACATCGACCCGTGTGGGGATCTTTGGGGCTTATGAGTCGCCGTATCAGCCTTTACTGGGGTATCTCTTCGAGAGGGGAATTTCACGATAACCACTAACAGTCTCCTGGTCGAGAGAGCCAAGAAGATAACTTGGGTGCTGCACTATGTGTCCAACACCTGTTGGTTGAGTCGGTGGGGAGATCTGCGCAACCGAAGAAAGACAGTTTCCGGTCATTTTCGGATCAGTTGGTCAAACCACTTTTGCTTCTCTCACTCAGTTCGAGATTTCGTGGGCTCTAAAAGATCAATTAAATCTTCTGCCGCTGCGATCCGTTCGCAGGCGGTTTTCGGTATATGCGGAAGCACGGGTGACTTGTATTAAATGTGGTTAGGCAGGCGAGACTCTTCTCCATGTGCTGAATCACTGCCGTCCGGTGATGAATATCATCAAGAGGCGGCATGATTGGGGACAGGAGGAGATCTTGGCTCACCTACCTTCAGCCATGTTTTCTAGACGCGATGTCGACGTGGTTTGTCGAGAGCACATCGCCAGAACAGCTGAGATGCTGCGGCCCGATTTAATTTCCGAGGAAATCGGTACGTCTCGGGGGGTCGCAGTACTCGATGTAGTGTGCCCATTCAACAACGTTGAGGTTGCCATGGATGATGCGGCCCGTCGGAAGCACTCATAGTATGAAGAGTTATGTCGCTCCATTGCTCTTGCCACTGGCAAGATGGTGGAGTTCCACGCATTTGTGATTGATTCCCTTGGCAGTTATGATATGGGGAACCAGACTGCTCTTTGGCGTCTTGGGTGCGTCCGGGGGTGTGGCTACGGCGGTCTCCCGTAACTACGATAGGAACTCCATCCGGGATTCCCATCACGTCTGGAGGGCCTGGTGTGGACTTCTTAGCAGTGTCGGTTAATCTGACTTCAACCACTTTCTCACACTGTATTCTTCTCTGTCTTATTCTCTCCATCCTTCTTGAATGTATCGGTGTGTTTGCGAGCTTGCGTGTGTGCTTTGTAATTAAATTGGTCGTATTGGTTGATTCTCACTAGTGGTTTCCTTGGGTCGTTTGAGCCCTTCGCTCATTAAATTAGTTTGTCGAATTTTTCCACTTACGCTAATTATAATTCATAACTCATCGCCGAGTTTGCCAGCCCCTCGCAACAATTTTATATTCAGTATTTTGGCATATGATTTTCTTTCCAATAATTTTTGAGAGGCTGGCTCAGTTAGATAAGACGTATTTTTTCTTTAAATTGACTTGTTATTCTTTAAAATGTTCAATTCAATTGATTATTTAAGTTAAATCCGTTTTGCCCACCTGCGCGGGGTAGGTCAAAGTTACTAGCGAATGTACCATGGATAATTCAATAAAAGTACATAAAAACAAATTTTGGTATAATCGGACTTTTAATGTGGCCTGCACGATACCGGATATGTGCATATTTGGCCTAGTAGCCTACATAAAGGTTGCCGACCACTTGCTTAGAAGACCAAATAGTCTAGTTAAGATACGTCCATTGTTCATGTGACCGTATAAACTCTAGTCCAGTGGTTCTTAAACTGGGGGGCGCGAAATGCTTTCAGGGGGGCGCGAGAGGTCACGTCAAGATGGAATCGAAAATTTCCATGCAACGTCTTCTGAAACAGTCTTCGGTTCCATAAAAATGCCTGCTTTTTCACGGAATAATACCCCTTTTTTTGTCCTCCAATATTCAATCTATGACAACTACTAGAATTCGAAATATCTCTCTATTTTACTTCATTTGTGTTCAAGGTAGCTCGCCGACAATATTTAGTTTTGATATATATTGTGCTCATGCAAATTCGTTATTGTCGTTAGAAAGATCTGGTATAAAATCTCAGAAAGTATATATATTCAATTTAGTACAATGAAAATACACATAAAGTATATTGGTAAATCAGAAATACATATTCATTGGCCCATAACACCCGCGGTACGGCTCCTGGGTCAGTTGTTGAGATTACACCACTCGTTAAAATAGCCGTCTTTTTTCAACGGATATGTATTGGTTTTCCTGCTGAATAAAACATTTAATCCATGATAGATATAAATATTTTAAAAGATTGCTGTATCCACACTACAGGTGTGCCACGGGAACAAGGAATATACGAGATTTGCGATGTCTAAAAAAGTGTTTTCGAACTGTCGAGTTCCATCCCATAACAAAACCCGTTGGTGTTTTCCGTTTTAGTTTTAGTATTTTATAATGCCGCTTTTTCCATCAAGAAATTTTTGGTTGCGGATTCACATCTTCTATCTTTAGAATCTTCTATCTTTAGAATCTCGTCACTGATATGATTATATAATAAAAACTAACTCGTTTTTCCCACAGGTGTCAATGTCATGGTTCCATGCGAGAACGCAAAAAGTAATTATCGTGTCTTCGCGACACAAAATACTTGTTGAGATAAATGAGGGCGAAAACAATCGGGAATATAAACAAAATGCAATCGCAAACGTCATTAGGGACTTCATTTTTCAGCGTTCAAGTGCCGGGACAAGTCCACCTGCATAATTACTATTAACAATTGAACGGCTTTTTTATGCTACAAATCTACATAAATTCATTTGCACTTCTCCATTGTGTAAACTGTATTTTGACCTGGTGGTTGTCCAAAAGTATTGGTAGTGAATTTTAGAGACGTTAGGCAAGCCAAGAAGTCTGTAATTGTTGTGTATTTTTAATACACAGTAACACGTTAACTTAACACATAGGTGGGATAAATCAGGAACCAAACAGTTGGAACTGAACAATGTTTTTAATAAAACGGGCAATGTTTTAACAATCGGAAACAGTTAGGAATATTAACAAGACATACCAAAATCACTGCCAGGATTTTGAAAAAACAATATTATTATTGACATCCAATAAGAGGATTTAAGAAACATCCTAAAAATAAAAAAATAAACATAAACGAAATTCTTATAAGTAATGCAAGAGTCTTGCTGTACACGAACATCAATAGATTTCTGTAACGTTTTTTCTGATTAAGGTCAACATTGTCGCCCCATCAACGCAAAAGCACAGGAGTATCTTTACAACGATATGAAAATTCAAATGAAAAATTTAGAAAGAATCTATCATTCGTCCTTACAGGAATTGAAGAAATTTGCACCCTTATTTCAGTGGGAAAAAAATATATATATATATATATATAACAGCCTTTTTACCAGCTTATCCACATTCTGTACCCTTTGTCATAATTGGTGTATGTCCGTATCATCCCCTTCACGTGTGTATGCACTGTACACCAAAACGTCATACTTTTATTACGAGCTGCACTGATCTAAGAAAATTATTTCGATTCAGTTGAAATGGCAATTTGCAATCTGAGTAACAGGCAGTGTATGCTGGGGCAATGGGATATATGTCCAAAACGAAGTAATTTAGTTGAATGGTCGAAAGAATAATTCCAAGGTCAAGAAGAAATACGATTTAAACAGTGGGTTAGCACAGACAGGATGAACGTTATTGACAAACTCTTAATGTCGAAGGCCCAATCAAACTAATTTAAAAGCAGGAAAATGAACATTTCAATAAAACGGATCTATTATAGCCGATGAATTTCAGTTAAAATTATCGCTTTCAAAATGAAGCGCAGGGATATCATTGGAAACAAAAATGCGGCATCGCACATTCAGTGTTTGCTATTAAAAAGATAAAATCCCAAAACATCTCAACATGTGCTTCATTTCTGAAGATCTTAAGCATGTCACGCTGGCACGTTAGTATAGTGTACTCGATTGATTCAAAAAAAGCAGTGAGTTCATCAAGGCTGGATGTTGAATTCACAGTTGAATGTTTTAGGGATTGCCGTGCTGATCAGTATAAAATCTGTAAAACAATTTATAATTTGTGCCAACATCATGAAGATTTCAGCGTCAACGCACCTTGGTCTTTTTGCCCCAAGTCTGCTTATGATAATGTGTTGGTAGTACTGTCCATAGAGCAACCGCTTTAGAACCTACGCAGGGAATCAGAACATCAAATCGATGATGTTTTTCAATTGATGGAAGTTAAGCGAATAACTCGTTGAGCGCTTAAGCTTCTCTCAAGGAGCCCTGGGGCTCTGTATGGGCACTTTGAAAACCTATGGAACTCTACTGTGACAGATTGCATACCGTACTACTTGCACTTTGGCTTTTGTGTCCATATATTTAGGCATCGCTCTCTTGTTGAATACGGAATGTACATATATACGCATCGTTTTGCTATTATGTTGTTGTCGTTGTTCTTCTCCATTTCCTTGTTGGTATTTTGTTGTTATGAAAAAATCATTTTCAATGGGGAAAGATTGTATTGTTCGCTAATAGTCTAATACTTGTATTTATTTTAAAATTTTCTGTGGGCTTCGTGGAATTCGTTTTTTTTTAGGTGTGATGATGGCGGTAACCTACTGTGTCACATTGTATACACGTAGCCTACTACTTCGTTTTGGCCTTCATGTCCATATATTTGAGCATCGTTCTCTTGTTATTGGTAAAGGATTGAACATATATATGCATCGTTTTGTTATTGTGTTGTTGTTCTTGTTATTTTCCATTTCTTTGTTTAACTACTGGTCCAATTTCCTCAAAATTTCCATTGGTTAAAAATTCGCTAGGAGGTTCTGTGGGCTCGTTTTTCACTTCAAAATTTCGTGTTATGACCTCTTTAAAATTGAAAAAAATTTTTGTAGCGATTCTGCGACCTCTCTCGTGCTCGCTGAAGCCGGAAGTTTTTCGAACATACCCTGAAGAAGTTAATTTACTAGTATAAGGTGTAGTAGACGATTGCTTTGTTTTGGTTTTCGTGCCCATATACATTCGAGCATCGCTCTCTTGTATTTCTCTTGTATCTCTTGTATCGCTCTCATCGCTCTCTTGCATACAACTCGGCAACTCGCATACAATTAAATCTTTATAAACAGGCAATGCTTGTGCTATAAACAGGTATTTTAATTAAAAATAGTGAAAACTAAACCTTAAAATTGAATTTAGCATCACGGAAGACTTAGAAATGTGTAAACAGAATTCAAACTGACTAATGTTTTGAAAGCACGCCCCAATGTCAAAACACAAAGTAGGGTCTATTGTTGAGGTGCCCTATTTCAGCGATATTGACTGATACTACAATGGTATGTTTTGAACTTTTTGCTCAAAACGCCAAATTTACCTGCAATTTGATTGGATAGAATAATAAGTAAAATGTACGTTTTATCATTACTCAGCGCATTGAGACTGTGAAAAATATGATTAAATTTAACAAGAGATCACTGCTCAAACACATGTACACGAATGCCAAAACGAAGTAGTAGGTATCGAATTTTATACAGTTTCGCAATAAAGATATATACAATGAGTAGAAACTATCGCACTTCATTGGTCTGTGTCAAGATTTACATCGTCCGGCTTCACGGTTCATTGCATATGGAGAAAATCCCACGCCACAAGTACTAAATTCGCCTTGCTTCAGTCGAGACGGGTGCGATATACTTGAGGCCCTGTTATTCTTCTGTTTAAAATGATCATAAACTAATGATTGTAAGTACGTTAAAGCATTTTATTAATTGTACCAAAATGAATTTTACATTTTAAAATTATATGATAGATCTTGGGATTTTTCTAATATCGATATCTTATAAATCATCACAAGCGGTTGACAATATAATCAAAACGTATTATAATCGGGCATTATATCGCCCAGTTTAACGCAGAGTGCTGCAGTAGGAGATATTTCATCAGCACAATTAAATTAATAAAAACCCCTAAAATGCTCGCATCGGTGTGAATTATCCGTTAAGAAGTTTGGCTCTTTTCACGAGTGGCGACATTTCGGCGACCGTTTCAGAATCCCTTAAATGGAAATTTCTGAATTTTGATTTTGAACACCCCACGCCTCTTTGAAAATCTTGGCTGCGCCACTGAAAGTATGTATTGTAACGTAAGTCTAATCGAATCTTCTATTATGGCATTTTGTGTCGGGATAATATGTGAAAATTCTAGTCAATTATGCCTAAGACCAAAATTTCGCAAGCTCTCGGATACAGAAATTATAAAGGAATCCATCCTATAAGCCAGGATCAACCGATTTTTACGATTATCGTTTTTTTTTAATTAATCTCATTGGCCTAATCATTGAGCTGGAATTACAAACTTACTATTACTATCAAATACCCCACGTATCGTGTACCAAAACATTACATTATTACAAGATATTATTGCTCCTTGACCCATTTATTTCAATGCGTTCGCTGACAAGAAAGTGCAAAACAGAAAACCAGTCGAGCGTTTACTACCTGCAGCGTAACAATGGTAAGACAAGGTCCATTTTGATCTATTGTTAAATGCATCGATAGTCTGACCGCCAGATCACTGAGATGTGATCACGGAACCACGGTACGCAATTTTTAATTTTGATAAGGTCAGGATCGCGCATCGGTACGGTAATGACTCGAAAGCACTGAGTTTGCCGAAAAGATCGACAGACGAGTAAGTAATATTTGTTCATCACCATGTGAAAATTAAAAAAAAACACATTCACAAACAAGCAAAACATTGTTATTCACAGGTGGAGGGAGGTAATCTAACCGTGTGACGTATTGATGCTATTAAAAGATGAACAATAAAACAACTACGTTAATCAATTGTTTATAGTGGGGCATTGCTTTTATATTTCGAAGACTGTTGTTCGAATTGGGCACAACTAGTGACAAAAATCATTTTTTCCTCATTACCTTGAAGTTCTAAATAATAGAGCATGGACATTAGATCAAAAATTAACGAGCAATATCGAGGCAGTCAAGTCATACAGAATAAAATTTACGAAGGGGGAATCGATGCTCTAAAGCAGCGTTTCACAAACTGTGTTCCGCGGAACAGTAGCGTTCCGCGAGCGTCTTCGAAGTGTTCCGTGGAAAAATAATAAACACTACATCTAAAATGGAGCGTGAAGTTTTCGGCCAACTGACCGTTCGATATCATGTCACTATCGGCCTAAAGTGGACTACTTGGGCGGGGTAGTAGCATTTTCGTTAACCGTCGGCCTAGTTTGTTGACTGTTAAGTTCATTATCAAGTTTACAACAATCCTTTTGATTTACTATAGGCAAACAATTAGGTCAAATTAAAGAATGAGGGCAAAAGGTCAACTCTTCCTCCAATCCTGCCTGGTTTTACTTGGAATGCTGAAAAAATTACTCATTTTTGCTCATTTTAGTAGATAAATAAACCGCAGTTCTGCAGCTCGCGAAATTGCGGCAATTACTTCTATCTCCATTAGACGTAACAGTAGAGGCAAACACTACGTAATGGGAAGTAAACGACATAGCCTGGTAAAATGAATGAATTGATCCATACACACAGCATTTAAATTAAGAAACAATAAAACATTTATAATAAATGCAATATGTAAAATATTCAATCATATTTTAGGCATGTTCAACACAATTCTGTTAGTTTTGGCAGCGCATTTGGCAACTCGCCACGAGATCCCTTTGAGAACCGCTACATTACACCGTTTTTGTGCGCTACATCAATTTTACCCTTTCATTTTTTGATGTTCTGCGAGGCAAGATAAAAAGTGTAAGTGTTCCGTGGCCGAAAAAGTTTGGGAAACGCTGCTATAATGGCTCCAACTTCTGGATGTGAAGTAATCCTAAGGATAACTGGCGATTCACGTATGATTTCAGAACAGTAGAAATCAAGCAATTAAGTGATATTAAAGAGGTACTTGCATTGCTGTATATATAGATAGAACAGGCTGACATCGAAAACAAAAAGCAGACATTCGTCGAAAATTGTGGAAAATAAGAAACAAGAGTTCGATTAACAGAGGCAAAGCGTATCTAAACTTTGTCAGACCCTTGTGAAACTATGCGAAACAGCGACGCAAGTTAGTCATATCCTACGAGATCATTTGCAATAGGTGAATCTTCACGAGAATGGATGGAGATGTTGTCAGCGCTTAAAAAAGGTGTCAAGAAAGGAGACGACATCTGGGGTGTTCCGACGATCCAAGGTGGTGGACGATCCATCCAATATGAATATAGGTCCTTGGTTCCATGACAAAACTGTTTGTTTGTGTATTGTAATTAACTCCGTATGCATTGCATCGGTTATATCCAATCATTTAGTCTCATTATTACACTTATTATTTGATTGTTTACACTCGTACTTCATTAGTAATTTTACCTGTCGTCTGGTGTTATTTTTATCTTTGTTGTTGTCATTTGCATCGCGCATTCGACGAGCTTGGAGGTCAAAATTCGTCCGTATCGGAAACTGTTAAGTTCGAATTGCATTTGCTATGCTCGGATTGAAAAACGTTTGCTAAAAGTTTTTGCCTTATTGGTTATTGTAGCAATCGGTGATCGAACTGTCTATTTCAATGGCCTGGACCATCGATAATTTGGTTTTACCGATTTGTTTGTGGCGCTCGCTGATTTGACGTTGACCGTTAATTCGCCGATTTGTGGCTTATACATCGTGACTTTAATTGGTTGTGTTTTCTTTGTCCAATAAACCCGCTGTTCTTCCCCTCTGCCACTGTTTCAACTGTAGGATGACAGATTGCTAGTGATTGCTTGTAACTGTTAAAGCTCATTTAGACTGCGTATTGTTTCACAGATGAAGTTGACAGTTAGATCTTTGAGTGGCGCGTTCGATGTTTACCATTATGTCCTGTCTATAGATTCCGGGTATTGAGACCAACACGAAGAAAACTGCGAATGATAGGTTACGGCTACGCGAACCACTTCACCAATCTCATTCATTTGCAAGTTTCATATCCGTCAAATCCAAAGAAGACTAAGGCCCACTCGATATGTCAACAGATACGGACCATAAATAAAAGCATTATTCAAAGATGAGAACAACTATTTTAGTGATGCTGCTAATGTTGTAGTACGTCTTCCACATGAAGTATATTCATAACATTGAAAATATTGTTGAGCGACAAAGGGTTGTTAATATGAAAAAACCTTTGTTCAAAAGGAAAAGAAACAACTCAAAGGTCGTTTTTTTTTTGTAATCGATCGTCTTTATTGACATGATTCAACTCCATATTCGTATTCCTTCATGTCTCTGTTGAAATCCGTAAAATCACCATTTCAGACTCCATATCCGCCCGAATTGTAACGTGATTAACAATCCCCGTAGATTTGTAGAATCCGGTATCACTTACCTTGTTTTTATTTGATGTTTGATTGGAAGGTGATTATTGGACACGAAATGGACATAACGATCGTTTCAATATTATGTTGTTGTTCTTGTTCTTTGAAACGTTTTTAAAAAGTCGCTTTTCTCTTCGAATACTGGACCAATTGCTTTGAAATTTTCAGTGGTTGAAGATAAAATTTTTCTCCAGAAGGCTATTACTTTTATTTATTTTAAAATTTCCTGTGGACTTCGAGAGATTCGTTTTTTGTGTTCAAAGAAGTGATCAGAATAAAAAATAGTGAGATCTTGTGGCGATTGCGCGAAGGTATATCAACTGAGAAGCGATCGTAATTCTTGCTCCGCTAAGAGTTGTTTATGGGGAATCGAGATGTTTCTGGTTACCGGTACCCGCAATGCAGCAATGCAACGGTTTGCGATAACTTCTTAGCTAGTTGACTATTACTACAGCTTCGCTTGGTGACCATATATTTGTTGATTGCGGTATTTACTGTTATCAGTTGGTATTTCAAATTATTTCTCAATAAACTCGAAAGGTTTTTGAGGTTAAGTTAAACTACCGGTACTGTTTCGCTCGGTGTTCAATCAATCAATGTTCACTTTCAATATATTTCAGTATTTGTAGACTGTGGTTCCCGTGTTAAGCGAAAGTGATACCGGTACCGGTACGATAGCTGGGAAAGCTATGACAGTCCCTGTGGCCTGTACGGCACGTACCGGTACCGTTTACAGGTTTACGTACCGTCTTATCGATACCGGTACCGTAGTCCGTTACGGTACGTACCGGTACCGGTACAGCTGTACAGGTACGATATCGGTAGACTAGTACAGTATTACTGTACTAGTTGCATTAATTATATTTGTTTAGAGTGTGTGTCTGCATTGAAATTAAGTCTTTGTAATGAGCCAGCATGTCTGCACAGCTGCTATGCCTTTCTAACTTTTCGCTGTTTCGTTACCTTTTTTTGGAAACAACATTTGCATAAATACGTATGGTACCGTATGCAGAGGAAGAAACTTCACAAAAAGGATAAGATTTACATAATTATCCCGATGGAGAGGAAAGCCTATAGAACGGCTTAACAATATTGCGAACCACAGCCTCTTGTCTGATTACCGGTAAGGTACCATTCCAAGTCTGGTATGGCTGTATGGGATTAGTTATTTGTTTTCGGAAGCATGGATTTGATTAGTTTAAGTGGCCAGCATATCAAATGTCTAATAGTGAAATATATTTCATATTTTCGCTATTTTATCTTTTCCCGAGGTCAATCAAAATCAAAATCCTACACAGTAAAAATACGGCGCAGTTCTACCACTGCATGGCGGCAGTTCCAGTACACGTCTAAAAGCTGGAGCAAATGAAACTATTTCTGCTATCACATATGCTTGCCAGTCGCCAGCTGGTAAGGATAGCATAAGGACAGGGCTCCTTAACACCAGTATTAAAATATGCTTTGCTCTATCGTTATCCAAATGCATGGGCTGAAAGTTAATTAAAAATGTTTTTTATGTGATTCATGTGTGGAATCATGTACTGAAAGAGGCATACAAAAATTTGTTAAGCAGTAAATAATATTTCATTTACGGTATATGGGAACACGTTTAAAGACAAACTATAAGTCATTTTGTCATCTGTTTTTTATATTGCTGTGATTGTTCAGTTTTATCAAATATAAATTGATCGATACTCACCTATTTTAAAAATCAAATTGTTGCAATTTGCAGATGTGAGAATGAAATATATGACCACTGTACAGTCAATGGCGTAGGTATGTGCCAAATCATATCAAGTTTATTTACATGTTTACTCTTACTGCATTTGCAGTCAAATTAACTTATTCCATTTTTTTGTACGCTTGCACAGCTGCAATGTTCATGCTCATCTTTTAGCCTTTTTTCATTACAGTTCTGCCGTAAACAACATCAATATGCTAATAAAGAAGCATTACAATCTTTCCAATAGTGTTCAACATGTTATGAAATATGGTGGTCGCGGTTTCATCGATGCAAAAAATATTTGCCGGTTTAACAGCGTGATGCAATTATTGCAAATAGTTTTCGTGTCCATATATTTGAGCATTGCTCTCTTGTTATTATAATTGGATCCTCGGAACAAGGAACGTTTTTGTGCCATTTTTGGCGTCATAAAATATTACAAAAAAGTTGTAATTACAGTATTTAAAAAGATACATGTTGCTTAGTTTTATCTTTGTGAAGTGGATGGTAACAAATTTACGGGTTCAGTTCAATGAGGCTATCAAATTATTTTCTTGCTCTGTTCCATGATACTTATACGGGCCACGGTTTGGGAGCTACTACCTTATAAGTCCTGCACTCTGTATTTGAGTAGATATTTCATGTTCTAACTTAAAAACCCTGATGGGTATGAAGCTGGAGCGGTTGTTTAATTGTGATAATATTATAAACCTGTATAGTGCCACTCTATTTATATAAAATTAGAAATATTGGAAAATTAAAGACCTGTAGATATGAACTGGAAGCGTTGAAATTTTTGCCAAAATTTATGTTGAACTACTTTATAGCTAAGCATTTTTAATATTGTAACTATTTCATTCCGTCAAATATACTTTGGTTGATATTGAAGTAAAAAATATCTTACAAAGTGTATTGTTGAAAAACATAGCTTGATTAAACAAAAAAGCTCATTTAATTAAGTCTCGGATTAATTTACATCTCGGTATAACAACATGTATATGGGACTCAAGTTGAACGCTAACACAAATATATTCCTGTATCGTTATGACTGACCAAACTCAATGATGCTATTTGTTGGATAATGCAGACTAGGCTTGCACGTAATTGACAAAAATCAATTCCGTAATTACGGCCAAATCGATTACGTAATGACCCCGTAATTGCGATATTTTTTTCACACATTTAAACCTATCATAACAACCAATTTAATCCACTTCTATTCCGAATGGGACATCGAAGTTTGGTTTTCAAATTCCCGGAAGTACTACACGCCGGCGACAGATGTTAAAGACAAATATCAAGGAGTGAATTCAAAATAATTTTATTCTGATTTTTATCTTTTGTATTAGCTTTGATTTTATTATCCACTTTATCACCAAGTTTTATGCGATCAATTTTATCATTACCAACACTGGTAATATATTTAAGAAACGATGGTTCACTTTTTTAAAATCGTATTGACGTATAATACGACTTTCGTATTAAATAAAAATTCAGGGTTGCTAATTTATTAATCAACTACAAGCGTATTCTCTCGTTTGATTATACATTCGCTTGCCTCGCGACGAAGACTTGTTATTTCACCGTTTTTTACAATATCCGACTTTACTACTTAGTTAGCATTTTATAATAATTATTGATGCCAACTTATTGACGATATTCCGAATTCTATGCTTCATTTTACATTAAATCATTTCGCGGCCTAAAAGTTATAACATTATTTGCGATAAATTTAGATCAAATATTAATTATTTGCGCATTATTTAAAATACCGTACTTATATGACATGCCTTCTCCGAAAATACAAAGTTATATCGCAAAACAATGCATTTTGTGACATTTATTTTGCACTCATGAAAATATTAATTTATTTTTCTAACTCAAGTCGTCGATCCTATTTGCCAAGATTGACACAAGTTTGGTCGAGTGCCGGTGGTGGTCGACAATAAATCGGCAATAAGTTGCCGCATTTGGTAAAGACAGGTAATCATGTTTGGCCGACATATTGCGAGGCATTGTGAAAAACATATTGAGCAATGCCAAATGGGTAACAGAACATCAAGATTTTGTAATAGAAAATGGATCTCGCGCAGAATAAACACGGGAAATCCCGTCGTATTGTTGTTTCTCTGCCGTCTCAATCGCTTTACCGATGCCGAATATACTAAGTTGCGTTGGTTCATTACGCAATTTCTCTTCCGTCTTTATATTGATGTTTGATAAGCGCGACATTAATTATCACGGCATTTACAAATAGACCATGTTTTATAAGTTGATCTCTTACATTCTTTAGTCATTTCACCCGAAGAAGTTGAAACCAGGTGTGTTGACGTCCATCGGTCTCAACACAAGTCTATTCCTTATCTACGGTTAATATGTACATTGGCCATCCTAGATAAGTTGATAATAGGTTAGTAAATGACGCGTTATGCCTTCCCCATCTGCCTAACAAGAGAGAGAAAAACGGCTGCGAATACCGGAACTCTAACTTCTTTTACTTAAACTTTAATTTTTTACAATCGACGGAATTGACTGCTCTGAAGAGAGCTCGTTTCAATCGCGAAAGCGCTCGACCAATAATTACGACTTTACGTAATTCGTAACTTCGCTTCCGTAACTCGAAATAATTCCGTAATTCCGTAAATCCGTAAATTACGTGCAAGGCTAATGCAGACCAGTAAATTTGTTTATAAGTAAAACCTTATTTAGCGTCTTTTTTAAATGTTGATACCTCCCTGACCATACATGACCCAATTCTGAAACATTACCAAGTAAAACCTGATCAAAATAGGCAAATTAGTTTAATGAAAAAGGCATTAGAGATTTCATGTTCTACACCCCCCTGATATTCATTCCCTGGCGCGACTTTTAGTGTCCCAAAGTGGTGAATGGAATGAAGTACTGTAGTCTTTAATCGAATGACCAGGACGACCGAAATGGGCACGAGTAACAAGTTATTCGTTTTGGGTTTTCATTCTTAATGTGTTCAATGATTCAGTATTTAAGACGCCTTCCCGTTTCTCCAATGTATTACATGCAACGCTTTTTGTAATTTCTCAAATATATAACGTTTTCCGAGTTGCACATGATTTATTTATTCCTATGGTTTTGTGTTTTCTTGCTGCGTGTTCTTTTGGAATGCTTGCAGGTAGTACATGACTTTCTGGCACACCTCAATAAGTCCGGATTCTTGTTGACTTTAAATTTTGCTTCGAATGGTTAGTCTTTTAGTGTACAGGTCTGCCCAACCTTTTTCGTCTCGTGGTTACTGAGTAGGGATGGTAAATTATTCGAATATCTAATCGAATATTAGAATAGTAGTTTACAATTCGAATATATGGCAATACGGGGCGGGGACAATGTTTAAATGAGCATAATGTGCACCACTGTTCCGGGAATATCAAGTTTAAGTGGGTCGTTTCGTAAAATTTGAAACACCAATACAAATATTCAATGAAGTAACATTACAAATATTTCTGGGCGAATAGCCTATATATACTGATTCGTGACCAATATGCAGCAATGCCATTAAATCAATTTTATCAGAAATATTGACGGAGACGCAGTGACGATATTTCCAAAATCTTAACGCAAACATTTGATGGAAAAAATACAAACATAAAAGGACAACGAGTCCCAGGACCAGTAACAAAGATATTGTTGACATATTATTTTACGCTGACGATAAAGACGATCAAAGCAGACACGTAAAAAAACAATCAGAATGAAATTGATTCGCAAATTTAGGCCCCAAATTCATTCCTATAATTGCGCTTAGCGTTCGTCCTCAATGATCGCACAATATCTTACGAGTTCGTCGAACAGAACGCTCAGTTGTGCGAGAAATAAAACTGACGTCGATGTCCATCAGGGTGCAAGACTTGACACATACGTAATAATAAGAACCGGCATTTGAATGTAGATAGATGGCAGAAATAATCACACCAAAATTAGAAACGTACTTAACCCTATATATTGATATATAACATAGTAAAAACATAAAAAGTCTGCTTACAAACTTTATAGGACGAGCCGCAAAAAAACAGTTCGGCGGGCCGCATGCGGCCCGCGGGTTGGGCAGCCTTGGTGTAGAGCATTTTCGATAAGATAATCTAGGCTAGGCGGATTTGTCTTTGAACTCCAAGACTAAGGATGCCAAGTATGAGTACTTAAAAGTATTCGATTCTTATCCGATTCCTAAATTTTCGATTCCGATTCTCGATTCCTCGACATAGCTTAGAAAATCTACCCATTTAAACAATACTAACAAATCAAACAAGAATATCGGTCAGAGACCGAAGACTTATCGATCGGAAGTTAGGGGATCCCAAAACAGCACTCTTACTCCATAGTGACACCTTGTGTCCCATCACTAATTAATTAATACCTCGCTAAATATACGACATAATTCATCCAAAATTAATAGGCTCCTGGTACGACATATGATGAATGCACATGCAAAATCTGAAGCAGATTCAATCTTGCTTTCGTGAGATATCGCGTGCATCTAACAGACAGACAGACAAATGCCTATCAACATATTTACCGATTAAAATCGATAAGTAACAAGTGAGCAAGGTTTAAATATATGGAAACGAAAGCCTAAACTAAGTGGTATGGGTTTTCAATCTGTCACAGTAGACAAAATCGCACAAAAAAAAACGAATGCCTTAGAGCCCACAAAAAATCTTGAAATAAATAAACATAATAGCCTTCTAGCGGAAAATTACAATTTTCAACCACAAAATTTCCTAGCAGTTACACCAGTAGGTAATGATAAAAGATATATTTTCATAACAAGAACAATAAAATGAATTCTAACAAATATATAATAACACAACGACCTAAATGTTCATTTCGTGTTCAAAAAATTATTATCATGGCAAAAAAGTTCAATTCATTCACATGTCTTCCTGTAAGCTCGATGGGAATTGAATACGGGAAGCTCTTTTGAGCTAAATTATCTTTCTGATACAGCGGATGCTGCTGGGACATAGAGGTACATTTGGACGACAACTGCGATGTTTGGAATCGTCTTTTTTGTTTTGTTACCACCATCGCAACATTCTTCGTGGGTCGCAGATTTAACAAGATTCTGTCATTCAAGATTTCAAGTATTTTGATATCTCAGAGAAGCCTTCAACTACCTGGTTAATTCATCAATATCACCGCTCGTCACTTCAGAGCTACCCATACCATCATGATACCCATGATCAGTTTTTCATTACATATATACTTCCTTATTTCTATGAAAGAGGTTTTTTGCTATTCTGGTCTGTTGGACTGCGGACTTTTCCATCTCTGAGGTGTAAAATTTACCACTCCAAACTGCAACAAGTTTTTTTATTTTTTGTGATGTCCCTTGCTTCAAGTAAATAGGAGTTTTGAACGCAATAAGTAAGAGAAAATGTACTTGAAATGGTCAAAATGTGGCATGTGCCCTTACCCGCGCAAACGAACGAGGAAGAAATTGTAGAAAAATATAGTTAAGTTTTCAGCGTTGTAGCAATTCCACATACCAGTTTATTCATATATGTGAAGAACTTGACACAAAACTTTATACCTTGTTTGCAATCCAAGTTTTAACCCAAAGAATCGATTTCAATGCATCGGAATCGATTCCACGGAGAATCGATTCTGGAATCGAATCCGTAGTCGATTCCGCCATCCCTATCCAAGACTCGTTGGTTGAACAGGCTTTTCTAATTCAGATGAAAAGGCTTTTATAAATTATTTTTCGTGGCATGTTTAAAGTGACAAGAAAAGGGTGGAAAATACTTATGTGACGAGTGATACTATTTAGTATTTTGTGAGCATTCGCAAGTAAACATGATATTCGGATGTAAAATGTAAGGGAAACAAGTTCCAAGTCCAAGGAAATGTCCGTCAATTAAGACCCATAGATATCGGCATACTTAGGTGTCACATTGGTACCCATCGCTTCCCTTAAAAGTAACATTTCTCGTAAAAAGGAAATTGTTGAGAACTAAGCTAGCTGGTTTTGATATTCAGGTTGTTTCCCTTTTGTCCATGCTGACTATTTATTTGGCTGTCCTTTTTTGCATATGATTGAGTAAATTCATACTGTCTTATAAATATTATGCAAGTATTACTCGTTTACATGGGAAATGGGTCAATTTTTAGTATACAAAAGCAGAACGTTTCACTGTTGCAGTGCAATTAATCTATGTTATAGAGCGATTGGGGTGATTTTCACGTACCTTTAGTTTGAGGCCTAAACGGCCAGGTTTTGGGGTTTTTCTGAGAAATCGCGTTGAATAATTTGCCCTCTGTCACGCACTGCTTTCTTCATTCTTGAGCATGGTTTGGTAACTTAATTTCGATTTTGCCCAGGTTTACTGGACACGTCAGTGTACATAACAATCGTTTCAATATTATGTTGTTGTTATTATTCTTCTCCTTCGTCATGATGAAATCGCTTTTCTCTTCGAATACTGGACCAATTGCTTTGACAATTTCAGTAGTTGAAGATTGATTCAGAAGGCTATTACTTTTATTTATTTTAAAAATTTCTGTGAACTTTAAGAGATTCGTTTTTTGAATGCGAAGATGTGATCAGAATAAAAATAGCGGCACCTTGTGGCGATTTCGCGAGGACAGCTGAGAAGCGAACGTAATTCTCGCTTCGCTAAGATTTGTTTGTGGGGAACGGTGATTTACGCAGTGCCGGTAACTGGTGTTATAGTATAGTGTGACTCGGATCGCTTGCGTTACTACATTTATGAGTTAGACGTGTCCATATATTTGAGCATAGCTCTCTTGTTTTTGATGGCTGTCGGAACAACAGCTTGTCATTTTGTAGATTAATTGACACATACCTTTAGCGACACAAGTCTTTTCGGGATAGAATGCATATGCCACCTCCATTGTCGGTGGAACTAAAATTATATCCCTTGCTGCTCGTTGTTCAAGCTCTTTCATTGCCATAATTTCATACTTATTCAAGTTAGGATAAGAAAGTCCTTTGGGTGTATTTTTTCTATTCTTCATTTAAGTGTGTTTGCGAAATGATACAAGTCAGTTTTTGCCAGGTAGAGGTTTACATGTTACTTGTTACTGCAAGGATTTTGGATAAGAAACTCTCCTAGTCTCTAGATAAGTGCCAACTCTCGATTTTGTCATGATGATTTGATAATGATTTACCATGTTAAAATCTTCTACAACGTTCAATATGTACTTTGTGTGCTATAATTACAAAGTGGATAGATTATTTGATAGGGTTTCACAAAACTGGAAGGTTAAATATTGCCATACTACATTATAACTAAAGTAGTATAATTACAGCTCTGTTGTCGTCGATTTCAACGCAAAACAGCATAGTAAACACGACTCTACACGAGGATCGGATAATGAGCACTTCTCTTCAACATAATCATATTCTGTGGGAATTTTCTACAAATCCTATAAATAACAATAATCTGAAATACTTACAGATTGTTGTTAAGGGGCACGCGTTCCATCGTAGTATATTTCACGAAATTGGTATTTCCTATTCAAAAATGGTAATATCTTCTAATTGTAAGAAATCTTTGAGGGTGAGTTCAGATGTGACACGAAAGCGCTTGAAATTATTCTGAGCTGCCACATATACAAAAACGGCGCTCCCGAAGTATGTGCACAAGATGGCGCACAACCTGAACCCTAACCTGGTACACACCCAATGTTCAGGTTGTGCGCCATCTTGGTGCACATACTTCAGGAAGTCCCAAAAAACTGATCTTGCATATGGAGGGGCACACCTCATATTGTCATATGATATGAGAATCTTTATATATAAAGTAATTTGATTGATTCGAACTTAGTTAACCAATTAATAACTCAATTGCACTTTGTTAGTATGAAAATGATGCCTGTAAAGTTCAAGGCTGCAGTGATGATCAGCTGTGTCAACAGACACCACATCCATAATATATGTTTATATAACAAAATACAACCCAACTCAGCAGTGATGCTCGATTTTGAATTAAATCAAATAGAACGTCGGGCATAACTGCGGAAATTGACGCAAAGGCTGATTATTGTGTCATTTTCCCTAATGATAGTAGAAGAGGTATAAAAAGAAACGAGAATATATTTTCTCACCATAAAAATTTATTACTAAAAATAAACTGAAACAGAAGTGAATACTGAATAAAGAAAGAAGGTAGTGACGGGAAATTTATAAACAATATTTAAAGATAACCCCATTGTATATCTGACGCCAATGATTGATGCCAAGCGATTTGAAGTATATATCGGTATTGAAGGCACTGAGTTTTGAGTCTGTTTTTTTTATTTTATTTAGTTTGTTGCCTGTTGCCTATGTTGGATTATACACATAAACTAAAGTCGGTGTTACGAAACTCTAATCGGGTAGGCGAAACCCTATCTATTCACCATTTCAGCGATCACAATACGACAAAGAATCAACTTACGTAAGTCGAATCCGCACGTGACACAGCTCGTATTTTCGCCAATGTTTCGACAGTATGCCACGCACCCGAGGCGTGATTACAACATGTGCACTTTACGCAACATTAGGCAACATGCTATCAAGTGCACTTGATATAAGTTATTTTTGTCGTATTCCAGGTACAACCTAATTATGAGACGCTAATCCGCAGCCAGTCACTTTGGGATTTCATACGGTTGCGAAACCAAAAACGTACAAATGAAAACATACGACTACACTCATTTGAAATTGCTGTAGTAACAGCGTACAATGTGTGGGAAATTTTGCAACGCGTCGTAAATAAACCCAAATGGGGTGAAATTAGGGTTAACGAAATAGCGGAAAAAGTAACCAAAAACCCGATATCATTTATTAGCTATTCATAGTAATTTAAGACGTTTACTTGGAAAATATTTATGATATTTCCACATAATGCTGAAAAGTACAGTTGAAAATTCAGATCTATGTACAAAGAGTTATTGTGTAGAAACATCACATTTGATACTGAGTGCTACATAAACACCAATAATATTCAAGCTTTTGAAAAAAGATATTATGTGCCTTAGAAGCTCTTTGGAACCAATATTTCTATAACTATAAAATTGTGCAGTTTACAATGCCCCAAATTTAGGATTATATTGCAATCTGTTGAAAATTACTTCCGAGATGAAGTTAACTTAAAAAATACCGCAATGTTTGGTTTGGTCTTGGATTTTTGTGTCATTTGTGTTTATTTAAAGTTGTACGAATTGTTCCTATTGCATGCATCTTATTATTGTTTTTTTCAAAGTGGATATAAAAAAACTTAGTAACACTCCCCCCGAACAAACTCACAGCTTTAAAAATGAATGAACGTTTTACAATGCTCAATAAATAAGAAAAGTTATTGTCGCAAAAAAGTACAATAATTACAACAGGTAAAATGTGTATCTACGTGAATGAATCACCAAAATGCGACATCCGCTAAAAAAGAGACAAAAACAATTTTGAATTAACGAAATAAATATTTGTTTCTTCAACGTTCTACCGCTCGGATGACTCAGAATCTCCTGAATACGTTCGCATTCTCAATTTTATCTTTGCCAACAAACCATTGTTACTGCTGTGCCTAAATAAAAAAAACATCTTTCGTTTTAAATTAAGTTTCCATAAAGATACACCCCTGCCAAATATCTTAAAATGGTCTTACTTTTATCGACAATTCAAATATTCTTGCACATATGGACCGAATTCATTAATATCAATATGCCTGTGCATACTATTTTTGAAGCGCCGAAGTGTTTTTATGCACACCATAATTTTAGTATCAAATTCAAAAATTTTTTTTTTTGAAATTCCAGATTTACAATTTCAACTTACCCATTACCTGTGGAATCTCATTTTTTAAACTTCGTTGAAATTTAAAAATCACTCCAGAACAAGGTAGAATTTACAGGGAAAAGATCAATTTTTCAACAGGTTTGTATGTTTTGATACTCCTTCAAATTATATTATGGATTTATGAAAAAACCTTACTCAGGTCTTGGACTTGATGGCGCTGATGATGCTTGCTGTACGTTATAACGAAAAACATGTCGAAAAAGGGATGGGCTGTCAGTATTTGGAACATCCTTTATCGTTTGTTGTTTTGCAATGTTTCCATGGTCGCAATTAATACCTGAATGATATGAACATAAACATACATTGTTATCTTTATTGGTGCATGAAAATAGGATATATAACGCTGAATGATTAGATCAGCGTTTCCCAACCTTTTTTGGTCGCGGACATCGGCGACAATCTTTGCGGACTCAACGTGCGTTTATTGCAAGAAGTAATAAAACCAAACACAACAGAATTTCAACGAATTTCAAAATCGGAAATTCGCCGAAATTACGCTTTTGTTGAAAGAGCCGACTTTTTTAGTGGATAAATGGTCTTTCCTGTCGCACAATATTCAATCCATGACAACGACGAGAATTTAAAATTTATTTTTGATTTAATTGTGTTCATGGTCACTCGTGGTTGCGTCAACATATGACAAGATGAAAGCATTACTTCTTTAAAATACCACGGCAATCTGCGAACATAATAATGTGAGAATATATTGCGTGATTATATTTAGTTTTGTTACATATTTTTTGCAATCTTGCGAATTTGTTATCGCCGTTAATAAAATCCTACTATCTTCTATAAATTTCTAGAACGTACAACTTGATTTAGTCCTTATTAAAAACATAATTAAACTATATTAGTAAATCAAAAAAATATTGATCGCCTCGATGATCATTTTAATCTGCAGCTGTGTTGACGAAATAAAAGCAATACTACTCAGAAAATATCATGACAATCCGTGGACATAAAAATGCGTGGTAAAGTGCCCGATTATATTTTGATTCTTATTTTTGTGAATTCAACAAATCTGAGCTATTCGTACAACACTTACGGCGCTCCAGTACTGTACATAGAAATGTTGAGGCAGTAAAGCAAAAATCCTAAGGGAAATTTTGCGATTTGCAATGTATAAAAAAGCGATTTTAATCTGTCTCGGACCATCATAAAACAAAACTCATGGTGTTCTCCGTTTTATTTTTAGTATTTTGTATTGCCGCTTTTCAATTTAGAAAATTTAGATTGCCACCATTGTAACCTACCAAAAAAAATCACTTGGGTATTTATCCAGTATCGACTCGTGTTCTCGTCGGAAATCCGAAAGTGAGTTGTGAAATCCAATCGTTTGATTAAAGCGACGCGCAAGTGGCCTGTCGCGTCACCTGTTACCAAATTTTCGAATAGTAAATTGCTATTCTAGTAGTTGAATATTCGAATATATGCGCAGCCCTGCTCAGTATCAAGTAATTATTGACTCGATTGATGACATGTGAATAAACTTGCTTTTTATGTTTTATGTTAATTCTAACGTAAATCGTAACATGGCTGATGGTTAAGTTTCGCAGTGAATTTCTGGCTCGTTGCGGACTCATTCAAACGCTCCGCGCACTCATTTGAGACCGCGGACTCGGATTGGGAAACACTGGATTAGATCAATATCTAGCTGCTTCCATTGGCAAACATATTAGCATAAAACGCCGCATCAACATCAGACGGGCGCGTCTTTTACATGTGGTTTCCAAAACTTATTATGGTATGAAAAAAACAGAAACTTGAACAGAACACCACAAAAAGGATATTATATCTTGGAAATACTGTCGAACAGCAAGCAAAAAAATCAGTATGAATAACATGAACTAATTACTACAAAGTAGCAGTGAATTTCATATAGTTTCGCTAAATCTTTAAATGTAATTAGTTGACTTATATAATTTAAAGTTTCTCACCTGTCGTGACTGCAGGCTGAGCAGATGAAGCAGTATCTTTATGGCATGTATGACATGCCACATATGCATTCATGCTTGGAACACAAGACATTGCACTCTTTGTTGGTTGTTCTGAATTGCTCGAGAAATGATGCGATAAATTATTTATCTACTTATCCTTGAAAATGGAGGCAACAGAGGTCAAATTATCCGGACATGTTGGTATGATTTACTACACTGGCCTGGCCTTTACAATCACAGATTATGGTACTTCCAGGCTTGCATTACAGTACAATAAAATGTTAATTAACACGTTGGATGTTTTCGTTATTTATAATCCACATATGTTACCACACTTAAATTTAACCGGCTAACCTAACTAAGCACAAGAAGGAATTAGTCAAATCACATCCGCGTTGCGTTAAAGAGGCCTGGTAAAGTCGAGTGTCGCAATACAGTGCGTGTTTCGCTGGCGTCGACCGGCCGGCAATACAATGAATCGATCAAAGTTCACGAAGTGAATCGGCGTGCTTTATGCTGAGCTATGTAAGCGATGCGTAACGTTCTGATTAGGAATTGTAATTCAAGACATCCATCTTTCTTATTCCCGGAAATTATTAGTGTTTCTATATTTTGTATAAAAATATTTTTGTATTCGATGTGAAAGCCACATAAATTCAATAACATGGTCACTAAACTTTTCTTTAAGAATTAGAACGGGTATATGTGGAGCTTATTATGCAAAAGGTATTCTATTAAACTCATAAACAACGTCCACGCTAGGTACGTCCGACATTGGATGTTTTCACGACCATTGACCCCAGAAATATTCTTATTATACTTCATCTTTGCAAAACGTTTATTGCCTATTTTTGAAGTTTTTTTTTTCAGTTTGCGCTTACAATCTGGTTTACATGTTCACTAGCATCTTGATTCAAAATATTTAATTAAACACCTATCAGTTCAAAGTACTAGTAGTTTTTACCTAGTCTATGACAGCTTTTTCGGGACTAATCTTTTAATATTGCAACTAAACTAAAACATCCTGCAGATAAAATGACCAATAATATTCACAATTGTGGCTAAAATCCGTCTAAGCTGAAAGGCTTGAGCGGTTGATTGATTTTTAAGTCACCGTTTTCATCTTGCCACTTAGCCAACATTACGAGAGTAACCAAGGAAGTCTGTTATTAGAGTTGTTCACTGGTACTAAAAGGCTAAAATTTCAATTCAATGCGTGGACAAATCATTGAAGCTACTAGTTTTAGCAAGCTCGCCGAAACTGGAAGTAGAGTGCCACCAATATTAACAACCCAAACGTGGTCAGTGTGATGGGCTCGAGACATCAGCTCAGTCTCGGCACTCACAGGAGTCATATGGTAAAATGCCTTGGTTAGAAAGTCATTATCATGAACTTCCATGGAGATACATTACAGTGAGTGGTATAGTTATTATCCACCGTGATGAAAAAAACTGACATGCCACAGGTTTCAATGCAGTCTATCTATTTTTTTTTTCGTCGACGATTCGGAATATATGAGAAATCTCATTTCGACACACATCAATCTCAATGAAAGATCAAATCTGTTGGATGATGTTCGTATACACAGTCGATGTTAAAAATATTGCATTCTGAATTCTTCTATTCAAACCACTTTCGATGACCGATAAACGTTTAAGCTATCACCACTGTAAGGAGGCAGTTGTCTGACCGACAGAATGTAGGCCTACATATAAAAACGAATAATACCATTTATCGGTCGTAATTTGTATACCTACCCTGAAACAGACTAAAACCAACTATACTAAAGCTTGTGAATGACGTAGCGTCGATATTCAGTCATTCAGACACAATTCGTCGTACAAATCGATAAGACAAACTTGTCTTTGAATGGTAATTTGAATATTTGATTGATCTATCAATATATTTGGTGGTACAAAATCATTGTATGTTTATCGTATAAAATACGTTAAGTTTGGTAAGTCTCTTTAGGTTTTCAACCTATTTTGCATTAGCATATGGGGTTTTGCTGATATTGGAGTGGTAAATGGAGATGAAACACGTTTTTTGACTTGTTATTACCAGCAACGTTATGTTTTGTGCTTGAATCAAAAATTTCGCCAGCGGATTTTATATAGTTATGAGCCAATTTTCTGACACGGTTATATAGTCTGGCGTACAACACGATATCGTTTGCTAATAGTCTAAAAAATTCAGTAGCTAGTGGGATTGGTATTTCAAACCTCTGAAATGGGAAAGAACCCCAAAGGCTACCTAAAGTATACTTTCATATAATTATTAAAGATCGCACGGCCAAAGTTATGTTACCTTCAAGTCAAGAATTATTTTTACTCTGGAGATAAAAGCCAGAATTAGTTTTTGGAGGGTTCAGGTCAGTCGGGGGAAAACTTTTTTAAACTCTAGTGTCCATAAGTTACAGTAAATTTTGCGTCGTAGAAAATGACGAATTTATTGAAAAATACTTTAGTCTGAGGTCATTGCATAATTTTTTTGATTCATCCGGAAGAAGGGTGGGAAATATTATATTAGTTGAAATGGATTGGAATATTTGACCTCGTCTTTCACTCCGAACAAGGCCATGTAAAACCACCCACTGGTATCTAACGATGTGTAACGTGTTTTCTTTTCGAAGACCCAGAACCTTTCAGGTGCAGCATTGACTTTGGCCAAATTAATATATCCTTGTGAAGATAGAAGTATGCGTATGCGAAACCGAGATGTGCACCTGTTATGCCAACATAGTTGAGTTAATCATTTTGATCACTAGTACATCACACACATTTTCCTGCGTGCTTCGGTTGTACGTAGTAACGCGCACATTTTTGCGCACATGCATCAAATTCCATTTGATTATTGAGCTATAGGTTTTTGACGAGCTTTTGTGTATTATTTCATTCCATAGACTTTGTATGCTGTTCTAAAGAATACTACTTTCAGCTTTTCCATTCATTCAAATCGCATGTTGGAAGTAAGTTTTATAATATTGCGTGTTAGTTTTCAACTGGTTTATTTATATCCATCACTTGACATTCTTAAATCGGTGATGCCAGTGAATCTTTAATACAAAAAGATCAGTATCATCTGCAATAAAACAGCAGTACCCACTTAAATGACAGATGGAGGATGGATGCTCATAGTATCTGCTCCATCACGTGCCTCTTACCAGTTTACATGAGTACCAATTGGTATCTAAGCTCAGCCAGGGACAAAAAGTTTCGGACTGCGGTTGGCGTGACGAAATGTTTTTAAATATATATTCTAAAATAAGATTATTTGATTGAATACTACTGAAAGTTCCGCCTTATATGTCTTTCCCAATTGCACTATTACTTTACTGATATTCGATAATATGACGCTCATCTGACATAGTTTTTCAAGTGTGTAGATAGGTATAATCTTTTCCACACTGTTCAGATGGGAATCCGCGAATATATATATCTAGGAATTGCTAATATTTGTTTGCAATGCGATGAAATCCCATCTTGGCATTTAGTCCTCTCGCAATTCCTGCTTATATTTATCGGAGGAGTTCTGTGGCGGGGTTATCAAATGAAGAAAACATGGGAGTATTTTTTTACTTATCTGCTACTCTCAAACCTTGACATTTTGTGAAAAAAAATTTCCATTCAACCTTTTTTGAAACATCCCCAACAACCACAATTAATTCTGTCATTAAACTTCCGAAACAAACACATAAAATCATCAACAGATGCATATCACCAAGTCCTAAGTAGATATTGCTGAATTGATCCTTAATTCCCCATTTTTCATGTAATGCTTTTTGGTAAACCATCTATCGTAAATACAGCCAGCACATGTGACTATGTTGAAGTGTAACTTTTTTGGCCTCACATTTTTGATATTTGTAGTTAGACCACTTGGGGCTCGGTCAAAGCATGATCATGTTATTGGAATAACTTGGCATTTTACCACCCGTATATCATTCATTGTCGAGAATATTGATGGAATCATAAAATCTAAAACCCGTTTTCGTGAATTTTTTGTTTTAGCTGAACTCGAGGGACAGCATGACAACAGGCAAGAGAAGCACGGTCGTCTCTTTTAGTTTATGACAGGGTTTCCTAAAAGGGGACCCCGGCCTCCTTGGAGGCCACGGATCGGTTATCTGGGAGCACGAACAAACAGATGGAAATGCGAATATATAATAACAATGTATTTTTATAGAAGAGAAGAAGCAAAAGTGTTGAGAGTCTTTGGTACTTTGAAAATCATTGGCATGGAACATAGGAATGACCTACATTCTTTCCCAGGGATATACTATGAAATGTAGCAATTTTCTCATTCTTGTTCTCGTGATAGCATTATCTTTCACTGCATCGCCGTGATCATCCCGCTGTTAAACAATCCTTGCAAACAAATAATTGACTGTTCTCCTCCGAGTGTATAACCACTTGAACCACTGCCGACTGCATTAGCATGCTTGTATTGTTAATTGCAACAAAATTGGGTATTTTGAAATAGTACTCTTTATTTTACGCGTATGTTTCAACAGTATTTCCATATATATGTGTCGCGAGTCGCGACCCAAATCTTGGTTCAACAAATACCCTGAAAGTTATTGATTTTATTTCCTAGTAAATTTGGTGCTTCAGTAGTTTGTGCACCAAGATGGCGCAAAACCTAAACATAGTATTGTGACAGGTTATGGTTCATGTTGTGTGCCATTATGGTGCACAGATTTGACGAAAAACACTAATACAAATATCAAGCCGTAAAAAAAATTGCTCATGGCTGCAAACTTCACATCCATGTAAAAATGATGGGCAATGACCCCAAGATGAATAATCACAAATAAAAAAAACTTTGTGTCTGAAAACAAGATTGGGCCCAAAAGGTCCCCTTATCTGCCGGACTATTGTCACGTTCTGTTCATTTTGATCATGGTATATGTGCTAACCAGTAGTTCCCAACCTTTCTAGCCTGGCGGACCGATAAAATTAATTAATTGTACTCGCGGACCGGTAAAAAATAATATCATATATTTGCGTAATATAATGCAATGTCGGGCACTCAATATGCTTCTAGACAAAAAAGGCACATAAAAACATTCCACATGGAGAAAAACTATGAAATGATGGGGCGGCCAAAAATTGAAGTGGGTGAAACGTAAGGTAATACCATATATTTGCGTAATGAAATGCAGTGCTGGGCACTCATTATGCCTAAAAAAGGCACACATAAAACAACTCACATAAAAAACGTGTACATTCTAAATCATGTACAAACACAGTTAACTCTAGTGAGAATTTTGCTGCTGTTTCGTTTCCAATATAGAATTGCAAACGAGGCCTCAAAGAAGTTTCTGCAACACGTAGCTCGGCAGTGGAGTGCAGCCGATTTCTTTGCTTCGTTTTAATTGAAGCGAGTAATAAAATGCATTTTCGCATAGCGTATAAGTAACTGGTTGAAAATACGGACACCAGTTTGATTGCTCGATTACTTAGCAATGAGTATTCGTTAGCAAGAGATATCCAAAATTATGACAGTGATTCTTTTTTAAATCTGGAATGTAAAGTAGAATCAAAACTTGAATCAAGCTTTATCTTTTTCGTCGGGTTCATCATATTTATCCCTCTGCAATTGATCGACGCCTCAAACGAAATGAATTTACATCACAATGACAAAGTCGTCGGTAACTTAGCACCAGGCTTAAAATCCTACTGTGCCTGCTCAAGAGGCTGGGAAAGATCTCAGCGGCCTATGCTTTTTTGCGCGTTACGTGACCACCTGCAGGGTCGCAGCAAGTTCGTTTCTAACTGGAATATTATACTGTTTTTGACTGTTTTCTGGTTTAAACAGAGAAATTTCCATAGCGTTTTATATGAATGGTCATATTAATCAGAAAAAGCATGCAGAACAGAAAAAGCACGCGTGCCGATTTTTAGGTTTCTGGATCTTGCGAGATTTAACGGAGCGCTTTCGCGATGAATCGGAGGCGAAAAGTGTGATTACTTGGCGCCAAGATGTCGCAATTATGGATGCTAAGTATGACTACTTACAAGTATTCGATTCTTATTAGATTCTTAAATTTTCGATTCCGATTATATAAAATCAAACAGGAGAGCTATGTTCAAATATATGGACGGAAAAGAAAGCCAAAACGTAATAAACCAACGCAATCTCGCATTCGGTAAAGCGATTAAGACGGCATAAAAACAACATAACAACGCAATATCTAGCGGACCGGCAAAAAAGCTTCGCGGACCGGCAGCGGTCCGCGGACCGGCGGTTGGAAACCACTGTGCTGAGCGATAGCTATAACTTTTCAATGAGACTTTTCTGTCCTATATTGGTATTTAAAATTGGCGGCCACCAATAAGTTGAAAATCTCTTTTGTATCCCATTTTGTACTAAAATGAGGTTCAGTCAATATTCTGCAGCATGTGTCATCTGCAACTATAAATGTCCAGAAAAAAGTCAGATTAAGACCTGCGTGATCATGGGGTATTTACTGTAGCCAAAGGCGTATTTCTTTCAATTCATTGTGAAATAATATTGTTACTTATCGATTTTAATCGGTAAGTATGTTGATAGGTATTTGTCTCTCTGGCTGTTTGTCTGTCTGTTAGATGCACGCTTTATCCCACGAAAGCGAGATTGAATCGCTCCAGATTTCGCATGTGCATTCATCATATTTCGGACCAGAAGCCTATTGATTTTAGGCGAATTATGTCGTATAATTTGCGAGTTATTAATTAATTAGTGATGGGACACAAGGTGTCACTATGGAGTGAGAGCGCTGTTTTGGCGGATCCCTTACCTTTCGATCGGTAAGTCTTCGGTCTCTGACTGATATTCTCGTTTCTTAGTTGGCAGGTGTTTTGAATGAAAAGAAGTTCTGAAATTATACATCTCAATTTCATTTCCAAATTTCGTTTGCAATGAACTGCTGGCTCAGGGCCTTGATTTAAATTTATATATATGCGAAAATGTGGA
The DNA here is from genome assembly GCF_964204865.1 of Styela clava. Lineage (NCBI taxonomy): Eukaryota > Metazoa > Chordata > Ascidiacea > Stolidobranchia > Styelidae > Styela > Styela clava. The sequence continues at coordinate 1,822,836 of NC_135255.1, forward strand.
AATTTCCTACAATAAGTTGCCAAAGATGATTGATGGATGATAATAATTTCCCTTACACTTCATCGTGTCTGCTTGTTAGGCTCGTCAGTTTACTGAATTTTCTAAAATATATATGAGAGTCTAAGATCTAAGACTGTATTTCGTGTCATATATGGTTGAAAAGTGAAAGCGGTTGCCAAATGTTATTCTGTACTCATCACGCAAGTATATTTGGTAACATTTTCAATCGAAAAATAACTCAAGGCTCTAATATATGTGATGGCACCAGCGAACTTGGTACAATAATATATACCAGCTTTTAGTCTCGAGGAATGACCTGACAAAACCTAAACATTCTGAAATCACGGAGACAAAGAAGAATTGGGAATGGTTTTCTATCACAACTTTGTATTCTACCCCACAGTCATCATGTTTTTTCTTTAACAGGAACTCGTTTAAATTCTACAATGGATTTTGGTTTATTTGGTGGTGTTCACAAAGACTACAATATTGTATTATTTACAATACAAGAATTCAAGTTGGCATTTGTAGGCTATACAAAAAACATGGGTACATAATATATATATATGACGGTAATCCAATCTTTCATTTTTTATTCTTACGTCGTTGAAACTAACGGTTCTTGGACATCGGGATTTCCATTTCTAAACACGTCATCGTCCATAGGTGTCGTGTTAAAACTTTCCATTTCAGTTTTTCTGAAATATATTGAATCTTTATTTCTTGGTGCGAATTAATGAAGATGAACGTACATGCTTGCTTGTGTAAGATATTTAATCTGCATCACGCCTTTTCTATCTTAAATTACATTTTTTCACAAAGTGTTAGTATTCTCTCGGGTATGGAACGGGATACATGTCCATGTGTCGGCTTAAAATGTTGTTCCAATATTCACTTTCCCTTTGCGTTGTTGGCGCGATTACATTGGTAAACTTTTTTAAACTTATAAGAAACAAAAACACAAGTTTCTGCTAATTATAAATTTCGGCGATTGAGGCAACTCAATGCTACTAAATATGCTTTTAATACTAAAGCGGGATATTCCTCAAAATATACATGACATACCCTCTATCAATTTTTGTCATCATAGTATCGCCGTTGCTGATTGAATTTCCTCCACGACTCGGCTTTCTATTTGTGTAACGAACTGCTCCTCCTCCAGACGACAAAGACGATGTTCGTTTTTTGACTGATGTTTTGACCGATCCTGCCGCTGACCTGTATTTATATGAAACAACGTATTCATGCTTAGTTTTTGCGTTTTATTCATATTAATATTTTATTTTGAGAAACCGCTAATAGGAGCACTTAAGCAATCTTGCAAGACATGTTCCATTAATTCAAATTTTATATCATGGAGGAATATAAAATAAATCCGTATTTAAGTGTTGTCTGATATTACATATTGTACTCAAGTAATGTCAGTGCCGTTTTTCTGGTGTTGAACAAGTTTTTAAATAAGTAGAACTAGTGTGTACATTCGAATTAAAGAATCAGTATCTTTGATTGAACTGCATTTGATGCATTATTGCGATAAACAAGTTTAAAAACTAAAAATAAGCGACTTCCCACACCAATTGCAAGAAAGATATAAACCTTGAAAAAAGCTTATAATGAAGAAACCCAAACGACTTAAATGAAGAAAAGGGTGAAATTTGCATGCGACCTGCTGGTGGGAAAGCCGCATTGAACGCATATTTTCTATAAAATTATTTGTTAATCTCGAAAAATTTAAATTTTCATTCCAAATTGCGATATTTCTCTTTCTCGTTACTAGTGGGAAAGAGCCTCTTATTTCTAATCATTGACCTCTCTTTTTAAATTTTTCAAGTCTTTTGTCCAGATTTCCGGTATTTTTGGGGCGGAATGTAGTCGTCGAACAAATTTTTGATCTATTCCCTGGCTGCATACTTTCTTTCCAACCTCTCAAAAGGTCGCTGTATATAAATTTTACATTAGTACAATTGCGCGATTTGTCAAAACGTATCATAAAAAGTAAAACTAAGCAATTGTTTTGCAGCCTAGACATATCTCAGTTTGCAGCTGTTTCCAATGCGTATGGAAGCGGCAAAAATGTTGTGGAACAACTTATAGATTTACCTTATACAACAATATATTGCAATTTTATGAACTTTTTTTATCCCATATGAATCCGAATGAAAACGAAACCATGCATTTGTATGTCTGTTTGTTTGAAACGTGCATGTAAATTTTAAAGCTCTTTTGCTCTGGCATTCATACAACATTTGGAAATGTTTTGTCATAATTTCCACTAATTTTCAGGTCAGACACAATGCATTTTTCACTTTTCGTACACTTCCAATGTGCCTTACCTACATCACTATTTTTTCTCCACTTCACTTTTCATAATGGGCATGTACATTATGGTCAAATTCAACTATCCGAGAAAGCTTTTGTACAAATAACCTACGGTGGTTAAACAATCGGTATGCAAACACCACAGTGATTTTTCAGCATTGAATTTGGTGGCAAAAAAAAAATTAAACTGAAAAAATGTCTTCGCGCAATGCAATCATTTTCAACTTGTAGAGCTTCTAAAGTAAACCACGCATCGCCATAAATAAAAAATATATATATATTTGGGAAGAATGCAGAAACTCACGTTAATTGATTGTGTTTTTGGCAGCGACACGGAATCAAGACCATGCGATCACAACAACAAAATATTATAAGATGACAATATTTAGACGAATTTATGCAACACAACAGGAAAGCCGCGGGAAATTTCGTTGCGTGAACAGTAAATATCCAAATCGAGCAAAGTTTGTGCTGACTCAAAAATGTGCGTTTGCATATATATATTATATAAGCAGTCTGTATCAACCAAATTAATCATAACATATTTTATTCAATTTTTATTATGAAATCTTTTTCAGCTCGAATACATCGAATGGTACTTTCTGCGACTCCGTTACTCATATCCTGGCAAGGAACACTTGAATAGGGGTGTTCGTATTACACATCAATGGTCAAATGTGTCAAATCTGACGCTATCAACGTCATCTCCTGTTATGAACTGATGCAAGCTATTTCTATGCATTATATAGATAAACAATCTAGCTTGTTTGTTCACTGATGATATCAATGTTAGAAATGTATAAAAATTAAAGAAATATTTAAAAAAAAAATTGTTAAACATTGTTAATGTCACATGTCACATTGAAGTGACGATTTATTAGTCTTTTCCTCGTTGTTTTGATACACCTAAAATCTACCTTAAAGTATAAATATTATATTAAGTTTTGAAATCCATATACCTTAATCTTTTTCCAAATCTCGTTCCAATAAAATTATAAATGTACGGATTGAGAGCTGAGTTGAAATATGCAATCAACGAGGATACTGCACCAATCCATGCGCAGTATTCGGGCTAAAACGAAGAAAGCAAACATGAAAATTGACATCTTAAAAATGACAGTTCCTCCGGACGCAACTGTATATAATTTTGGATGATGATTTAATTGCATTAATAATTGCAGCAGTAGATAAATTTAACATACTTTTTTATCTGCTATTCCTTTTATTTTGGCTAAATGGACGACGTGGAACGGCAGCCAGCACACAAGAAATAGCAGGACGAGAACAAGACAGGTGCAGGTGACTCGAATGCGATTCTTTTCGGCCTTTGTGGTAGCTGCTGACCGAGTGCGTTTTCGTTCCCCCTTCTTTGTATTTCCACCTGATGCGCTTGGATTAGACGTACTTTCGTTGGCGATACTAGAACGACGAACTCTGGATTGCTTGAGTCGTATTGCGATTAAACAATAACAGGCCGACATGATCTGAAATATATTTCAGTATGTTCTGACAAGAAAACTGCTACAGCCAACTAATTATGTTCATTTCTGTTGCTGATAAGGTAAATAATAGAATTCGGTTATCACACGCAGAGGCTTTTTTTCTCACTCACTCGGGGTCCATGGCGGCTAATCTATGAGAAAAGTTACGGGCCATCATCGACTTTAAACAGTTCGAGTCATTGCGAAAGAAGTATTGAGGTGGGTAGGTCGTGAACGCAAATTGAAACAACTCATGTTCCCTTTTTAATTTATATTTCAAATCATTATGTACAAAAATACCTTAAAGATACTTACAATTAAAGGCAGGAGAAACATGACCACAAAGTTGAATATTAAGTACGATGTCCACGCTTGTCCGTTCATTGCATACGAACATCCCATTTCATAAGCAACACCGGCTTCAGATATTTTTGCAGCTGTTGAAAATTGCATGCCATCATCGCCTCTGAATTAATATGAAACATTCTCTGTAAGTGCTGTCGTCTACCCAGACATTGGTAATAATAAATAATGAAAAGGACGCGGAAATAAATTGACAACCAGAACACATATGTAGCAATTTAATTGTGAGATGCAAATTATAGTAACTCATTGCTATAATATGTGTGGGGCGGCCTTTTAATTTCCTAATTATGTGTCGTCAACTTTCTTCTCCTTCAGATAGAAATGAAATTAAATCTTATTAGCACTCACGGTAAATTTGTCGACGGTGTAACATCTTCTTGTCCACTGCTATACGAATAATACAAGTCAGTTAAAGTCAGGTTGAATTGATCAGTCAGGTTGAATTGGCCAATCAGGTTGAATTGGTCAATCAGGTTGAATTGGTCATCAAGATTCGTACAAGCAGTTTCACTCTGTTTTTTAATTTGTTTTTCTATACAATCAGCCAGGGTAGCATTTGTGTTAAATCCTTCGTCTTTACAAATATCTTCTGGTAATCTGCTCGGCCTCGGAAACTCATATCTAGAAGAGATATATAGTTGAATTGCTATATATATTACCACGTCCAAAAAGTACTATTCTTACACTACCTCAGGCATTTGTGAGAATGCTTTATTCGTTTATTAGTCTGGAATCGATTTTTTAGAATATGCATCGACAATCTATAATAATGATAATCAAACTTACTGGCATCTACAAGACAAGCCATGAATTCCCCGCTTATTGCTGTATAGCATTATAGGAATGCATAGAATCAATGAAGTTATCCAAACGATCACAGTAATTTTATAAGCGGATGGTTTTGTCCGAAGTTTCTGTGAAATGTTCGAGAATCCGTGGCATACTGCAATGTAGCGGTCAATGCTCATCACCTATTAGTAATTAAACAAATCAAAATCAATGTCTAGATTAAATAGCATCAAACCACTACAACTACTAACCATGAGGAATAAGATGGACGAGTAATAATTCAGGAACAAGATTGTTTCTTTTGCTTTGCACAACCACGCAGAAAATATCCATTCATCATGATAATCTTCAACTACTTTGAAAGGTAGGGTCATCAAAAATATTGAATCGGCAAGCGCGAGTTGAAGCACATACCTACATATAGGTTTATTAGAATTATTAATATAAATCTAAAATATAGCTTATATATATATATACTATTATAAGCTGTTTTATCTTCTTCTAAATTAAATGTTTTGTTCTAGTTCGTTTATGTTCACAGATAACCTCACAATATTATTCGAATATCAGTCTATAGTATTTATTCACAATATGTTTTAAGTATTCGAGACGAGATTAAAAGAATTTATTTTTATTTTATTTTTCAATTGCAATTGATTCCTGCATGCTTATGCTTTGGATCTGTCCGAAATCTACAAAAAACACTACTCGCTATATTGTTCACTATATATTTGTCATAAACATATCCCCCACTTACCAATGCGTTACTGCTTTCTTATATTCCCGGAGTACAAGAATCACAAATATCACCATGAAATTTCCAAGTAATCCCAAAATACAAACGATAATTCGAAACGCCATAAGAGTTGTGTCGAAGGTATGTGTAACGTTTTCAACACCTAATCCCAGAGCATTAAATTCCTTCAAAAAATCACCCGGATTGTCCATATTGCACGTTATCGCCGTTTTATGTCGTATTTATTTTTTCTAGATAATACCAAACATTCATATGATATTTTTCAAAAGTTCTTGTCATTTTGTTTTAAAATAGAATAATTTGTAACGAACTTTATTTGACTAATTAATGCTAATAAAGTTAACTCGTTTTATTGCGTTATCATCTATCCCATAACTTAACATTTCGATACAATATATCCCATTATCAGATCAAAGCCCTGTCTCTAATGATGCTGAATGCTACGAACTTCTATTCCGTAAATTTTATGAAATATTATTCCTCAAGGATGTCATGACAAAGAATGACGTTAGGGTCATAATCTAAAGATATATTAGGCAGGTTTGTATATGATATTCTTCATTCAAAAAGTACGAAATTTGATATCTTTCTCCTTGATATCTTTCTCATTTTAAGCACAAATCGTTTGTCTTACTGGTGAAATACTATCTGTGCAGTCGTTTATACGATATAAATAACATGACTCATATAACGCTGTCATTGAAGATTAACTAATAGCTACTGTAGGCTACTTTTCCCCTACAGAGGTCTAACAGAAATAAATGTCAGTGGCAATTCAAAACTCTGGGCTCATGACCCATAATTCAAAAATCAATAGTGATCTGGGAATTAATCGTCCCCATATCTTGCTGATATTTTTAGTTTTATTCATGCTTCATGCATACATGTTTTCAAATAGCTTATTTATATAATAAATAGCCTATAATAAGAGAGGCAAAACGATAGGAACTGCTTCATTTCATTCAGTTTGGATACTGACGAAGTTTCCGCACTGTTGATGTATACATTCCCAAAAGAAACTATGAGAATAGAATAAACATAGATAGAGATGTACAAGGAGTCTTCGACTTACCACGTTGCGCCGTTCTTATGACGCGGTGTAACCCGAATTTCACTGCAAGTCGGAACAACCAAAATGGCGTACACTCACTGTATCGTACACTCGTACAGTATCACTGAAACAGTGTACCATGTGACTGAAGCTTAGCGATTATTCCTTCATAATCGTAATAGTTCGTAATTGTCTACGTCATTTACGATGTAAATGACGAAATCCAATGGGCCCACAGCACTGATTTTCTTGATCACAATGATCCGGGACGGACTAAAAGTAGGCACTTGCAAATTAAGCACTTTTTTAGGCACTTTGGAAAAAAAGTAAAAAGGGCGTAATACCTTTTAAAAACATAATTAATTAGTTAAAAATGGCCAAATTTAACAACCGGTAACATTTATTATTTCTAAATTCCAGTACTAGACTCAAGTGCATCTCTTAGATATTTACTCAGGCTAATCAGTGTGGGTAATATGTTTATTTCTCTGTCTTTTATTAGTGAATATGCCATTTTATTTATTTTTCGAAGTGCCTAAATATGTGCCTAGCATATGTGGTGACCAAGCGCGTGCGACTGCCTTTAATACTGCGTTTTAAATATTGCTATTGAGTTTGCCCGTTGCAATTTGCGTTTTCAACATTTAATTTGACCATTTTTAACTAATTAATTATGTTTTTAAAAGGTATTACGCCCTTTTTACTTTTTTTCCAAAGTGCCTAAATAAGTGCCTAAAAAAGTGCCTAATTTGCAAGTGCCTACTTTTAGTCCGTCCCCAATGATCCAGTTTATAGTCCGGCAGATAAGGGGACCTTTTTGGCCCAAGTTTGATTTCAGACATAAAGTTTTTTTTATCTGTGATTATTCATCTTGGGGTCATTGCCCATCATTTCTACATGGGTGTGGAGTTTGCAGCCTTGAGCAATTTTTTTCCGGCTCGATATTTGTAACAGTGTTTTTCGTCAAACCTGTGCATCATAATGACGCACAACCTGAACCATAACCTGTTGCAATACTATGTTCAGGTTGTGCGCAATCTTGGTGCACAAACTACACAAGCACCAAATTTACTAGGAAATAAAATCAATAACTTTTAGGTATTTGTTGAGCCCAGCTTTGGGTCGCGACCCATATACAGTATATGAAAATACTGTCGAAACATACGCGTAAAATAAAGAGTACTATTTCAAAATACTCGTTTTTGTTGTAATTAACAATACAAGCCTGGTAATGCAGTCGCCAGTGGTTCAAGTGGATATACACCCGGTGGAGAACAGTCAATTATTTGTTAGCGAGAATTGTTATGCAGCGGGATGATCACGACGACGCAGTGAAAGATAATGATATCACAAGAACAAGAAAATTGCTACATTTTATAGTATATCCCTGGGAAAGAATGTAGTTCATTCTTATGTTCCATGCCAATGCTTTTCAAACTACCAAAGACTCTCAACACTTTTACTTCTTCTCTTCTATAAAAAAAAACATTATATTATTATGTATATGTTATTATATATTCGCATTTCCATCTGTTTGTTCGTGCTCCCAGATAACCGATCAGCGGCCTCCAAGGAGGACGAGGTCCCCTATTAAGAAACCCTGTCATAAGCTAAAAAAGGCGACCATGCTTCTCTTGCCTGTTGTCATGCTGTCCCTGGAATTCAGCTACAACAAAAATTTCATGAAAACGGATTTTTAAATTTTATGACTTTATTAATATTCTCAACAATGAATGATATACGGGTGGTAAAATGCCAAGTTATTCAAACAACATGATCATGTTTTTGCAATTTACAACCAATATTTTGTATGTAACTTTGTTTGACAGAGCCCCAAGAGCCCTAACTACAAATATCAAAAATGCGAGGCCAAAAAAGTCACACTACAACATTGTCAAATGTGCTGCATTTACGATAGATAACAGGTTTACCAAAAAGAATTGAAAAATGAAAATGAAAAATGGTAAATTAAAGATCAATTCAGCAATAACTACTTGGTGATATTGCATCTGTTGATGATTTTATGTGTTTGTTTCGGAAGTTCAATAACAGAATTAATTGTGGTTGTTGGGGATGTTTTAAAAAAAGGTTGCATGGAAAAAAGGTTTCACAAAATGTCAAGGTTTGATAGTAGTCGAGAAGTAGAAAAATACTCCCATGTTTTTTTTTCTCATTTCATAACCACGCCACATAACTTCCCCGATAAGTATACGCAGCAATTGCGAGAAGCAGAAATGCCAAGATGGGATTTCATCGCATTGCAAACCAATATTAGCAATTCTTATATATATTCGCGCATTCCCATCTGAACAGCGTGGAAAAGATTATACCCATCTACACACTTTAAGAACTATGTCAGATGAGCGTCATATTATCGAATATCAGTAAAGGAATAATGCAATGGGAAAAGACATATGAGGCGAAACTTTCAGTAGTATGCAATTAAATAATCTTATTGTAGAATATAACTTTAAAAACATTTCGTCACGCCAACTGCAGTCCGAAACTTTTTTCTCAGGCTGAGCGCAGATACCAATTGGCACTTATGTAAACTGGTAAGACTGTAAGAGGCACGCGATGGATCAGATACTAAGAGTATCCATCCCCCAGCTGTCATTTGAGTGGGTACTGCTGTTTTTATTGCAGATGTTACTGATCTTTTTGTATTAAAGATTTACTGGCATCACCGATTTAAGGATGTTGGAAATCAACACGCAATATTACAAAACTAACTTTCAACACGCAAAGCTGAAACTAATATTCTTTAGAACAGCATACAAATTCTATGGAATGGAATCATACACAAAAACTCGTCAAAAACCTATAGCTCAATAATCAAGTGGAATTTGAAATGTGCGCGTTACTACGTACAACCGAAGCACACAGGAAAATGTGTGTGATGTACTAGTATTCAAAACGTTTGACTCAACTATGTTGGCATAACAGGTGCACATCTCGGTTTCGCATACGCATACCTTCTATCTCCACAAGGATTTATTAATTTTGCCAAAATCAATGTAGCTCTGAAAGGTTGAGGTTCTCCCAAAAGAAAACACGTTACACATCTTTAGATACCAGTGGATGGTTTTACATGGCCTTGTTCCTTGTTCGGAGTGAAAGACGAGGTCAAATATTCCAATCCAATTCAACTAATAAAATGTTTCCCAAGTCCCTAAGCTTAAACTAGGAAAACGAAATGCACGCGGCAACGCAAATGTAGTTTGAAGAGCGCAATAGAAAGTGGCTAGATACTGTCGATGGATCTTGGCTTGTATTAGCGAAATAAACTACCATTTATTCTACTAAAATTGAATTTCTGACATTGTAAGGAGATTCAATGTTACTATGTATGCAAAACTAAACCATGTAGTTATGAAATAATTGTTTTTAACAAAAGGGCGCTCCTGAAGTATTCGTACCAAGATGGCGCACAACCTGAATATTGTATGCTTACCAGGTGGGGGTTCAGGATGTGCGTCATCTTGGACCGAATACTTTAAATCCACTTAAAAAAAATTGCTCAACATTATATACTCCACACCCACCTGGGTATCATTATATATGTCATATACATTATATCTAAACAATAAAAAAAACTTTATGTCCCAAAACAATGTTAAGGCCCGATTCTGCCGGACTATTAGGGGCTTAGATATTACAGTACACTAGTACAGTATTATATTTTTATGGAGTGCGTTTGTAATCTCGAAACAGCGTTATGGAGTGCGCGTTCGTAACCTCGAAACAGCGAAAGTCGCGACCGTCGTAAACCGAGGACCTCTTGTATTTTGTTTTATATGGATGTGAATTGTAAGGTGTTGACAAAATGCATGTTGGGCTTACAGTGAAGTGTGACAGAGTAATTTTTGTTTTATAAAACTGTTATATGCTATTGTGGCAACTATAGCAAACAATATGACTACATTGGAGATACCCTTCGAAATTTAGGACTTCGTTCGTCACAGCATGGCTTGACGATCCCCGAAAGTGACGAGAGGTAATATTTATGTTAATAATCATGGCTGTCATTTGTTTCAAATAGCTCTGCATATTCACTGAATGAATCATAAGTATTCTTTCATTCAATACGTAAATATTGCAACAAAGCAATTTTTCTTTAATATAGGATATGTATCTGCTCGTTGAGTCGTTTTGTTGGTAAATGGAGCAGAGCATTATAGATATTTTATTGTCAGGCTTCCTTGGTTGGGTTTCAGTTTGCGCTAAACAAAACAAGTGATTAGGTCCAGATAAAACTGGTCTGCAAATTTGTTTTATGATTTTTCCGTTGATAATTATCTGCCCTCATTTTAGTTTTATAGGAATTCTTCAACACACTTTCTGTTGAGAGTAGCTTTTTCCGGTTTTTATCACCGCCGCCTTACAATGTTTTTGAGTCATCAATCTTTCCATTACATATTTTTTCTGGCACAACTTTTATATATATATATACTCTTTATTTATATGTCTCTCTTGTTCGGGATATTGTGAATGTAACCAAATGACTTCTAGGTTTGATGAAATTTACATCAGCAGGTTCGTTATATTATAGAAACGAATATGTGCTATCCAGAGCCCAGAACTAATTTAAAAATGACTATCAAAAATAATCAGTCCACAGATGACCCTCGGAAAAGGATTGCGTTCTCGCCGCTGTTGCCACGTTTTGTTGTTTTGCAGATATTTTAATGTACTATTTTTTTTATGAACTTACCATATTGTCCCACCAGAAGAAATCCTAGAGCAGCAAATCATGATTCGAGGATGGATGGCTACCGTGGATCATAATCCCCTTTGACCGATGAATGCTAATAGTATGCGCTCGAATACGTTGCACAAAACAAGATCATATTTCGGGTCATTATTTGATTTCGTCTTCCCAGGCAGTAGCAATATCAACAAATGATTGACCAAGTGATTTCAAGTTTTTTAACTCGTGCTCAACGTATGATATTCATTATTCAGTATTTCCTATATGCATATAATAACTTAAAATTGCTATTATCACTTTATCTGTTGCTTGAAAAAATTCAATTTGTTTGCGCGAACTTTACATCATAATATGAACATTTGATACCCCGAGATTCAGTGTTTTATATGGATTAGATTGGCGAAATTCACATAAGTGCCACAAATTTCAAGTCACATGTCTACAAAGAGTTGCGTCATCTAGCTTTTTATGGTTTCCTTGTTTTCGGCATTTCAGCGGTTATCCGTGACTTTGAAGAATGGGTCTACTATACACTATTAATTAGAAAAAATAATGCAGAAAAATAAGCCAGCAATGCATTAATCAATCGTTCGATAACTTTATTTCATAATCATTCGGGATTATATATCATCAAGCATTTGTTATACAAGAGTCTATAAAGTTATATATATAGTTTATGTGCTCGTATATTAACAAAGAATGATGATTTCGAAAAACACAAACATAAAAAAATGTCTAATAGACGTCATAGACCAAACATAGCAAATGGATAATCTTTTCATAAGGCTCCAACGAATTGTAAAAACAACTTTGTGTACAATGCTTTATCGAAGATAAATTATATCAGAGATTTCCGACTTTCCATTTCGGTTTCACTTGCAGACGTACGCGTTTTATCATCCGTCACAGATGGCAATTGGGAGCCACTTTGGCTAAAACAAAAAGTAGGTATTCTATATTTATATCAATCAGGAATCGAAACAATGACATCAATCGAATGTACCTAAAAATAACTGAAAATCAGACTAACATTATTCTTCTGTTATGGTTTTCTACAGAGAAAACATTTTTAATTAGTGAACATAGTGAAGGTAGATTATCTCCAGTGGTACCGAACAATGGAGTGAACTACGATTTATTAATATAGCTACTTAACACGTTAAAAATATGATAACCGTGGAAAACAAAGTACTCACTGCAGGTATATCTTGGTTGTGGCAGTTGCGCTAGAAGATAAATTTTTCCCCTTATTCGATTTTTTATAACGAACCGCTGGCCCTGCCTCGGAAGATGATCTTGAAGTTCGACTCCGTGAACGGATAGTAGATCGAAATGATGCGGTTGCTCTCCTGCATGAGGAAGATTTGCCAGTCACAATTTAAAAGAAGGCTCATTAAAGTTATACCGTAGAACAGGGGTCGGCAACTTTTTGTCGGTCGCGGCCAAAATCTTGCAGATCTTATTTTTAGAAAGTTAAAAATCGAACGGATGGCCGGTGAATCACAATTTTTTCACATAGATTTGAATTTTGAGCAGCGCGCAAAAACTGCGACAACTCGTGAACTCAACTCAGTCGACTTACTTAGAGAAAAAGTTTACAAATGACATTTAATGTGACACTTTTTGTTGCATCTTGCTTGATGCGTTTGCGACATCAGGCGGCACACTGGATGAGGCCAAGATAAAAACATTTTCTAAATGAGAATCACTAATCCGAGTTCTCAGACATCCGAACATCGATGTGAATTTTTTCGCATGGTTTGTCAAATTCGGAACAGTGATGCATCTCTCCAATAGAATATAGATTTATTTCCTAATTGCATTGCATCTTAAAAAATTCTTAGCATCAACTTTTCTGCGTTTTGTTGTTTTTCGTCTAATTATAATTAAGTTATAGGCTCATTAAACGAGTAATTGCGAATTATATACTTGTTAGGTTATAATATAATTTAGTTTTGTTACTATAATTCAGTGAAGCGTGGCGGGTCAGATTATTTCACTTCGCGGGCCGGGTGTGGCCCGTGGGCCGTAGGTTGCCGACCCCTGCCGTAGAATATTTCAGATAATATGTGCTTTTTTCAATATTAATATGCCCAAATATTTGGGACAATTAATATCAATCTTCTTTAATGTTGCGTCACTTGAGATACATACCCGCCAATGTATTAACATAGTCTGTATCATAATTTCAATTCAAAGCAAACATAATATTTTGAAAACAATTTTGCCTGTTGGCTGATTTTCGATATCTAACACTAATCAGATTTATAAGTAATTAATGTAATAAAATTGCTACTTGAAACGCTTGCGAAAGTCCATTCCGATGAAATTGTAGACATATGGATCTAATGCCGAGTTGAGATATGCTATTATAGAAGCCACTCCTCCCAACGTAGCACAGAAATTCGTCTGAAAATTGAGAAATAGTAAAATTAGAAGTTGGTTTCTATATCTATATTGTCTGTATACTAGTCTATCTTTTGCTGTTCCTCTTTCTTGCTTATTAGTTAAGTATGGTCTGCCGTGGATCAACGATGCGAATTTTTCTTGAAAATAAATCAGAAGCCGCAAATTCTGTGACGAAGGCAAATGCGTTGGATATTTGCCTTTTACTGTCTCGAATCCCAGACTCAATTTTTATGTTTATGAGATAAACTGTATATATAAGACTATCCCTTATTTTTCATTGATTTTCATCCTTGGAACCCGATAAATAAATCTCACCGATTTATCCGCAATGCCGTTGATTTTTGCTAAATGAACGGAGTGGAAAGGAAGCCAGCAAGCAAGGAAGAGAATCACTAGTGAAAAGCATGTTATGGTGATCCTTCTTCTTTGTTTTTCTGACTTTATGAAGGCAGCAGATTTTCTACGTTTTTTTGGTCTTGTTGATGCACTTGAAGCTGAAGCAACGTTATTGTCTTCTTCGGTAGTATTATTTCTGCCATGAATATTACCCGTTCCCGCGAGCTGGCGAGCGATTAAAGAATAACAAATCGACATCACCTGTAAATATTGCAGAAAAATTACACACGATAAATATTATGAAGTATCATTGTTTAATTTATAATTACCGCCACCAGGTCAAACATGAAGGAAAAGTGAAAGATTGTACATCTTTGATGGCAGGTCCTTTCGTCCGAGTGACGTGTGAGGTCTTTGTACAATGTAATTTTAAGCCATCATTTGGAAATTTGTCGATTGCGCTGAATTCTCAGCGAATCAATCTTTAATTCAGCGTAAAAATGTATCGATGGCATTTCATTTGGAATTTCGGAAGTGAAAAGATTGAAGAAACACTAATGGAAGAAGTTTTGTTCACACTTTGTTTGACTTAATTGCATGTTCTGACCACAAAACGGCGCTTCAGTTTACAGAATTAATGCAAAAGAGGTTGAAAATAAATAAACAAATAAAAAATGGCGTTATTTAAATCTTCGTATATATGGGTTATAGAGTAAATATATAGACAGAGTAAATCAAATTATAGGACTCACTATTAGTGGCAATACGAACATAACAATGAAGTTGAAGAACAAGAATATTATCCATCCTTTTCCGGTGTCGTGATAATGGCATCCGGTATGATATTCTTCCTCGTCCATTGTTTTGTTTGTTTCTTCTCCAGATGAATATCCGGAATAATCAAGTCTAGAAGACAATCAAATATAAATGTAGCCAAGTAACAAATCAGAATAGTTCAAGTGATAGTTTTATTACAAATGAAAGAAATTGAAATTTTATAATTTTATTGAGTAGCAACTATTAAGTAATCAAACACGATCGCATCCAATTTAGAATTCATTGCTTATGACTTCCGATTTCGAAAACTCTTTTAGAAAAATAAAACTTGCTTAATATTGCATGTTATCTCTTAAACAAATAGCCATTTCCTAAAACTTCAATATACTTATTATACAATAACGGGGGAAAATAATGCTTTTTAAATGCCTTCGTAACAATCATTGGTAAGTAAAGTTCAAACTGTTGGACTTTAGCCTAGATTTCAAACCGCACTTAAAAGGTATTTTATATGTTTATCACAGAGCCCATATCAATACAATTTGTTATACTGTTTATATATTTATTTTGGTGTAAAATCCATTTTCAAGTTTCTTTATCCAATCAAAAAATTTTTGATTTTAGCATCTAGATATTTTTTGAACCAACCTATCTTTAATGGTAGATGTATAGGAACAAAGAGACCACAATAACAAATAACTTTGAGCTATAGAAAAGTACAATTTGTCATGTAAAATGGAAAATATTTATTTAAACATTTTATGATTTCACGACATCTCACTCGATGAATTTATTTATTTTAACCTGAGGTATGTTAACGAGACTTCATTTTTCATATGAAATACTATTCTTTTAAATAACAATAAAAGCACATTCGCACTCATTAGTGATATTTAGATTGTTAGTTAAGCTAAAATTAGCGCTGCTTCCTGTAGTAATGCAAGCTCCGATCTCATTTGTTTGCTTTTGTTCATGAATGCACGCTTCCATGTCAATATCGATCCATTCTGCTTTTTCCATGCAAATCTCTTCGGGTGATCTGTTCGGCCCCGGAAACTCATACCTTTTGAATTTCAAATAAATAAATTTAACATTCGGTGAAATATGCAGAGACGCACTGAACCACTGTATGAAGTAGAGCAACACAGTTGTTTAATAGAATCTGTTATTGCTTTAATGGAAGATGAGATCGTTTGTGTAGCTCACAAACGCTAACCAATATTCACAGACGCATTGGGGACATCCATAGGAAAAATCTATCAGACACAAGTCATATTTCAAAATAATACACTTTATACTATCACTAAGGTCTTGGGCGTTGCTGATTTCATGACATATAATATTCTAATGGAACTTGCTCTTCTTCTTTTATTCAGTATGCATTGTATGCTTATGTAATATAAAAAATAGGTCTTAACTTCCTTTAAATGGAGTGTAAACAGGAAAAGTTTGCGGTACTTTTTCGTAATTACTCATCGCAGGAGCGGATTTACCATTAGACGAGAGGTGAGGACTCGACGTTCAATTTTGACTATTATTCATTTTATTACTATTATGCAAGTCGTTTTGAAATTGTGAAGTCTTGTTCCAGAATAAAATCTTGATAAACTTTTATAAAAATGACTTTTCTAAATCCGGCCCTGACTTACCGACATCTGCAGTTCGGCTCGTTACCCATTTTGTCACTGAATATCATAACAGGTATGCAGCAAAGTAGAGATGAAACCCACACAATGATCGAAATGACTTGGGATGCACGTTTTGCACGCAACTTCTCAATAATATTAGATCGGCTGTGGCACAGGGCTACATAACGATCGATCGACATAACCTTTAATAAAATTATGAAATTTAGATGCTGTTATGCAAGATATGATATTATAATAGCGAACCAACTCTTCTTCATCTGGAATTTCGATAATGACATCAGGAATTGTAGTCATTTACATTCGCCAAATAAATTTGTTAAATGAATTTAAATAGAGTATTAGTGACTAAAATAGATGATACATATACATGATATACTATGAAAACTCACCATTAGAAATAAGACTGAAGAATAGTAGTTCAGGAACAAAAATGTTTCTTTCACTTTGCACAACCACGCAGGAAATATCCATTCATGATGAATATCTTCAATGACTTTGAAAGGAAGGGTTGTCAGGAACAATGAATCGGCAATTGCTAGTTGCAGAACATACCTGGAACATTTTTGCGACTATAATACTATACAATATTTTCTATATGTTACATGAAAACTAAAAGGCGGGCGTTCTATTTATGTTATCTGATAAATTCCATTCAAAAATACACGATCAATTGAAATATCTTGAAAACTCTAAGCTGTTGCCAGTATTAGGCGGATTGGGTCCCAATAAATATTTTTAAACAATCTGGAAAGACTGATCGAATAAAATCCTCACAGTTTTCTAAAATATTTTGAAACAGACTGGGTTGGAAGTTGGAACTACCGGTCCGCCATCATGGATTTCAACCTTGTTCAACACCAGAATATATGAGAAATGTGGTAAGTGGTTCCATTACATTTGAACCCACGTACATTTGAACTCATACTGACCCTAACCCATAGATTTTACCACCCACATATAGATTGAACCCGCGGATATACGGGTGCAAATGTATGTGTTCAAATGTACGCGGGTTTAAATGTGCTGTCACCGTGATAAGTATGCAAACGCGCGACTGAAAAAGAAAGAATCTGCGATTTATCGATTACTCTTTTTGTCTAATCGCTGATTTTCGATAATTAGTTTAAAATTGAAAATTTGTTTGAGTTACTTGCGATACGATTAAAATTGATTCATAATCACCAACATTTTTTTTACATTATATTCAATCAATACTATGTGAGTGTGATTAATGGCAACCGTTACGCGTGAACAATTGTATCTTTTTTTCATTTGCTCTAGTAATAATTTACCAGTTGGACTGTAACAAAATTAAGTGCAATAAATTATTCAGCCGACAATCTTTTGCTGATCACTTTCATGGAATATTTTTCACGTGAGTTTAGGGAGTCTCCAAATACATAAATTTGCAATACCATCTGAGCCGCGACAACAAGCGATTTGGCGCATGCTCTTTCATGCATGACCCACGTACACATAAACCGTTAATTGATGATCTGGAGCTTTCGCTGTGTTGAAAATTTGCACTGACATCGCAAAATGTACAGAGGTTACGTAATTGTCCAAATGTCAAGCAATACAGATGATGTATCACGAGTATCACAACTTTTTGCAGGTTCAGTGCAGGTTGAAGGAACATAATATTCCTGCTGACGAATATTCACTTTCTAGTTGCTTCTTAATGATTTCGGAATGGGTTCACACTCAGATTGAAACAATATAAAAATCCCCTTTCTTTTCAATGTGGAACTTCGGTTAGGTGAAATTCCCTGCTTCTAACAAGAATATTTTAAATTTCTTTCTGCTTCATAAAAAAAATTCAATATCCAATAACTAATAAATGAGGGACTCACCAATGCGTCACGGCTTTTTTGTATTCCCGAAGCCTCAGAATGACAAAAATCACGAGAACATTGCCGAATAAACCAAACACACAAACGACAATCCGGAATACCAACAGAGGGACGTTGCTATCTTGTTCTGCTCTTGCATGGCTTTCCACAATATCATCATAATAGGTATCGTTATAGTTATCATTATATTCATAATTATCATAATCTTCATTATTATCATAATCTTCATAATTATCAGAATCTTCATAGTTATCATAATCTTCAAGGTCATAATCATAAGTGGGATCTGTCATTTTTCTAAACTGAATAAAAACACATTTTTAATTCACGATCCTACAATTTATAATTATCTACACGATCAAAACACACCAAAAAAGTGTTCAAGTTCTCAATATCAAATGGTGCACACCTTCCTACGTTTTTTTAAATACTGCGTAAATTTCCTTCTAATACATCATAAATAATTTACCTGGTGAAGTGTGACCAAGTGCAATAAATTAATTTCAGTACACAACCTCCTTCTTTCGACTTCGCGAAAAAATATTCAAACACCATCGATACATGGACTATTTACTACTCGAACATTAAAAGTATTGCTCACTCATACTCATACTTTGTTGCTCATTTCCGGCTGCCTTTGTTCTATGAAATACTGTTATTTAGTTATTCCACATTGCTGACATAAAACGATATTATGACCCATTTACAGATCCACCATCTTGCACTATTTTAATACTTTCGGTACTATTGTTTGTGACAAATGAACAGGCTGAGTCAAAGTCTGGAATACTTGTAGAAAATAGAATACTCAATATTACAAATGCATTTGTGGAAGCTCAAGGCTCAAAAGTGACATATTTTTGTAACTGAATACCAATTTCTTCTACTGCGTATGCTCATAAATTTGTTGTGACCCCCAAATTATAGATTAAGGTTTGCCACATTATTGTATAGCAATTTGAAGAAACTGTACCGTATCCTATAGTGCATATTACGCACGCTTCACTGCAGTTTAATAACTTCACAATGATGTAGTTTATTAAATCCTCCTGAATAATTTTTGACTTTATCAGTATACACAATTTCATAATTTTGATAAAGCACACCCGCTGATAACATTGGAATTTTAAAATTAAAAAGATTGTTTTAATAATCTCGCATGGTAACGACGTAGCCCACCATCGATCATTCGGTGAGCGCTTTGTATTGCTAAAAGTATTTTAATCTTGGCATCCTACATATTTTCATCACAAATATGAATGACAAACACAATTTTTTTCTGCGCCTAAATCTTATATGTTATCGTTATGTCGTCCGTACCTCTTTGTCTTGTATTGTGTATTGTACTAGGGCAGTGGTTTCCAAAGTGGGGTTCGCGGTTCTTTATCGAATTGCATTTTTTTCGAATCAGATTTACGCGATTCGGAAAAAGAGAGCGATTTACAGAGGAAAAACAAACATTTGAACGCTTGTTCATCCTTGTTATCGGCGGCGTTAAATCTGCCGAATGCATTTTTTCGGCACTCCAAACAACTCTCACACGGCGGGACAATAATGAAAATCGTAATTGACTTTTACTTATCTGCCGTCATTTTTTTCAAGTTCAGCACAACACACTCTTTTACTCAGTACTCGAGATGCTGTGTGACGTTTTTATCCCTAAACTGCTAGTTCAGTATTCAAAGGAATCATGCAAGTTTCTATTATACGCGAATTTAAATGGATCGTATAATATTATATACCTTAAAATTCATGACAATTTGATGATTTTCATGATAAAAATTTGCAACAGCACACCTGCGCTGCGACTAAGTTATAGTACGCCATGACATGATTGAATGAAATAGAAATTTAATTTAAACTTCGTTCAGAGTGAAATATTTCGCGTATATTTAAAGAGAACTAACTATAACTAAATAAGTTCATTGGCCGGTCACGTTAATTGACAATCATGTTTTCCATTCTAAAATAAACATTTAATCTATTTTATTCGCATTAGTTATGCTTCCAGTCGAGTGGCGGGAAACGAAATGAGAGGAAACATAATATGATGGAACATATATGTTTCTTTTTTCAGCTGTTATATTAAAAGAGATTTAGTATTTTCCTCTAATTTGCTTAGCGCGATGCAAGCGGAAAATAAAACAATCCGGGTTATTTTTAGCAAGTGTCTTAGCGTGAAGGTGGGGGTATATAATACATTAGGAACGCAAATTGTTCGTTTTAATGTTTTTCACTATATTAATTTTTTGTTGTGATCTTTTAATGTTTTGTTTTAGTACAAAAGGCGGGAATCATTAAAAAAAATGCACATGGTCCGTTACGGATTTTTTTTTAAGAAGTTTAAGGACCACTGTACTAGAGTTTTATTTGTATATTTCATGTCTGTTGTCCTACTATAACACAACAGTCTTAAACTGCAGTTATACTTGTTAGGGGTACATTTCGCACATCCGTGTTTTAGGCCAGTAAGGTCTTGAACATGTATCCCGTCTCTGTTATACTGTTCAA
The DNA here is from genome assembly GCF_964204865.1 of Styela clava. Lineage (NCBI taxonomy): Eukaryota > Metazoa > Chordata > Ascidiacea > Stolidobranchia > Styelidae > Styela > Styela clava. The sequence goes on from NC_135255.1 coordinate 1,843,845, forward strand.
TTATTATGCAGATACTGTTCCATTTTTGAGGCAAATAAACATACATACATCGCATTCAATACTCCTTGAAAAACTTCATAGGTCAGCGGTTCCCAAACTTCTTGTATCGGGGAAAAAACTCACTGCGCACTTACACAAAAAATTGCTGCTTTTAAATAAAACTCAATTTTGTGATCGTTAATGCGTAATTTATGACTTATAAAATTTGTAAACCTGTAGGCCGGGGGTCGGCAACCTACGGCCCGCGGAGTAAAATAATTCGGCCGGCGGTTTTGACGATGAATAAATTTTATAATCTACCTCAAAGATTACCGTATTTCTCCGGCTAATAAGTCTACCCCGCAAATAAGACGATGTTTATTCTTTAGCAACAAAAAAGATTTTTTTTTTCATACAGCCCTTCAATATGACGGAAAGAAAAATTGCTTCTCTGTTGGTCAGTTAAACACTAATATGCTAAAAATTTATAAGGTTAGAACCAGATCATGGTTATTTGGTAGAATCATACTCACAGAATTACCTATTCTTAACAATAAATCGGTAATTTTAAGTTAAAAACCAGCAATCATTTTGAATAACCAATAATTTTATATGGTTAGAACCAGATCATGTTTGTTTGGTAGAATCATACTCTCAAAATTAATTATTCTTAACAATAAAGCGGTAATTTTAAGTTAAAAATCGACCATTATTTTAAACAACTTATTAACCCAAACGTTGAAATAACCTTTGCATATGGCGTGATAAGTACTACACTGTACGTCCGTGGGTTTGCAGCTGTGTTTTCCTGTCTGTGTCGTTTTCCGTCGAATCAGCAAAACAGAAGGTCATAAATCACTTTATCTCGGTGTTTTCACTTTACATTACCGATAACGGCGGGAGTTGTTCGTGAATAGAGAGTGCTTCATGACACCAGTCAGTTATGATTACAAGGGAGTTTTTAAAAAGAATATGACAAATAACAACAGCTGCAAGTATAAAGTTAATCAAATATCATGATTGGTAGACCCTTTGGCGTTATCGAGTACATGATGAAATATAGTAAACTAAATATAAGGTTAACACAAATCATGTTTGAGAAGACTCCTGCGAAAAACAAGCGGACCACATAAAAACAAAATAGACATACCTGCCGAATAGGCCGCCCTCCCCCCAAAATCAGGCCGGAAAATTGGGTCTAGAATAGCGGCTTATTAGCCGGGAAATAGGGTATATTCTTTACGTAACAGAATTTATTGTGAGACTCGTGTAGACTAAACCAGTGGTTCCAAAACTCTTTCGGTCACCGCCCCCCTACATGAGTTTATACGACTTCATCGCCCCCCGGCAATACAAAAATATGTAAAGTCAGAAACGAATATATTACAGACCAAATAAGAAGACAAATCATAGTTTATAGTGTCTTTAATGAGATAGATGAGCTTGGCGTTTTTCAGCGAGTTTTTTTATTATATCTAAAATTACTTCGTTTACTGGTGGAAAGGCGATTTCGTTGTCTTGATAGCAGTAGTAGCACGGCTTAAAACCCCGTTTTCACCCTATAATAGGTCGGAAATAAAAGAATCCAGGGTTCTACCTTCTCAAAAACCGCTCTCTTGCGTGTACTCTTGCCTTATAGCATTTCACTTCCTAAATTCACCTCATTTCACATTAAAATAACGAAAACAAAGTTAATTTTCCCAAACTTATAATAATGATTTTCGTACATCTCATTCATTCCTACAGCCTGATGACCTGCACCAAAATACTTCGGTTAAATTTATCCCCGATTCCTCATCCTACCACAACCTCCAGTCCATAATTAATAAGCCATTTGTTTTTGGATTTATGGACTCGGATGTGAAAGAAGCCGTGACCGACTATCGGCTACGGCCCAGGGGTCGGCAAATTTTTATGTCGCTCGCGGCGGGACAAAATTCAGGGTTGCTAGTCTTTTGCGGGTCGCATATATTTTTTGAAAGTTAAAAACGGAACAGCGCGCGAAAACTGCAACAGTTCGTGAACTCAAATCAGTCGTCTTATTAAAATAATATTACAATAACATTTGATGTGACATTGTCTTCTTGCTGCATCACGCTGGATAGCTTTACGACGCCAAGATTGGAACATTTTCTAAATGGGCATCACTAATCCCAGTTCTTTGCTTATGCTTTGTAATGTTCATTTTCGAAAATAATTGTTCGCACAAATATGTACTTCCAAACATCGAAGTGAATATTGTCGCATGATTTGTGAAATTTTGATAAGGATTTTCTTTAAGAAGATACATTCTTACAAAAATTAAGCGTGATGAATCTCTCGAATAGAATATGAATTTGCTTATTGCATTGCAATATATTCGAATATTGACTGCGCTATTGAACCCCTGCCCTCGGCATCAACTTTTCTTCGTGTTTCCATTTGTTTAATTATAATTAAATTGTAGGCTCGTTAAACGTGTAGCTGTTTAATAGAATTTTTAGGATATAAGAAAATTTAGTCTCAACGTGTCTCACGATAAATTCTGTTACGTAAAAAAATGTAATTTATTCTTCGAGCGTAGATTATAAATAAAAAAATTTCATCGTCAAAACCGCGTTTAGATGTTTCCTCCGGCATAGACTTCCTTGTTTACTTCGTGACATTGGCCAATCAGCAAGATGCAAAAAACAGTAATAATGCCCCCTTTCGCATCCGCTCAGACACACTCACTCAAACAGATTTTCAGGCGTGGTCAAAATAAAATCAAATAAGTCAATGTTTACTTTGTCTTCCTATGAGTTTCAGTTTAAATACAGTAATCAAAAATTAGTGTAGAAATAGCTGTGATAGACTAGGCTAAAATTCTTTATCGGTACTTTTAAAAAACAGATTGTTGAATGGTGTGTATTGGAATGATAGTTTGAAACAAATACCCCATTTTACAGGCAACAACTCGCGAAACCACTCTTAAAATAAGCACCGAAAATTTTAAAATGGTGTAAAGCAGTGGTTCCCAAACTTTTTTGACCATCGCCCCCCTAAAGTAGTTTATACAACTTCATCGCCCCCCAGCACTACAAAAAAGTGTAAAGTCAGAAACGAATATATTACAGACCAAATGAGAAGACAAATCATAGTTTATAGTGTTTGTTAATGAGATGGATGAGCTTGGTGTTCTTCAGCAAGTTTTTTATTAGTAGCACGGCTCAAAAACCCTTTTTCACCATATATTAGGTCGGAAATGAAAGAATCCAGGGTTCTATCTCCTTAAAAAACGTCGTGTACTCTTGCCTTATAGCATTTCACTTCCTAAATTCACCAAATTTCACATTAAATTAATGAAAGCAAAGTTAATTTTCGCATATATTTTTTAAAAGTTAAAAACGGAACAACGCGCGAAAACTGAGACAATTCGTGAACTCAACTCAGTCGTCTTATTAAAAAATATTACAATGACATTTAATGTGACACTGTCATGTTGATGCATCACGCTTGATAGCTTTACGACGCCAAGATTGGAACATTTTCTAAATGGGCATCACTAATCCCAGTTCTTCGCTTGTTCTTTGTAATGTCTCCATTTTCGAAAAAAAATGTTTGCACAAAAATATGTACTTCCAAACATCTAAGTGAATATTCTCGCATGGTTTGTGAAATTTTGATAAAGATTTTTTTTAGGAAGATACTTTCTTACAAAAATTACGCAGTGATGAATCTCCCGAATAGAATATGAATTTTAATTTCTTATTGCATTGCAATATATTCGAGTACTCACTGCGCTATTGAACCCCTGCCCTCAGCATCAACTTTTTTTCCTCGTGTTTCCATTTGTCTAATTATAATTAAATTCTAGGCTCGTTAAACGAGTAGCTAGCTGTTTAATAGAATTTTTAGGATATAATAAAATTTAGTCTAAACGTGTCTCACGATAAATTCTGTTACGTAAAAAAATGAAATTTACTCCTCGAGCGTAGATTATAAATAATATAAATTCATCGTCAAAACCGCCGTTTGGATGTTTCCCCGGGCATAGACTTCCTTGCTTACATCGTGACATTGGCCAATCAGCAAGGTGCAAAAATAAACGTAACAATGCCCCCTTTCGCATCCGCTCAGACAGACTTTCAGGCGTGGTCGTGAACATTCGTCATTTTTGAATTAAATTCGTTAGTTTTTAGTTGTTTTTCGGAAATTTAAATAAAAATCATATAAGTCAATGATTACTTTGTCCTCCTATGAGTTTCAATTTAAATACGGTAATCAAAAATTGGTGTAGAAATAGCTGTGATAGACTATAGGCTAAATTTTTTTATCGGTACTTTTAAAAAACAGATTGTTTAATGGTATGAATTAGAATGATAGTTTGAAACAAATACCCTATTTTACAGGCAAACACTCGCGAAACCACTCTTAAAAATAAGCACCGAAAATTTAAAAATGATAAAGTATATAGGAAGAATTTTACGCGGTCAAAGGTCGGGGATAGGTCTATTCAGTGAATCGTCCCGGGCCATATTTTTTTACTTAAGCCGTATTTTGTCGACCACTGGGATACGCCAACTACCGTACCTTACTGCGGAGACGAGTCCAGAAACCTTTCGCGTGTGATAATCGACCACGTGAATCAAGTCTGCGAATGCACACAGCGTAGGCTACAGAATTGAGTGCACGATACGCAGAGCAATAACAGATTTCGCGAAATCGCCCCCCTATCGCCCCCTTCGACTTTTTCGCCCCCCTCTGTATCGTTTTCGCCCATCGGGGGGCGATATCGCCCACTTTGGGAATCACTGGTGTAAAGTATGGGAAGAATTTCCCGAGGTCAACGGTCGGGGAAAGGACCATTCTGTGAATCGTCCCGGGCCAGATTATTCTACTAAATCCTTTCGCGTGTGGTAATCGCCCACGTGATTCGAGTCTGCGAATGCACACAGAGTACAGAATTAAGTGCACGATGCGCCGAACATAAAACAGGTTTCGCGAAATCGCCCCCCTCTGTATCGTTTTCGCCCACTGGGGGGCGATATCGCCCACTTTGGGACTCACTGGACTAAACTATATTATAACCTAACATTTGAGTGAAAAGCTACTCGTTTAACGAGCCGACAATTTAAAAATGTTTGATGGCGCATAAAATATTCCAATGAAGTTCCCTGGGAAGCAATGCAATGAGGAAATAAAATCCACATTCTATTCGAGAGTTGTATCACTGCTTGGTTTTTATATTAAAAAGTATCTTCTTGTAGGAAATATCTATCCAAATTTGACAAACCATGCGAAAAAAGTCACATCGATGAAGTACATATGCGTGCGAACAATTATTTTCGGAAAAGAACTTTACAAAGAACAATCTGAGAAATCGGATTAGTGACGCCCATCCAGTGCATCACTCGAAAAGATATCAAGCGTAATGCAACAACAAGTGTCACAATAACGTCATTTGTATTTTTCTTTCTTTCGATAAGACGACTGAGTGGAGTTCACGAATTTTTGCAGTCTTCGCGAGCTGTTTGGTTTTTACTTTCAAAAAATTTGTGCGGCCCGCCAAGACTTGAAACCCTTAATTTTGGCCGTGGGCGACAAAAGGTTGCTGACCCCTGATGTAGGCCAAAGGAATATGGGCAAAATGTCAACTCTTCTTCCTCAACTCTGCCTGATTTTCCCTTGAAATGATAAAAAAATCACTCATGTTCGCTAAACTTGGTTCAGCATATAAATAAACAGCAGCTCACAAAATTGCAGCAAGTAATGTCTATCATCCTTGTTACGTAACAATAGAGGCAGACTCCACGTAACAGAAAGTTAACGACATAGAACGGTAAAATGATTTATTGGTTCATATATACCAGGGGTGGCCAACACGTCGATCGCGATCCACCGGTCGATCGTCAAGTCTCGAGTAGTCGATCGCGTCTGGTGTTAAGTAAATTTAATAACTTACCCCGCAAAAAAAAAAAAAGGTTCATACAACGCCTGAAGAATATACTGTACATGCGCAAAATACGATAAACAAATGCAGTAATTTGGTATGGATAAGCCTGATAAAGCATATTATTACGTAACAAATGCAAGTTTCACTACTGCCAAATTTTTGAAATGAACTAGCAGAATACCGTGTGTCTTGACTGGCAAACGATCTTACAACAATTTCTGCACTGTGCGAAAGGTATTGCTTCAACTCTCACTCCGAGAGTATTGTGATAAATTTTTTTCGCAACGGTAGCAGTGGCATCAGAATGCTCTTTTTTCGAATTCCAAGCAAGCAAAGAATCGACTTGAAGGAAATGGTAAATTAGATACTAAAGTTTGAGCAGTCATGTAACATTTATGATTTGGGGATATTCATTATTCGCTGTTTAGATAATACATGGATACTTTTCAAGGTTTTTGAGGAATGGAAAACACTTACGACTAAAAATTAGACAGGCCCTAGAATTGTATGGTTTGAATAAATTTAAAATAATTGATAAAACGTTTACTCCGGGTACAATTAGCCTACATAATCATACCAACAAATTGAATGGAACATAAAAATGCAAATTTTTGTGGCAATTTTCCTTGGGAATGCGGTCGCAGAGCCGAGCTTATTGACAGCGGTGAAATATTTGTATGCGTGTGTGCCCGCAGAGCCGAGCTTATTGACAGCGCGGTGAAATTTTCGGTGTAAAGCAAATCTGCAATCCATTCATGATTCATCCATCAATACTTCAGTGAAGTTTTAAATCTGCCAGGCAGTCGATTTTCATACACTTCATCAATATTTTTGCTTGACATAGTTCCGATAGTTGAAGTATGTATTGTTGTTTTCAGAGTACACAAGCTCTTTTTTTATCTTACTCTCAAAGTAATAAATAGTGTTACGTATTTTTCTGCGAAAATAAATTTTAATCCGATTCGTTTATTACGTCAGATCGTTATGGTCCATATCAAATAACACACAAATACAAAAAATATGAAAATCACAGTAAAATACCGCAATATCAGCAAATATAACATAAAATTACTGCAAAATACCGCAATAACAGCTAATATAATTTAAATACGTAATACCTCAATGTACCCGATATTTGGGATAAACAGCAAAATTGAAGGATCCAATAACGGCCCCGATTCCATAAGAATCAAATAAGAGTTCGTCATAGGTCCACTTCATATTTAATAACTTATTGGGCCATGAGTAGAATCTGAGATAGCTCGTCACAAACAGTATCTGGAAATCAAATAATGATTGTAACAGGATATTATTTGTATTTCTACCTCTCCTCAAATATAGCCAAAGATTTTTTTCTATGGAGTGCTTCTAATTAGGGAATGTTCCCAGATACTATTCATGTAAAAGTTTTTCACAGTTGTGAAACAATTGACAACATTTTTTAAAATAGTATTGGCTATAAAATAAATCGATTTATATTGACGTTTTAAGTCAAGATCACCTTTGAGATCATTGGAAAGGAAAACACCAAGATATTTAGTGGACGAAACATATGCAAATACAGAATTACAAAGATTGATATCAGGTTAATTACCCAACCTAAAACATCTTACTCTGAATACACATGAAAACAGATTTTTTAGAGTTGTACAAAATGTTATGTTCAGTAGAATATCTTTCACATATGTTGAGTAAGCGTTGAAGGCATTTGGCAGAAGGGGAAATGCAGCACATGCATGTCATCAACACAACAATATGATTGACAATATTGTTATTTGCAACACATCTAATGGCCTCTTAATTCAACTGAATAAAAAGGTCATTCATGAAAACTGCGCAACTCGCGGCGCACTCTTTGGGAAACGCTGTCACAGGCAGCGCCGGATTAACTAATAAACAATATAAGCACGTGCTTAGGGCACCAAGCAAAAGGGCAAACCACAGAAATTTTAGAGAAGAATTTTATATAGTTTATTGATTTTTGTTGTTTTTCCTTCCTAGTATTCTCCTTCTTACTGCATTTTTGTTTTAAAATAATTTCTTTTTTCTCCAACAATTGGACCAATGAACTATTTGCACTATGTGGCGGTTCCACGATCGCATTTGAACGATCTAGTGGTCAGCGAAACCGGGAGTTTTAAATAAACCAGGGTGGTCCAAACCCTGTCATGCTAATACATTCCGTGCGGCTCACAGAACAATTTTAGCGTATATTTGTATCTAATAGAAGAACTTTTTTGAGTTTTTTTCAGCTATTCCAACTGGGGTTGGGATCCCGAGATTCAAATCCTTTTTCTAACGCTTTGTGACTTTATTTTAGTAAAAACACTTCTCTGTTTTCAAGCGTCGGCCATGTGACAGTAGTGACGAAACGCAGAACCGACTTAACGCCGCCCAATCAATTTTTTTTAGCTAGGTCCCGAAATACCAACTTAGACGGACTTCAATTTGAGTTGGGTTGCGCGAGACTAACATCCTATCTTTTCCCTATGCCTTTATGCTAGTGGATCCGTATGCGTATACTGCAAGGATACTGTAGCTGGAATAAACATGACTATTCTATTCAATTAAAGAGTCCAGCTGCACACTAACACAAATGTATTTCTGTAACGTTTCGTCCGACCAGAGTCAGACTTCCTCAGACAAGCAGTTTACAACAATGGCAAGAAAGAAAATTTGCTAAATCAATTTAGCAAATTTTCTTTCTTGCCATTGTTGTAAACTGCTTGTCTGAGGAAGTCTGACTCTGGTCGGACGAAACGTTACAGAAATACATTTGTGTTAGTGTGCAGCTGGACTCTTTAATTGAATAGATTAGACGGACTTCGTTGGTGTTTGACGATGGCACTAAGCTACTAATTAAATGATTAGAACGGTAAACTCTCGTTGTTTATTGAATTTAAAGTAAGTAAACTTGCGATATTTCCATCACTTTTGAGTTTTCTCCGACTTGCGGCTCGCGAGACCTCCTCAAAAGTTTTTGCAGTCCTTCAACCTAGCAACCTTGAACCACTCTGAGGTAGATTACTAGGAACCGGTAAAATTTCAAACTACAGTTGTGACTTGTATGCTTTGGTATTTCGATTCACGTTGAGACCGGAGGCATGGATCTTTATTGTCACACTCCCTCAGGATTAGAGCTCAACGGATATATCGGCCCGATATTGCGTGTTTGCCGATATATATATATATCATATCGGCAGTAAACGGCCGATATATATATATCTGCTAAATATGGAAAAAATCTAAAAATGTTCGCAAAAGTTGTTTTATTTACTGCTGGTTGTGATTTTTTTTAATCGTCAAATACACTTATTAAATTACACATAAAGGGACACCAAAGTCTTCAGTGCTTAGGGCACCAAATGTGCTTAATCCGCCCCTGGTCATGGGTGATAATAAAAAATTCTCATTGTTCCATTTTTTTGACATTCAGCTTTTATTTTTACTCTTCACCATCCTCCTATGCATCATTTTCATTCTACAATGCGTACGAGTTCGAAATGTATAAAACGGGATTTTTGTTTCGTATTCAAAGCATGTCTGCAATCCATTCATGGTCCATCGATCAATACTGGCTCAGGGAAATTTTAGCTACTGCGATTGTTGTGCCTGTATTTTTCACAATAGCTGTGTGTACTCTTTCTTTATGAGTAATCATAAGAGCCAGAACGTACCCAGCACAATTTTATTTTTGTATAATGACGTGATACGATGATGGCTTTTGGCTCACAATATCTTGAAGAATCTTTTAAGAGTCTTACTTCGCCGTCGAAGTTATTCAAGATATAGGCCTACAAGTGCGCAATTCTTGGTTTGTTCATTTGGTGAAAGGATTTTTGCCAGGAAGACTGAAAAAGTCAGTTTTTTAGTGAATCGCTCAAGAATAGAAAGTAAAATGATGTTGGAAAAGACATAAAAATTTATGACTCACTGTAAATGTCGCGAAATTGCATAAAAAAAATGTTGAAAATCAATTGGTGGGGTGGGCTGTGGCTACGCATAAGAGTCATCGTTTCTGTATGGAACGAGCGGACAAATTTTCTTCATAGGCTACTCCGTACGATTTCGCCTACATAATAGTTTCAAAAAAGTGTGTTGTACTTCGATTTTGCTAATGGAAAAAGTAGAATGGAAACTATTTTCTTTCTAATATGCCGATCGTTTGTGGCCGTAGGGCGTAGGCCTACTGTGTGTAAAACGTTTTCAAAACATCCATCGATTATTTTGATAGCGTGTTATATGAATCGTTGAATGACTTACGTCAAAAAAAAATCGCGATTTGACTAGGTCTTATTTTAAAGGGAGGGCTCATATTAAATCAGTTTTAAAATTCAGGCTAGGTCTTATTTTCAGGGTCGGTTTTATTTTCGAGGAAACATGGTAATAATATCTGACCAAAGTTCCAAATATTAGGCCCAGAATTCAAATTTCATTTTGTTCTTGTTTAAATCATTAGCATTCTATTTATAAAAGTTTAGTCTTTTTTTAATATTCGAACACAACTCAATGGTTCTCTCATACACACAGGAGTTGAACGTAAATTAACTGCTGTGTTTCCCCGAAAATAAGACCGGGTCTTAGTTACGATTTTCCTTTGAAAATACCATTAGGGATTATATTCGGGGGATGTCTTATACTTTCATTTTTCAAAAACAAAATTACAAAGTAGCAAATTACGAGATTTTCAAATATATAAATATGAAAACCGATACCAGTTTACTTATAAATAACACGTTTTCCTCTTTCATGCGTTTTAGATTAATCGTTTAAAACTTGTAAGAGACATTTCTTGCTATCGACTAGGTAAAAAAAAAATTGACTATGTCTTATTTTATGGGAAGGGCTTATATTAAAACCATTCATAAAATTCAGGCTAGGTCTTATTTTCTGGGTAGGTCTTATTTTTGGGAAAACACGGTAACATGGGAGTAAGGGAAGTATTTGTGTTGTTGTTGTTCAAAATATTTTTTCCCTCATTGATTTCAACTATAATTTTTTCTAAATATTCGTGGGACAAGTACCACGTGATTCGTGCTTATTATTAATATTATTTACAAAGCGTTGTATGTCAAAATCTCTACACACCCAAAATTTGGAAATATCATTCCTCCAAAAATGAAAAACTGAGGAACATATAGGCCGCGAGCCGAGGCCCTGAAAAACGCCTAGAAAGTGAGTTTCGTAGCGCACATCAGGTAACTACCTGAAAATGATTTTAAAATGTTCCTTAAAAATTTAGTAACAAATATTGCCTTGTTCCCACTTCCAAAAGTTGCACGTTTTACGGAAAAGACGCTTTTACTACAAGAAATATGTGCTACGATCTGTCCTATATTCTCTACATTTTCGGCACTGAACAATGACTTCTGCATGACGTAACAATTGAATTAAACCAGCTGTTAGCGAGCGGATGAATATTAGTTATTTCTGCTCGACCTTGCGCTGAGTTGGGCAGGCTTTCCACAGCCCTGTTTAGTTATTATTAGTTAAGTTATGCTAAGACGTTGTTGAAAAATGTATAAGTAAATTATTAAACACTTGTAGATCCTTACCACGGATATGGGCCGTGAGACGAAACCATGAAAACGCCCAGAAAATGAGTTTCGTAGCGCACATCTGGTAACTAAATAAATTCTTCAGTTTTGTGGGAAAACGAACATAATGAACGCATTACAGCTTGTTCCACAATCCTGGTGCGAAATTGAATATAAGAGGTTCCCGGAAATTCAATAACCATAAGTTTACAACGCATACATAAGAACTATACAATTCGAGAGCCCTACAGCACACTAACACAAATGTATTCCTGTAATGTTTTGCCTGACCAAAATCGGACTTCCTCAGTCAATCATAATTTATTAGGTAGATTACGAAAAATATGGCATACATGTAACCAACAACAAAAAATACTTTAATTGTGTGACAGGAGTCGGGAGTGACCTCGAAAGCAGCGACACCAACAACGCTGATTCACATTTGAGAATGAATTTTATGTAATAACCCCAAGCATTTTACAACAAGAACAGCATAAAAAGCTACATCCATTTTATAGAAGCTATCAAGTATCAAACGTATTTATTTTTAAGCAATGAAGTCACAAATTAACATCGTGAGCACGAAAACACAAATAAATCAGTTATTTCTCACTTAGAAATTTACCGCAAAAATCAAGAAAATTAAATGAATGTACAATATGTACATAACATAGTGAACAGAAATATTACAATTTACAATTAATCTTTTTTTAGTTTATGTGGTTATGTATTTGAACAAAGGCAATAATATTTCTAGAAACAGGACTACGACACTAACAAATGTCCGAAAAAAAAAACAAATGTATGATACTTATTAAATCAACTGTAATATCTAATTCACTTTCTTCTGAATTGTTTTCGAAATCCACTAGCTCAAAAATCGACTTTTCCTCTATAGGTGTACTGTGATTTCTGCAGTCAATACAAAAACAAAAATCTGTGCAATTTAAGTTGATTTTGGCACACTTTCATAAATTATTTTGACTATTTTTCTTTGCAGTTTGCCAACTCAAGAACTGATTTGAGGGCAACATGCTTCTTCAGTGAATCATTGTTGGGTGGAGAGTATAATCCTTATGTTTGACAGTGTTAAATAGACGTGCCCTGGTACCGTATCATTTACATTCTTCATATCCTCTTCAAATTCCTCAGCTTTATTTATTAATACCTCGTTAACCTCAAAAGATCTTCATAGTCGAGGGAAAAAAATGAATTGAAAATCTCAATGAAGTCTCCAACATGAATTTGATGGGCAGTTCCAATTGCAGAAAAGTGCTAAAGTATTTCAATATGAATAGCCCATCTAAGCTGTTTGCAACTATTATGATTCTCATATACCTTTAAGCTTCAAGACTTCTTGTTTAATCCATTTTATAGCACTGATAGCAGCAGGGATCAGAGCCTGCGTTAGGTCGGATTGGTGGAACATTGCCGTTTTCTTTTGTAGTACAGTATCTAAAATAAGGAAGAAAATAATATTTGGAGCAGCATGATTTTAAAAATACCCCTAAATACTAACTAATACCTTGAATACATAATGCATTTTATCTGATGTACTAAATGAGCGTATATATGCTCATTGCATGTTCTACAGTCCAGCAGTGTTTGCATACCATTACTAGACTATATCTACACTAAATTTTGATACCGGTATATCACAGTCTGAAATGTCCTATGACAGTATGAGTATGGACTATAGACTATATTTTGAAACATCAACTGTTTGTCTACAACTTCATTTCTCACCTCTCAATCATTTCCAATGCTACCTTTCTTTCCACTCCGGCATAACTTATCATTGCTTCCCAGGTTCTTGTCGACTCTATGAATTTAGATTTAGACCAACCGACATTAGTAAAATTGATTAATTTCTTCTCTTTCACACAACCGTGCATTACAGAAACAGCCATTCATTTCTATTTCCAAATATGCTGTGGCCTATATAGTAGTATAAGTCTGCTGAATAGTCAAGAAGAGTCATTAAATTAATCATAAACATTTCATGCAAGCCAGAAAATATCGTTGTTTGTGACATATTACAGTATTATTCTAGGTCTAGCCTTCCTTGGAGTTACCGCACCGTACCTATTTAACAACGTCTTATGAGCTAGTGCTCAACTAAAATTGCTATTTATGGCAAGGATATACAAGTGTTTAATATCTTACCTATACTTTTCAACACCTCCTTAGAATAACTGGACTAATATTACCGGTAACTGAAAAAAACTATGGAAAGGCTACTCAACTACTTGTGTAATAAAATGTTCCACTCAATTTTTCTATCTTATGAAGTTAATATGCTAAGTTATTAGCTCTTTTTCATCAACCTTTGACCTACCAACGATATCTCAATACTTTCCTATTGAGATCCCTGGCTAATCTATGATAAATTAATCCATTTACTACCAATTAGTGTAAAAATCTGGATAAATGGCCTTGATTTATGAATTGTTCTATTTCTATGTACAAACACTAATATTTGATGTTTATTTTTAAAGTGTTCTGAATCATTTCACATAGTGTTATGAAATATTGAATCTTATTTATTCCTACATTAAGTCAACTGTTTTGTTTTTGCATTAACTTTCTTGATATTTTAATATCGATTGTTTGTTTATACAAAGTTTACAATGTATTGCATTTTTAAAATGCATTTTTTTGTTGTTTAAACCAAATTCTAATTTGTTTTGATGACTCAACCCATGCATCTGATTACATTGCACTAGTGTGTGTAGAATAGAACTCTACCCATATTCGCTTGTTCAAAATCCCACTTGTTATGTTTAACTTAAATTCAGTCAATAAAACAAGTTACCCAAATAAGGGGTAGCTTGTCTGACCTGCTTTCCCACTTTTTTTCGTTTTGATCATTTTATATTTTGCAATATAATTTCAATTTGTGCAAAATCCTATTATTTAAAAGAATGCTTCCATAATTAAGAATAGTAAATTCATGTAAATATTGTACATAGTATAAATCGTGAGAGACATTGAAATATTGACACGAACCTGTTTTTTTTATGCTTATTTAATATAATTGGGTGGCAACTGACTCTGATGACCCCCAAAGGTCGTATCGTTGCCCCCCAGTCATATACCGAAAACTATTTTTTTTTATATTTGTTTATGTGTGCATAAATTGTTTTCTTGGTTTGACAAAATGAAATAAACTCTCTCTCTCTCAACGCAAAAGCGAGCAGTTGAGTACATCTGATATTCATCCGACCACTGGGGATCCACCTACAGCTGACTAACTTGACTGTTACGTCGTGCAGAAGTCTGCGTTCATTGGCCCATGATACCGGAAAAGCAGAGAAAATAGGACAGATGGTAACACATATTTATTGCAGTAAAAGCGTCTTTTCTGTAAAACGTGCAACTTTTGGAAGTGGGAACAAGGCAATATTTGTTACTAAATTTCTAAGGAACATTTTAAAATCATTTTCAGGTAGTTACCTGATGTGCGCTACGAAACTGAAAGATAAATGGCCTCGGCTCGCGGCCTAATACTGAAGTCGAAGAATCAACATAGATATTACCGAAAGTCTTTTTGGTTGTTTTTGTGATTCTAAGATGATTGAAAATATAGGCCGGCCTATTTGTAGTGTTTTTTTTCAGCCATTAACCTCCGTACTTTTCAACACTATTATGTAATAAAGAAAACAATAACTCATCAGTTGTGTCGTCATTAGGCGTAAAGTCAATTGTTACATCATAGGAGTAAAGTTTTGAATGACCTGATATTACCGTAGTCTAAATTTTTGGGTTGTCAATGTCGAATGCATTTTACGATTTTGTAAACAATATTTATAAGATGAAGAAATTCCTTTCAAGTTACCTCTCGCCATAAATATTGCAACGCAGAGTCGCCATCCAGCGTTGCAATCGTCCGACATTTTCTCCTTACGTTACGTACCTGCTGGGAAGAAAGAGAGATCGGCCTGGGCAGCGTCGGGATTGGCGTGGGGAAATTGGGTCTCGGGATAATTTAATTGACGTCTAAATAAAGGTGAGCACTAATTTACGTGTAGGTTTACGATATAGAAGTTTTAACGTTAGTCCACAATAGTAATGGTTTGTTAAACTTTGTCCCTCTTGTATTAAACCTGAAACAAAGTGCTGTGGTCAAGTGGGGATTACAAGATTAGGATTAACACGTGAAAAAATTGTTACCGTATGCTACGCCTACTACATGTACTAGAAGTACATCAGGTACCGTACGAAACTACATGAGACCCCTGTAGTCTGAGTGTCCATTTGCTGAGTTGTGTGTCTGACTCAACTGTATGAATTGTTAATGTTCTTGAAACATGTAAGATTCTGTAACATGGAATCTAAGTTCTGAAGGTACGGTACCGCTGTACCGGTACCGTACAGAGCTAAAATGTCAGAATGTTGGAGTTTGAAAGGGACTACAGGTTATGTCTGCATGTAGTTTCGTACCTACAGACCTAACACAGTAACATACTTCTAGTGGGCGTAGCATAACATTTTTTTCACATGTCAATCCTAACCCCCACCTTATTACGCCATCCAAAAATTACGTCACTACGACGTCACAGTGCAGCAGTGAGGTAATGGAGCCTTTCATACTATTGAACTATACCGGTACGAACTGCCATCCAAGATGCGCAGACGACCACCCGAAATCGAACTGCTGTTTCTCTCGTTTTCTCGACGCTATGATCCCAATAGGAGAGAGATCGATGAAGTTATTCAGTTCTTTATCGTCATCGCTGATGCCATTTCGGACGATCGGACGTATATTTGGCAAGTACTATGATGGGATTGTGATGTCGTAATGACATAATTTTTGGATGGCGTAGTCGAATGGGGGTTAGGATTGACATATCAAAAAATTGTTATGCTACGCCTATTAAAAGTACGTTAGGTACGAAACTACACGAGACCCATGGACCACTTCCAGACTTCACTGCCACTGCTGACCCTACCACTTGGCATAGTCTGGTATTGCTGTAGTGAGAATCATTGAAATTTTGAAATGTGGCCCATACAGGCCATAAATTGTTTGTGTTTTGTTTAAATTGAACTAGTTCAATCTTTTCACCACAATCTGACAATTCTCTGCAGATTTTTTTCAACTAATACAACATATGGAAATTTACAAGAACTAACAAGCAAGTTGCAGCAGAAGAATTTACCAGCAAACTAACATTACATTCAACATTTTTACATTTTGATTGTGTTGGCAATTTTTTAAGGTATGTCAAGTATGCTAAAAGCAGTCTATACATGTTATCCACATCCTGTGTCAATTTTTATTCATTCTACTCATAGCTTGCCCATCCTGAAAATTATCTTGCTCATTTGACTTAGATTCAATACCATGTTGAAGGATCATACACAGACAACTGCTGAAATTTTTATTATCTCAGGTGGTCTGGTTCCACTGTTGGCCTCAGCTTCTTCCTCAAATTTCTAGATATAAACCAGTGAAATTATCGAAGGATACTACAAATCATTGCTTCACTAACTTAATATTAGACATCCACTTAAATATTTTGTTGGTAAATCACAAAGTTTTGACATTCAGCAGCAATCTAGCATGGCACACCTATTTATAAAAATTGCCTATGAGCTAAAAAAGACAATATGAATAGGGTTCTGCTTGACTAACCAGAATTCCTGACCATGCAATGTTTTCTTTACAGTTTCATCCTCAATTTTGAAATCTGAGCATCTGTCTGCGAACGCTCCTATTTCTTTGTGTAGTGTCAATACATTCTGTTTTCGCTCTTGAAAAATATGTTGTGTCAGTGTTATCTTTTATTGGTGTACTGCACATAAGTGTACTAAACAATACGGATTGATTAGTAATCTAGTTTTGTTTACCATATAACATTGCCTTATACAACCCAGCATATAAAAGGCTTTGTTAGCATTACCATTATAACATACCAGTTTGTATACGCTGTCATAATGTTTCTTTCTTCAAACTCATTGGATTCACTAATGGATGAAAGATCATCTTTTGTGGTGAACTAACTGTTGGTACTTTTTGTAACGAGATATTTATAACATCCATATTATGTACCATAAGTACGTATGTGGATTAGATTGTCATGATCTAATAGCATGTATGGATGGATAGTTCTTGAAACAATGATAAAATTTTATGCGATAGGAGTTCATAGAGCCGAATATGCTATAAAATCTTTTAGTCATGTCATGTTCAAATTAGAAATATAGACATTATACAGTGATGATCTAGATTATCAATCAACTATTTAATATTTTTCAAGGGCGCAGCCAGGACCTTTCCGACGGAGGGATTATGGTGAAACTAAAACATTTCACCAAAAGTACAATTCACGACGACGTAATGCGTTTAATAAACTAAAATATATGGTCATTCACGGATCACGGCGAAATTCCACACCACAGTTACGTATAGCCCCCCTCTCTTTGCCTGGCGGTGTTTGGTGAATATTTTGCAGTCCTGTTTCAAACATTGGCCATTAATCCGTAGTCAGTGGGTACCCACATTTAGAAATAAAACATTTGAAATTGCGAAAATTAATTTTAGAGAGAGCTATAACTTGCAGATGTCAGTAGTATCATAATGGTTTATATGTACAAAAAAACTCTCGTATGTAGCGCTGATCAAATGCACGAAATGTGAAACTGTTACATGGAATTTATAGTTACCGGTAATTGAGTTGATTTTCTGTTGCCATTCAATGATTATTTAATTGCGCCGTGATTAGTGGCGGGTGATCTTATTTTTTGAATTGAGTTATTCGATTGTTTTTAACGAACATCGAATAATGAGTATTGTCATTTTGAACAACATTAAATGAAATGTCGGCCGCCGAAACGATCGTCGTGAAAATAAATATATTGTTTTTTTTGGGATTTTACCAGAAGACTGAAAACTCCGTGACAATGAGGCATGTTTATCTCATAATTTTGTCATAATCGTCGGCAAAATTAGTTTCATGTCTGTTTCATGGAGCGAAAGGAAAATACGCCTTCCGGAATTGCAATCAACAATTACAAATTCTTCTTTATCATTATCAGCGCCGAATAAAAAGATAACTTATCGTGAAGACAAAAAAAGTACGGCGGTGTTAATTGCGTTACAGTGATAACGCACAGAATAGTATTGTCTTGACCGCGAAACCCTGATGCAGGATCGTAAAGCGACGCTTTTGTTTTTTTGTAGATGAAATTTCATATCAAAAATTTTTCTCAAACGGGGGGTTACGACTCATCTGAACCCATGTTGTGTTTAAATATAAATACATAGAATAGAATGATGTCTATATGTTGAAATATAGTCTTTAAGATATCTATAAATGAGATCGCTGTATAACTCTCGCTGCTTCAACGAAATTTTTGCATTGGTACAATGAGCATTAGTTTTTATGCTGATAATGTACCAAATAATAATAATAAACTTTGACATTGAGAATATGAAAAACAATAAGTAGCAACACACATACTTCATACTCCATACTTCTAAACATTACACTCTAAATTTGGCTGGATCATAGTGTTCTGACATTCTAAATTATGTTATTGTGATAAATATATCTGCAAAGTTTAATTTTCCCTGAATGCTGTCAAAGATAATATTTGTTCAGAATTTTTATTACATTTTCATGTAAAGTCATCTTTAAAAAATATTTATTTTAACAATAATAATCTTGTTGCAGTCTTTTTGTTTTGAACTTTTTTAATACAGATTTGATTTGCTGTCACTCATCATAATGAGGATTATATATCTAAAATTATGTTTCTTCAAAACTCAATTATCTGATAATTTTGTTAAAAATATGAACATTGAAAATTATTTTGAAATGAATTATTTTTACAGACATTTCCAAAGCCTCCAATGATGTGGATGAACACGAACCAACCCTCACCCATCACACCACTCGGAAGATGGCCAGATGGACAATTTCCCAATAATCAATCAGTCCGATCAAATTTTGGAAGTTCAGGTTTCACTTATTTGAATTGCATTTACCAAAGTTACATAAGATAAAGTTATTCTGTGCTTTGATAATCATGATTCTTACATAAAATATGAACTTAGTGACATTCTATAAATCAAACAAACTCTGTACTGGTAGTCAAACCTGTACAAGCGTAGCCAGTAACATACTGTAGGTTACTTTTGCCGTTCACTGATAATATTGAAAGACAGCGTCAAAGACGGTGGATTCCAAACTCCAAACAAAATTTCAATTTTTCTTAAATTAGAAATTTGAACCTCAGGTGTCGCTGCTCGATAACCAGCTTTGGTTCCCCGCGATTTCCCTTCTCCAGTAAAAATGTGTAGTGTACTTATCATTTTCTCGTAATTTGTGCTCGATTGTTGTTGATTTTACTGGTTGAGAAAAAATTGACTTGACTTGAAACCAATGTCTCTGTATCGATACGATAGCTGTGACAAACTGAAAAACTTGGATCATTCTGTTTTGTAGCTTTGTATTTCAAACTGAATTTTTCTTGTTGGGAAGAAATCATAGGAAGTCTCAATGATACAAATGAATGAACAATTAAACCATTCACAAATCTATTTTAGCCGGAAGTATTGCTCTAACTACACAGCAGAAGGCTTTGATCACAGGAGGAATCAATAGCAGAAATGAAATAAAAGAAAAACAACTTCAGGTTTTTTATAATAACCAAGTTTTATACTTATTTGACATAGAAAGCTTTATCAGCAAATGCCTACAGGTTTATTCGAGATTCAATAATTGCTATGAATAATTTATTTTGGGTTAATCAGTGTTACCCCTGTGAATTTATGTAGGAGGAAAAAACGATTTCCTGTTTTGAGGTAGGGTTCAATTACTAATGAAATAACTAAAAATTTGGTCTCTGGTTAATTTTGTTGCATTTTTCACAACTCAAATTCTTCATCATCGTCATACTCAAATCCAAGGCGGATCAAAAGTTTACGCAGAAGGAAGAAAATTTATTGGCAAATCTGCGTCTTGTGGCAGACTTGAATCTTTATTAAATATATCATTAAATTATTAATGGTATTATAATATGACTAATTTATATATGGCATATTGATTGTGGGCCAAATGCTCTCAGTATCACAAGATATTTTGGCAAGTATTATTATATGAAATTTTGGTGAAAACTGAAAACGAGTCCATTCTTCAAAGGTTATTTCGGTAGATCATTTTTTTCCAAGTCAATCATGACCAATTTCCTGAAAAATTATACATTGTTTAGCTTTTTAACTTCTTGCAATCTATGCAAACGTTCAACATATTGTTGACTATGGAGCAAATTTTTTGAGCTGTAGAACCTACAAGACTTGCAATAAAACCTATCCATGTAAAAAAAATGAACGCATAAAAGAAAAAAGGGATATTTTAACACAATAATGGGACCTCCTGAAGTATGCGCACCAAGATGGCGCAAAACCTGAACTCAGGTTAAGTACCAGGTTAGGGTTCAGGTTAGGTTTCATTGTTGACTATACTATGAAAATATTGTGTACTTTGAAATATTTTACGATATACAGAGAAATTGCATTTGATAGGTAATTTTATGTTGGTTTATAACAATGCAAATATTTACAAAATGGGTTTAATTTATAGTCAAAACTATATATGTACATATTTTTGTGCTTTGATTTTCATAAGCGGTTTACATATCATTTTCTTCGTTTTCATTGTTTGGTATGAAAACTATTTGTTAAAAAATCATTCCATTGATGACTCTTTAGTCTTTGCTATTTAATACTTTCAATGTTTATATTTTCGTAATCTGAGCCATTTGATTTTGGTCATGGACTTTCGCTTTGTGGTCAAAATGGTTAGAAGAAATGGTCTAAACTAGGTTAGAAAAAAAAATATTCTTTATATGCGAAGGTAAGAAAAATAAAAAATTGGTGTCCACGCACGGTGATCAGCGATCATGCTCATTTTCCATCTCCAATCTTACTTTAAGTCGCGTGCAAAGTATGGACTAGCAGTGAACTTCGTATCAAATGTCGTTTATTGCCTATGCTCTTAGCCAATATGTGTATTCCATAATTTGTTTTTGGTTTGTCACATGACAATATTATGAGTGATTGATTATCAAAAGGATATTTTATGAATATGAGGCGTAACACTTGAATTCGGGAATCAAATTAAAGTAGTGATCGACATCATTGGTCTTTTTCTGTTCATGTTATTATTCTTAATCAGTAACAGTTCATTACCAAATGTGAAACAATATCTGGGCACAATGCTGTTGCATAAATCATGAGCCCATATCATATCCTAGATATATAATGCATCTGTGGGATACATATACAGTGTTTTTATATTAGTCCCAACTCCCAATATAATACATTATAATTATATTGTAAAAAATTAATTGAAAAATAAAATTTGATGTGTGTCTATAAAATGGTTAAGATTGCAAGATTAAGTATAAAAACACATCAAATTTTACTTTTTTCATAAAAAACATCCATTTTAATTTTTTTTACTAATTCTTAGCTATTTTTCAATAACTTCCAGCCATCCCATCGCACACTGTCAAGAACAATAAGTTGTGGAGTATTTCCATCATCGAGTGGATTGAGACCTTCTGCTCTTAATCAACATCGAGCCCTGCAGGTTTGTCATCAAACCTTATAGGCAATCGCTTTTCTTTCCCACCAAATAAAAAAAATTAAATATTTTGAATTTGTTTACTTATGGTTTTAGTGCCATTGCAACAACTTTGTTGTGTCCATGCTGGCATCTTTCCATAGGATAGGATAGGATTTACATATTTATCCCGGGGGAGAGGAAAGCCGATAAGACGGCTTATCCATATGGCGAACCACGGCCTCTCGTCCGGTTACCATTCCAAGTCGGGTATGGGATTAGTTATATTGTTTGTTTTCGGAAGCATGGACTTGGTGGTGGAGGAAGCCGTAACCGACCAGCGGTTACGTGAACCACCCAACGACGGCGAGGAGTCCAGCAATCCTCTCGCACATAACCATCCCTGCATGGGATTCGAACCTGCGAACCCACGCAGAGTAATTAGAGGTGCGGTGGCGAGCGTATTCCTAACGCTTAGCCCGTTGAGCCACACCGCCGCGCCATAGTTTGAACTTTTTCAGGAATATCTAAAATACATGCGCAAAAGTAAATCATGCTGATGAAGTATCAGCTCTGAGCTTCACTAAATTATCAACAACTACTAAAACGTATCAAGTAATTATTGAGACTGTAGACATACAAGAAGAACATACTTTCGTTTTATGCAGCGATCAACGAGTTATGACAGCAATCATCGAATGAACCAAACAATGCCGGCCTTGGGGTCTCGTCCCTCTGGTCTGTCTCCTACGACTAGCCCTTCTCCTGCAGGACTTAGTACATCCACCAATGGATATAGGAGCCGAGAAACTGGTGTCATAGAAAAGCTTCTGCTCTCTTATGGATTCATTCGATGTGCAGATAGAGAGGGACGTCTTTTCTTCCACTACAGCCAGTTCCATGGAGAAGCACATAATTTGAATATCAATGGTAAAACTACTTTTTATGCACATGCGCAAAAAAGTTATTAACTAAATAGAAACGTGAAATATGTAATATAGGAGTAAGTGGCGCAGTGAGGAAATTCACATACTATGATTTGCCACCACCCCTCTGGCTATGGAAGTGTGTAATACATCTTCAAAAAATTTATAAATTTTTTAAATTTTTGAAGAAATTTTACTATGATTTTTTTAAATTTGTTCATCCTTTTTTATACAAATTATTATTTATTGTTAGTTTATTGTTTGCTTTCAGATGAGGTTGAATTTGACGTTTCTATGGATACTAGAACTGGCAAACCAGTTGCTGTACAGGTCGTCAAATTGAAGAAAGGAACTGTTGTTTTTGAAGTCTACAGCGAAGAAAGAATTCTCGGCGAAGTTGCGAACGCAGCAGCACAAGGAGGGCAATGTCCACAATCGCCAATGTCACCCACTGTAAATGGTTTCAAACCTGGAGAAAAGGGTGAAACTACCCCCGGAGGAAAATATGGAAGCTTGTGCTATGACAGAATGGGGGTGAGTCATTATAAAGGAACATGCTTTAATAAAACTCCCGACATAATAGAGGGTTAAATTTAAATTAAATAATATTAATGAAAAAAAGTGTTTGTGAAAAGTGATTTCTAATCATTTATCTCATTAATAGTAGCTTACTTGACCAAATCAAATTCTATGTCTCAGAAACCAGCATTTAAAAAAAGTAACGATTCATATTGCTTGGTGTTAATGATGATTCATCCCCGCTTGTTAGGGATGTTCAGCTTTGGATTTTTATAGCTTTTGTCCTGATTTTGAGTTCACTGAGTTCATTCGCTTTCAGCAAAGTAATGATAATGTGTTAATTGTCATTGTGAACATCATTGACAATAATTAAGTTTTATTATTACTCCTTATTATAAGTACCAATATTCAATCAACTCGTGCTATCCTAATCTTTGCATGGCCCTAACTTAAATTCTAATTATGAAATTACCAAAACAGCAAAAGTTAAATGGAAAACATGGACAGATTAAAGTAAGGATCTTAAAGCATGATTTACTATTTTTGGCTGGTTTTTATTTTTAACTTGATTATACTTTATTTCAGTGGTTCTCAAACCTATTTCTACCTTCACCCCTTTACATCACTTTATACATCATCTTTGTCCCGGCAATTAAAAAAAAATATTATGTTACAAACATTTTTTTTGCAAACCCATTTATTTAAACAAGTGGACTAATCATAGATCATGGGGTTTTTCAATGGGACATACGAAGCTTGCGGTATTCTAAGACAATTTAGTTACAGTCTTATTAAATCATCTCGTTTGTTTGATGGAGAGGTGATTTCTTTGTTTTGATAGGAATTTCTGCCATATAAGATGTTGGAAATGAAATAATACATGGTTCTATTCTGTCAAGAATGAGTGGATATTTGCCTGGTGACTTTCGCCAAAATATATCATATTTATAATTCTGACATTGGGAATGTGCTACCCCAATCCCTTCTCCAGGTTTTTGCCACCTATTGTGTCTCTTTTGCCCCTAGGAGGCAATACTGGCCACTTTGAGAATCACTACTCTAATTGATGTCTTCTCTGCATTTGAACTTTTTAACATTTCTGAGTTTAAATTATATTGTTTGGCCTGTACTGTACCTATATATATTACAATAATCGCCAGAAAAAATTGAAACATTGGATTCCTAATTCAATAGTTTAATATTTTATAATCAGATATATTCCAAATTCATTGAATATTCGAATCTATTCAGAATCAGTTATACATAATGACCCAAAGAATTAGGTCATTTGGGAGAGAGTATAACTAATGAAATACTTCTGTTTCTAGATTACTGAAACTTTTGGGTACAATCATACACAAAGTTCAAGTGTTCAATAGTTTATTTTCGTGAAAGTTATTAGGAATTTTATGGGTTTTGTTGTCACTCTGTATTCTTTCATTCTCTTAGATTTAGGAATTATTTAAAGTGAGGATAGTTTGATTTGTAAAATTGTAATTTCGAACCAATGAGACTTTCATTTATTTTTTGAAATATGTAAAAATGAGATCTAATAAAATCTTTGTTTATCTCGACTTTCTTGCATCAGATTCAGAAGTATTATTTAAGAATATATTTTAAATAATGTATTATTTTGTGTCATTCATCATTGATTGCAAACCATTGCCCAAAACCATGGGTAGCTTACCCTGAGTAGGTTGGGTGGTGAGGAGAATGAATAATTATATTCTACAGCATATTAATTTAAAATGTGTATTGGGCGTGTTGGTTTTTTGTTTATTTGAATTAAACTCTCTCTACGTCACTATGAAGCACCGTCTTTATTTTATTAAAAATTTACTATGTTTATTAAACATCAAGTCAATAATACAATCGAGTTAATAAAAAAATCTGTCAGGTCTACTATTTGGAAAATTTTGAAGCGAAACACCCTATTATATTTGATTCTTTTCTTTTGTTTTGATTAATTTTCGCAGAAATATTCAAAGATGGAATGTCTCCATTTCAATATTTTGGAATGATTTTTTGCTTTTTATCTCAATTTTCAACTCTTTAAATTGATCCATTTTCAACAGAAGTTTTACTGAATTTGACATAAATCATGATTGTCTCAAAACATGTTTGCTTCATATGTGACATCTTCCTAATTCTTGATAAATTTATTTGAATGGCAATTATTTTTGTTCTAATTAAAATAAAATTATAAATTACCGTATTTGTAACAATATATGAATACTTAACTCAATTACAAGGCTAGAATCTAAATGAATTAAGTTGCAAATATATTATATCTGAAACAAACAAGTACATTATCGACAACTCAGTAACCCAGTGTAATCCATATGCTACACTGGGTACAGCTCTTTAATTATCTATTTTTAAGTATAACATAGTTAGCCATCAGATAATAATTTTTTATCAAATTATATAGGCTAGTGAACAAGGTTAATTTTTCATGTAAACCATACAGGCTCAACATATAATTATTCAGATTTATTTAACCACAAAGATGATTAGGGAGACAAACTGCAATGTCATCATCTTTCTCCGTAAAATTTAATTTTACTAATTATAGCTGATGGTCCTAATTAATTTTTTTATTAAGTTTGGGTAATTTTGTGTTGCAGGAAGTGTTTTTTCTGCCCTACTCTGTGAATGATTTGACAAACAAAAATCTCCAACTTCAACCTGGGGACAAAGTTTCCTTTTATATTGCTACTGAAAAAAGGTATAAAAACGATGATAATTGTGTTCATAAGTAAGAATTAACACTTTCGTTAGATCTATTTTATTTTCTGATTGTAGTCTGATAGTGAATATGTAATTTGTGAGAAAGTGTTTTTGAAAAAATGCTATTTATATAAGATTTCCGTAATATTTGTTTTTCATTTTGTGCTGTTACTTAGATAGGTATCAATGAAAATACAAACGATTATATAATAATAATGATGATACTTTTTGCTATATTAAAAGTGTAATCCACCAAATTGATTGGAAATACAAACGTTTACAAAAAAATTTTCAAACCCCCTAGCTCTGAGTCTGCCATATAGAAGTAGCCTTATTTTAATTTGATAGGTCTATGTTGATCTGTCATAGAAATCACCACACATTTCATAAATGATTATTTCACTCCGATCATGGCATATGTCATTGTATTAATAACACTGAATGAAATTTTCTTTTGCTTGGAACATGACTTTATTCAATATCAATCCTCTTTGTATGGTTATAATTCAAATTTTTCATTATGTTACAATCTTGAATTAGATGTACCGGTAAATGAATTTTACCTGTGATTTTGAATATTGAAAAAAATTTATATATTTTTAGAACTGGAATACTTCGAGCACGTAAAATCACACTAGTTGAGAGAGCTCCCCCTAAAAGATTTATCGGCATTGTTACTGCAATGAAGGAATCATTCGGCTTTATCGAGAGGGCAGATCTTGTGAAGGAGGTGATTTTATTTTTTGTGTAGTTAATGATAGATAGTAATCCCCGAAGTACTCAAAATGAAATTTTCTTGTTTATAAAATATATTTGTTTTCATTTTGTAATTGAATAATTTCAATGTTCTTTCAATCCGCACACTTTTTTATTTGACCGTCGTTCTGTTGTTACTCTTTTATATGTGCTATGGCTATATGTCCTTGCAATATGTTATAAATTAGCTAAAACATTCACTTTTTTAGATATTTTTCCACTACAGTGAAGTTAGTAACAATGTACCGGATCTTCATGTTGGTGATCATGTTGAATATTGTGTGCAGGACAGAAATGTGAGTATCATAAACACCAGATCTATGGTGTTTTAGGTATAAGTATAAGAAATGCCAAATTTTCTGCTGTAATAAAAACATCATAATATGATAGTCATTGTTTGATAATTTACATGGGTTCTTTTAATTTTCCGAAAACCAGGGCCATAAAGTCCTAACGGGGATGGTGGTAATATACCAAAAAGCCTTGTTGGCTATGGCGCTGGGGCCCAGGTCCAAGATGAAAATTGATATTTCAAACCAACTCTCCCGTCCTGCCGAAAACACCCACTTCTGGTATAGTCAGTGATACCAAACTTCCAATCAAAAGTATTGATTCGAATTTCCATACCTCTCGAAGCATCTTGTGATATTATTTTTGAAGTTTTCTGTGAAAAATACCAAATATAGCTGAGGTATTGTTAATTCAATATTGGTTGTGATTTCTTAGTCTTCTGAATAGTTCTGTTATATTAATAAATCTCTTTTCATTTGTCTATCGGCTGATCAATATCCCAATTGTTTAGGGGAAAGAGGTTGCAACAAACATTCGGCTTCTTCCACCTGGATCCGTTCAACTTGAAGAAATATCGAGCGAAATATTTGTTGGAATCGTTGAAAGACCTCTCCCACCCAAAGCTCCCAACAAATTGCCGCACAATCAGGTTTCAATAAATGTTAGAAATTTATTGCTTTGTTTTATCTTATCTATTTTTGATCGGTTTTAACCTCATGTAAGAGGTGTCCAAAATGAATGAAATCTATTTATAATCATCTGTAGTTATGCTCTTGTAGTTGAGCAACAGACTGCTGGACCAATACAGTTTTGCCAAATTTGAAAAATATTTGATTTTGCACGTATGAAAATATTTTTTTAAAATGTATTCGGAATAGTATTTCATTCAGCTATAGCAATCATAAATTTCTTACTTGGCTTGTTTATAATATTGCATTTCAACTATCAATTATGAAGTTTTTTCACTTAGACGATATCTCTTGTTTAACAATTCCAATATTTTACCTATGACCTGTGGTCAATTCACAAACTCCAATTGAAAATCTGGAATAAATAACAAATTCAAAACAAAATAATATTTGCATTAATCTATTTGGTTAATTTTGGTTGAGTACCAATATTTTTATTTTTTTTACGGTTGGACTGTAATGTGTTTGGACAGTGTACCTATGGATTGTTTTACAAATATGTTGGGTTTGTTGTCATTGTGAAAAACAGGGTTTCTTCACAACTTCATAATTTTCAGGATTGATGATGGAAGAAGCTGCTAAAAGGCTATTACCCTAATTTTATCAAATTTTTTACGAGACCTATGGGCCCCAGTACTTCAATCCAGATTTTGCCAGTTTTCACATGCACATCTTCAAATGACATCAAGCGCATTTTTATCAACATATTATGTCTATAATTTTGCTGACATTGCTGTGACCATACTAGTCATTCAACTTTTCAGTCATATATTTAGCATTTTTTCATTGTTTTTAATGTAGATGAGTAATGCTGGTGGTGACGCAACCACAATGGCAAAAGCTAATGGAAATCTTGGTCTTCAACCACAACAACCTACTGTTACACTTGCTGGAATAATCCAATACACATCACCACTTGGGGAATCAAGAAAAATTCGATTTGGTGAAAAAGATAGAGCTGCTAACTGTGTGTACACTCTTTGCAAGGGGGATAAGGTCATTTTCTTTTTTTAACAAATCATTTGGCTGTTACTGTAGTCATTTACAAGCTAGTGTTTATCTCTTTCTTCAAATCTAATTTTTTTTAACAAAAGCATTGGTAGCAGGCCCATCCATAGCCATAAAGTATCATAATTTAAGTGTGTATTCAACTTATGAAACTGATAGTTGATTTTATCATCATGGTGAAAATTACTGTGCATAGCAATAGCATATGCCAAATACTTAAATCCAAATATGACTTTCTACACTTTTCTTACACTTGCGGTATTGGTAGTCTGGTGAAAAAGGAAATTGGAACTTTTTGTACAGTCATAAATCGGTACAATATCAACACATATCTAGTAAGAGGTGTTTATATATTTTTCTCCAGATGTCATAGAGCATCTTAAAATCATGAGAAGAGTTTCAATGTCTCTTGATCACTAAATGTCCTCATAAACGAATTCTGAGGCAAATAGGAACAGCCTTTTGATTGTGTGAACCACTTTTGTCCAGTTAAGCATCAACAAGTTGTGTCAACAGAACAATCATAATTTCGACTTATATGTGATGTTTTTCACTCTAAATTCAGGTTTCATTTTTGACTGTGACTGATAAAAGAAATGGACAACAACGTGCGGCAGGCGTCAATTTGTTGTTGAAAGAAACCTTGGAGATGAGTGGAGAGAAAAGAGAGATGGTGAATAGGATATTTCATTTTACTAACACTTTCATGATGGCTTTTTTAATGATGCCCATTACACGTTTTGCTTGAAGGTCTTACAAGGCCTACTAGATAAGGATGTACTACTTTTAAAAATATCAGAATTCAGAATCTTTCTAGTTCAGCATTATCTACCCAATTTATTACAAACTGGGGCAGTTGTAGTGATAGGATTTAGACCTATGATATGTAATCTGTGATGCCCGCACAGAGAAATCCAATGCTTAGGCTCAAGACCTTCTTAATACATTTAAAACCATAATGTTCAGAAATGAAGGCCATTCATTTTGATTTTTATAATCCTTTCCAAATATTACTTTGGGTTGATAGCTGGACCAACTTCAAATATTAATCAATAAACTATGCCATTATCGCACTGTTTGGATAAGATTCTGTCAATACAATAATAGGAATAACCATGATCATGTATGTTATGACAGGGTATTGTTGCTGCTGTAAAAGAAGGTTTTGGTTTCATCAAATGTCTGGAGAGAGATTCACGTTTGTTTTTTCATTGTTGTGAATTGCTCGATCCTAATCATTGCGTAAGAATGTCTGATGAAGTGGCATTCACAGTCCTAAATGATCCTGTTGCTGAGAAACACAGGTCTGTATGATGATGGAAAGTCAAGTTTTTCTTTATCCTGTAAAATATATGTAGAATCATTAATTCTTCTATGAATTCTTATACTTATGGATTGATTTAAAAATCATTTTTGCTCAGGTTGTGAGTGCTACAACACTCGCTTATTTGAACTTTTAACATCTGGATAAAAGTGATATGTTATTCATATGCATGTTACATACTTTTCAGATTACACGCTACAAGAATCACTGTACTTCCTAAAGGAACAGTTATATTTCACACAATGTCTGAGAAAACATATACTGGAGTTATTGATTCTATGCCTGGCACTCCAATGAGCATCGGGTAAATTTGTTTACTCATCGTTTTTGAATGTGGGTCCTATGGATCATTTATTTTTTTCTTTTCAATTTCCAATTTATAATATTTAAAGACTTATTAATAGGTATTCGTCTCATGAATAATGCTTTGATTAACCATTCTCCTCCTTACCAAATCAGTATTATTGTAAAATTTAGATTTAATAATTTTTCATTTTATCAGATCTGACTGTCTTATCAGTCCTGCACTTGGACCTAATCCTGGTTTTATCAGTTATGAAGATGATTCATCTCCTGGATCTACTGTTCAGATTCCTTTTTTGATGAAAGATTTTGCAGAATGGACTGAAGCTTCCACAATTGCTATCGGAAGCATGGTACTGTGTTCTATTGGTTCCACTTTATCAATCAACGAGAGGATGTTTGTTTTCTGATAGAGTTAACGATTCCAATATTGTTTAAACTGCCCATTGTGGCTTCAATTTGGAAAATTTTTAATCTTACATTGGCGCGGTGGTGTGGCCCATTGTGTTAAGCGGTAGGAATATGCTCGCCTCCGCACCTCTGATTACTCTGTGTGAGTTCGCAGGTTCGAATCCCACACGGGGATAGTTATGTGCAAGAGGGATCGCTGGACTCCTCGCCGCCATATGGTGCTTCATGTAACCGCTGGTCAGTTACGGCTTCCTCCACCATGCTTTCGAAAACAAATAATACCTAACTAATCTCATACCCAACATGGACTGCTAACCGGATGAAAGGCTGTTGTTCGCCATATGGTTAAACCATCTTATCTCTCCCCCAGGATAAATATGTAAATCCTATTCTATCCCTACATCATTTTCGATAGTACGAATTAAAATTTCAATTACACTTTTCTAATGACCAAGTATTTTTTTAGGTTCAGTTCAACATTTGTACCTTGAAACGTACTGGTGCAAAGAACGCCGTCGAAATCAGATTGATGGGATCTCCTCGACCTCTAGAAAAAGCCACCACTGATATGATAAGAGATATTGTTAGCGGATTGTCTTCACTTGATACATCACTGCCTCACACAAATGCTAATACTTCTCCTCCTGCCTCTACAACCACACCTCGTACTCCAATCATGTCTTCACCAATGAAAATGGTGCCGTTGATTGAAGATGGTACGTTTCAGACTATTCGATTCAATGAGAATAATTTTATATATGATATATATGTAATGTTATTGTGCATAACTGTCATTTGAATTATTTGAAATTTTTTTATAGCTCCAAAAGTGTGTGTACCAATATGGAGTTAACTAATTTTGTTCACCTACTTTACATCAAGTTGTGTAAAGAGATGGAAGCATATGGGCAGGGGATATATTCACTTGGCTAACACAGACGGTCCCCGCACTCGTAATGGAACTAAAATAATGAAAATTAGAATAAAATCATAGCCTATCCTTAACCTGGTACTTACACTACGGGAGTACCAATTTTTTAAGTTAAAGTAGTTATTCGGGAATCATGGCTTATGGGTGAAAATTTGATTTAATAAAATGTTCTATCTTCGTTTGTTACAATGATATTAATTAGGATTTTTTGTAACTGGTCATTTTTTACATGATTTTCTTCTCCTATGAAGCACAATAGTTATTTAATTGAGAATAATAAGATATATCACTGTCATTTCCAGTTTCACTTGTGGCTCCTGCCTTCAATCTGGGCCCAACTCCACCAAGAAAATCGAAATCGAGTGCCATGGTTTCTAATTCTCCAACTGATTGTCCTTCCAGTGCAATGTCACCGTCTCATGATATTAATACTTCGTCTTCTAGAAATGCCTTGTCATCTTCAAACGTGAGTTATTATAGCGTTAGCGTATCTTTGCTAGTTGTCATCAAGAGTGGCAGTGGGCACTAGGGAGTAGGGATAGAGTCATAATGAGGTCCAATTCATAATTGAAGTTTTATGTATTTAATGTGTAAAATATTTTCATTCTGGTATCAAACTTGAGATTTATTGTTCGCATTGGTCAAACCAAATTTTGTTCATATTAAAACAAGATTGGTTCAACTTCCATGAACCAAGCCTTTTAAAATAAGAAATATTATCTGACACGATATTATGTAAACTAATGAAATTAGATTCTACTGAATATTCCACATTGTTTTGTTTATTTTTATCTATTATGCAGTAATTTATTGACGACTATTGAATTGACAGTATTAAATAACAAAATTTAACAGGACATGGGACTAGCTAAGTCCAGTAGACGGTATGAGGCAGTAAGTTGGAAGGTTCTCAAAATATATTATAAAATTATATATGAATCTCATATACTAGTGAATCTAACCTGGCATGAAATGGAATCAAAATTCTGAATTCCCTGGAGTCAGTCAAAACTTTAAATTTTCAATAGAGATGAAAAAAGTCAAAACTTTACAGAAACTCAGAAAGCACGGAATTTACTATACATTCGCAAAAGTCTATTAAAGAAAGCTTGCATGCTGCAAAGTTTATATTATCAAAATTTTATTTTCTCAAGAGTCGGCAGCTGGAGCCAAAATTTGTTCAGTTGTTTTTGTCTGAATTTGTTGCTTGTAGCCTAGTAGGTAACCTCGGCAATATGTTATATATCCACTTCTATTCTACAGAATCTGGCTGATGATAAATCCAAAAAAGTTCTCGGATGGATAAGTACTTTGAAAGAAACTTTCGGATTCATTGAAACTGCAGATCACGGTTCAGAAATATTTTTTCACTTCAGCGAGTTACAAGATTCCCCTGAAAAGTTCAATGTCAACACACCAGTTGTTTACATAAAGGGAGTAAAAGGTAGAAAATGAAATTTACTTTTGTTCAGTAGTCAAATGGATGGAATTTTCTTCATTTCAATGTGTCAGTTATTTTGTTACAGTCGAATGATTTGTAAGATATATGCCATCTTTTTATTCTAAAATTCTGGATTCATTTTTGGCTTCACTTACTATTTATTGCCTTCTCATCTGTGGCCATTTTTGAACTAATACATATAAATTCAACATTACAGAGGATAAACCATGTGCAATGAATGTAACTATTGCCAATGAAAAAGAAGATTTATTTCATGAAGTCATCGATCCTACTATATACAACGGTATGAAGGATGTTTTTAAAGATTTATTTGAATATTTATTTTAACAATGGTTTCTATTCGATGATTTTAGTCTGGTCTTGAATAAATTTGTGCACACCATTCTAGTGATGTAGTAAATCAGATTAGTAGGTATTTACTTGTTTCTCCCGAAGCAAGCTGCTTATTTTATAACTTTTCATAACCTTGATTCAGATTTTGATTTTGTTACATCTGGCTTAATTGTGTCGTATTTCGAATGTTTGGTTGTTGATAATTTTTCAATTTAATCATTATAATAGGTGATAACTTAAAATATTCATCAATTTGTTTTCCTAGGTATAGTGATGAAACCTTTGAAATCCGGAAGTTCAGTGCAACCCGCATATCAAGGAATTATCGAATATGATTCAGGTACATATTTTGTTCACATACTGTACTACACCAAGGTACAGTTATTATTTTTGACAACAAATTATTTCTCAGTTTCAGCGCTTGTAGTTACAATTCTCTTTTTTGTTACATATGAAACTTAATAGGTGGCATTTCTTGTGCACGTTGAATTATGTTTTTTTCCCTAAACTATAGAATTTTTGCTCCCAACAAGGCTCTGAACAAGCAGCCACTGATAGGTAAGGTGCTACTTCATTTTGGGAGGATGAGAATCTTACCAGTTCGACATTACTTGTGAATGGTAATAGTGAATAATGCATGGGCACTAGAAAAATTTAATCAAAAATTTGTTAAACAACATAACATTTGTATATACCAATGTATTTCTGAAATAGTCAAGTTTTGTTTGCAGTAGACATGATCTAATCTGATATTTTCTATGTTTTATGAAACAGAACAACAAATCAAGTACAGTCCTCTGAGCTTGAGTGATCGTCGAGATTTCATCCAAGCTAGTGATAAAGTCACATTTCAGGTTGGACTATCGAAATATTATGAAAACTTAATTTTTGAAATTGGCATGAATAGTAGTAATTCATTCATGTGCATGACTATTAATGACTTTTTCAACATCCACATCAGAATAGAATTACAAACTATTGTTTGAGTTGTTGTTTATTTATATCTGTGTGCTCATTTCAAATATTTTTCTTTAATATGTCATTCAGATTTGCTCCAATACTTCAAATAATCAAGTTCGTGCTGTTAATGTTAGTGTGAAGAGAGAAACTATACAAGCTACTGTGGAAAGTGTGAAAGGCGAAGTATGATTTAATTTTCTTAAAGTGCCTTTACATCAACAATACCTGATAAACAAAATAGATGTTTCTATATCAACCAAGCCCAAACAATGTTGATCCATAATCATTATTTGTTGTGCAGAATTTTTTTCAAGCATGAACTACGTATGGCACAATTCTCATACGAAAATTTTTTGTCAAAGTGCATAATTACCTTCATTTTTGTCTTTAGTATGGATTCATCAACTACGAAGTGAAGAATACGGATTCAGCGTCATCTGGCAAACTTTTCTTCCATATGTCAGAAGTCAGAGAAGGAGCTGATGAAATAACGACAGGCACTCTCGTGGAATTTTCTGTCATATTTAACCAAAGAACAGGTATTTAAGAAGTTATTACTATGCCACGAATTGATATGATTTTTATGTGGCACTTGTATATAAGTTGATTTATAGAACAATGTTCCATTAATAAGAGACTAGTTGCATTGGAAAAACGCTTTATTTTTGGCATGGTTTTTCATCTTCATTATTTGAATTTGGTTGTTGAGAATTATAACATGGTTTGGCAATGTACAATTGTATTTGCTTCATACTAATCAACTTTAAAAAAAACGTCTTTTTTTTATCATGTGTTATTTGCATGAAACATTCTTGAAGATATTTATTTGTATGCCAAACAGGAAAATGTTATAATGTTTCTTATATATGAATTTTTAATCAGGAAAACACTCTGCCTCTGGAGTGAGGTGTCTGGAATCAAAACGCCAGCGACCAGAACGTTTACGTTTAAGAAGTTCCTGTTGCGAACCAATCGGGCCAGTAGTTACTGTCATTCGACAGCCGAGAGGACCAAATGGAGATAAGGTACATTATTATTAAATTACTTATTATCCTGTTATAAAATCTTGCTTTGGGTATTATTTAATATTATAAGGTTTGAGACACTCACCCATCTACAGATTATTAAACTTTATGCGTACTATAATTAATACAGATTATTATGGGGCTTAGGAAAAAATCGATACTTGTTAAATGTCGGCACATACAATAAACTATTTATCATGTATATTCCAGGGATTCTCATTGAAGAGGAATGTATCCAGTGATGGTGAAGCATCTAGTGTAGCATGATGATGGCAACTCAAACCAGGTGGAATTGACTTTTGCAGGGAAGTTGCAGTCTCGTCTATCTTCAGTTTTTTTTTTGTTGCATGCCGTGCCATATGATTTATATTCATCAATTCACACAAACAAAAAAATTGCATTTGTATATATTATTATTTTTTGCTGACTGCTTTTTTCCCCAGAATGTAGAGAATACTGTGCTGAATATCTTGCGTCCTATAATCGTTATTAATTTTTGTTACTTTATCACATATGTTTTGTTTGTTTATGTGTACGTTGGATTCCTCTTTTATTATATCTTTAGCTCTGCAGGCATACGCTGTCACTATGCTCCATTTGCATGAGAAGCTGCTCTTACACGTTACTCCTAAATTTGATATTAGCCAGTTGTTTTGCAAAACTGATCCTGACGTTCTGATGCAATTTATCTATCACCGAATTTGCAGCGTCTAGTGTTTTCGACTTAAAATGCTTCGTTTGTATCACCATATGAAAATGGAATAATCTCTAATGTCCTGCTTGCATTGTATATAGTTTGTCACAAGCTTACCATTCATTGGTGGTTATTTTGCTGTAGTGTTTCATTTGGAAAGTATCTGATAAATAAAATGAAGTTACTGTTTGAAGTTAAATTCATGAAATATATGGTTCTTACGCTTTACTTTGAAAAATTCTTGTCGCCGAGAAAGGAAAGTTTATTAAAAAATGAAATGATTTTGAATCAGCAGGATTGCCTCAGGGAATCATTTTAAATATTCGTAAACTCACCCGTTATGTTCGATAAAGAGATGCATTGATTCCTTGATGAAACTAACTCAATCTTAATGAATTAGAGCTCAGTAATGCTGGCTTGTATTGTAGTTTCTTTTCTTCTATTTAGTTTGACTTTATTTTTTGCACCAAATGGAGTTAACGTGACTCCATTCTTAATAATGCAGTTTTTTTTGTTTTGAGGTGGCAAGTATCTATACTGAAATTTAGAATTCTGTATTATACTTTTCTTTTTTCATCGTGAGTCTTCGTTGGTAGGTTTTTAGACAATCCAAGAATTTTGCAGAAACGAGAATTTTGCTCACAATGTGAAGAAAGAATGCGTGAAAAATGCTTGTTTTGTTTTCAAAGAGTGTTAGCTGCATTTATCATCATTATTGTAATTCTAATGATGGGTGATTTAAATCTGGAAGATTTTGTACAATATAAAAAATTTGAGTAGGTAAAGCTTACTCTGTTTGTATGGATTGCTCAGCAAATATTCTCCTAACTCTGCATTTTCATCCTTGGAAATAGAATAGAAACCTATGCTTGGATGTCTTGAAATTAGCATGTTATTGGGAAACTTCTTTTATTAAAATTTGAAACAAAAAATTTTTTTCAATGTGTTTTTACATAATGATCTAGCTTTAGTAGCCTGTGTTAGACCATAAACAAACATGATAGGCTGAATAGCTCTTCGGGATAATTTTTTCCTTCTATTGAAATATAATATTGTTTCCTTGAATGATGTCACACAATGAATGGCTAAAACGTGCTGGGGGCTTTTGGAGTGAGGATATAATCCATGAATTGTTCCATATAATGAACAACCTATGGATGTTTAGTTTGTGAGAATTACATCTCAATTTGGAATGATATTGGTACATATTTGTCTCCTGCCTCTGTTGGTGCTATTTTCTTAGTGATTTATTATATTTTAGTAAATTTTGATGTTTGAATTCAGGCTACAATGGAAATGTACATGCAACTTGTCTTTTAATTGTAATATCTTAATTTGTTTTACAAGCGAACACAATCCTCATGTTTAATTTAAATTTTCGAACCAACATTGAGAGAGTAAGGTTACTTATATGATCATATGTAAATCTTCCACTGTTCAATGTGTTCCTTATTCTATGTGAAGTTCACTAAACTAAGGCCTTTCCCTGACCAATCATATGAATGAAGCAATCTTCTATGTACATTGACATTGAGTCAAAAAAATGCTTTAATGGATTGTCCCTAAATATTTTTTGTGATTTTTTTCAGCACTGGGATATTATTTCAAATAATTTTCTTAAAATAAAAATGACAAATTTAGTTATATTCTAAATTCAAGGGACATCTCTAGTCGACTGCAAGATATTCTCATCTATATTTTTTTTTCACTCAATTACCTGTTGTTACGTTGGTTGAATGCAAATATTATATCTTTTGTTCAAATATTATTTACTTGCTACCTTGAGTTCGTTTTGTGTATTATTTGCATATTAATATTTGTTAGTTCATATCATCTGTACCTGCTTGCTTATACTGCTGTATCTTCAGTGCGCGTCCCACAGAAACCTTTCGCTCTTTGGAACCAGACTGCTTTTCTGGAGAACATTTCATATCAATAATGAAGGTCAGGTCATTCAAATGAATTGTATTCTTCAAAGCATACTTTTCTGTATTCATTTAGATTAAGGTGTTCTCAATTTTCCTTTGTGATACATGATGTAAATTCTTTCATCTGTTTCATTCATAATACCATAATTTTGAGTACTAGTTGAGTTCTCAAAGATTCAGCATGTTTTAGGACATGCATGATGATTTAGCAAATATTATTTTTTCCTGTTAATGTGTGAGCTATACAAGCATATCCAGTAGCTTCTGTACTGAATGTTTAACCATTGGAAATATGAAAGTTGCTCAGAATTGGTGTCTTTCCTCCATATCGATTTCATTATTCATTGGTGGACTACTGTCATTTGATTTTTGAAAGCAGCATTACATTTCTCGAAAAAATATGTAGTCTTTTTTCTTGTGGGTGGCTAGGTGGTTATATAGATATTCGAGTGATTGCGATCTTCTCTTCATGAGGTAGTAATGATACTATGGTTAGATACGCAATGCCATAACTAAGGAAAAAAGTTGCCCCTAGAAAAAAACTTTAAAATAATATTAAATGGGAAAACATTTTGGAGGTGTTGACAATGCTAACTGCCTTCCTGGTTGAGCTGAACAAATAAGTACAAATAGCGGTATTCCCGTAGTATGTGTACCGGTTTAGGCTGTAGTTTTATTCCGATTTTCTGTCTTTTAGTTGTATTACGAGTTGGGGGACTGTCTCGGTTAGCCTAGTGAATATCCCCCTTCCCATAGATTTCACTCCCTTTACACAACTTGATGGTTGAGTAGGCGAACAAAATTAGTTACCTCCATATTGGTACACCTACTTTTGGAGCGCCCAAATAGCTACCAGGTAGGGTACTGTAATAGTGAGATGATGGCATCAAGGAAATTTATGGTATGGCGAACAACATGCTCTTCCAGACAAATATAAACTGAGTATATTTGCTCAAGGTCAACGAATTTTTCCCCATCATTATGTTCTGGATAGATTAGATATAATCAGTGATGGGATTCAATTTTTTTGTCAGCCGGTTCCATCATACAAATGTCATATTTTCAGGCGGTTCTGTTACAAAAAGTAATGTAATGCTAACCGTTCGCTGATCTCATAAAATTCCGTGAGACGGTTCTATAGAACCGGTGCAAACCGGCTGAATCCCACTATTGGATATAATCAACGATTGCAGGATAGTGGATTATTTTTATTCGACTATTGTGAATCTCTAACAACAAGTATAGGTAATGCCGGCTTTTCCGATTGACAATATTCCAAGAAGCATTTATTATGTCACATTAGTTTGATTTGAATTCCGTATTGATTAAAGTACTTTTAAATATCTGGAAGAGTTCGACCGAGCAGCGAAAAAACACCAGTGCTGTACAACCTTTCTCCATAACCGATTGCAACACGTTTATGTATAAGCAGCACGACCGACAAAGACTGATTTAACAAATTCTCTGAATAAAGTTTGATTCGTAACATCAACGCTTTTGATTTTGTTTGTTTGCAGATAATTTTAAAAAGACCAACAAAACATATGACAACGAAATAACCGCTGTGTATCCGTCTTCAAAGTCTTTTCTTGCTCGCTTCCGTGGGCTTGCATTTATGCGGTAACTCGTATGTAATCTTAACTTTTTTTGTAAGTATATTGACTATTAAATACTTTTAAATATCTAGAATAGTTCGACCGAGCAGCGAAAAAACACCGTTATTTTTCGACGAACTTGTATATCAGGTACTTAGCTGGTGAAATGCAGTCAGACGACTTCCCTAGGTTGAGGACAGACTAAACCGGACAGGCGAAGACGAGACTGACAAAAAGCGTACGGGGCCGCCCAAAGGCCCGGGAAATAACGCTACAGGGGTGGTGTCTCTTCTACGGCCCATGGGCCGGGGCAACAGCCCATCTAATAGGGCCCCGGCCATGGCCCATGTGACGTAACTTTTTTGTGAAGTTGCCAGGTGGGGGTTAGGAATGACGTATGCAGAAATTGAGCCAAGCCAACTAGAATTTTTTGGTGAATGTGCCACGTGGGGGTTAGCAATGACATATGCAAAAATTGAGCCAGGCCAACTATGAAGTACATGTGGTACTAAACTATACCAGACCAAAAGTTTACTTGTACTCAATTTAAGTATTTTCACATAGTACAGTAGTATAAATTGTCGTAATGAGCTTGAAATCTACGGCCCATCGCCAATGGGCCGTGGCCCAATTAGATAGGCCGTGTTCCCGGCCCATGGGCCCTAGAGGAGTCACCACTTCCACTCAAATAACGAGTCAACATGAGAAGGAGAGCAAGAGCGCTGGATAAAGGTATTAAAAGATTACAAATCCTGGCGGGCTCGATGAGGTGAGAATCAAAGTACAGTGTCCCAGGCTGGGGGGAGAAATAACAAATATGCCGATACGAGGTTGAGTGGCGCCAAGCTAAAGAAAGGAAGGCGAGCGATAAATGTCGTCCTGAGAACATCAAGATTGCCAGCTAACGTGTGGAGATGAAATAAGAATGAAGCGTGTAAATAAACCAAATCCAGTGTGCCAAGGCGGGCGAGAAATATCAGGGTGGTGTGAATGTGTGAAGTTGTGATACCAGTACCGCGACAAGATTGTCAGCTGTCAATGTATGAAGGTAAAACAAGAGTGAGAGTGATTGAGAGAAAGAATGAGTGAGTTTATAAATAAAAAAAAGTCAGGTGGGCGAGAATTGTCAGAGACCAGCAAGAAAGGATGCCGCCCAACGTGAGATGGGTGAGTGTAATTAATAACAATTGCCAGATAACGAGTAGGGCGAGAAATGTAACGGTAGCTGTTTGTTGTAATTTAGGCACGAGAAAATGGATCAGTCCTGACGAGTCTTAAACGCGTGAAAAGAAGCCGTTAAAACAGCATACATTCCCCGAAATTAAATATCTCGTATTTTCTTGTCAAATCTTCATGAAATACAGTTCTAGTTTGGCTATTAATATAGTTTTGGTTTATCGCAAGACAATACCGGTTTATTTATTTGGCACGAAGTGTACCTAAGGATCGTTTTGATATTACGTTGTTGTTGTTCTTGATGCTAGTATTTTATTTCTTCTTGTTGTTGTGAAAAAATCCCTTCTCTTATTAACTAATGGACCCATACTGCATCGCT
This sequence comes from Styela clava, assembly GCF_964204865.1. Classification (NCBI taxonomy): domain Eukaryota; kingdom Metazoa; phylum Chordata; class Ascidiacea; order Stolidobranchia; family Styelidae; genus Styela; species Styela clava. The sequence continues at coordinate 1,885,289 of NC_135255.1, forward strand.
TTGGCATTCCCGTTTTAGCATTGCTCTCTGTTTTTGTTTAAATGAGCTTTATCAAGACGTTGCTTAAGAAGGCTACTACGACTCAGAACAGGGTGTACGCAAAGCAGCATAGATTCAGCAGGCCTGACCGGTCAAAACCGTTCCATTGAAACAGTTAGATTCGGAAGAACACGAAGTGGTCTTCAGAGACTACTCAGCGCTCTCGATTACGAGTCTACAACCGACATGGTGAGAACAGTTTAGAGCTGCTTAACTGGTGCAAATAAGTCACGGTGTGCAAACGCACTGCATATATTTCAGTGGCGGCGCGTCAAGAGGGCCAACCGGGGCAATGCCCCGGTTGTTTTATCGGTATAATGAAAAATATTCGAAAAATACCTCAATATCGGTTGCACAGACTGTCTACACTAGACATATTCTCCCGACATGGTTCATTTTTTGCTCGCAAAGCCTTCGCCGAACGTCGACGGGGCGACGCCGATTTTGCCCCGGTTGCTCATTGTATATCGTATTCTCTCTTTTATCTTCCACTCGCCGCGTTTGTCTCGTTTGTTTTCTGTTTCTTTTACTAAATCATCGGGGCCGATCGGGGCTAGCCCCGAAATTATGACGACACAATGCCGACGTTTCTTACAACAACGTGTTGACATATTCACGCATTCCTTCTCGTTCGTTGGTTGCTTGAAGAGTTGATAGTTTCCTCGCCTTCGTTTTTGTCGCTTGTTTCGCTATTTGAATCAGTTAGAGGCCTTTAGTCCATTTGCTTTCGATTTTTCACATTCCTTTTGAGCTCCTCACTTCTTTCCGGCTTCGCATTTCTTAGCCTTAGACCTCATAATGAATAAGGTTGATGCACTACTTCGCACTCCGTTTTCGCAGCTGCCGCTGGAACAAAAATTAGAGGTACAATGTCTTGGGCCTTATCAACCGAAAAATTGTTCACTGGAACAATGCCATGACGGAGGAAAGCGTCGGCGTACATTCTGCGCAGAAACTTGGTATAAAAAACACGAATGGTTGTGTTACAGCGAGGTCAAAAATGCACTTTTTTGTTTTTATTGCCTACTTTTTGCTACCGCCCGTGACTCACGTTGGTGTAAATTTGGTTTTAGAGATCTTAAACATCTTTCCGGGCGTGCCAGGGATCATCAATCTTCTATGGAGCATCTGGACAATGCAGTAAAATACCGAACATTCGGAAATGTTAATATTGCAGCACAGTTGGATGAAGGACGCGCGGTTTCTATTCGTCGGCACAACCAAAACGTCGAGAAAAACCGCCATGTTCTCGGTCGATTGATAGATGTTTTGAAGTTCATTGGTTGTCACGAGCTGTCCCTCCGTGGGCACGATGAACGGGCTGGCTCTTCTAATAGAGGGGTATTTTTTGATATGGTGGAATACACCGCATCCCTAGATACAGTATTGAGAGATCATCTTGATGCCGCAACTGTTTCGAAAGGGACATCTAAGGATATCCAAAATGATTTGCTCGACTCAATGTATAAAATTTATTTACAACATTTGGGTCTGGAAATTGAGAATTGCCAGTTCCTTTCGATTCAGTCTGACGAGACAACTGACATCACGTGCGTTTCCCAACTGGCTGTGATTTTTCGGTTTGTGAAAGATGGTAAACCTACTGAGAGATTTCACATCTTTGTACCAATCGTTGATCGCACGGCTTGCGGGATATCGGCTGTACTGAAAGAAGTGTTACAGCCTTACAACGCGAAGTCAAAATTGATAGCTCAAACTTATGACGGCGCGGCAGTCATGAGCGGGTCGAAACATGGTGATCAAGTTTATATAAAAGAAGATTTTCCTCATGCGCATTTTTTACATTGTTATGCACACCAATTTAACCTCGTTATTAAAAATATGTGTCTTGATACCCCTCTCGTCCGTATATTTTTTGCAAATGTTTCGGGGTTTTCTTCATTTTTCTCCGTTTCGCCGAAGCGCTCTGACCTCCTTCGCCAGATATGTAGCCGCCGCCTCCCAGCTTGTGCACCAACACGTTGGAACTTCCAATCACGCGTGGTGCAGGGCGTGTCCGAAATTAGGTCTGAGCTCATTGAGTGTTTCAATGGCATTCAGAGCTCTCCGGTTTGGGACGAACGCTCTGTGAGGGAGGCGGCAGGTCTAAAGCGTCTGTTAGAAGATGGTGAGTTTTCATTTTTTCTCGCTTTTTTCTCCAAATTTACAGCGTGAGTCACGGGCGGTAGCAAAAAGTAGGCAATAAAAACAAAAAAGTGCATTTTTGACCTCGCTGTAACACTACTATTCGTGTTTTTTATACCAAGTTTCTGCGCAGAATGTACGCCGACGCTTTCCTCCGTCATGGGATTGTTCCAGTGAACAATTTTTTGGTTGATAAGGCCCAAGACGTTGTACCTCTAATTTTTGTTCCAGCGGCAGCTGCGAAAACGGAGTGCGAAGTAGTGCATCAACCTTATTCATTATGAGGTCTAAGGCTAAGAAATGCGAAGCCGGAAAGAAGTGAGGAGCTCAAAAGGAATGTGGAAAATCGAAAGCAAATGGACTAAAGGTCTCTAACTGATTCAAATAGCGAAACAAGCGACAAAAACGAAGGCGAGGAAACTATCAACTCTTCAAGCAACCAACGAACGAGAAGGAATGCGTGAATATGTCAACACGTTGTTGTAAGAAACGTCGGCATTGTGTCGTCATAATTTCGGGGCTAGCCCCGATCGGCCCCGATGATTTAGTAAAAGAAACAGAAAACAAACGAGACAAACGCGGCGAGTGGAAGATAAAAGAGAGAATACGATATACAATGAGCCACCGGGGCAAAATCGGCGTCGCCCCGTCGACGTTCGGCGAAGGCTTTGCGAGCAAAAAATGAACCATGTCGGGAGAATATGTCTAGTGTAGACAGTCTGTGCAATCGATATTGAGGTATTTTTCATTATACCGATAAAACAACCGGGGCATTGCCCCGGTTGGCCCTATTGACGCGCCGCCACTGTCGGCTGTACTGAAAGAAGTGTTACAGCCTTACAACGCGAAGTCAAAATTGATAGCTCAAACTTATGACGGCGCGACAGTCATGAGTGGGTCGAAACATGGTGATCAAGTTTATATAAAAGAAGATTTTCCTCATGCGCATTTTTTACATTGTTATGCACACCAATTTAACCTCGTTATTAAAAATATTTGTCTTGATACCCCTCTCGTCCGTATATTTTTTGCAAATGTTTCTGGGTTTTCTTCATTTTTTTCCGTTTCGTCGAAGCGCTCTGACCTCCTTCGCGAGATATGTAGCCGCCGTCTCCCAGCTTGTGCACCAACACGTTGGAACTTCCAATCACGCGTGGTGCAGGGCGTGTCCGAAATTAGGTCTGAGCTCATTGAATGTTTCAATGGCATTCAGAGCTCTCCGGTTTGGGACGAACGCTCTGTGAGGGAGGCGGCAGGTCTAAAGCGTCTGCTAGAAGATGGTGAGTTTTCATTTTTTCTCCACAATATTCTATCACGTGGATGTATTATACGGCGCATTGCAGTCAAGGCTAATGGATGGAGCGTCTGTGCCGTCGTGTATTTCAGACTTCTGCGATGCTGTATCTCGTATCCGGGAAACAATAAATTACGACGACACATGGAGTGCTTCTTTACGCCGCGGGCAAACAACGCAGCGTTTGATTTTGTCTGCAAAGGAATGCTGTGACATTCTGGTGAATCAAATAGGCGATCGTCTGCGCACTGAACACCTTGCCGCGTTCTCTTTGATGAACCCCAAAAATTTTTCAAAATTTGCACGTCAATTTCCCATTCATTTGTTGGCTACTGTCTCCAAATTTTACCCCATGATAAACGTGGGTAAATTGGAAAATGAATTGCGATGTATATACACCAATCAAACTTTTTTGAACATCACATCAACTTGCGCGCTCTATGGGTTCCTCATAGATAACACTCTAGTAACTACCTTTGCGGCGTCTGCAAAATTTCTGGACATCATTTTGACGACGCCTATTTCTTCCGCCGACGCAGAGCGAACATTCAGCACGCTGAAGCGTATAAAACGAATCTCAGAAACACAATGAAGCAAGATAGATTAAATTCCTTGGCTGTTTTATCCATTCACAGAGACGTTATTTCTGGGATGCATGACTTTAATCGGCGCGTTATTGAGCATTTTGCTTCCAAGAAACCGCGGCGTGTTGCATATATGTTCAAGCAGTAGAAGTCTAGCAGCATATATATCTATGAGTGAGCGACGCATGTCCTTATCTTTGCATTAACTTTCCTTTCTTCATAGTAACGTTTTAAACCTTATTTTAGGTTTTGTCTGCTTTCCCGAAGTTTCTGTTAATATGTCATTGTATTTATCTGGGTAAATATTGCCTTTCCTTTTGAAAGAGGTTTCAAAATAAACTATGTCTATATTTATTAATCCCTTGACTTGGACCGGTTTTAAAGACACTTTCTTATCGTTAAAAATTGTCGCTTTTGCCGATTGGTTAATACCGATGGAATGGTTTTTATACTCATAAAATGATGGGAGAACTTACAGCGCTCATCCTGTCCCCGTAGATGGGGGTGACTTGGTCCCGCAGTAGCTTGCCCCGGTTGTCAAAAATGACCACTCGCCGCCACTGATATATTTTATCTTCAATAATTTAAGAAATTCGATACAAATATTAAGGACACTCCGATACCGTGGCTACGCCTTTTAATTACTTAATAACATCATTAGATAGCCATACAAAACTGCAAACAGCGCATTACTAACAAAACAACAGTAAAGTGTTCAGCACGGTCTTGTGTAAAGCAAATAACACCAATTATATCATCTTTAACTTTCGAGGTGTATTCAACCTGGTATGGTACTAGACGACAGCGGAATTTCACTTGTCCAGTTTGTCTCACACTTGCCCTGCTCGTATCAAACTTATCGTGCTTGTCCCTCACCTGGCCTGTTCGTCCGTCCCACACTTGTTTTGCTTTGTCTAACACTTGATTTGCATGTCAAATACTTGTCGTGCGTGAATCAAACTTGTCCTACGTGTATCACAATTGTCCTGTTTATCCCACGTGTGTCCTATTATCTCATACTTGTGCTGATTCTCGCACACTTGTCCTGCTTGCCTCACACTTGTTCTGCTTGTCCCACGCTCGTACTGATTGAATCCGTGTTGTCTTGCTTTGGTCACACTTGCTACGCATGTCCGACATTTGTCTTGCTTTTATCACACTTGCATTGCTTGTTCCACATTTGTCCTTCGTATTTTGAACCGGTTCTGCTTGTATTACACCTGTCCTGATTAATTCAAACGTGTCTTGCTTGTTTGACATTTTCTCTGCTTGTCCTACATTTGACTTGCTTTTACCAAACTCCTCCTATTTGCCCCACACTTATCCTGCTTGTTTCATACTTGTCCTGCTTGTCTAACATTTTCCCTATACATGTCTCACACTTGCTCGCTTTTTTATAAACTTGTCTTGTTTGACTCACACTTTTTCTGATTGTATCATCGGGTTGTCTCGAGTATTCATTCAGATTTTTATTAGGAAGGCACACATATCGTACCGTGGTCTCCTATCCGACTTTAGCCTGCATTTGAAAAACTTGTAATTCCTGACCAGAAAACTTTTTTCCCATGATATAGAGTTGGAGGAAGGCTATCTCGGGCTCCACCTTGTTTATTTGCGAATGACGACTTGACTTGTACTCGATTTGCTTGGACTCGGACTGGTGATATGTCTATGTAATTTAAGATTTTCTTTTTGGCGTGGTCATTCGATAAAGATTTGGTGATATGTAGCCACACTCTTTTTATGGTGTACTTCACACACCCCTTTAGATATGAAATTATTAGACTGAACAGCTACATATTACATGATATATATATAAGAATGGTTCCATTTTCTGATAAGGGGCTTCACGGCTTCATGCTGGATCTAATCATTGGATATGCATATCCGATGTCGTTTCCTAAGAAAAATAATATATCTATGACAGCCGCCAGGAATTAGACTTCGTGAAGTGGCCGAAAGACCAACAAAATCAAGATGTAGATTGAATAAGATGGTGACCGTACATTTGAACCCATGTACATTTGAACCCATGTGTATATCCGCGGGTTCAATCAATATGCGGGTGCTAAAACCCATGGGTTAGGTTAGTATGGGTACAAATATCCGTAAAACCAAAAAAAATTCCATAGGTGCAATGGCATGCAGGTGCAATTGTCGTGGGTTCAAATGTACGTGGGTTCAAATGTAATGGAACCGAATAAGATATCCCCTAATATTTGATCAAGCAGCGTGTAGTTTTCTCCATTCAGGAAAGTCGGTCAGCGGCCAGAGTTGCCGATGTTACTCAGTGAGAATGATTGCGGACTTCGCCGTTGCATTCGCTGTAATTTCGAGTCACGGAGTAGGCCCCATTGGAAAGCAAATTAATCAACCAAACGCAAGCCATGTTCTACTTGATTGCTTCAAGAATCGTTCGCTGTAGGCTTTATCCCACATTTTCATGATTTTGCGACATCTTTTGACGTAGCCTATGCCTGACGACGATGAAAAAATGCACAAATGCATGGCATGTGGAACTTGGTTTCAAATAAAATGTCTCGGAGAACCTTCTGAATAACCCACGAAGAGGAATCGAATACCTCAAAAAAAGCCACTAGAAGCTTTCACATTGTCGCCGTCATCAATCTCAAAAAAGACTTCATAATCGTTTGTATTAAATAGAAGAGGAAAAGGTTGGAAATAATAATACACGAAACGGTTCACGCAGCTGGGGTTTTGATGCATAATGACGGAAGCGAACATGGGCCGAAATATTTAAAAATTCCGTGTGGTCAAACAAATTGAAGCTCATCAAAATAACCTCCTTCCTGAGCTTAGAAAATCAGAACATAAACTTCCTATATATTCCTAAATCGATGCATTTAAATATTATTATTATTTTATGTTACGACTATGAGTGATTAGAGAAAACTATTATTTAGGGTGACCATACGTCCTCCTTTTGATGGATTTGTCCTCCTTTTTCTAAAAAGGCAAAAAGTCCTCCTTTTTGCGGGATTAAATATTTGAAATTCTCTTATGATATACTCAACAGTTTTTGATGTGTTAAAAAAAATTCCAAAGTAAGTAGAGACTTGGAGGAGCTGTTCCAGAGGTTCGCCGAAGGTCCTCTACAATAGTTATATATAATAAAATCTTTCTAGTACCCAGCTTACTAATTAAGAAAAAATGTCAAAATTACGATAGTCCGTCGAAGATATACAATCTTACACGTTTAAACAACTCGTGAAATGGATCAGCCGGGTGTAGCTTCGCGCAGATATATGTCTTACAGGACATGTCAATGACCGTTATATCTTGAATTCAGTACATTTCATTAAAACTCATATCAAAATGGCGCTAGTTCATAATGTAGGTAGGCTATGTCAATTTCGCAAAAATCCGTAAAAAAACGTTTTAATCCGCATTCGGATGCAGTTTGAAGTTTTGGACACGAATGACTTAAGCTACCAACATTTTTGAGGTATCATATCATCTTTCGAATCTCCAAAATGCAATTTTATACAACAAAAGATGGTTTCTGCAACACTATTGTGACACAACAATCACTATTCACACACACACACACAGCGTATTAGTTAGTATCTAATTCTAAGGTTACACTACAATGATCATTTTAAATGACCTTACAGAAAATTAGCTTCCCCTTTGTGAAGTTCTTATTGCGATCCTAGTTTCAACCTTTGACGGGAGCTTGCACAATAGTGGAGAGGTTCGTCAGATTCGCGAAACTTGCCCTAGGTGAAATGCATACTTGTTATGCATAGCCGTTTATCACGAAAAATCGTGTTGTTCTGCAATTTTTTTATCGTCATTTCATTTGTTTTTCGCAATTTAGTGAAGTTTTGATTTTGGCAGAAAATTTCGTCAGTAGATCCAGTAAAAACCCATTTTACCCAAGAATTAAAGCAGAAGTATCCGTGCCTCAGAAAAGATAAAACTAATAGCGAAGCGGAGTGCATTAATCGCGGATACGATACTTTCGTTTCTACGGTGAATAAAGGCAAGATTAGCTTACAGTTGCATGTTGACAAGACAAAAATGCATTATTGCATTGTCGTCACATCTTCTATTGTCACTTCTATATTTAAGCCCAGATATTTAGTAGATATAAAATTTATATATATATACCAGGCACGGGTAAAACATGGTTCTATCGAATGATTTGTCCTCCATTTGGGGTTTGGAAATATGGTCACCCTACTAATATTAAATGTTTTTTTTAATCTCCCTTCTATTTGCTATGCCTATGAGATGTGTTTTCTATGTGATGTTTGAAAAATACTCTTTTCCACTGATGTTGTATTTATTTCGCATAAACATCGAAGTTAAGCGAATTCCAATTGCATATAATTAAAGATAAAGGTAAGTTGATATCGCCTTGTAAATTATTTGAACATATTCCTGAGTACACTCATAACAACAGAAATCGTTTTCTTGGCACTGTTTTTAGAAACGTTTTACCGTTTAATCTAATCCCAAGATGAAAAGAAAGTCTATGATGAGATTAGGGATGATGCACAATGATATTTCATAGACCCGCGCCGCGATTGTTTTGTTGATAATCCTCAAGTGGAAATTCATTTTTACGGGTCTGCGCAACATCATATTTATGTTTACAAGTGACATTGCAATCGCGTTGCACGATCATGTTTGGTCAAATGATTGAACCGTATCAAAAATCCTTTTCCTGCTTGTTTCATCCTTTAATTGCCCTGATTTTCTCACAGTTGTCCTGTTTGTCTCACACTTTACCGATTGTATCACTAGGTGTTCTCAACAAGTACCAGAAAATATTATGTATCGGAGTTTTCGTGATAGAAAATAGGCGGCAATCTACCCTGGGCTTCACTTTATTGGACACAATGTGGACCCGTGGATCGTTTTGTTATTATGTTGTTCTTGTTCGTAGTACAACAACAACATAATAACAAAACGATCTATATGTACATTTCGTGTCGAATAAATTTGGCACTGCCAAATCTTGAAGGTGAAATGATTTTTTTATGATGTCATAAAACATCATTATTATATTTCGCGCTGTAGATTTTTATTAATGAACAACAGACTCATAAACCGCAAATACGTGCTCGGTGAATTTTGATTTCTACTTTGTCCATTTTTTTATCATAAACACGTTAATCATAAAAAAAATAATAAATAACATCTCGTAATATGATGACATGAAATTACTTACACTGAGCACGCAAACAACGCAATCTTTCGTAATTTCCGGTGCGTCGTATCGTTGCTTGGACACGATCTGCAGCTTGCGGCATCGCCTCTGAAGTTTTGCACTTGCTTGCAGAGGCCTGTTGTTCCGGTAATCTTGTTCACTCAAAGGGTGGTTAACGACTTTACCGAAATGGAGAGGTGAGTGGCTTTCAAGTTTGACTTTTTATTCCATTGAGTGAATAGTTGCTAAATCTGTAAATTGACTGCAGTTCAGCGATGAAAAGCGTACGGATTCTGCAGACATGAATTTTAATGGGGGTGGTCGAAAATATGGTCTAACTTACTTTCCTGCTTTCTGACTTTAGTCAGACTGGGGTGACGAAGTACAGATGTAGTTCATGTCATATTTTTTCGTAGATTCCTAAAACATGATACCAGTAAATGTCTGAATGTGCAGAAGGTTCAGCATTATTTTGGTGGGCAGGCACCTGATATTTCTCATGTTTTAAACTTCTTTAAATGTTTTTCTTGCTTTTCAGAATTCTCCATTTTTAATTTAATTCTTAAAAATAAATGATTGATTGATTTGTGTGTATTATGGAGTTTTCAAAATAAACTATCACTCTATTACTGTATTATTCATTGTCATATATCTATTTTATGTAAAAATGGAATTACGGTATTTTATTTATCTCCTCATCCCAAGCAGCTTTGGAACAATATGCTGATGTAAAATATCATGTTTCTTGTATTTATCTATTCTGTTAATGTTTATCAAGTGCTCATGTGCATGCAAACATATGTTTATACAAAGTTTCAATGTTTTTGTTTCTACTGTTCTAATGATTCGTATTAATTTTTTTTTCCCAGAGCAACTAAATGTATTCCAATTCCAACTGCAAAACGGTTTGTTAAGCAATGTATTGTTGCTGGTGGTGCAAAAGAAGTTCATGCACAAGCAATGGCAGATACATTGATAGCCGCAGATCATAGAGGGCATTTCAGTCATGGCTTGAACAGACTGGGTACACAGTGTTATACATCTTACTTTGGGTCTTGTTTAGATATATTATAGTATATACAATATCGATTGAGTTATAGAGGTGCATTTGGCAGTTTGGTATCATAATAGCAATAAGAAATATATCCTTTTATTAGCAATAGAAATTTGATAAATTAAATATTGAGTCAAATAAACTAGATTACCTGCAAGATCGTTGTACTGCTTTAAATTTGAAGAATAAATTTTATATTGGCTTATATACTTTATGGAAGCATAAATTTAATAGTATTAATATGACGATGTGCTTAATATTATTAGATGGATCATCTGAGTATCCATAGAGTGTGTCAGTCAAATGCTATTTACCGTAATTAATTATAATCCTCATTTTGATCTATCATTCATGAGTAATATTTTTATGTTCAAAATGTCAAGATAATGATAATGGTGTTAAATCTTTCTAGAGATGTATGTCAAAGATATACAAACTGGAAGTACGGTTGGAGATGGGGAACCAGTTACCTTGAAGGAGTCTGCTGCTACTGCACATGTTGATGGCAAAAATAATCTTGGTCCTGTTGTTGGAAATTATTGCATGAAACTCGCTATTAAGGTATACTGGTATAGTAATTTATGATCTTCCTACTTTGTCAAGCAGGTGAAATGATTAGGATTGATTACCGAATAAGAGGCAAATGATGGCATATTTTTGGTAGTATTTGGGTACTCACGTGGTGTCATTTTATTCAGATTTTCCTTATTTTGGTTTTATTACGAGCTTGGAGACTGTTTGTGTTAGCCAAGTGAATATACCCCCTGCCCATAGGCTTCCATCTCTTTACACAACTTCATGTAAAGGAGGCGAAAAAATTAGTTACCTCCATATTGGTACACACACTCCTGGAGCACCGTATTTCCAATATATGTGCCAGTAGTTTTTATCCAAGGTTCTGCAGCACCCTAGGGTTCCATCAGTATAATCCTGGCCCTGGGGTTCTGCTAGTTTACATTCTAATCCAAGCTCTATTTTGTTTTATGCATATTGTTCAAATATAATCAAATATCTTTAGCAACTTAGGATTGCTGATGTTATCAAACTTGCTGCACTTTATAAGGATCATTTGGTTTTGCCAGTATTAGGTTTGCTTTTATGTAATCATAGTTTATACAATTCAGACAATAAAAGACAAAACTATCGCACAGTGGTTCCTCGAGACTCCCGAATATTTCATTTGGGTTTGGCTTCACCAAGAAGGTTGAAAACCACTGGTTTATACAACAATTCAAAGCAATAAGTAGATAATATTGAAAAATTAATATGCAACCGATTGTATCAGTTTGTATGTGCTAGAAAAGCCTCGTCTGTTCGTTGTAATCCTGTGGCAGATGTGTATATATTTGTGGGATGAATATACTGAGGATAATTTCTTGATGTTTAATCAATTTGTATAGATTTTATCTGTGTTAGGAAAAAAATCGCTTCATTGGCTGCGGTGTGTTCTGCCTGAAGTTTGTGGGTTTTAATCCTGTGGGACATGAACATACATTTCTGGACTGAGATTTACATCACCACTCTCATACCAGTTTTACAGGCCCTCAAGTGGATTACAAATGGAATATTTCAAAATTTCATAGTTGTTGAAAAAATCCAGTTTTCATGTTATTATGGTTGTTTCAGAAAGCAAAAGAATGTGGTGTTGGTTGGGTCGTTGCAAAGGGATCAAATCACTATGGAATAGCTGGATTTTATGCCTTACAAGCAGTAGAAGAAGGACTTGTGGTAAGATGCTGTTGCGTTTATATTCAATGAAATTCTGTCTTCTATAACAAGCTTGGAACTTGGAAAAATCCAATTTTTTGCACTTGTTCAGTTCAACAAACTTCACCATGGAAAATCACAACATAGCCAATTCTACTGTTTTTTTTTATAAAAAATATATACATTTCAACTATAACTGTGTTACAGGTCCAATAAAATTTTCAATGTGAAAATTATAAAATAAAAAAAAATGAGGGACAGATCCAACATAACGTGTTACATGGTAAATAAAGTAGTCCTATGTAAAAAATCTGATGTAAAATTAAAACTATGATTAATATTGTCTGCAGCAACACTTAACATAATAAAAGGTAGAAAATTATGTCATGTTTATTGCTACTGTTCACGCATGTATGTTTTTGTTTTTTGCAGTATTATAAGCTTATTTTATGCCGACAGTTTTGTGCCTGCGGGGTAGTATTATAGGCCTACTTCTAGCTCATGATAATTAATAGCTTTAGGCCGAATAAGTCACTATTTCGAATACATGCAAAATTATTTTTTTTCGAATATGAATATGAAAAAAGAATAATTTGCACTAGCTCAGGATTAAACCTGAATGAATGTGTTTCAATGCAAGCAAGACTCGGGTTGGTAAATAGTCATAAAACAGCACCTCAACTACGACAAATAAAAACGATATTTTCGACATTGTGAATCGTCAAAATTTTGTTTGTCTTCAGCACACAACAGGCTATGTTGAAAAATTTGAAAATATATTTAATAGTGAATAAAGTTGAAACAGTCAATCGTTGTGCTCGCAATGTACCCCCTTATCTATTCATTAGCGTTGGGCCGCTTCCGACCTTTTACCCTCGATTATGATGGATTTTAGCTATTGGCAACCGATGTTAAGCAATTTATTGTTGTACTAAAATAAATAGATTTTCTTGCGATTCTATCGCGAATCTTTTCCATTTGTTTACCGGCGATAACGGCTTCGCGAGATCCAAAAAATTAGAGTCAAAATTAATTATAATGGGGCAGTTCACTACACGTCTTTGTGTCAGCAGGTTGCCGCAATATTTTAGAGTACCACCAATGCTTTTATTTCTTGGTAAGTCGACGCAACCTTGAGTTACAATGACCAGAATTAAATTTATATGGAGAGACAATTTGATTTAAATGCTAGTATCGGTGATGGATTGCATATTTTGCACAGCAGAAATCTTTCTTTGAAAAAGTTGATTCTTTCAACTATTATCTACTTGATTATTTGCCAAAAAGCGGGAAAAAGTAGAATTATCTTTTCCTAAAACAATTTATTGGGTAGCCTATTGTAATAAAGTGCATGGACACAGCTTTCTTCATATCTGACCTTGGTTGGATCTATGCCCGTCGCGTGAACCGAAACCATGTTCAATATCACTCCCCATTATATTGCACAATCGTTTTACCGGTAAATTTTAATTTCACTTTCGTTCACTAAGTGCAGGAGCGATAGTGTTACACGATTGGCTGGAGAAACGCTTTGCCGCCCACTTAATTCTGGCTGTATGAAATTCTCAAATTTTCCAACTTAACTGGAAATGAAGATTTTTCTCAAACGAAACACCCAAAATTAGTCGAAAAAGTATTCCAATATATTCGATTCGTTTTGGACAAACCTGGTCATTGTGTATGATTAATTCATTAGGCTATCCATTTGTCTGTTTTCACATGTGTTGTTGCTTTCATCAAAAGGATGGTATAATCTAATTTTGCTTCTCATTATGTCTGTATTGTATGGTTTACCGTGTTTGTCTAAATAGGGAATGTCCATGACTAATACATCACCGCTGGTTATGGCAAGCAGGGCGAGAACATGCACCTTAGGGACCAATCCAATTGCTTGTGCAGCACCGGCCAAATCGGGTGACAGTCTGGTAGTTGACATGGCAACATCAGCTGTTGCTATTGGAAAAGTTGAATTACATAAAAGGTTAGTCATTATGAATGGCCATTCATTTCAATTAAGCAAGTAAAAAGTGAGAATGCTGGTTTTGAATAATAATAGCATAATATTCTGAAATAAAGTAACTTTTTGTGGTACATAAATTTTTTGCTGTATTGAATTAGACACCAGTAATATCGTGTTAAATTTGCACCTGCTGACCCAAGTTTATTCTAAAATAGACATCTGATTATAGAAAAATTCAAATTTCTAATTTGCATACGAAAGCAGTATCCATTTTTCATATTCTGCATGATCATCAAGTCTCTGCATGACATGGTTCAATTCAGAATAAAATACGAATGTCACAAATCTTATGCACCATATGTTCTCCGTGGTTGTTCGAGTTAACCAGCATGCTTCTTTCTAATTTCTGACGATTTCAAATCCTTTTTGGGTAATATTCATCATCAAAATTATTCACTCAAATTTCTTCAGCTTGATGTGCATTGGTGTTCTATGAGTCTGCAGAATATTCTATTCATTATCTAAATCATAGGTTCTCAAAGTGCTCCGTACGGAGCCCCAGGGCTCCGTGGGAGAAACCTAGGGGCTCCGCGTGCTATTTTATTATATTTCAAAATACTGACTTTGCTAATTTTGTAATTGTTCAAAGAAGCAATAACAGCTTTCGCGATTAAAAAAAAAAATTTCAGTGGATAACGAGGTTTCTGTTGCGTAAAATATTCAATCCATGACTATTGAGAGCAACTTTTAAAATGTCTTGTCATAATAATTTAATTGTGCTTATCGTTACTCACGTTTGATTCGAGATTACTATTAGAATTACTAAAATAAAAGATTACTATTCTAAAATAATATAAAATACGTGATAAACTGCCAACAATGAATAAATTGGAATCGTATTTTTGCGATCCTGGGAATTGTCAAACTTGATTTGTTCTTTCGCACTCGAGATTATTTTTAGGCAAGATATCAGCGTTACAAAAAGCCCTAGGTTGATGTTAAAGCTCAAAAAGTACAATTTACAATCTATGACCGATGCGGGCATATTTAAAATGACTTGTTCATTGGGTTAATTGTATTCAATGTAATAAATCATTACTTATCAAATTACCCCGGCAATCCACGGACATGAAATGAGAAACAAAGTTAAGTGAACGAAGTTCTTGTGGACTACCGTATATTCTGAACAACACTGTTATCATAGGATATTAGAAACAAAGTCATGCTTCCCAAAAAGATAATACCTACTACCGGTGCCTGTAGTTTGAGAAGATATTTGTGCCCTTCCCGAATGATTCATAATCGTAATCCTGGCTGATTGAGTGGCAGTGTGGTAGATTTAGCGAATTTGACAAATTTGAGCCGTTCTTGCAACACTAACTCCCACCGCGCAGGTCTGCCACTCAGATTCTTTGCAAGATATCGCGTTTAAAAAATCACAAGGTCTGGGAAAAATACGAACGATTGAAATTTATGTTATTGCATGCGGCTCCGTCGGTAGTCTCAGAATGGATAAAAGGTACATCGCGCGCATAATTGACTGTGTTTCGATTTCAGTTACTACGATGAATAAGCAAAGAAAATCCAACATAACACCAAATTTTGGGATTTACAATGTCTAAAAAAACTTTAATCTGTCGTGAGTTGTTGAAACAAAACTTAGTGTTTTAAAACCGTTTTAAGTTTTAGTTTTAATCATCCATAATGCCGCTTTTCAATCAAGGAATTTGAGTTGCGGATTTACCTCTTTATTAAATGTTTTAGCCCTCCTCGCCGATCAAGCAATTACTATAATATGGTAACGATGCTTTCACATTGAACTCATAGTTCCCCACGAGAACAAAAGAGCAATTATCGTTATTAGCGAAGTCTTTTAAAAATATCAAAAGGGACAAGATTCGAGTTCGACCCCTAATTTATTAATACGTTTGTCAAATGTCTCAAATTTACAGCCTTTATATATATAATTTATCTGTGAATTTAGATTTATTTATGGCTTGTATTAACCGGTATGTTAGTCGTTGTATTAACCCCATTAAAAAAGGTTTAGCTTTTATATTCGTAAAGTACCTTTAACTTACTCAGGAATATTTATCGGAAAGTAACAATTTTTAAATTTATTCTGGGGCTCCGTGAATAATAGTCAACCTTTTCACGGGCTCCGCAAGACCAAAAGTTTGAGAAACCCTGATCTAAATCATAGAATCAAATCAGTCTCTTCAAATATTAATAATAACATAAAATTCAACCAGCGTCACTAAAATCAAACACACCAAGACCTTCAAATAAATAATTTGCAAACATTTTTTTTTATTTTTTTTCAATACAGTGGGTGTTACGGTTGCCATGTCAATACCAAAATGACAACGATGAGACCCCCAAAGTTAGAAAGAACGCTTGCCTATAATTCAACTGATTTTTAATATGCTGAATTATTTTATAAACTTCAGATCTTGATATTTACCTATATTTTTCTATTTTCTAAAATCCATTATAAAATTATGGCTTCATGTCGAGGCGGGTGGTTTTTGCAGAGAAAGACTTAATTATTAAAACATTTTTTTCTAATACAGGGTGTCTGAAAAGTAAGTATACACTTTGAATTTTGATTTGCTTTTCAGACACTCTTCATAGAGCGTTCATTTCTTTAGAGAACATATTATGGGTAATTGCTGTTTGGCAAGAAGCATATAAATCAGTAAGTTTGCCGTACTGATTTATATACTTCTTGCCAAACAGCAATCTTGCACCTCATTTCTTGGGTTCATCTCCTTGTCATTCTGTGGGTTGATGAAAAATGCAAACAATACCTGAATTTTACTAGTTATCCACACTATGTTTTCTAAAGAAATGAACTCTGTATGATGAGTACGTGAAAAGCAAATCAAAATTAAAAGTGTATACTTACCTTTGAGACACCCTGTATATTCATTCTGGGATAGAATTAAAGTCATCATATAATAAAAGCAAGTCAACACTTTTTCATTTTATCTTCGTACCAGTTCAAAGAATTACTAATTACACTTCACCACAAGATCTTGATTGATCTAATAGAGAAATTTGTTAAACAGGGTTTTTCATTTACAAATTCAACTCCATGCTTGAGAGCTAATCGGTCCAGCAGTTATACATTAGGCTCAAATCCAATATCATGCGCCGCCCCTGCAGTAGCTGATGACGCATTTGTTTTGGATATGGCAACTAGTACTGCAGCGTACGGAAGAGTTGAAATTAATCACAGGTTAGAAGCCATGGCAAATCTTAATCTCTTGGCAAATATTGACTATTCATTCGAAGGATTTATAATTTTCACGCTGTCACTAGGGCTGGGCATTTTCGAATACCTTGTGATTTCAGAATCGAATCGAATAATTTTTTTCGAATCGAATCTCGAATACTTGAAAATATATAATTGTAAGCGACTTTAATATAGTAATTGGTCCTCTCAACAAATGAATTACTGAAGACAGAATAAATCACTCAGATAGATTACTGAGCGTTCACACAGAATAACAAACACGTTTTATCAATACCTCACTACAGAAAATAGTCATATGTTAGAATTTCGTTAAAAAAATATGACTCCAATGAAAAAAAAATTGGGGAATTCACCTCGACCATTAAGCGGAAAGATAAAACAAGATGGCGGCGATTCGAAATTTAGCTCTGAACCGATTCGAATAATTTACTATTCGATTCGATTCGAATATTCGATTCGAAATTCCCAGCCCTAGCTGTCACACAATTTCAGTTCAAATTTGAAGATTTTATAAAATAAGAACTCCATCATTAGGTTAATCATTACACAAAGTAATGCATACAGTTGCAGGCAATTCCAATATTTATATTCCAATAACGCTGGATACTAGTGTGTGCAAATGATTAATAAATGACTGAATTTATTGAAATTATGGTACTCCCATAGTACGTGTACCAGGTTAGGGTTAGGCCATAATTTTATTCAGTTTTTCCTTATTTTAGTCGATTTAGAGTTCAGGGACTCTCTGTGTTATCCAAGTGAATATCCCCCTGCCCATAAATTTCAGTCCCTTCACATAACTTGATGTAAAATAGACTAGCAAAATATTGGTACACATACTTCTGGAACGCCGAATATATTATGCTCATAGTCATCTTATACTGGCAGATGCAGCGCAACAGTGTTGTATCTCTGACCTTTGATCGCAACAAAATGAATTCTATTTAGAATGCTATAATATGTTTATGCATGAAAAATATTTATCATTACATATGTAATCTTGTAACGATAATCAAACAGCCTATTGGAAACACCAAATAATTGCATTTTGAACAAATAATTGTTGATGTGATATAGTAGCAAAATATCAATTTGTAATATTCGTTTGTGAAAAATCAGTGGTGAAATGTATCTAATGAACATTTAATTCAAGTCATAATGCTAGTGCATACATTACATCAATGAAGGATAATTGACCTTTCAGTGATGTGTATACAGTATATCTGTATTGCGTAACACAATTTTTGCTTCTGGCTTTAAATTATTCACACCAAAAAATTAAAGAATACCGACATTAATTTTGGTTTTGTGAACGGATTTCCCGAAAATCTTTGAACAGCATAAAACTTATTTTAAAATAGTCTAGTGCTATTATGTAGTGTTTTTGATATTCCAGACTCAGAGATTCCTTATTTATATTCTATGTTCGAAGTCTTGAAGAAATTAATACAAAACATTTTAGGTTTTTTTGGTTGCCAAAAAGTTATTTAATATGTCTTACAAATGTAACTATGTGATGAAAAATTTTTATGGTGTTTCGTGTCGCCAATTTCTTTCATTCATTGGACAAGGCAGATTTATACGCAGATTTTGATCGCTTCAACTAGCTAGTAAATAACTTACCATCCCATAATTTTTCATCTCAATCATGCAACTTTGTTCAATCTATTTCAGTTTGGAGAAATAAAAGTCCCATTAATCATTTTAATGAATATTGCAATACGATGCATTCATGTCCAACTCCCACTTTACAGTACAAATTTTTGATCAGGGATTTTCATTCACAAACACCACACCATGCGTGAAAGCCAACCGATCATATGACTTTACTCTTGGCACAAATCCTATTGCTTGTGCCGCTCCTGCAATTGATAAAGATGCTTTTGTTTTGGATATGGCAACTAGTACCGTATCATCCGGAAAAGTAGAAATGAATGGAAGGTCAGAGAATATAAATGGTGGTAAAATGGATAAACCATCGGTGCATTTAAAATCTATGGCTACATATTAATAGTTTTAGACTTCCCATGCTTGCACACCATATGTGTATGTATCATACCACTTAGTTAAAGTAAACAACTTTTATGCGCATGCCTGATAACTAATCACTGCCGACTTCTAAAATTTCTGGCTCGATTAGTTTCTTGCTTCCCAAAAACTAGCATACTTTCAAAGTCAAGTTGTCAAATTTTCTCCTGCTGTTGCTTATGAAACTTTTAATCAAAAATGGCCACATATTAAATCATGCATAGCTGCATGTAATATATAAAATTGTATAGAGGTCAAAATGGAAAAATAACCAAACCCTGGTAATGACCACATAATTACTCGTTCAATATTCTTCGTGTTATTACAGTAAATTGTTGGATAAACTTCTATATACTAGAATTATCTTAAGTCAAGTGAAATGAGTTCTATCTTGGAATAGAACTTCTTTAACTGTAAAATTAATGATGAATGGTATGAATAATTCAATAAAATAAATTTACTCATAACACTGTCATTGATGAGCTCCATGGTGACTCCACTAAATAAATCTGGTGGCATATGACAAGCTGCTGACAAATAGATTCGGCCAGTTCGCGTTTATCCTGCGCATTCCGGACAAAGGCATGAATATGTATAATATATTTTCAATTTTGCTTTCATTCATTCGTACCTGTTTGCCTGAATAGGTAATAAAAAAATAGTTTGTTTGATTGCTTTAGTAATTTGCATGATTGAATGTGGGATGCAACAATTTTCACAATATGAACTTAATTTACAAATAATTTCAATAAACAAAATTTAGCCTGGTCTGCAATGCACTGATTTCTAAATTAGGTTAATGCTTGTTAATTTATGAGTGCATTAAAAGTAAAATAGGATGTTCCACAATTGCTTTTTTGTTATTCAAGAAAAGGAATACCGATCCCGAATGGGTGGGGAGCGGATCCAAATGGAAGAGAAACAAATGAGCCCAGTGAAGTGTTGAATGGTGGAGGATTGTTGCCACTAGGAGGAGCAGAGGAGTCTGGAGGATATAAAGGTAATTACTTGCACTAGATTTGAAGTTGAATGTTGACTTTTTTTTGTGAAACTAAGGGATCAAACGATTTGATTTTGTAACACTGAATGGACATTTGTTTCGTTAGGAGCATGATAGCTTATTGTTTTATGGCATTGCTCTTTATATATTGGGACAAAAATTTATCGCTTCTCAGTTCATCATATCGGCTGTGCTTGCCAAATCCACCAGAATATAACAGAATTGTAAATTGTGCTCAGCCACTGAAATTGGTATTCTAATACTAAGTAGATTCTGGAGTATTATTTAAGTATATTGGAAGATGTCGTAATGTCACCAGTCTTAAAATAGTATTGGCTTCTAGTTTGTTGGTTAGACTAAATATTATCAATGATATTTATTCAGGCTACGGATTAGCAATGATGGTGGAAATGTTGTGCGGAATACTTGGAGGTGGAGCATATGGTCCAAATGTTAGGAAATGGGGAACTACTTCAAGAGAAGCTAATTTGGTATTGAAATTTGTGCATTATCATTCTTACTCTTTTTTCTGTCTAATGGTTACATATACTAATTTTTTTAAAATACATTTAATTTATAATAAGACTTTTGAATTGATTAGATTTGTAGCAATGAAAATGATTTTCTATCAATTGTTCCATGTTCATTCTGAAGTATGATACTGTCTCTTGTCTGTCCTGACTACAAAGTTATTTTTTAACATATTTTTTAGGGTCAGTGCTTCATTGCTTTAAATCCTGATATGTTTTGTGACGGTTTTGGAGAAAGAATGCAGGATTTGATGGATTCACAACGTAATTTAACTCCATCAGAAAAGGACAAACCTGTTTTGGTTGCTGGAGATCCTGAAAGAATGCATATTAAAAAATGTGAAGAATTAGGCGGAATTCCTTATCCAACTAATGTGGTTGATCATATGGTGGGTCTTTGATTGGCATGGAATCACAGGAAATTAAAAATGTATTTATAGCCAAAGCATATTAATTTCACTAATCAAGTTTATAAGTGAGATTGAACAGTAATTTGTTTGTTTTATATATTTAGGTAACATGTATATATATACCCTTGAGGCATATTATTTCACTAATCTAATAAACTTGTATACAAAGCTATTCACTATTCAAACTAATAAAAAAAGTGAGACCCAAACTGATCCGGAAAAAGTGCTTGATTGCTCAAATTTTTAATTTCTATTTTCCCACAAAAGGCTAATAAACTGATTTGACTTTTTCATATTTTCTAACAATTTGAAAATAATTGAAACAAGGGAATGTAAATTATAATACCATGTTACATCATACCATGCACACAGGTAGGCGGGCACTCAGTAAATGGCCCCTATATCTTGGTACATCTATTGATTTTGTGTGCTTGTGTTTTTGAAAATGTTGAAATATGCAAACAAAACGATTTGAAGATTTAATTGATGTTTACAATTAAGATATTTGTAACATGCATTAAATCAATTTCTGTTAATTAAAAGGATTGCACTAAAGTGCTGTAATTCTGCCAAACTCCAAAATAGGCTATAAATTTTAGATTTCTGCATAAATGATTTTTTGTTTCAGAATGGACTTGCCAAAGAACTTGGTGTAAAACCTATGTAATCAAAAACATCACATATATGAGCAGGTGCAATATGAATACGAACAAGGTTCAGCATTATGCTTTGTGGAGACAATGACGATAGTTCCTGACATTTTGAATTTTTCAACTAATCATCAATGCATTAAAGTTGCCCTCTTGCTGGCTAATCGCACTTAATATTCTGACTTCTTTTTCTTGTCGCTTTGACCGAAGTCTTATCAGACAATTAGAAATTCTGAAAGGTGATTTGTGGGAAACAGTAAAAATGTATGATTATATACTATTGTAGATCATATCAGGCCTGTCAGTAGTTTTTCAAGACTATCTTAGGCTGAAGAAATATGCAGGGAGTAGGAATACCGAAGGTTTTATTGGGTATGTGACTTTGATGAGGTTTGAATCTGGGTTTGTAGATGTTTTCGATTTGTTTTGAAATGATAGTGTCACTTTCACCAATGATTGGCACGCCTCTGCTTTTCGCGTCAGTTAAAACAGGGGTGCACTCAAATGGGGATACATGTTGAAGTTTTTAAAATAAGTCTTGTCATGTGCCATGCTATGTTCAAATAATTATTTGATCGATAAATAGAAACTACGGTGTTTCGGTTACTACCTTCTGAAAACTGCCACGAGCTAGCGATGTGTGAATAAACGTGGGGATTTAAGTTTATTTTGATATGGACGTGAGTTATTAGGATTTGTTATAAACACAAGAATACCTTTTTAGCATACTGTTCGATTGCCACGTTCAAGCTTATGACGTTCCAAAGTTGGCTCGCGTGCCCTTTGTTGTGAACCTATGAGTGTATATAAACCAACATATATATATATATATATAAGAAAATAGAAATAGCACTTTATTGCAGGCATGTACAAGCATCGACGCCTGTGCAATTAAATTGCAATATTAATATATATGAACCACCCAAGTTTATACTGAGTGGTTCGTTCATCACATCACACATGAACCATTCAATATAGTCGTTTTGTTACATTGTCCTTGGAGTCGGGTTCCTACTAACATCTAGGGCTATAGGCAGGGAGAAAGAAGCAATAGTTCGGATTCGTTTAGACATAGAAAATTAATTAATTGCTCAAATCAGTTAAACAATCCAACCACATGGTAATTCAATCTAATCAGTTTGAAAAGGAATGACAGATTTATTTATTCACATAGCCTATTTGCTATATATATATTATATACCGTAAAAGCAGGTAACTTCGGATGATTTCACTATATTATGAACAATTTCTCCGCCGTTTATTGTTCAATTGAAGCCAAACTTGGAATATAATACATTGAAGCCTTTCTCTTCACGATAAACTCGGTTTCATATCAGTCAATACCTTTTTTCATTCAAATTATTGACTTTATTTGTCTGCAGATCTGTATTCCAAATGTTTCTAACTTCGGATGGCCACTTTTCGCTTTGCGTCACTTCGTCGTGAGAGAGAAACGTCTGCGTGATCAGTGACGCGTTATAACGTCGCTGCGTAGAACTTACGACGCCGTGATCCGTTTTGCGTGTCGCACACTGACGTTCATCTATGACGGCCGTTTCATTTTTTTCCGATTGTTAATTCTTTCGGGTCGGCGGACATTGAAGTTTTATATATCTGGTCAATGACATTAGCAGCATGCTTAATGTCATTGATCTGGTATACCCGTGCGTTTACGTCGGCAACAGCTCTTGAAGACAAGAAGGACTGATTTCATTATCTTATGTGTTGGCTTTGATCTTATCACTGTTTGTATATTATTAATCGTTCGAGTTTAAAGCGACACCGGGATGGAGATATTTATGAAGACGATGATTGACGTTCTTATGCTTTGCACCTGCGATTGCACGAATCCTGAATTTTTATTTATAATAATAATTGAATAAATCGGCCGTTATGCATTTATACTTGTCATAAGGCTTTTGGTCCTAATTATATATAACTATTCCCCTCAAGTTTTAACGTTTTTTTTTTGGACAAAACAATAACCGGACGGTTATTATAGCTAAAATCGTTACCGACCAACTCACAATTTTATCTACGGAATTTGCGAACACAGCACTTTACTCGACGATTTTGACAATGTCACGCCATAATTATTACCGCTAAAATGCTTCAAAATACAAGGCATGTAATAATTTATGATAATTTTGCCCAGCGCTATTTCTGACATTTCGCAAAACTAAACCATTTACTTCTGACTATTCTTAATTTCATGAAAGTGCTAGATGTTGCTAATATGATCGTTTTAATACAAAACAAAAATGAGACAACGTGGGACAAATGAAAATAAAAAAAAACAGACGAATAAACTAAGTCGTAAAAATGGAAGTGGAAAACCAATTTTAATACGAAGCAAAAATGAAACGAATGAAAATAATAATAAAACGAATGATGAATTACGATAGGTAGTAAAAATGGCAGTGGAAATGGAAAACAATATGGAACGGTGTAGCTTGTGGCTCGTGTTCATAATTCAGATATAATGTATTCACAGGCAGATAGACAAAGTCAAATGACATGAAACGGATAAAAACGCCAAATAGAAACTTTGATACTCTTTTCTTCATTTTGCGACCTGCTACTGAGTGCACCTGAGTTTCATGCTCACCTGTGCAACATTCTATTTCTACGCTTAAGATATTATCATCGTAAACATACATACCTTATCATTGTGATAGTATAGATACGCGTAACTGGCTGTTCATTAGCCTTACGTATCAACAACATCTATACGTTCGGAGAATGAATGCAAAAATATTAACGCACAAATTTGATGTGCAATAAACGGATTCACAATGAATAAACAGCATATGACTGGGGCTATGATGAAGTTTTTGTAGGATTTGGTGACTAGGATCAGGTAGGAGCTTTCACTTTATATTTAACTACACGTGGCGCCACATAGTCTGGCGTTCAAATGTCGCAGCGAGCTACGCAATGTGACGTCGGCGTTAAATGGAGCGAAATTGAATCACGTTGTTGACGTCACGTTCAGCGTAAGCCTCGTAACGTCGATATTTTGACGAAATTTTTAAATCAAAATAATATATTTTACTTGAATCGCACACGACATCTCGTGATCACTGTAATTTTCCTTGTACATTGTGTATGCCCTCTAGCGATTGACGGTCTTTTAGAGAAGTTAGCGTCGACAGAATTCGCTATGTTAGCCGCTTAAAAACAAGGTGTCAATTTTTGGATAAAATGTGATTTTTTGTGTCAAAAAATAAATAAGATTAGGCGATTGAATATGATAACAGATTTAGATATATAAGGACTCTCTATAGAAACTGCCAGAAGCAAAATATGACGTAATTTAGTCAAGATATAAACGATTGAAAATTTCATCCGAAGTTACAAACCATCCGAAGTTACCTGCGTTTACGGTACCCTTTCGTTTAACATCTCCTGACTATACTTGTGTACAGAATTCAGCCAAATCTATTACAACCCTCCCACCTAGAATACACGAATTCCGCTTATTGTTGGAGTTCTCCATGTCTAAGTCTACGAATTTCAAAGACATATTAGGCTATTACACTCTTGGATATTGGGCGATAGTTGAACCTCATCAATGATGAATTTGAAAAAACGACACTCTGACACAACCAATCTACTAATAAGACCGTTTCAGTAGTTTTATTCGTAGCGGATAATAATCAAAAGCTTCTGATAGCATGCTTTGGATGAAACGTAAATAGATACGAAAATAATAACATTTTCTTACCTTGATTAATTACGGAAACAAGTTGGGTTTGGGAATGCGAGACATGCTAAAAATCCAACATCGGGAGCACACCGGAATTCTGTCGCATCCTGTTGTCCATGGAGTTAAATTGACATTTTTATCCAACTATTTATGGAATTAAGCTAGAATTGACCCTGAAACAGCGACACCCAAGGTCCAATATCTGATCGAATTTATTATATATATGAACGGCAATTTAGGTTTGGCAGCTAAGCAACAAACTACGTCTAATCAAATTTTATGAGACCACCGTCAAGGGTTTTATTATAATATGCAATGGTGGTACGTTTATGGAAAGGTTGATAACAAAGGACCCAGATAGCACGCATGAATTACTCCGGTTTCCATTTAAAGAACTGCAGAAAGATAAGTGTCAACTTCTACATATTGAAGTCTGCCCTGCAAGTCATCTTTAGAAGGGTATGTACGCCACTTTGAAATTCATAGTAACAAAGTTTGCGCAGGAGTATGCTATGACTATTAGTATTAAAAAGGCCCCTTTAAATCTAAAAAGACGTGTTGAAAAGTGACCTTGTTCATTTGAAAACTTTTGTCGCTTGAGTTTGTTTTCTATCACCTCTATTTTTTTTATTTGTGATAAATAATAAGTTTGCTTTGACTTTTTACGTATGTAAACTGCGATGTTATGGCAATTTTTGTAATGTGCACGTTGATTTAATTAGAGTGTCATGTGATTGATATTCTTCATGCATATATATATATTACTTTTCCCTCTGATGGATGTATGAATACCATTAGTAACCCAGGGTTTAACTCCAGATAGCAATTTCGTTTATACGAGAGCATGTTGTAAGATTTTCAACACCTCGTTGAAGTTTATAGTTGATAATTTTGTCGTCAAAAATCAATTAGGCTCAAGTGCACTGTGGGCGTCACTTCTAAATGTTTCTTCATGTAAATTAGACATGTTTCTTTTTATGCAAAGTTTTACCATGTGGTTAGTTTCATTCAAAAAGGAAAATGATGATTAAACACGAAAATGATCCGATATGTCATGTTGTATAGATATGTATTTTAAAATGAATAACAGTGATTAATTGCGTTTGCGTAAATATGATCAATCGGTGTATGTAATGTTAAGGTTGTTCTTATTTTGTGCCTGAAACCAACGTTCGTTTTCGGCATTAGTGATTTCAACCATCTCACCACCGACATAAGAAATTGCTGCCGTAAAAGTTTCCGGCTTTCCATTGATTTCCATAACCTTCTTTCTTTTAGGTTCTAGCCATATTGTGACGTCAACCATCTCACCTCTCGGCGCTAGAAACATCATAATTATTCTTCTTCTTTTCAGCTTTCAGGCGTCTAGTCATTTTTGAGAAATGGAGTTGGTTCAGCTTTCGATTGGTCTAGACATGGTGCCAAGTCTTTCTCAGAAACAGTTGTTTGTCTCCCATCTGAGTGGCGCACCAGTGCCTATTTGGAATTGGCATTCAGAAGATCAACCACATCGCAAGAGAGGCTCAGTCTTTTTCCGAACCCATTTTCGAAGTAATACTCTACCTCTTGAAATCAGCCAATTAGGGAGCGACTGTCATCGATCGTCGTTGAAAACCAAATAACTACATAGTAGAAGTTATGCAGCGGGTAAAGTCAAAATTAGAATTACCAAAAATGAAACGTATTCGAGACATTGTTTCAGGGGTTACATTATTAATTCCGTCTCGATGAACAACAGAATAACTGTAGCAACTAAGTTCCAATTCCCTCACTGACAATTTAGTATTTTTTAATCTTGCTTTTATGATTCTTTTGGAAAATGAGAGACAGGGCCCGTTGGTCTTTAATAAAGCGAAACTTTATACCGTGTAGGAAATAACTCCATTTTCACACTGCTCCTATAATAAAAGAAGCTTCTTTCCCATTTGACGGGTACTTTATTTCAATTTAAGATAGGGTGCGAGAAGTAAAAGCTACCGGACAGCCACATTGGTTTAAAATAGCAGCTATTGCGTTATTAGACGCATCACATTTAATGGTTAAAAGTCTTGCTGTCATTTACACAGACAGGCATTTAGAAGATCGCTCTTCAAAATTTCAAAACATCTCCTAGCATTGTTTGAAAATGGGGACCCAGAATTTCAGGTTAAAGCATATATTGTTATCAGAAAGTTTAGGAATCTATTTGGAATAGTAAGAAAACATTCAGAGGCAACACTTTAAACTGAACTCTTCGAATCACGATGTGTCTTCATGTCGAGCAATGGTTTGAAATGCTGAGGATCAGGTTTAGTAGAGTTATGTGATATACAGGCCTACTAATAGATGACTCAGTAGTGAAATTTCAGTAGCGGAATAAATGGATTTATCCTGGTTTAAAGTCAACTTACAATCTTTGGAAGCAGAGAGGAATGATTGCAGTCGTCAATCATGTTCTTCCGGCTCGTACCATTAATAGTGACATTGTCCAAGTAAGCCAAAGTTGCATTCAAGTCGTATTTGGCAATAATCGAGTAAATATATCGCTGGAATGCAGCTACACCATAAGTAACACCAAATGGAAGCCCGCCAAATTGATGTATCGAGCCAAAAGCTTCAAATGCGGTTAAAGGTCAATCACTTATTTCTAATACCACTTGACGTCCTTACACGTCCTTCTAGCTACCTCATTTGCGATTTCGTTTATCTTAGGCAATGGGTTAGGCAAACGCATCTAAATAAGTGTATCGGATTATCGTTTGAGAATAATCAAATATACGAGTAGTTTCTTATGCCTGGCATCTTTGGTCACAATAACCTGTTCTCCCCACGGGGATCTTGAAGGCTCTATTATACCTTCCTCAAGGGGACGAGATATTTCGATTTTAATAAATCGCCGATCATCTGAATAATAATTTTTAGAAGGAGATGCTATCGGTTTGCAGTTAGGTTCAATGAACTGAAAAATCTGAATAGGTTCACTAACCTTAGCAGCAGTTAGAACTTTGTATGTTCGAGAATTGATCATCATATCGTCAGTCACAGATCTCAATATAAGAGCTTCGTACTTCTTTGATGCTAGAGAAATTTTAGACATCGGCCCTTCGAGTGAGCCCAAGAGTAGACGGAAATTACTTTCCATGTAAGAGTCCGAGTCGAGAAGGACATCAACTTTTCCTCCAGAGATTACTGCAGAAACAGTAGCGAGTTTTAGAATGCTAGGAACAACAGCGGCTCCCCAAGTTTGGCCATAGCTGTGTCATATGTTGTTAGTTCTTCAATACATATAAACAAACTCATGTAGCCAATAATAATTACAATTTGTCAATCGCAGGCTCTGTTGTTACTGTCGGAGACGAAGATGAGGCTGTAGCTGTTTCTGCGGAATTAAAAAAGCTCTCTAACTTGCAATTACCCTGATTATGTTCTCCAGACTGGTGCCACTTTGGCCACATTAGATACCGCTAAATTCAATTTTATTACAATAAATGTTCAAGCTAGGTTTTTTAAATACAGAGAATATGAATTTTAGTCTTAGTATAAAAAATACTTGGACCTCCTGAAGTATGCGCACCAAGATGGCGCACAACCTGAACTCACGTTGTGTACCAGGTTAAGGTATCGCACAAATTCCACTTCATCCTTCACATTGATGACAATTGAATATAAATAATGCATATTTTTGATATTTAATAAGAAACGTTCATATACATGTCTCATTGTAACAGGCATAAAACACCGGAATAAGAATCGCGGGTGCGTCATTAAGTTAATACAGCCATTGTTTATAGGAAAAAATTAGGGCAGACCGCATGCTACTGGAAAAGTGCATATTTGGCCCCGTAGTGCATAAAGTTAGCCTACCAATGGCCTAGCTAGAACGATCAACGTTTAGCGATATAGGATTATTAGCCTACATTATTTTGATTGTTTTGATGGCACTGGCAGTATCCGGCACCTACGCACCTATCCACAAGTACCGCCGCTCGCTTGTTTATAATGATCAGTATTCGTGATTAAATATTTTTTGTTATATATCAAGTGTAAGAACGCGTAATATAAATATTTTTTATTTAATATTCATACAATTTATTATTTTTTAGCGGAGGCAGCCCATTCGCCAGTGATTTGCGACTCACTTCTCTAGTTCAGTGAGAGAGGGGGAACTATATCTTATGTCATAATTCTTATAGGAATAATACGTCAATTTAGTAATTGGTAACGTCAGCTGTTGTTATAGTTCTTCGTGTTGTTGAAAAATAAAGTTAATATTATTGAGGCACCTAGACAGATATTCAAGCATGGATGTACCTTAATCATAATCAATCAGAATTCAGAAATAAGTCAACAATGACATACCAATTGCAGTTTCCGCAGCCGCCCAGACCAGGGTTTCTCAACCTGGGGTTCGCGAACCCGGGGTGTTCACTGGATTTTCAGGAGTAATTGAATGGCCGTTGAGTTTTCAAGTTTTGTCTGATTCTGGTCAGACGAAACGTTACAGAAATACATTTGTGTTAGTGTGCAGCAGGACTCTTGAATTGTATAGTATGGTAGGTGTTTTATTCATGACACAGCATCCTTGCGTTATATACATACGGACCCACTAGCGCAAATGCATTGAGGGCGGATCCTGAGTGAGTCTCGCACAACCTCTACCGAGAGTTTTCGTGTGTTGCTACTTGTAATATCTTTTACTACCAGAGGAAAATGGAGGCGCAGTTCTTACCACTTCATGGCAGCTCCTGCCACGAACGTACCGCGGCGTCTCTTATCATGGTTTCATCGCGCTATAACCAGTATATATATTTACAAAGTCATGTACAATATTTTAGTTTATCATGCGGAATTATATCTACTCAAACCTAAACCTAATTTCAAACACATCAAAACTGTATTCATAAGAAAAGCGTTCCAACTTACCCAATATTTATCACCATCAGGGGCAGCCCTGCTATTACAGCCGACATGCCGTGGTTACGGCAGCAAAATTGGTTCTTGGTTTGTGGCAGCTAAAAAGTCAGTCGCCGTGGGTTCGGTCATAGCCATTGAGGTTGTATACACTTCAATGGTCATAGCGGCCATGGTTTGGGAATCCCGCCATGGTTTTGCGGCAGCTCTAGACGCCACAAAGTACTTGAAACTGCACTTGGGAAAATGCGGGGACGGACTTAATGTAGGCACTTGCAAATTAGGCACTTAGATAATGAATTAATTGAAAATAGCCAAATTAAATGTTAAACACGCAACGTGCTGCAGATAAACCCAATAACAATATTTAAAACATAGTATTAAAGGGAGTCGCACGCGCTCGGTCACCACATCTGCTAGGCACATATTTAGGCCCTTCGAAAAAAGAAGAAAATGGCAATTATCAATCAATAAAATACCAAGAAATAAAAATATTAGTCACACTAATTAGCCTGGGTAAATATCCAATAGATGCATTTGAGTCTAGTAGTGGTATTTAGGAATAATAAATTGTTACCGGTAGGCACTTTTTAGGCACTTAAAAAAAGATGAAATGGTCGTAGTAACTTCTAAAAAGATAATGAATTAGTTGAAAATAGTCAAAATAAATGTTGAACACGCAAAGTGCAACAGGTAAACCTAATAACAATATTTAAAACGTAGCATTGAAGAGAGTCGCACGCGCTCTGTCACCACATATGTCATGCACATATTTAGGCACAAGTGAAAGGTAATTATCACTAACAAAAAACACAGAAAATAAAAAAATAAGTCAAAATGCTTATTCTAGGTGAATATCCAATAAATGCACTTGAGTCTAGTAGTGGTATTTGAGAGTAATAAATTGTTACCGGTAGGCACTATTTTAGGCACTTTTTAAGCACCTTGGAAAAAAAAGTAAAATAGGTGTAATAACTTCAGGAAACATAATAAATTAGTTAAATTCACTGAATTAGTTAAATCGTAAATATATACTACTACGGTTTAATGCATTACAAAATTCGAATGTTGATCATCTGAAGTACAATGAGTAAACAACCAAGTGAGGTTTGAAATGTAGTATCAGACGCAGTCGCGCTTGATATCCTTAGAAGAAAATGGGATTTATCACCAATAAAATGCCATGAAATAAATATATATTGGTCATAATAGGTATCTGGGGCCACATTTAATGCTGTTTTTTTATGCTGATTGATTATTGTCGGATTAGCCGATTACGAAGACAATATGCATCCATATTCTATGTACACAATTGATTCTAGTAGTTTCAAATAAAAATGTTGAATTGGTACCCGACCTAGTCGCTGACTCTTTTGGAAATAGGGCATACCGTAAACATGAATATATATATAGTTTATAATGTATTTTCCCTCAAAAAATTTAAAAAAAAGTGAGAAACACCTGTGAATCGGATAACTTTAATAATAATGACTGACAAAGAATCAGGCAAATATTTTTGATTGAACATTTTGAAAAAATGAAACCGTCATAAAAACACACTGACACTTTGACTCAGCGTTGCCAATAAAACTATTATATATGACATTAAGTATTTTAATCATAGCATTTATCGAACTCTCATAGCAAACGAACATCTAATAAAGTTTTGTTGTCTGGAAGGTACTTTATTTGGTAAAATAAAGTAGGCTATTTTACCTCTATTGTTTAATATTGATGTCGCTCTATTATATTTTCACTACGATATATCGGCGAAACCTAAGAGCTGTGAAGCACCCGTAATCATACTTTCAGATTCATTTTATAAACTGCAGGATTCAAGAATGAGCGTTAATCAATATTTGTTTTTTGGTTTTATTTTAATGAAATTTTGTATGTAGAAAAAATAGAGATAGATAGAGAAGTTTACTGTCATTTGCATCTAAATCGAATAAGATATTCTAATTTGTGGAACTGAAATTCAACGTTTGCACAATAAGGAAAATTTGGCTTAACCACAATGGGAAGCAAGTATCTATAGAATACTTCTATTAACGTATATCAGTGATATTCGAGGCCAAGATTAATTGATATAGTCAGGGCATCGTGATTGGGGAGACTGTATAATATTTTACAAAACAAACGTACTGTGCTGTCAATGATAAATTTAAAATTATCGTAATTTTGAACATTTAGAGCCGGAATTCATCTGTAAACAAGAGAGCTACGCACAAATATATGGACACGTCAGACCAGAGCGAATCAGTCCTTACCGGTACCTTTGACGCTACCGGTACCCTCAAAAAAGTTCAAAACGTACAGCCAGTCATGACACTGACTAAAATCCGTGTTCCCATGGATAAAAAATAATACAGCAAAATTTTAGACGAAATATCAAATTTCATAGAATTCACGCGAAATTTTGAAATAAATAAAAGTAATAGCCTTCTAGCAAAGAAATTAATCTTCAACCACTGACAATTTCAAAGCAATTGGTCCAGTATTCGAAGAGAAAAGCGACTTTTTAAAAACGTGTCAAAGTACAAGAACAAGAACAACAACAACATAATATTGAAACGATCGTTATGTCCACTACGTGTCCAATAAGCTGCAGTCAAACTTGATGTCGATGTTGATATGTGATGTAAATATACAGTCGAAGGTGAATAATTTTATAACAGCCTAAAATCCAAAAATAACAGAAATTGTAAAGAGGTCCACAATCTCACATTTGTAACAGATAATGAAATACGGTTGTAAAATACTACTCAATGGTTTACATTGCAAATTTGTTACGAATTTAATGAAGTTCAATTATCCGAAGAGGATGAAAAATGATCAGTGTTTTCCAGCAAGGAGAAATTCCTCCTTAGTAATAAATTTTGTTGTTTTATAGTAGAAAAAAATTACTTTGTATTTGCACGTAGTATTAATAATATCGTTTAGTCACTGCTGGTTTAATACATATATATATATATATATATATGGAACAATTTCGAACTATAGCAAAATTGTTTATCACTCAATAATGATTCAAGAAGACACAACAAATGATAAAAAATGGAGTTGTACGCAAATTGAGGTATACAGTGTTTCAAAATGGAAAAAGAGCAGAAAAGGTTGAAAACCACTAAGTTAATTGAAACTTTGTAAAATACAGTTTTATTGCTTAAACCTATTGCATATTCTACCGAATATGTTTTTAATTCCAAATTATTTTGGCATTGATTGTGGTAATATTTACGGCACCAGCAGGATTTGGCTTGAAGTAACTCACTCACGACCATTGCCAGGACAGGTGATGCTCTCCCAGATTGACCAGTTCGAATTATCCATCAAATATACAGCAGAAGCAGAATCGATTATTGAATCGCTTGTTTTTCCAAGCATTTAGGCTTGAGAAAGATATTTGTTTATTTCCAACTTCAATAATTAATTTGAATATATTTAAACTGATTCATTATCTTATTAACAGTTATTACGCTATTGTACCTTTTTTTTAAAATAAGTGCCTAACGGTAAACAATTTATTATTCTCAAATACCCTTAGTAGACTCAAGTGCATGCATTGGATATTCACCTAGGCTAATCATTGTGACATATATTAGGATTTTCCGTCTTTTTTATTGGTGATAATTCCCATTTTCTATATTTTTCGAAGTGCCTAGCATATGTGGTGATCGGGCGTGTGCGCCTCCTTATAATAGCCTACTACGTTTTAAATATTACCAGTGCCTACCGGTGACAATTTATTATTCTCAAATACTACTACTAGACTCAAGGGCTTAGGGCATGCATTGGATATTCACCTAGGCTAATCATTGTGACTAATATTTTGATTTTCTTATTTTCTATATTTTTCGAAGTGTCTAAATAAATGCATAGCATATGTGGTGATCGAGCGCGTGCGCCAACTATCATACTACGTTTTAAATATTACCAATGAGTTTACTTGTTGCAATTTTCATGTTCAATATTTAATATTTTCAACTAATTTATCATGTTTTTAAAAGTTATTACGCCCATTTTACACTTTTTCCAGAGTGCCTAAGTAAGTGTCTGAAAAAGTGCCTTCTAAGTTAGTCCGTCCCGAAAATGCGTGCCGATTGAAACTATTTCCCTGATCTTGCATTGTTGATACGCAACAGTCTGACTCCCTGGTCTGACTCAACGGCCGGCAACCAACTTGCATAATGTTAAGCAAGTTCATGGACTTGTTCAAGTTCTTGTGCCATATTTGGGAAACGCGAAACAATGGAGTCTTATGAGAAATTTTCGTCGTGTTGTTGTACCGAATCGAATAAGTCCGCTGGTACAAGTGATAGAATGAAACTGAAGGGTGGATTTTGAACTTTAAGATATATGCTATCTTAATATATAACGAAATTTAGGAAAAAAAACTAACCAATGCGCTAAATTTGACCCCAAACACAGCGTAGAACCATTTTTGGTCATATTTCCAAAGATTTTATAGTGATACGCTAATTTGAGGCTGTAAAATGTCTCCGCAACAATCCTACAATGTCATTTGTTCTTTTAGCGCAGCTTTGAGCTGAGCAGTAGGGCATTATGGAAATTGACGACCGAAAAATGTCAACCAGAAAATAGAAACGGCCATTGAAGCAAAGTTGGGTCGGCCGGTAATTTCGAAGAAAAAATACAACTTTTCATCTGTGACGTCATACGGAACGCCATTGTCAAATGGTTAATTATGACGATTAGAATGGCCAATTTACTTCGGAAGCAACTCGGAACCGGTATACTTGTCTTCAAAGACAATTTAATGTACTATAAATGTAATTTGGCCAACATGAAAGGATATAAGCATGTACGGCTAAGATTCTACTTCAAAACGCGACCTTCAAAATTTTTCTACTCAAAATATTAGTGAAATAATAGGTATGTTTCAATAATTGTGTTGAAACTTCTCATAAGGCGCCGTGTTAAATTGCCGAGAACAATAGGCACAAGATGGCGTCCATTGTCTGAGCGCTGTCTCGCTTATATTATATATACGCTTTGGTCTGACTGTGCGAAATCCACGACTTTGCAGCCATTGCAGGTAGTTATATCCTCAATGAAACTTAGGAGAGATTTTAAGAGTTCATTAGTCTGTTAGTTCAGTACCGGTAGTTAGGCGGAGCGCGGAGGACAAGGGCGATATCATCGGCTGACGGACAACTCTCTGTAGTCGAGTTGTCTCTGGTGGTGAGTTGTACGTGTAGTCGAGTTGTCCGCCTCCCATAACATCAGCCTGACAGCAGGAAGATTGAATTTAGTTACAGCAGTTACCGTACCGCAGTTGTTGTTGCAGCTAATTCAGTAATTGCATAATTGTGAGGTTATATATTACAACTTTGTTTGGTGTCTGATTACTGGGGGTTCGGGTTGATTGTTTCACCACTCGGGGTACTTACGGTAACAGGAAAATGGTCAAGAACCCCTGGGGGTCTCCCTAAAACCAGGCACTTGCGAATTCAGGCACCATTTCAGGCACTTCAGCACTTTGAAATTTTTTATTTTCACCGTACGTCATTGGGGTTTCCAATTTACCTGACAAGATAATTAGACTTTAAATAAATTTTTGCATCCCTATATTGCAATAAAACAATATTATTTCCAATTTTTCAATAGTACGGTAAAATGTGGCAACATTGATTACAAAATAAAGAAATCAGGCACTTGTGAAATTTCAGGAGCTTGGTCAAAACCTATTTTACAATGTATCTGATTACTCTAAAACAGAAAATTAAATATAGGCCTATACACTTTGTATGATTGAATTTACAACATTTTGGTAAAATACAATACCGGTACCGGTACCGTTTGTGACTGATGGAGACGTATCATATTTCGCAAGTGCCTGATTATTCATTTTTCTCTGTGACAGTTGCCATATTTTTTCGCAATTATTTTCTTAAATTATTTGCGTCATAACTTACTATTCTTTGCTTTCTAACGCAAATTCATTGTTCCACAACAATTTGAGCGTATTTAATAGAGTAGAGTTATTGATTACATACTAAAATAGCTATCCTATCTGAAAGTCGTTAAGTGAGAAATATGAAAGAAGAAGAGATAGCATCAGAACATACTGGATTCAGATTATGGAGAGAATTGGGAAGACCCAAAATGATA
The DNA here is from genome assembly GCF_964204865.1 of Styela clava. Lineage (NCBI taxonomy): Eukaryota > Metazoa > Chordata > Ascidiacea > Stolidobranchia > Styelidae > Styela > Styela clava. The sequence continues at coordinate 1,921,862 of NC_135255.1, forward strand.
GTTGCACCCATGGTGGATCAAAGTGAACTGGCATGGAGAATGCTTTCAAGAAAATATGGAGCGCAGCTGTGCTACACTCCTATGCTACACGCGTCAGTATTTATTCGAAATGAGCAATACAGAAAAGATGCATTAACATCATGCAATGAGGATAGACCATTGATTGTTCAATTTTGTGCAAACGATCCAGAAATTTTACTCAAGGCAAGCGTTTTGGCTCAAGATCACTGTGATGCAGTAGATTTAAATTTAGGATGTCCTCAGGCAATTGCAAGACGTGGTCATTATGGAGCATTTCTGCAAGATGATTGGGATCTTATAAGCAAAATGGTATCACTTTGTCACAAAAACTTATCGATACCGATAACTTGCAAAATTCGAATTTTTCTGACAGTTGAAAAGACTGTTCGTTATGCGAAAATGTTAGAAAACGCAGGATGCCAAATTTTAACAGTTCATGGCCGAGCAAGAGAACAAAAAGGACCGCGAACTGGATTGGCTGACTGGAAATATGTAAAGGCTATAAAAAATGCAATAAAAATTCCTGTCTTTTCCAATGGAAATATACAATATTTTGACGATGTAGAGAGATGTATAAAAGAAACTGGCGTTGAAGGCGTCATGGTGGCTGAGGGTAATTTGCATAACCCTGCACTTTTTGATAATAAAATTCCAAATGTTTGTGACATATCATTAGAATATTTGGATTTTGTTGATAAGTATCCCCCATGTCCACTGTCATATGCTAGGGGACATATTTTCAAAATTTGTGTTCATAGTTTGCAAAAGCATACTGAAATACGAGACAAACTTGGTAATAGCAAAAGCATATATGACATAAGAACAGCTATTTTGGAACTGCAAGATATTTGCAAAGAAAAGTGTCAAAAAGGAGATTCGTCTAATGACATGCTACCTCTTCCGCATTGGGTATGCCAGCCTTATGTGCGGCCAGCAATTCGGCATGAAACTGAAAAAGCACAAAAACGATCTTTCGAGTCAAGTGATGCCCTAAAAAACGTAACTGAAATTTCTAAGAAGAAGTTGAAAAAATTGTTTAAAAAACATGGACAATTAGTGAATGGAATGACTCCAACACAAGAGCAAATTGAAAGTGTTTTAAAAATGGAAAAGGCAAGGACTAAACTAGTTTATGAGAAATGTTCAAAATGTGGGAATCCTCGTGGTGAACGATGTGTGTTTTTGTATTGTAAATCGTGCTGCAAAAAGAGGACAAAAGAGATTTCATTATCTTGTCCTAGACATCAGAACAATAAAACAACTGCAACTGAGTTCATTCTCCAGAAAGAATAGATCTCAAATTATGCCACTATTTTGACAGCGAGTTGAAATATTTGCTTGTTTAATACTTGACCTGCTATTGACTCAAATTATTTTAATTTAATCACAGAGGGGTATTTTGCTAAATTTACGAGAATAAAAATAAATTGATATTTTAGTTTTTAAGAGTATTTAATACCATTCAGTGGCGATCACTGTCACTGACCAGTAATGTAATTTAGGTTTTATAAATTAATTTAAACGCTACACAAGGCGCATTCGTAACTGTTTATTTTTTGTAGTAATTTAGTATTGAACTTTTTATCCCGTGCAAAAATAGTTACGATAAGGAGTACCATGCTTAAATATAATGTAACTTATAACTTTAGCATGGAGTTTTTTTAGGCCTTTGCGAAAATAAAATCATCTAGTTTTGTTCTAAATGCAATGTCATATCCTTAGTTTAGTGATTGTGGCTTGATGAATTTTATTTGATGCATTTGACTTCATGCACTATTGAGAAAATTATTAAAATGTCATTATTTGTGCATATTTTCAGATTTTATTTAAACATATTTTTAGAATTTTTTATTTTTTTTTTATTATTATTATTTTCTTCAGTGATATTGCACATCAGAATGAAGATTTAAGTGAGCTTTCACAGGTACTATGTATGGTTCATAAAATTTAGTTCAGCTTCAATATTCAATTATATAATAAATCTATAATTTCATATATAGTAGAGGGCTTTTCAAATAATCTTTATTTTCAGAACAAAACAATTCTTCAATATGACTGCACTTATCGCATATTGTATATCCCTATTGGCAAGGCGATTGAGCACCGCAACATCAGCTCAGAAACTTGGACAATTGGAGCCAGCTGTTAAGCATAGGACTCTTTCGTATTTGGATTTCAAAGGCCGTGACCTTTTCATAGTTGGTGATGTTCACGGATGCTTTGATGAAGCGATGGAATTAATAGATATTGTGAAAAAAAAGAATAACAAAAAATTTGTTACAATATTTGTTGGTGACATGGTCAATAAAGGACCCAAAAATATTGAAATGTTGGATTTCATCATGAAGAACAAAGATATCCACTGCATACGAGGAAATCATGAACAAGCTGTGCTTCGATCTGCTCTTAAATATCGGAGTGGAGAGAAGGAATCAAATCCAAAGTGGGCAAATTCATGGGCTAAGCATCTATCAAACGGGCAATTTGAATTTTTGAGAAACTTACCGTACACAATATCAATTCCAATACTTAATATTATTATTGTTCATGGAGGTCTCCACCCACATTATCCTTTGAATCTACAAGATGAGCATAACATGCTGCATATGAGATCCTTATCGTGGGTTAAAGATGATTTTCATGGGCAGAAGCTTGTAGCAACATCGAGACATGAAGGAACGTTATGGGCACAATGCTGGCAAGGTACAGAGCATGTTTACTTTGGACATGATGCGGTAAAAAAATTGCAAATAGAGTCAAATTGTACAGGACTTGATACCGGTTGTCTCTATGGAGGCAAGTTGACCGGAGTTTTGTTGAAAATCCCTGAAAATATAACTGCTCCTTTACGTCATTTTGATTTACCTCGAGAATTTTATTCAGTTGATGCGAAAGAAGCATATATACCTGTTGATTAACGAATGTCTATTCTATTTTCTTCAAAGAAATGTAGTAAACTATTTTTGTACTTATCCAATTTAGATTTTAGATGAATCTTCTTCTCTTTTCTTCAAATATCTGTTTTAGAATTGGAAATAGAAATTTTAAAATTTGTGTATGTTAGGTCAAGAATGCTAAATAATAAAATTTTATAATGCATGTGAAGTCGGAAAAGATATAGGCCTACTGTTAGAGTGTATCAGCATGGCCAATTTTGACAATGTCTTGATCTGCCTTAGAAGCTTATGCATATCATTGGCTGAGGCTATTTAACATTATCAATGCGATAGCTGTTGAAGAAATGTGCTGACGTCTATACGTTTATAAATTTCTATCCCAGATCTTAATCTGTTAACGGAACAGTGTTCTTCATGTTTTAAATAAATAATTTTATTGTTTTATCATGCATGTGAGGCCGCACAATAGTTACTCTGCTATTTGTATTAGTTGGTGATTGATACTATTAAATATATATTTCATTCAGATTTGAATGCCTAATAATTGTTGTTTTATATGTGGTGTGAATGTACAAGACTAGAGACAAGAAGTGTTGATTAATCTGGAGAGAAGTACCGTATACCGTTTGTTTAACCATGAAAAGGTAATTGTCACTTTAGAAAGCCAGCTGTTAAGATTGTTGAGCAATATCTTTGATATTTTGATCTGTCACATACAAGCCTAGTTAGTGTTACAAATATTCGTAATTGTGTTCCTTGTTAAGATAAAATTGCCTTCTATCAGTAAAATAAATTAAACTTTTAGTATCGTGCAATTGTGCGATTAAAGAGACCATTCCTGGTAAAGATTTATAGATTTACTCAAATTTATTTTGTTATATAAACTGTTTCTCATAGTAACTCTTGCTCTTTCTATCTTACGTTGATGGCTTCTGAGTCACGACCATGTTTCTAAAATTCAAAGTTACATATACCTTTGTGTAGAAGCCACTCGTTCTTGCATTAAACGAGAGTAATGTTCGTGTTTCTGAACCTGTCATTTTTAATATCTTATATCATACAAGTTATCAGACACGTCCAGAATATATTGAGTGAATAAAATAAAGGAACATCACACGCACACCTCTTACTTAGTCCTCTATACTTAGTTTATATTTCTTTATTATCGAACTGTTAGATTCTAACACTCCCAGGCAGTTTGTGTTTTATCTTTATGACCTTAATCATTTTAGTTTTTACAGTACCCTATGGAAACTTATGGAGTGAAAACCTTTCCACACGGTTTTGAAAAAAGAATGTTTGGGTTTAGATTTTTTGACCTAGGCTGCAATGTATAATTGCGTATATGTCGTTCAATATTGCCATTTTTCTTTGAATTAAGATCTTTTTTAGAAATGCTTTTCATGCAATCAATCGTATTTATTCAGCTTGGGCCCTATTTAGTTTGGCTATCACTGTACACATCTTGTCATAATCATAAATTAGATCGCTGGTTTTCGCGTTTCTATGCTGTAACAATATTTTACTCCAGGCATCGACCCTCGGGTGGAGAAGAATGCGATCATAAGGCAGAGCCGGTTCTGGGATTCAAACGGATCAGCAGTTTTCGTTCAGAGATAGGGTCGACCTTTTATGTATTCTACAATTCACATTACTTCTCGCACAATTCCACGCCCTTCATCGACTCGCGACTCGCGTGCCGAGTGATCCACCGTTAAGAATTGTCCTGACGACTAAAAACGCCAAAGAGGAGCGTAGATCGGCGGCAAATCGAACGCGGTCCCCCAACGTCGATCCAATTAAGCCTCAGGCCCTCCACAGATTGCCTCTCAATGGTTCCACTTACTTCTAGGGCACTATGTAGGCGAACAGAACTCGCTCCTAGCTGTTTGCTTGAGCAAACAACTTCTTCCAAATCTTCGATCCATGCCAATCAAACATAAGCATGTATCCCAACAGCAGATAAATTGGGGCTCCGGCCCATTTAGCATTCGCTTACCCGCTGTTTTTATTACGCAGATTCTGTTCTCCCAAAACATCTGTCTAATTCCCTTTTTTCTTTTATTTTACTTGACCTGTTTGGTTGTATTGAAATTCTATACCTTATATATACCTTTATCACAACGAAACACTTTTTAGTTTTCGGAAATTTTATAACAAATTTTCACGCGTTTTTTCGCACATTTATCTCCATTTCTCATTTACATTACAGGCTACAGACATTTTAACATAATTATAACATAAGAATTCTTTACACGAACATTGCACCTGATTGCAGTAGGCCTACTTATATTGCGTAGCTGCCATTGAAACCAAACCTCCTGTCAAATTGCAACCCGATATGGTTCTTACGAATGAGTCGATTCGAATGGCAATTGGGACCATATAGCCATCCCTACATCTAATAAGTTACGCCGAATTCAGTTGTTTCAATTTAACAAGTTCAACGTAGTTTCTCTTTCAAACAGAACGAGTTGTGATTTGTGAACGCAATTTCAATGTATATGTGCAAGAAGATTTGAAACCATATCTCAATACAAAATAATCTATCTATGTGAGTCGACGATCCTGTTAGCTACGATTCTCTGGCCCTTTAAAATACATTGTTTTGTGTTTTGCGCCTGTTTTGTGAAATAGAAATAGGTCAATAAGATACATTACATCATCTTGAAATCGTTTATTTAACTCTGAAACCTCGATATTGAACCGTATACCAATCCATCACATAAATTGATATTAGACGCTTAGAATAAAGACTCCTTTTTACCGCGATTATAACCAGACCGTTCTAATCGAGAAAATCATATTTCACAGAAAAGTTAGTACAACGCCAATTTCAAATGATCGAACCGCATCTGGAAAGAGCGTTTCACTGTTATGATGTTCGACAACCTCTTTATAAAATATGGAGAGGGTAGCATTTCTAGAACGTTTATCAAGTTTAAAATTTGTCGGGGAATGAACGTGTACTCATATAGTGGCCCCTATTGATGAATGATTCCGAAAAGAGATTTGCAATAAATTCACAATACATTCTCGTCGCATCGGCAAAGTGTATCTCATATCTGTATCACACTGTCAACTGTCTGTTTTAGGGATTTAAGAATTCGAATGATTAGTTAAATTTAAATGATAAATTGAAACACTAGACCCAGAGGCATTTTGTCTTGTAGTTTTGTTAGGTTTTACAGTAAAAATCCCAATTTTTTACATGTTGAATAGAAGTTGTACTGAACTCAAACAAATGACTCTTCTCTGAAGTCAGCCGTTGTTAATCCCTTATATATATATACTGATTTTATATGAGAGCAGGGGTCACTGAGATCAGTTTGTTGATAGTTCATACGTACTTGTATGAGTGGCTGATGCATCAAAGCGCGTTTAAGCGTTTAATTAAATTATTAAAACATGTTGATTAAATAGAAAACTTGAAAGCATAACAGTGAAAAATGAGGTAAAATGCTTAGAAAAAATATAACACGCACGACTAGGTAAATGTCCAGTGATGGTTACCCAATTACAAGAGAGCTATGCTCAAAATATATGGACACGTAGATTCACATAATTTTGATGACGTCATAGCAAAAAAAAAAGTAATAGCCTTCTGGAGAAAATTTTTATCTTCAACCACTGAAAATTTCAAAGCAATTGGTCCAGTATTCGAAGAGAAAAGCGACTTTTTAAAAACGTGTCAAAGAACAACAACAACAACATAATATTGAAACGATCGTTATGTCCACTACGTGTCCAACAAGCCGAGTCTTGCCAATCATTCCAGGTAAGTCTAGTCAAACCTCATTTTGCTGAAATAAGTAAGACGATTTACCAATCCCAGACATTGGCAAATTGTGAATTCGATCTAATCCAAGTTGGACGCCTTCTGATGTTACAGTTTGAGACTCCGGTGAAGTCAAGCTGTTTCACATTAGAGTTCAAGTCAAGTCGAATAATTTTAAAATATACATATATAACAGGAAATACCATGCCCTTCAAAACCTCATAGCTGATAGTCGCTTCCTATATCTAACATTCTTGTAGTTTTGAATGATTTAAAACGTTGCACACAACCATCTACCATTTTCACGATGAATGTGAGGTGGATTTTTTTACCACTTTCCGTATGTCTCATTTTCGGGCCAATTACAGCAACGGCAAAATGGGGTGCTATTTCACATCATGTCACTATACATTGGACAGCGCAGTAAGAGCAGAAGAAAGTCGCCTTTAAATCAAACAGCAATCCTATTTTACGAGACCAGTGTTTGGTTGAAGCTATTTTTGTAAATCAACATTTTTTGCCATGAACTTTACCAGGAACTAAACACGGAACACGCCTCACAGATGAAAATGTGCAAGACTCGCTCAGAGTTACGGTGTCAAGTTGCACGCCGGAGTACACACCAGTGGAGAGCATCAGACCAAATTCGTTCGATTTTGGTTTTCTCCTTGTTGAAAACAAGATATTCATAATTATCTAAATGTAACACTTGACAGTACAACAGCCAAGTTCATTTTATTTTAGGCTTATGCAGCGTGTTCGTAAAAAAGAAGACTTACATTGTGGACTTATGTTTCCGAGGATATCATTGTAATTGTTGATTATCTGAAGAATCCTAAAGTTTATCAGTGGGTTTACTTGACTAAATCTAGACTCTAGACTAGAGCAAGTTGGGTTGTTTCACGTGCCACACACTTTTATCGCTTGTCTCCTGTATCTATTGCCCCACTTTTATTACCCGCTCTTGCAGTACACTTGTACCATTTGTATATATCATTGCATTTGTACTGTGCCACCATACTCTCTATGTGCGTGTCCCATTTGCACCGTTTGTACCACATGTACTTTTCTCCCGTTTCTTTTTTTCACCTTGACCCATTCAACATGTACATAGGAAAAATATCGTGATGATTGACACTTGGCAGAAAGTGCACAAAAACATCTGATGAATGAGGTGTACGTGGATAAATCTATTTATAAATGAGACGTAGGTATGAAAAAGCACTAGTTCAATGAAATGTATGTGGTAAAACAAGTGATAAATGAGACGGGACACGTCATTTTTGGGACACCACTCATCTGATACAAAACATTTACAATCTAAATGAAATTTTGCGATCTGTCATCGAACTTCGTCGTTTCTTGAAAGAAAAGCGTTGGATTTCAATTTCTCAGTTGGTATGGCTCAAAATATATGGTGTGAATTTGTTTCTTATATTTATACCCAAAAACCTAACCAAATATATATATATGTAACCCTAACGAATCCCATAGCCGACATGTACTAGTAACCGGACGAGATAACGTGGTTCGCCATACGAATGAGCCGTCTTAAATACCGCTGGGTCTTAGATTTAAATTAGATGAAACTTATGATATCTTAAAAATATAGTTCCTAATCACTTATACAAGTTCCATCTCTGAACTGTGAAACGTTTGAGAATTTTTCCTGGTTACCTAACCACCGTGATTGAGCCATCAGAAAAATAATTCGACCGGATATTGACTTTTAAAACCGTGTCGAACTGTTGTGTCTTGTTGATTCCTTTCTCTTCTTGAAGTGAGATCTTTCAAGTTTTCCCAATTTACAAACGAGAATATCGGTCGGAGACCGAAGACTTATCGATCGAAAGTTTGGGGATCCCCCAAACAGCGCTCTTAATCTATAGTGACAACTTGTGTCCCATCACTAATTAATTTATAACTCGCTAAATATACGACATAATTCGCCCAAAATCAATAGGCTTCTGGTCCGAGATAAGATGAATGCACATGCAAAATCTGGAGCAGATTCAATCTCGCTTTCGTGAGACATCGCGTGCATCTAACAGACAGATACCTATCAACATACTTACCGATTAAAATCGATAAGTAATAATTCGGAGCTCCGATTAATTGCCCGGGTGATTTCGTATAGTAAGATAATTTTTTCTCGTATTAATAATTACATTACCTTTCAAGACTTGTTTAATTTGATTTTTTAGAGTGATAGAATTTTAATAAAACTACTATTTCATTTGGATAGTTGTGACTATGGCCGAGTTAAATCTAATTGTATCCATTGCAGGCTACTAGACTTCTTCAGGCTTTAGTAAGAAGAAACGGGACAGAGAGTCTCTCAAGTCTAAAATCTAACAAATGCTAATTTGATTGACTACCTGAAGATACTAATTGATGATTTTACAGAATATGGAACCACTGTATGGCTTTGGACTCTTCCTACACTAGTTAGTTTTTACCGAAACATGAAGAGGAGGCTGTGGCACATCACATTAATTTCATAACCCTGGCCTGTCATCGCATTATCGACTAAGCCCAACTCGACTCTACCCAATGTGGAATAGGAAAAATACGATTATATGAAAACAAAGTCCCTAAGGTTAATAGCATAATATATCAGAAATTTGTAAATATATATTTTATAAAATATAATAATATGCATAATAATCAAAGTATACAATGAACTGCTATTTCCTATTTTCTTAGTATATGTTCCAGACAGTCAACTTCAATCTGCTTTTCGTCATTTAGCAAAAAGAACCCAACCTTTTGGTGTTAGACAACTACAAGGTACAAAAAATACCACAGAGCTGTCAGCATGTGACACCTTGAACAATATATTTGTATAAGTTCTTATCATAAACAGCAAGTTAATTAAATAAGGGTATTCAAAAAATTCAATTGGTGAAAATTATACTCTGCATACATTCAGCCACTTTTGCTATCAGACTCAAAACTAGAAGATGAATAGTGATCATGGTCACGATCTGAACCTGCTGTCTGTGGTCGATCACGATTTTCACTATGTTCTGATTGGGGTGTCAGTTTCATTCCATCATCCACAGTATGTGTGGTTAATTTCAACTTTCGTGACGGTCGATCTCCTGTTGGCATATCAGATGTCGTCCTAATTTGTGCAGGTTTGGCCACATTTTCCAATTCAATGTCTTGGATTTTTTGTTGTTTTTCAATGAAATCGAGGCGCTCCCATATTTGAGATATACCGCGCTCACCAGAATCCTGCAGCATGCTTCCTCCTGAGAAAGGAATATTTTGTAACAAAACCTTTCTTCCCATATAATATACACAGTGAATTAGATTATTTAATACCTGATATGGACTAATCATAACGTATATGTCATGTGGATAACCAGTGCACTTTGTGTATTATCCTGCTTTAAAAGACATACTACGTGCTAAGACATTATTTACATAGACAGAAAAAAAAAGGCTAATTACTGTACGGAGAACTAATCAACCAGCACCTTTATTTCCATTTTGTGTTGATGACAGTGGCATAACAACAGTGTTATAATGTGCTGAGGTAGAGTTATGAAATACCATCTTATCAAATTCTGACAATCCCAGTGTTCTCGCAAATTCATTGTGCTTCCTTTGATAATCATTCAAACGTCGCCTAAAATGAAGGTTACAGACTGTTTAAAGTAATCACACACAAGATGGAGTGGTGATATATCTTAATAATAATATAGCCAATCATATTCTCATAACAAAACAACGGTTCTTGGAAAATTCGCTGTAAATTAGGAAAATTTTGCAGTGGGATTTTTTTTCATCAAAATTTCTATTTCATCAGCATTTGTTAGTTGAAAATTTAGTGGTCATCAATAGTTAGTTTCATAATAAATCAATTCAAAATATCCAATTGTATATAATTATAGTCACCTCATTCTGTTATATTCTTCAAGAGGAACCCCGTGTTTCCCGGCTTTCATTTCAATTTCAAGATGTTCTTTTTCTGCCTCAAGTAGTTGGGAACGATTTTTCAAACTCTTAATTTTATTGATGAGCAACTGCTGTGTTTTTTTGAGGCGTTTTGTTGATTTTTCACTGGATTCACTCAATCTAGATAGTTTGTGTTCAAGCTGATCTATCCTTCCTTGCAATCTGAAATTCAAATATAAAGGTTTATATAGGAATTATGAAAAATCTAATTCAATGGAAACAGCGAATATCTAATGATATATAATTCATGTTTTCAGTTAGCGGACCTTACCATATACAATGTAATCTTCACATTAAACACTTTTCTTTCAAAGATTAGTTTCTGAATTTAATTGTAGTGACAGGGAAAACACTTTATTTTGGCAAATTCAATTTAGTTTGAAAATGTTACTCAACCTGTGTCTTTCCTCCATCCCAGCGAGCCTCTGATCTTCAACAACTCGTTCTCCATTTTGTTGAGCCTTCTCAGTTTGTAATCTTGCATCTTCTACCATTTTTCTACAATTTTTCGATTCTTCTTTCAGTCTTTGCATTTCTGATAACAATTGCTGACGACCAGACAGTGCAGTTTGAAGTTCTAATTCCTTGATGATGATAATATGATTGAGTCAGATAAAAAATGTTATTATCATAAATTCATAAGGTACCGGAACATACTGGGAAAATGTTACAAAATAAAGAGCATTCTGTTCTTTTAATACATATTTCAGCATAACTCTTGAGGGAATGTTTATGGATGTGCTTTGAATAAAGATTCATAAAAATGATCATTTCATACACACATCAACTGCATAATTACCTGAGTAAAGATAATGCTTGTGAATAAACATCTTATCACAAAGCATTGTTTTGACTTTAAGCGGGGTTCTAGTAAATGCCGAAAACATTTACCACATATCATGAATGCATCAATATAAAACAATGCTGGAAATTTGATTGTGACCAATCTACACACAGCAAATCGTTAGCTACTTGAAAGTGATGGAAAAAGAACAAAATGGGAAATATTATTACTATTCGGAATTGGTGCACAACCTGCACATAGTATGTGTACCAGGTTAGGGTTTAGGTTGTGCGCCATCTTGGTGCAGTTTGGAGCACCCAGAATAATTCTTTTCGGTAGACACTATTGAATTTAAAAGTATTAAAGTCTTTGTATAGAATTTCCTCTTCACCATCTATTCCAATACAAATAAAAAAACACCTTATCATGTAGCCTCTGTCTCATGGTGGCGTTGCTCTCGCGCTCCTTTTCCAGTTCAGCAGACGCTTTAGACAATGAATCTATCTTTGAACGTAAAACAGCAGCTTCTGATTGTGCTGATGCCTCATTCGCTTCCAGAATTTTCAATCGTTCCTCAGCTTGTTCTCGTTCATTCTGTTTAGATGATTGTTCATCAGAAACCCTTCTTTCTAATTCTCTAACTCTCTCTTCCAGTGCAATTTTTTCTGTCTGAAATGAAAAAATGAATGACAATGAATGACCGTAAATAAAAGTCACCTCAAAGCTCTTGTAAAACAATGATTTCATGGTAGACAAGTATTATTAGAAAATCAGGTAGTGTATTTTGATTAACAGAAATATAAAAATAGTAACTTGAGCTTTTCACTCCCAGATCGAAAGTCAACACACATAAATGAAAGCTGTACTTGTGCTGGAATAAATCATTTTTTACTTGAAATTCACTACATTCAATAACACAGACTAAATCTGCGATAAAGAGTGGTGCCCAACCTTTCATAGCTTGTGGTCGCCTTCCAGAGGCCTTTTAGTGTTCATGGCCCCCATTGTTCAGTATTTCAAAAAACTCTATGGAATTGTGTTTTATGAGATCATTTTGCAATAATTTGTTGACCGATTCAAGTGGATGAATCATTTCAAAACGGATTAACACCAACCTGGTTGACAATTTTTATCAAATGAAATATAAACCTGTAATGCATGGTTTTTATTCCATTCCTCCTGCTTTGCTTCTTGTACTCTTCTTACTGCATCTCTTTCCAATTCTTCAGTATGTTTATTATGTTCTCCCTCCATATGTCTTGCAACATCTAACTCTGTTTCCAGAGTTCGGACCTGATATAAAAGTTAATATCGATGGTCTTAGGTGTTGGAAAAATATCTTACATTATCTATTTTCTGGTTAGGATTTCAGATCCAGAGGTTTGAAAAATAAAACTGCATAAAAAAAATTTAAATTGCCAACGAACCATTCAACATACAGTAACAAGCCTGTAGGTGCCCAGTATGGATCTTCACCGATGCTCCATGACAACGTCATTTTAGGGTACTAATGGGGAAAGGAGCTGTCAGTTAATTTTGAGCGATGTGCGTTTGTATTCTCGCACCTACGATGTCCTGCAGCTAATAATTAGAATATGTGCACTAAAGTTTCTAAGGCTTCCCTAGTTCATGGACTATCTAGATCAGGAGTTCTCAACCTGGGGTTCACGAGAAGATTTCCAGGGGTACTTGGACGGCAGTCGAGTTTTTGTATGTTGCTGTTTTTTAATATCCTTCATAACTACCAGAGGGAAATGCGTGTCAATTAAAACTAGATGCCATTTAAAACGTAGATTTTCCATGATGCTGCGTTGTAGTGATTGTGACGCAGCAAGGTGAAATTCACAGCTTTGCAGGCAAACTGTGAAATCTCGAAAAACAGCATGCTGCGAGCATTGGAGAAAGTGATTATGCTCATTGAAACGTTGGAGAGATTTTTAAAATTCATTAATTAGGTGGAGGACAAGGGTAATAATATCAACACGAAGATTTAATTTGGTTACATCTGGTCAATAAATTGTTGTTTCAACAAATCGTTAGTCAATATATCACACCTTAGTTCGGTGTCTGATTACTGGGGGTTCGCGTTGATTGTTTCGGGACTCGAAGGATACTTGACAGAGAAAAGGTTGAGAACCCCTAAAGATGAAGGATGGTGTATTTCCATCCGTGGAAGGTAGCTAGCGTTCTCGAAATTTCAATATTCGACGTAGTTGACCATAAAATGGCAATAAATTGAAGAGAAGTGGAAATTTTTTACTGATTGGCGTGTTTTTTTACTACTGCCATGGAAACAAAACATCAATCCTGAACTTGGGTGAAACGCATAATACTAGGGTGACTCGATGACCCACTCAGACAGAACGAGTGAGAATGAGGCTCCTCTCCTAGAGCGGAGATCCAATAGTAACTTAACTGTCAGTATTGTCATGAAATCAAGTACTATAAAGAATCAAAAGGAATTCAAAATGCTATATATTCAATAATGTTACCATTACCATCATGTCTTCAGGTTGTGATATTGTAAATACTTTTATTAAGCTCTCACCCATGATCCAGTTTTACGTACAATATCAATGGATCTACACCTACAGTGTTACTCAGGTTTTTGAAATTTGGAACTACATTAATTATAGACTGCAGGTACAGCCACACTAGAATTACTCACCCTATTGTTTAAAGCATCCTTTTCTCGTTCAAGATCACCTTGTATTTTCATTTCTTTTAATTTTATATTTGATAATTCAACTTTATGTTTGTGGCTTTCTTCGTCCATCATATTTTTGAAAGCTGAGCATTCTTTTTCTTTCTCCTAATAGTGACATGTAGAACATAAGGTAGGAGTAGGAAACAAAAACAGAGAAGTATTTGGCGTAAAATAGAAAAGAAACCTTTTTTTTACGGAAGAATCCCCCTCAGTTTCCATATTATCGTTTCCAATTTTTTTCAGACTTGAAAATATAGATGTTTTATATAACATAAAAATTTTAATTGAGACCCATTCCTACTTGAAAGTCAAACGTAATACATATTATTATGAAGCAAAACATCATTTCAGAAAAAAATAATTTCGTACATAATGAAAGATATAATAAATGATGTTAAAATATCCCGCACATTAAATACCCGTACAAGGTAAAGCTTACTTGACCTGATCATAAGAATGCATATGACAAGTGCATATGCAAATGCGACTGCCACATTTTGAAAATTATCCAATATTGTAAACAAAATCATATATTTTATTCATTTCTGAATTTTGAAAAATACAAAATTTAATCACATTTAATTGAATATTACCTGTAACTGTTGCGTTAACCTGGTATTATGTTCAGAATTGCTTTGTAATTCACGTTGTAGTCTCTCACATTTTGATTCAATAGATCTCCGTTCGCTTTCAACTGATTTCAAATTACCTTGAAGTTGAGCAATATCTTGTGCCTGTGACCTACACAACAAAATATTCAAAATTTGGAATTCACTACAATAAAACTGCAATCAACAATGAGAACGATCAGACAAATGAGTGCACTTATTTCCTGAACCAATTTATGTAGCACAAACACAATTCCTCGATTTCTAAAATGATAAGCAAGACACCTAAACCAAATTGCAAATTTTATGAAGAAAAATTTGATACAAACTTTAATTTCACAAATAAAATGATGTAAAACAGTTGAATTATTTATTTAACAACTATCTTACCTTTGAATTTTATCAGATTCAGTTGCAGAGTATTCTTTCTGTTTTTGAATTTCATTTATTTCATCAAGCAAATTTTTAACTCTAAGTTCAATCTGTGTTTTTGTTCGTTGTAAAGTTTGAATTTTACGGGTGTCATTCACATCAGGCATAGGACGATCCTGTAAAACCAAAATCTCAAAATTATGCAATCCACAAAAATTTTGAGGAGTTAAAAAATATTGTCAACAAAAAGAAAAGGTGTTTACAACCTTCATGGTAAAATCAAAACTCTTACATCATATGCTTTTCTAGCTTCATCCCTTTCTTCTTGCAATGCAGAAATTTGAGCTTGATGTCTTAGTGATAATTCCTCAAGTATCCTCTTGTGATCAACTTTAAGGTGATCATATTCAGATTTTAGAAATGCATGCTCATATCGTAGTTTGTTATATTCTCCCCTGTATTTTTCAACCTGTATGAAAGGAAGGATATATTTGTTTAGTACAAACCCTCTCTTTGCAGTGAAGCAGTGAATGAACAAAGTGAAAAAATGAAAATTCATTGTGAAATGTTTTCCTTTTTCAAGATAAACAGTAAATGCAGATAATAACACAATGAAACAAAGTGCAAACTTCATCCAAACCTCCTTGTCCATTGCTTCAACATGATCTTTCAAAGGACCTTCCAATTCCTTAGTAATTTCAGCTTTAATAACTTCTAATCTCTGTGGATTGAGTGCTTGTCCACGAACAGTTTCAAGCTCTCTCTCTTTTGATGCCAGTTGACCTTTAGAGTACGATAATTCAGTATCAATTTTTTGCTTAATAATGAAAAGGAGCAATGCGGTGACTTTCACTATATAAGATAATATGAGATAGTAAATAATTATAGTATACATGGAGCATCTCCACTAAGAATATAAATAGAATTGTTCTCTTGGTCTGCTGTGCTGTAATAATATTTTAAGTTGAAAGAATGTAATCAGAAGAACTTGTAGTATTATGAACACCTCTGCTCTGGGGAATCATATAAGATGTTTTATACATTAAAATCACCTCTCAAATCATTGATGATAGATTGTAATCCTTCAGCTGATTCTGCACCAGTTGTTTTATATCTTGTTACTTGTTGTTGCAGTTTGACATTTTCTTCTTGTAATAATTTATGTTGCTCTTTCAAAACCTAAAAATAAGGAAAAATTATAACCAGATTGCGTACATTCAAGAATGTGCATTTACTTTTTTCATATCTGCATATAGATAGTCGTCACTACAAAGTTATATCTAATTATTGTTTTTTTATTCAAACCACATTTAAAAAATTTTTTGTAGGTTAATATAATATGGCAACATTGCATAACTTACCTGATAATTTGTTTTATGTGTGTCACATCGTATTCGTTCATCAATCAACATTTTTTGTAAATCCATTTTGTTTCGATCTTGTGGAGGTGGAACTTGAAGAGGATTTGTAACATCCATGACTCTGTTTGCGAACTCACTGATACAATATTCAGATATTAAAGACTATAAGCTTGGGTATATTCTGGTATTATATTTTAGCATACACAGAAATATTGATATTCAATATTCTGATATACTGATAGTCTATATGAATATGGATACTGATGCTAAAATAGTAATAACTGAATAAGGTGAGCTTCAGAATAGTCTACCTGCTGCAACTGTAAAAAAAAGAATCAAGTATGAGAAAAATTGAGGCATCTAATTTCACTGCTTGAAGAAACATCTTACCGATTTAAGACCAGAAGATTATAAAAAAAACATGAAACCTCGCCGGTGGCGGTACTGCCTTACCTAATCTACTGATCTATTACGGCACCCTTATCCTATATTCAGCAATCATAGTCATGTTATTTTTTTACTGGATGCTGGGATGGAAAAAATAAACTTCACTTCACGAATGCACTGCACAATGTTATACGTTTTGTACGCCATATAACAGTATAACTTAACTGTGGAACACGGTACGATAACTTTAGGCTTCGATGATAAATGATACGATATAATAAAATAAAGCCTACCTTATTACCGGTATAAATAATACAGGTAAAAACGTACCGGTACGTATGATATTCAACAGTTTTTACTTCAAGCTTTTTTTTCAATTTGTCTGATTCCTGCACTACAATATTTTCATACATCGCATGACTGCACATGAAGCAATTTAAATAAAGCGGTTCATCATAGTTGTGCTGTTCTTGTAATATTTTAAATAAAAATGTTATACCTAAAAGTTGCAGTTTTCCATTACCTAGCAACCATGTTTTTATAATGCGACTGTAAAAAAAATTCAATTTCGATGCACCTGCACAAGCTCCTGTCCATACTGCTCATATTTGTTCACATTTTACATCTCACCGGTATTTTATATTTTTTCTTTCTAGGATTAAAGGAGCGTACAATATACTGATATACACTCCAGCTGCGGAGCTACTAGCCATGTAATAATCCGCAAATAAATACTTCACGGAAATAATAGTATGATTATATCAATTTAGTACGGCATGTGCGTATGTACGTCAAACTCCGCTTGTACAACGGATGTTTCCTCGACCCCTGGTCGCATAACAATTCGCACAAAATTTTGATGCTCATTTTATTGGACCCCGAGTGGACCTATGGATTATTTTAGGTGGTTATTAGGTTGTTGTTGTTGCTCTTTTCCAATTCCCCTGTCAGTATTTTGTTTTACATGAAAACATCGACCTTCTCTCCAACTACCGGACCAATTGCTTTAAATTTTCAATGATTAAAGAATGTTGTTGTCGCTGAGAGGCTGTTACTTTTATTTAGTACGGAAATTTCTAGCATCCTATGAGATCTGATATTTCATCTAAAATTTCGCTGTTTTATTCAATTAATTCGTGGGAATTCGTAATTCATGTAATCGCTGCCAACTAATCCCATGCCCGACATGGCCGTCGTTTGCCATGTTCGGCTTTCCTGCGGGGTAAATATGTAAATCCTATTCTTGGTTGTGATGACGTCATCAATATTAAAAGTTGCGCACTTTGTGGCGATGTCGCGTTTGTCTTGGAAATCTCTGCGATTCGGTGTTTCGGGCTTGTAAACGTGTATTCGCTATATACTAAATATATTAAAACTTACCATACGTCCCGTTTTGGCGTTCAGCCAGGTAATATTCAATTAAATGTGATTAAATGTATTTTTTAAGAGTAAGAAATGAATAAAATATATGATTACAGCACGATGCACGACCATTACCAATTAGCACGTTCTCGCTACTGTTGTGGCTGTGTCACTGTGTGGCGTCCGGCAGCCTATTACTGAAGGCGATTGCGTGATTTTATTTGATGATTGGTACAACTGGTTACGTGTAAGCCCTGATGTCAAGAGGGTGTTGGTCAGCCACGTTTGCAGTAGCCTGGTAGTTGCACAGTATAAGGTAATCTAACATCGGATTAGGCTTGCGGTGCTGTAGGCTTGAGTCACTGGTTTATTGAATTGTCTTACTGCATAGGGAGTAAAGTATAGGGAGACTTTTTCTTGGGTCAAAGGTCGGGTAAACATACATTGACAACACTGCCCAACAAGCAGAAATATGATCTGCAGAACCATATTTACGGTAGAACCTCTAACTCTATAATCCCAGCCTTTTCGAAACCATTTTTGTTTACCTCTACTAAACAGAACCTCTCCCGAATACAAAATGAGTTATTTGATACAAATTATATGTATAATTACAAGTTGACAAATCGAAGTCGAAGCAATGAATGAATAATAAATAAATTGAGAAAACAACCGCTAAAATTACAAGTTTTACAACCTTTATGTACCAACTGACTTGGCATTGTTACGGACTTAACAAGGAAGGAAGCTGTATGTCGTGGGAACATTCATCGCTGCAACCTATCAATATTCAATACTTACCATACGCCCCGTTTTAGGCGGGACAGTCCCTCTCCCGGTCATCCAAATGTCCCGCTTTGGCTTTCAGCCAGTCAGCATAATACACGAATATTACCAATTAGCATGTTATCGTTACTGTTGTTGCTGTGTAGCGTACCGGTAGCCTAGCCTACTCTCTAAAGATGAATTCGTGATTTTGCTTGTTTCGTTGTTTTTTGTTATAGCTAATATTTGTTACGTGTAGGCTAAGTCCCGTACATCAGAGGGGTGCTTAACGTTAACGTAAATTCATTTCTATTTTTCGAAGTGAAAGCGATATTCAGACAGAGGGTATGCTGCGCATGAACTCTCGACAACAATATGGTCAATGAAGACGGCTGGGATGGTTTTAAAAGTAAGCCCCTGATGTAAAATCGGTAAATTTAAAGTTGATAAAATCTAAACTATGGTCTTTGGAGGCGTCCCGCTTCGAGGTCACGAAAATATGGTAACCCTATCATTTCTGCTTTTTTGGTTAACCCTTTCCGTGCGGTGGGCACGTATACGTACCCACGACAAAACTCGCTAGATTGCGGCGGGTACGTTGATGTACTCCACTGTTTTATTTAGCAATCGTTCGTTAAACTGTTGGTCTAGTTTTTCCGGGTTTTAGTTTATTGATAAGAAGTCTTCTTCGAGATTAACATAAGCGACGGTAAATCTCGCTTTCGTTTACCATGGGAATTTTATTTGCGGCGGAACGAGGGAGTGCTTTTGAATTTATGCAAATTTCGGTGTTTTTTGGGTGGTAATAGAAGACATATTATCCCTTCCATTAACCAAAGTATTTTGAGTTAGATAACGAAATTGCTACAGCAATATTATGCTATTGTTTGCCAACCAAGAAGCGGTAACAGTAAAGGATTTAGCGAATATTTCTATTTTTTATCACGGTTTGAACACCCCAAAAAAAAATGCCTCTTTTCTATCCGGTTTGTGACTCAGACCACCCCATTTTAAAAAAAAAAATTTTTCAATCGCCAATTGCAAGCTCTTTAAATAAGCTTTCCATTGAGCCGTCAGTGGGTAGCAGAGGATCATTACTTTTCCGTTAGTCGATCGATTAGTTGGGGGGGTACAAATGCATAAAGTCGGCGTAGCAAATACGATCATTTAATAAAAAATAAAAATCGCATGGAAAGGGTTAAGTGCGTTTCCTGCTTTATTCTTAACAGGGAATATCCGACAATACTGAGAAACAGTCGTTCATAATATCCTTAATTATCGTCTTAAAATCTCGAAAGTCGCATTTCCGGCTTTGCATAGAGACAGCAAATCTAAAACAGTATCTCAGAGTGAGCGGCGGTAATCAGACACCACATGTTATAAATAGGCTACAGTCAAACTTCGATACTATGCCACTTCGCTACTATTGCACCCTCTTTACTATACCACTTTTGATCGTCATCAACTAAATTCAATATAAAATATATTTACTATGCCACCCCTTACCCTCGCTAATATGCCACATGAGGTACATATTGCTGTATTAACGAAACAATAAACACTACGAACGAAACGATTAAAAGGCTGTGAAACGGCAGAAGTATATATATGTATGTGCTTGTAATGTGTTCTCTCAAGAGGAATCGTCAGCTGGCGCATGTTCTTTCTGCCGATTTCATGCACCTCGTCGTCTAGACGATCGCATGACACTGGGCTTCCCGCTTCTCTGCTGCATGAACTTCTGGACAGTGCTCCATGCCCGCTGGGCTTCCTCGAACAAAAGGTTTTCCTGCTCAACATTTATTTCATCATCTTCGCTTTCAAGCGGCCCCTCGCTGCGCAACATCTCCTCCGCAATCTCATCCAGTGTGAAAAACCCACCAGTCCCGAGGCGCTCATCAGCTTCAAGAAAGTCGGACAGCTCGATCTCCTCGTTCTCTTGCATCTTTTCCTCGGCAGGCAGCGCTTCCCAGATCTGTCTGCGGACTGCGGAGAACTGCCCGAGTAAAGGCTGGAGAACCTGTTGTTGCCACTCAAGAAGGGATTGCGAATCAACGTGGCCTTACATTGTCACGTCGCATGGCTGTTTACAAACCCTTGTTACCATGTCACCCTCGCTTCCATGCCACTTTCTCTCGGTCCCAAAGGGTGGCGTAGTATCGAAGTTTGACTGTATATATATATAAAAGATCATTCGTTCACTACCTATAATTCTAGTTTTCGATAAAAATTTATACCTGGTTCCTGTGAAAAAGAGTCGGTGAAATTTTCAAAAAAGACGGGAACCAATTATATATACACCTAAATATTCAAATTTTCCTTATTTTAGTCCTATTATCAGTTCGAAGACTAGCCAAGAGCCTCCCGTAGTATTTATACCTAAAATTATGGCCTAACCCTAACCTATTACACATATTACATTCCGATGTCCGCCATCTTGGTTCGCATACTTCTGGAGCCCCCAAATTTCAAATGCTGGTATTGGAAATTCCTCGACCCAAATTATACTTTGTAGCGCCAACTATTATCAATTTTTTAGGTTAATAAAATAAAGTGACATATATCAAATACCGATTTCCAGTAGAACACTGTTCTAAAATATGTATATATATATAATACAAAATACATTATGCATAACCAAATCCTGAATTACGTTGCACATACTGATGTTCTCCGTCAACATTTCATTCATTCATTCAGCTATGACTACGAATATGTTAGTTTACAAAATTACCAACGAATTCGAAAAAAATGACTTCAAAGTGGCATATGTCGTGGTATTTCAAAGCCAAACTACACCAATAACTAATTCTGCCAAGTAAAACTATCAGCCGACGCCAACTAAAACTATTTCGAAAGTGGGAGAGTCTCACAGCAAATTTATTTTTCTGATGTCATGTATGTTTTACCGAGCATTAATTTTCGTGTTTATTTCAGTAGCAATGACCAATCATCAATAAGTTAACGATGACGTAACAAGGGAAATTTGTTCAGTCGCTCACTTCCAACTGATGTTATCATCAAATCGTATATCCTGCGTCTTAAAATCAACAACAATATTTTGTTTATGGAAGTATTCGAAGTTTCGAAGCCTTCGTTTTGCAGGTGTTGTATTTTTTAGTTTCTGCTTTCGTGCAACACAAAACAAACGATGTCAGGGTTACGATCGGTGAATATTGTGATAAGTCAAATCAATGTTATGCAAGGGAAAAAATAACCTGCACGTTATTTTCGAGTTTTTATCTATTTGGTAAGTTGATAGTTTTGATGATCAGCCCACATTTCTCCATTCCCCGTATGGCACGGAACTGTGGTTAACTAGCATTATACTATTTAAACTAAACATGATGATATATAACATGATATCGAAGGACGGGAGTTTGTGTCAGTAAGCCACTGAGGCGGCCATCTCCAGAAATTGTAGGTTTTCAAATACCCGGACTTAACTCCAGTTCATTATATCAATAACACACGTTACAGCGTTAGCCGCAAAAATCGATCGTTCCGGAATGTTTTTTACTCGCTCATTCTTGAACGCCGATGGATTTTCGAGGTATTCATTTTACGTCTGACGTCGTCACGCAATTCGTGCTTCAAAACATCTGGGGTTCACGTCATTTCAGAACAATTCATACATAATTTATTAGCGGCAAATCAAGAGGGAATTTGCGATTCTACGTCTGTCGATCTTTCATAATCATCGGGTCATAGCATTTGCTAAATAGAAATACTTTATACCAAAATTTTCAGAGGCCTTCATTTTGAAAACTTCAATGAAGTACCAATTTTAATACTATAAATACATAAATGGAATTAGGGAACGCACGGATATCCAACGTTAATTTGAAAGAGTTGCGTCGGCATGTAATTTTTTCATCCGGACTTCCAGCAATTTCCCGTTTTGTGATGTTGTGGTCAGTCACAACTTAGACTACACTACCCTAACAAGTTCATTTGAACTATAGTTCGATGATCAACTAATTTCATAGCGGTCTAAACAACACAATTGTATCTATCAGAGAATAAAATGAAACACAGTACATCAGCTAATGGCAATGATATATTGTATCAATCGATATGATATTATTCTACGCTGTACAAGTTACATATTATTGGAATTTGTAAACAAACAAAGTGTACAGTAAAACTTACATTATGTTAAATGTTAAATAGCAACATTGCTGATAACATCAAACTAGATTACCAATAAAAATTATAATTCTCACAAGAATTTTGTAACAACCAGACCCATGAATCAATAAGTTTGATTGAAATCTTGTTATTGGTATGTTTTAAAATAGATTAAATTGATTACTAAACTAGCTCAAGCTGGGAGCTAATAGAACGCTTTAAAATGAAATATCTCACCAACAATATAAAATCAAGAAAAACAATAAAAAGTTAGCTCCATTATATCATAACATAGTTGCCAAGCACCGATTCTACAGCGAAATGTGTATTCAAAATTGTCTGCATATTTTTTCGATAAAGTATATTGCCAAGTATTGATTAATCAATGTTAGTCATTAGTAAAGTAAGTAGCAACCATATGACAGTGTCTATAATGAGCCGATTCAAAGCTAGCAAAATGAGTCAGTTCGGTCCCAGTGGATACATGATGGCACACTTGATTGTACACAACTGAAAACATTCTCACAATATCTGTGAATTGACAGTTAGAATGATAACTTTTTACAGTATAGTTATGAAAGAATAAATTTGCGATTTTTCATACATAAATGGGTCCAAGTCAATATGTTAAGTAAATAAAACTACAAAAATGCGAAATGAATATAAACACGAGAGTACCAGATATTTACCAAGAAAATAAATGCATTTGGCAAACCAATGTAGGTACTGACTGATGTGAGTTCTCAATGGTACATTCATTTTAAACCCCACATTATCAAATAATGAAAGATATGTTGATATATGTAAAATCAATAATATTAAAAACATTAGGAATTATTTGTGTACCGTACTGCATACAGAACTGTGCAAATATAGGTTTGATGTTTAAATCTCAACAGGAAAAAAACTTAAATCTTCAGACACAAATATAGGTTAGAAGTAAAATTGAAACAAACTTATTTTATTAAAACTATGAGATCATAAACCCTGTTGCAAATGCAACTGACGAATGTCAAATTTTGAATTCCGTTGTCTGTTATTAGCCATCAAAAAATTATAAACATAGATATCCAAACAGTTTGAAATCAGTCTTCAATCATTATCATTATATAATTTTACAAGAATTACAATGCTTCATATTTAGTTAAACTGGAAAATTCATGTACACAAGGTATAGAAATTGCAGCAAGAAAATAACTAATCCGTTATTCCTGAAAAATAAACTAACATACATAAAGAAAATGAGAGTACAGATATATAAATTGCAACAGCCCACATCATAAAGGAATGAACAAAGAAAAAAAGAGGATTAAGTTGCCATATTGCACCTTGAACCCCTCAGAAACTACAGATTCACTACTTAATATAAATTAAATCTGAAAATTTCTTTATCAAATTGGTTTCAACCTCCCAAAAATTGCAGAAAATCATGAGTAACTGCACATCAGTGAAGAAAATACCTGATTGATAAATTTATCCCCTCAAAAAAATTTTCAATTCATTCCCAATCATAATATCCATTATAAACCACCCAAGACAGAATTATATTATGGAAAATTGATAAACATTTTCATCACAAAATAAGTATAAAAACAGCAACCATTAAGAATTGATAATTAAAATAAGCAGAACAATATTTAGCACCATAAGAATTTTAAGGAACTCATACAAGAGCATGCTAATAATATATGATAGAGATGGGAATAAAAGAAGACAAAGTGAAAGTGTTCTTTAACATCGATGCTTAATGTTAAAAGTGTAATGTCTAAAACATGTTGTACTACATAATAAAGGAACTTGTATTATAACTGCATTATCAGTTGACTATCAGCATATGCGAAGTGCAAGTATATTCGAGTTGCTAACATTTTTTAAAAATTTCAACCAAATCCAATTCTTCAAGGATATATGATTTATATATATATGAATAAGTTACCAAACAGATAATTAAACAATATTCAACTTAAAAGTGGAATCATCAAAAACGATACAATTCAGTGTTTACAAACAATTCATCAACAAAGTTTGAACTATCCTTGTTTGATCTTTAGTGACATGTTACATAGCCAAATTTTCTACCTGCCAGTATTCCATGTGAACAACAACAAATCATTGATAAAAATAGTTTTCATTCTGAATAATTTAAATAGACTCATATTTCAACATGTAATAATGGATAATTTGATGAATATTTTTTAAAACCGTTTAAAAATTTGTTCAACCCAAATGTTCTAATCATTTTCAGTCACTGTTGGGGAGATTATACCTATGACATACATTTCGTCAGAAGAACCACAAAAGTAATGAATTATTGATTTCTTGTTAGAGCTATTCAAGACTATTACAAGAAACTGAAACTAAAGTCTATATATCTCTTCTACCTCTAACTTATGCTAGAACTAGTTCATATTATAGTCATGCGTTTCCACTTCACTGTCTTAATTCTGTTCTTCGATTTGCTGTAGAGTGTGCCATTGTGCAATCGGTCTTCTAGGTGATGCAAGCATGTCAGACCAATGTCTCAGCTCTGAACCAGTTGCATTGCATCCAAGTTGAAGTCTCCCAATTGCTTCATTCTTGCCCATACGATCATAATCCAGAACAGTGATCATCAGAGAGACTTTCTGTTAGTTAGATTGTAGAACATTTTTGTATACCATAAAATGCATGTTGATATTTATTACTATTATTGTATGTATATTCAAGGTAGTGAAATGTGGAGAGAAAGAAATTGTGATTAGTATATGCTATCTCAATACACTTGTAGTAAATAAAGTTAATTTAATCACAATAAAAAAGCAAAATGTTTAGATTATGAAATAATATAAAATAAATATTGAATAAGACTGTACCTGAATCTGTTCAAATGGAACCTCAAAACTGAACGATTCATTGAAATATGGATTCAGTGTGTTCTTCTTTATCGTTGTCTTTTTCTTTTTCAGTCTTTTGCCTCCCTAAAAAATAAGGTTAAATTAATGGAAAACTAAAGAATGTCGAGACTTTTAAAACAGGTAAAATATCCCAGTTGATCCATATTTTACATTATTCTCAGAAATTCGATACAATTTTAAAACATATATGTGTTTATAACATATCTAAATCCTATCTTATATTTACTATAAAATACATACTATCACAGCATAATGTTCACCTCCAATAATAAAGCAGTCATTTTGTATGTCCGAATGCCTAATTAACACTTGTTTAATTATACTAATTTAATTCATTATTCCACATTTCCACCCAACAATATTTATTATGGAAAGCTTATACGATACACGACTACGCAAATACCTGCATCAATGTAATCTTCACATAAGGATCTGATAATCCACCAACATCCATCTTTTTCAGATTTTTAGATTCCAAAATAACGACAGTCAGTTTTCCAGCAGTCGGAACGTACCTCAGAGAGAAGCAAATGTCTCCTAGTTTCTCCTGAAAATTATATACTGATTTTAATAATGAGCAATAACTAGGAAATGAGAAACAGAAATATAGTTGTGACACATTGATCCAAAAGAACAATAATATAAAAAATCATCCACAATCATTGAAAATTCTATTCATTCTCTAATTAACTAGCGAAAGGTATAAATAATGTCCTTTATTTTATTCAACATTAATGTGAACACATCAACCACTGTAGTCTGGGAGGTCTGTATTTCAATTTCTGTTTGGAAAACATGAATGAATTCGAACTTACATTTTCTTTATCATTTTCTGCACTAACAAGATCTCTCCATTCCTCCACAACACTTCCCAAATCAACCTGGTTCATTGGAACACGAACTTCGCCAATGATATCATGGCGTGAGAATCTATCAAAATCATATATTGCAAAGATGAGGATCTTTTCGCCTATTTCATTGTAGTTCACCTGCAAAAAAATACGAAAAATTATGATTTTGTTTTCCACAATTTAGCAAACAAAAGGCTTATTTTGATAATACTTTTGTCAGGATTTCCAGAGTATCCAACGCTGAACAAAAATATAGGTAATTGAAATACCGGGAGATTTGGATTTGCTTCTATATGATATATTATGTCATGAATCATGATATTAGCAAAAATATTATATTTTGACCTGTTGAAAACAGTACAACCTGTATTTTAAATGTATGAAATTGACAATCTAGTACATGATAGTATATAGCCTTGAAGGCTTAAGGTAAGCAGATATATATATACATTACACAGGAATGAAAAGCATGATCTCATGACTCATTTTTACATATCACATGTTGCGTAATAGGTCAGATGTAAATTGCAATGTTCTCACTCAACACATTTTCGCAAAAAAATGAACACTGCAGAAATATCTTATAGCAATATCCCATCAAGAAATACACGACCTAATTTGCATGGTGAAAAACAAATTTTTCTGGTCTAGTGATGCCAATATCATAATCAAATTCTCCATAATCTATATCAGTGGTTCCCAAACTTTTTAGAGTTATGGCGGCCCATTTAACTTTATTAAATTATTAAAACATTGATGGGAGGAAACAAATTTATTTTCCCAAATTAAATTTTTAGTGAAGCTAGTGAGAAGGATGAGCTTGTTTCCTGCTACTTTCCATAATAGACTTGACATTTATTTCAATTTCAGATAGTTTTAGACGAAAGAAGTCGAAAGTTGCAGTTTATTCCGAAATTTGCTTTTAATCCCAACCATTGCTGAAAATCCAGATTCACATTTATTTGCTTTCTACATCTTTTCACGACCCACTAAGATTCCTTCTGACCCATAGTTTGGGAACCGCTGATCTATATTATTAATAATATAGTCAAATGGAATTTATTCAAATCTATAATTGAGATTTTCAAATTACCGTAGTATTTTTCTGCATATTTTAGAGTAAGTGCTACATGAATAAGATATTGTTATGATCTTACCTGATCACCTCTTAATCACATATAATAATAATAATAAAAGTAACTAAGATAACACATATTAGTATGTATATATATAACCTTAAAATTGAATGTTTCATTGAAGACGGGATTCAAAGTCTTTCTGTGAACCTTTGTTTCATGCTTCTTCTTTTTGTCAGGAAGTAGATAAACCTGATTGAAAAACATAAATACATTGTTGAGTCACTTAGAATTAATATTTTATTATGTGCTTGTCGCTAATGTCAGCGTCATTCATCAATATAACAGATTAGCCGAGATTTGAAAACCCAATATGAGGTGTCATATGTAGAAAGCAAAGTTAAACTAGCATTTTAAACGGAGCTATAAAATGCAAAAGATGGAGCAAAACTGCATGGACTCAATATCCATATTGGAATGTCAAAGTGTTATTCCGGATTAAACAAAATAGCAAAAGATAATCAAGAATTAATAAGATATATACCATAGGGGCAATATATAAGAAAATGATTTTCTCATATTAAAAGAGAAATTTTGAATTCGAGCCTAATGTATTAACAAATTTCATAAATATTAAAAATGCAAAAGAAGATCAAAAAAGGCTAATGATTTAGGGCAAAATCACAGCACCAAATACAAATCAGCAATTGATAAATTCTCTTTTTTAGATTTTCCAAATTACCTTGACATACGGATCAGATGTTCCAGACATATCCATTCCTGGTAGATCTGCTGCCTGTATCACTCCAACTGCCAGCTGGAATGAGGAACATACAATTTTATATTCAAGAAATAATTTCAGATGTAGAAATCAGGAGAAAAATATATAGAAAAATATGAATATTATTAATAAAATAACTGCAGGAACAGTACAAACTTCAAAAATAAACATAGTAAATATACAAAGGTGATTGTACTGGTCACTCATTAACCAATGAGATAATATTCTCACATTGTTCTGTTGAAAATCATAATCGAGAGAGAATTGTAATTTTCCCAATTTCTTTTCCTCTTCCTCTTTTTCTTGACCATTGTCTAAATCTTCAACATCAGGCTGAACCTAAAGAAACAGATATTTATAAAGGTAAAACAATGGCATTTTAAAGAAACGATCAAATCGAATCTATGAAATCTATTTTGTGAACCAAATGTATGAAATATGATGATTTCGCTTAATGGTTCTCTATTAAAAGATTAACGAGAATTTCAAATTTCAAAACGTCTGTTGAAATTCGCTTGAATCATCTTTTAGCATAGTTTATAAAATAATAAATTTTGTCTTTGAACATATTTTGTTAACACTGTAACAATCTTAATCTCAGAAAGGCCAAAAATTGAACACACTTCGCATTTCATAGATGTGTATGTTATTTCATTATGAAAACAAAACCAATTATGCATGTGCCAAGTATGTATAAAAATATCTCTTTAGTTAGAAGAAGTAATGCATGCAAAAATAAATATTATCATTTCAGAAATGCGGAATAAACATAGTTTATAGAAAAAACCTAATCAGATATTAATGCTGTGTTACCTTCTCTTTATAACTGTTTCCTAAGCTTTTCACTGCTTGTAAATCAATTGCATTCTTCAATCCTTTCTTTTCATTCTTCTTCTTCTTTTTCTTGCAGCAACATCTTTTGCAACAGCAGTACAAAATACAAAGTAGAATGAGACCAGCGCCTATAGCGATCATAATCCATGCCCATTGTGGTACTGCAGAAAATATATAAAGGAGACAATAAACAAAGATGTAACACTTTCAGAAGAAACAAGTAAAAAATGCAAATAATTCACATACATTTACTGAACAGATTGTCCACAATTTCTTCAACCTTGTTTTCAGGAGCTCCAGTTCCAACACCTCCACCAGTATCAGATTTTGTAGAGTCCGAGCCTGCAGCATCAGCCACTGGAGGGTCTGTAGGACTGGATGAGGCGGATGTGCTGTCGTCTCCTGCGGCTCTTTTGACCAAGAATCTAGCAAACGCTGACATTATGCTACAACAAGTGAACCACCTCACGCACCCAGGGAATCGGAGTACTTATCGGCTTCTAAGCTAGAGCTTACTTTTTTTTTAGCCTAGCACCACTATAAAATAAATAGAAGATCTGAATGCATTACATCATTTGATTATTTCAGCTCATGATATCCTTTGAAAATGTAAATTTTCACATAAACAAGCCCATTATACAACTTAATTTATCATATTACAAAATGAATTAACATGAGAGGGGTAGGGGTATCTATCATTTCTGCTTACTGCTTTGCCTTCTGCACTATTTTAATAATTCAAATTTCTTTTAAATTTTATGAATTGCTGGAAAGTCTGATATTAATATTAAATGAAGACAAAATGAGATACATTGCTCATAATTAGGGCAGAGGATTTCGGTGAAAATACTTTAAACGTTAACCGGCTAAAATTAACCCAGTGAAATTGATGTAAAAAGGTAAAAATTTCGGATTGATATGTCACAATGATTCCAGAGCAGTTTCTCAGTTCTGACCTACTGGGGACTGGAGCAGTGAAAAGTTAATACCGTAGATCCAAATTTTAATATGTAGCGGGAATGGCACAAAATATATGCGGTCACTACTTCCCTAAAATGTCGATATGCTAATACCCCTTGCAAAAAAACGTGAACATTATATTCAGAGAGAAAACAGATTCTGAACTTATCATTGTCAAATTTTTATAAAAAGCCATAATCAGCAATATTAGTACTTCAATTGTTTCCTTACATTTTTACCAATTAAATTAGTGATATCCTTTTGAATTAAACGCAACAGGAGGTAAATTTCTGATAAACCAATCCTTTTCGAGGAAATTGTACACTATAAAGGTGATTGTTACGAGATGTCAGATATCGGTCAAAAAAATCGTAACGGTTAACCATCTAAAATTGGTTTACCCAATATTCGGTTAACCATTCCCAACCCTACTCATAAGATATGTTATATTTGACATCATATTTGGCAAGCAAGAAGATTGTAGTTTGAAGAAGATTACACATATCAAAAAAGTAGGCAACACAATAAAAAGGTCTGAAACATGTTAGATTAACATATAACTAGGATATAAATTTATCCATCACTAATTTTGCAATGATCATAAGCCCAACAACAGAATAATACAGGGTTCATATCCAGTCAAGACAGAGAACAATATTTTATTCCACTGATCAAACAATAGCCCACATCCTGAAGCAACCAATATTATTTCGAGCTCAAATAACTAAGTACCTTTATAATGGAACAAAGGCTCACATTAAATCCTATTGATAAGAAAACAGACTTTAAGTAGGAGTCTTACTATAATATATTACAAGGAAAAGTGAAATAGTACTTTCTCACATAAAATAAATAGCAATGTTAATCTTATTCTTCCAAAATTAGAAGGCATTGTTATATAAGCATGGAATAAATGTATTCTTAAATATTCGAATTTTAAGATTGTATAAGTCATAATTCACTAGGCTAATTAAATTTTTTTTGAACAAATTGATTTATACAGAAACAGAGAATTGATGATAGTCAATTTTAACCTCAAGCATCTAACAGACTGATAATTTTGATAAACTGATCATGTCTCCTATAAATAACTGAATTCTTGCATGTACGCAAAGACGCAATCTAATTGGTTTAAACTGAAGGTCTCCCACATCCGACTCGATAACAAATTTTATTTTGTACCATTTCACCTGACCAAAGTCAGACTTTCTGACGCACGCATGTTTAAGGCAATTTTATTGTATCCACATAATATAGCCTATCAGTTTTTCTCCTAAAATATCGTTGTAGTCGGTGGATATGAATCCACATTATCACAATGCCAGAGATAAAGGTCAGTACACGCTACAAATCAACGATCCGTAAATATGTCATGTCTTTACAGATGAACTCACTTTTAGAATGTCAACGTTGAAATATAAATCCCCAGTTATCACAACACACAAGACAGGTCGAAACCGAGCCTTCGTCCTACGATATGAACAAAAACGGTTACGGAGTATATTTTGTGAAAGATAATCAATCTATAACCTCGTGTTCTGTGCTCGCTCGATAAAGGTCGATCGATACTGGCCTTTCCAATCTCGCAAATAAATCTCCGGGTCAATACTATTCCTCAATATTAACCCTTGACTAATCAACATATCGCTATGTACGCCAGGTTGAGTTTGGATTAAAATTTACACACGACCGAGCATGCATGACCTGTAGGCGGCTGAATATTATTACCTGAAAAAAAAGCGCCGTTCTTTCCTAGTTCATTTATTATTCTTCCTTGGTGGTTAATTAGCTACGATTTAAATATTTACCGCTGTCTTGCTGACAGTTTACGTAACGTTTGATGTGCCAACAGGCAACAATTTCTATTTTTTCTAAGGTAAAATAGTCGACAACATATTCACGGTTTCTCGAAGTAAATCAATGATATTACTGTGTAAAAAGTTTTTCGACGTAATCTGAAATTATCTATGCGAGATGCATGCACAACTTTACAAATTAAACTTTTTGAGTACGTGTTAGTGAATTATATGCAATACACAGTCTGTTCCAAATATATTCCTTATTACGCTCAAAAGATCAAACTTTCAACTACATCCGCCATGATTGCGAATTTCAGATATGAGATCATCAATTTTTGAAGGCCTATATCGATCGCACACGCTGTTTCAAAATTGTTTTCTCAAATTATGTCCGCGATCGATGTTTGTGATCGATTTCATGACAACATATGGCCACTGGGAATATAATGAACTGAAACTCGTCTATGAATCCAACCAATATTATAAACCTACTTTTCAAAATTAATTCGTGAAACTAAATATAAAGAAAAGTGATTTTTAACGTTTTTTCAGCTGTGGAACAGTTTTTATACGAATGATTGTTTGCCGAATGAGAAATAAAAATTTCAAATTTTTCGAAAATAAACGACCAAATTGACTACAAATCGCCTGTATTCTTATCTCGATTAGTTTCGCCACAGAAACGAATTAGCAAAAAAGGAAACAATAGCTCATAGACTTGAGTAGCAAAAAGACCTAACAAATTCAAATTTGCAGCTACTAGGAGCTGAATTACAAGTAAACGTTTTCGAAACTCGAGCTTAAACAAACGACAAAATACCATTGGGAGTTATCTTAAACGAGCTTGCTTCGCCGAGCTCGAATATCCTATTTTAAAGATAATACCTCAAAATAAGATTCTAAGATCGCACTGTTGATTCGTATTGTCACGCAACAGCCTAAAACCAAAATCGTTCTCATTGAA
Organism: Styela clava; assembly: GCF_964204865.1. Lineage (NCBI taxonomy): Eukaryota > Metazoa > Chordata > Ascidiacea > Stolidobranchia > Styelidae > Styela > Styela clava. The sequence continues at coordinate 1,955,160 of NC_135255.1, forward strand.
TGTTGATCTCTAGTGAATTATATTTGTTAATATGCCAATCGGAAAAAACTGTCAAATAACAATTTGATACGGAACACCCGAAGGTCTGTCATGGGTCACGACTAAAAAACGACAAAGAAGACTATCGGATAATCGTATTATCCGTTGAGCATTTCCCATCCAAACATGGAATCAAAGGTCAAACTTTTTCGTGTTAAAAGTTTAGATATGACCTGACCTGACTATCATCAGAGAATGTTTTGAAATTACTTCTGATCGTTCTAAACTTTGCTACGATAATTTGTGATGAAATAATAATAATGAGCTAAACAATAAATAAAAACTACATTCAAAGAATGCATCTTATTCTATTAAATATCTTATCAAATGCCTATTAATCTATGAGAGAGACAAATTTATGACATTAAATTTCGTTTTGCAAAAATAACGGCGCATGACTGTATGGTGATAAGTTCTTTCTAAAATTTAATTTTATTATTTGTCGGAATGCTCTTACGATGCGCTGATCAAATGCGTCTCAGTACCGTTTGCTGTGATTCTAAAGAATGCAAGGACTTCGAGGAAAATATCGCAAATTCATGTTTATTTGGAATAATGCAACGATATCGATGTATTACCATATTACATTGGTACATCAAAATGGCGCTAATGCCATATTTGTAAAACTTGAGCGAAACTATCTGGATTAATATATTTTTTATATCGGATCAAACTGTGTTTTCTGAAATTGCTTGGAATCGATTCGGGATTCCAAAACGTACACCCTATTCTAGTTTGTGCAAAATATTTTTGCCTTGTTCGTATCTGAATCACCTCAAAAGCAGGACAAAACATCGAACCATCTAATAACACATTGCGTCTATTACTAACACGTTTCGTGTTCCACCCATTAATTATCCAAACGCTCACAAAAGAATTGCTTATTTAGGGTTGATATGCCATTAACGATCAATTCACGCTCGCTGGGGTATTAAATGCGGCAAAACGTAAAGGCAAAAGCCAAATGCGTGACGTGAAATCCAAGGCATGTTTCGAGGATAGATATTAAAAATGACACGAGGCACGATAAAATACGAATGACAAAAGGCTAGAATCATACAGTGATTTGAAAAGTTAGGAATAAAAAAATACCAATAGTCAATGTCAAGCATATTTACAAGGGAAAATTCGCACAACAAAACATCGCTAAGCAATAGTGAAGTGTTAAACTTAATTATCCATGGAGTAATGGGCCTTTTCAATTTGATTCAATATAGCGAAACCCCAATTAATGTACCTACGAAATTATACCGTATTATTACAATTCTTGAACCGTCGCCAAACCCAGTGGTATATTATAAAGCTAGCTGCTATTAATAACAATAATTAGTCCATTGTTGTTATTATAATTCCATTAGGAATACTGCTTAATTTTGTACATGGACATAAACATTTAAGGCCAGGGATAAAGTGACGATGGCGGAATAATAACATAGTGCTAAATAATATGCTACTACCAAATTGTTACGGCTATTCCAAAATCGAATCAACTTTTGCTCGCGAGAAACTGCTTTATCTAAGCCTTACCCAGAGGGTATCACAAGAGATAATTTCAGGCAGGAATTTATATTTTTGAAATGTATTGCTGTTAATGGTTATACCAAATAACAGACTACTAGCGACATTACATTTTACAACTATTAACAGTCAACACAAATCTCCAACTATCTGAATCAGACATCAATCTTGTCACTATTCGCCTAAAATAAGCTGTTACTTTCAAATTTATTTATTTATTTAACAACTCCCGTAGAAATAGTCAAAGAAGTAATATTATCAAACGCATTTTCAATCCACTCCAATATTGGTCAATTGCTATCGATCGTGGTGACGGTACGGGCATAGGCATTGATTTTTACTCCGTAATCAAGACACAGTAGGCTTTTCTCACGATTATCCGCGATATAAAGCAGAATTCAATAAAACAGCCGCTTACAAATGAGCCAACTGTTAAGATTGAATTAGCTTTCAACAACAATAATATATAAAAGACGGCTAAATTTGATCAATGAGCGTTAAAGGCATCCGTTCTATAATCTCGAGAAAAAAACGAAAATTCCGTATAAATCATTGTCCCATATGTCGACTGAGCTTGAATAACTTCATTTTGGACTGAAAATGTCGATCCCAACTTTCTTCTACTTTATCTTCAAAGGATAGGTAAAATGCGCTACAAACCACAGACTCAATCATGTATAATATACCGTTACCTTATTTTGCTTCAAAGTAACTATAATCGAGAAAAGACAATAGCCAATTCTTTACAAATTTTACGCAACTCCATACAACTCTGAGTCGTACTCTCTGCTTATACACCGGGCGAACGAAAATTCACTGTGGAAGCGTGCATACTTGAATAATTCATGCATTACTGTCGGACGAGCAAGCACATCGATGGGAAATCCTAACCCGTTGCTGCCACAGACTGCTCGACAGTCACATATGCTGCAAGTTACTTCCGATATACTCTCCTGCGTTAACCGAACAAAGACAAAGAATACATTGCTCAGTTTAGAGCTTATATCGATCCACTTTTTTATGATAATAGTAAAACCCATTAGCCGGATTTGTTGAGCCGCACCTGTGCATCCGGATATTTTCGAGGTGATGTTCTGGAACTTTTTGGCGTTGAATGTATACTATATGATAAACGCCCTACAAAAAAAGGTCGTGTGAATAATATATGTATAGTAACACTAAGGTTATGTTGGTAAATGAGCGCTACATAGAAGAAATTAAGCAATGGGGCATATAACCTAGTCCTGTATTCAAATTTAAACATGGCATTTCGTTAATAGATAAACCAATTTTGTTATAGTGTGAATAATTAGTTTTCCAACATTTGTCATTTTCGACAAGCTCGATAGAATCGATCTGTATTCGTATTTGCGGATTGGTAAAGTCCATTCGTAAATGGATAGTATAGCCTGATTCATCGTTTCTCCCAATACACATGCATCTGTCATAATAATGTAGATTATCAATATTCCAGATCGAGAAACTGTGTCGGTCGATCGCCACAGAATCAGCAATTGATCCAGAAATGTGACGTATATCGATCTACGGTGCATCCTTCTTTAAATAAATATTTGAAAAATGTTTAAAGAACAAACATTCCAGAAAATAAGATGACAAATTTGCCGCCCGATAAACCAAATTAATTGATATATATGTAACGCATGGTTGTCAGAATCACTGCTACTAACTCTCCGAATGTAAAGATAACCACAAATAGTTCAATGTTAAAAAGTAGCATATAATCAAGCAAATCAGAATTTGTTCATAAATATATAAATGACAAACACATATGAACCATGTTCCAATATAACGTCAGGGATACCACATGATTAACATTGTCTAAAATGAATGATTGAATGAAATGAAAGAAACCTCTCGCACAATTGGAAGCCCACCGGTCTCGAGTTCAAGGGAAAATATATATCGCATTAGTAGGAAAAGTAAGCAATAAAGAAACGACTTGGAAATTTGACTCCGACAACGAGTTTAACCAGGACTTCAACAGGATGGGTATTTAGACTTTTTCACTTTAAACTAACGAAGAATTTTGATAAGAAAAAGACGGGCGTACGCAAGCCTTCTCTTATAAAACAGTTAATAAGAAAGGTTAGTCTTAGTATCTGTGAACAAATTTGACAAGTCTGAAAATAGCACTCTGCTCCGACTCCCATGAAAAAATGCCAAAGCCCTGAAAAAAAAAAAAAAAAAAAAAGCTGAATAGCGCCTATCCAACGTACACCATTTCTCGCAACGGCTGAACTTATATCATTCTTCAGACAAAGATGTAAAATATTGAATGGTGGATGGAATGGCAGTTTGAAAGAAATGTTACCTTTTAGATTTTTTTCCAGGCGCATCACACAACCGGGAATTCATCACGAGAAGAATAAAATATTTAAAAGCTAATACGTGAGCTAATTCACGAAATATAATTTTATATTGGCAGACTATGTTTTAACTCAAGGGCTTAAAGGAAATATGCTTCTAATAGAATGTTAGCAGCAGACACAAAATCAATCTTGTTAAAGAAACTCGAGCCACCAGGTTTATTTTTGGAAATTTTACGCTGTTAGTCGTCTTCTACTGTTTTTTCACACAGGCTTAGTTGAATTGTGTTTCAAGTCTAACAAATTCCTTGTCATTTTCTTTACGCATCGTAGAACTTCAAAATGTTATAAAATATGAATCTGACCCAGTACCCGGATACCTCGCATAATAAGTCGAGATTTGGCGGGGCAATTTACAAAAAGGTTTACTTGCGTATGTATCGCATACAAATAGAGGATTCGAAATAAATGAAGTTAGGAACTGTTAAACAGCTGTTAGGTGTTATAATAATTTGTAAATGCATTGTCCCAGAAAGCCGTATTACTCCGAGATGACCTAAAAGATACGTTCATATGTGACAAGTACAGTATAATAAATATTGTGTATACAGTTCGATATCGCATTACGCACGCACGGGCGCATTCCATACGAAGTTGAAACGGATCTACCGTAAGTCACACACGACAGTGGATGGAAATATTAAAATCTTAAAACTTTCTTGACTTCAAAACGTTTGCGCCCTCTTTGTAAACAAATCACGTAACAACGTCAAACATTAAAATCTATCACGCTTATCGAAGTTATCCGATCGACTGTTGCGTACACATGCTTTTATGACTGCGTCACACCCTTTGCCAACGGCCATAGAGACAGCGCCACACAGCATAGACTTCTGTATTTTGCAATTAACCACAAACAACTCAGCCGTCCCTTTTGGTGAAACTCGTATCTACGAAAACCAGCAGCCGTGAGCGACGAGGTTTGTGCGGTAATGAAATTGGCACAGTGAAGGCATTTCACATCGATCGTACAAATGATAAAGATTAAATATCAAACAACTTATTAACAACATTCTCTAATCAAATATAGGCACAGGTGAAACAAAGTATGACGGCAACATTGCAACTTGGACAATAAAAAAAAACCTCAAGCAAAACAGTAACCATTGACAACAATCACAGATGTAAATTTTAGTTTGTATATTGTATGCCATGGTATCAGTAATGAGGCTCAAAGTACATTGTATTGTTATATTACAATTCATAAATGTAACACTTAACATTTTCTTATTAAAGCTAACAAATTCATGATGATTAATCCCACATATCCGTTCCTACTCCTTACTGTTATAAATTTACAGGTGAAGAATACAGTGAAACAAGTTTGCACAGTTGACACAACAATAGAGATGAAAATGAAACTTAATAAAATGAATAATAAATAAATGAACTACATTGTATTCACCAAATGATTGTTCGTTGAAACAGTTCTTTCTCCGGATAAAAGGAATCTTTATCCAAACTCAACTCAAGTCTTTCCATCGACCTTTACAAATTTCAATATTAAAACTATTAATATGCTACCAATACTACACCACCGAACATTTGAATCTAGAATGAAAAGAAAAATTGAGTCGGTTTTACTGAGATTTAAAAATTCTTCTTTCAAACAATTTTTATTTAAAGAGCATAGAATTTTTCTGTATAAAAAGCAATAATCCCCATATTATACTTAGATGTATAGGAAAGGTGTTTTCAATGAATCCAAATATCCATTGAAAAATGAATTCATCTTGGAAATTGACAAGTCCATCTTAAGAATTGGCTGTCCAATCATAGCAATGGGACCCGGAACTACTTGGTGCATAAGCGTAAAGTGAGTGTGGTTTCAAACATACCCAGTAGTCTGCTAGACCAGTGAGCCAAAAACCATTAAACGATACTTCCATTTGCTAATAATCATGACCAATACACTACTGCACTAACTCGACTTCTGGTCATAAGTGCACTACATGTGATTTTTTTCCGTGATATCGATAATGTTATTGGAAATTAGAAATAAAAATAAACATAAAATACAATAATTGGGGCACTGGGACCTAAGTCTTACATTTTTCAGAAAGGTACAAGGAAACTTGCTCAAAGCAATGTCACACCTACTCACTACGAAATTGATCATCACATCACTATAAATCATCATAGTGTAGCGAAGGACTAAGCTTCAGTAAATACTGATTGACACAAGACCTAAATCAGTTCATGTCAATACAACCAGAGAGAATCCCAAATAACTGAATTTTTTGAAAATTTTTTTTGACAAAAATGTTTTTTTTTGTCTGTTAGTGTTAGGTAGGCTATATGTACACTAAAAGGAAAAAGAGAATTAGGAGTGAGGGAGTGGCACCCAATTTTCAAATATATTTTATAATTCCATGTCAGTAGAACTAGAAAAAAAAACTCAAAGCTGTTTTCTAAAGTAATGAAATCTCTTAATGATAAAGTTATACATAGACTAGGATATTTATTGTCATGTAAAGATTACTCACATTCAAACAAGCAATATTGACCATAGAAAGTTTTCACCAACACAATATTGAAGCCATCAATAATGAAGTATATTTTTGTCTGTTATATTTACAACTGAGAATACTTAGATCCAACCTTCATTCTTATTTTCTACATAATATGATGCTTATCCGTGTCTTTCTCTCTGAACAAGCTATATTATACAAGCGGCCACTGATATTTAATGATATGTAAAAAGATAATAATGAAACTACAGGAATCTGATGGTTCTGCATTGACCATTCAAGTTATTACACTCTTTAATTAAAGAAAGCCATTAGTTTCGGTAATTATGTATTATGTGTACCAGGTTAGGGTTAGGCTATAATTACAAGTTCAGGAATTGTCTGTGTCAGCTAAGTGAATATACCCCCTGCCCATAGGCATCAGTCCCTTTACACAACTTGATGTAAAGTAGGCGAACAAAATCAGTTACCTCCATATTGGTACACATACTTCTGGAGCACCTTTGTTTTATTTAAAGAGGAATATTATTATAATTTCGTAATGTTTACTTATAAAATAAACAGGCACTTGAAATTGTCTATGACTATTTCATATTCAAATACAAGGTTATTTCATTTTACAGTCCAACACGATTCTCATGATGTGTTACAAAAATCCATCATCAGTTATAACACTAGACGGACTAGAAATTACAATGTGTTCATTAACAAGTAATATCAATATGACCTTGGGCTTCCCACTTCATTTATATTCAATTACCACATAATACTGTAATACAGTAATAACTTTTCTCACATAATTTTATGACGCAGGTATAGGCTACAGGTATATGTGATTGTATGTTATAATTTGATAGCTATCCCACCATACTGCCATAGCTCAGAGATAGTTTTTGAAATTCACATTGGATCACATTGCGTTGCGCTGGCTCCAGGGCTCATTTTGTGTATTCACTTCGATGAAAATAGAAATTGTAACCGGTGTTCACCATTCATTATTTCAGGTAAAAGAGATAACATAATATACCTTTATGCACAAGAGAGCATTCACAGAAGTAGCATATACCGGTACCGTACCGTACTGATAGTACAGTATAGTACCGTACCGATACTGATTAATATAGGCTAAGCATACCGTACGGTATTGGTATCAATTATCTGGGGGCATAATATCAAATGAATCACATTTTGTGATGTGCCATATTTTTGGTACAGCCCACAAATATATAAGTTACTTATTAGACAGCTTAATCATAATTCAGTATTTGTCAATGCATATACCGGTACAGATTTAGTAAACCGCAACCTCTTACTGTCTCACAGTTACACTCTTCAGCTCTTTCACAGTTGCCAATCTCTTAATCCTGGTAAGAACAGAATAGGCCTACTTGACCTATCGTACCGGTAAGGCGGTAACAGTGTACCCTACAGGTGTAGACTAACGTTTCATACTCAGCTGTCAGAGCCATTATCAACCATTGCTTATGTCGGGTAGTTATAAAATGGCTATGTCCCATATGTCCCTACTAAAATGGCTATGTCCCATCTAAAATTGCGACTCCGATATTTTCCTACTAAAATGACTATGTCCGCTATGTCCCGACTAAAATGACTATGTCCGCTATGTCCCTACTAAAATGGCTATGTCCGCTATATCCCTACTAAAATGGCTATGTCCGCTATATCCCTACTAAAATGGCTATGTCCGCTATGTCCCTACTAAAATGGCAATGTCCCATCTAAAATTGCGACTCCGATATTTTCCTACTAAAATGACTATGTCCGCTATGTCCCTACTAAAATGGCTATGTCCGCTATGTTCCTACTAAAATGGCTATGTCCGATATGTCGCTACTAAAATGGCTATGTCCGCTATATCCCTACTAAAATGGCTATGTCCCATCTAAAATTGCGACTCCGATATTTCCCTACTAAAATGACTATGTCCGCTATGTCCCTACTAAAACGGCTATGTCCCATCTAAAATTGCGACTCCGATATTTTCCTACTAAAAAGACTATGTCCGCTATGTCCCTACTAAAATGGCTATGTCCGCTATGTTCCTACTAAAATGGCTATGTCCGCTACGTCCCTACTAAAATGGCTATGTCCCATCTCAAATTGCGACTCTGATATTTTCCTACTAAAATGACTATGTCCGCTATGTCCCTACTAAAATGACTATGTCCGCTATGTCCCTACTAAAATGGCTATGTCCCATCTAAAATTGCGACTCCGATATTTTCCTACTAAAATGATTATGTCCGCTATGTCCCTACTAAAATGGCTATGTCCCATCTAAAATTGCGACTCCGATATTTTCCTACTAAAATGACTATGTCCGCTATGTCCCTACTAAAATGGCTATGTCCGCTATATCCCTACTGAAATGGCTATGTCTCTACTAAAATGGCTATGTCCCTACTTAAATGGCAAAGTCCTAAATGGCTATGTTCTAAAATTGCGATTCTGATTAGTTTCAACTAAAATAGCTATGTCTGGAATATCGGATCAAAATTGATAGATTTATATCGAACATGATCATCACCACAAAATCAATTGTGACGTAGCGTTAAGAAAAGAGACTTTGAAATTAACATCAAATCAACTGTTACTTTGTATCTAGATTCTAGAGTCTAGACTATATATGCAATTTTTCAAGTTCTAATTTTGATTTAAAATTTGCACATTTTTAAAATCAACTAGTCTAGAATGTCAAAATAAATTGAATGGTAGAAGTTAATATTTTGTTTAAAACTTACCTATAAGCTAGATATCAAGGTGATCCAAACCCAGGCACGCAAGCGACATGTGGCCCGCCGCTTCATTATCTGTGGCCCGCGTCACATTAGGAGAGTAATCAAAAAATCGCATTTCGTGTTTTTTCGTAATAAAATTAAATAGAAAAAACTTTTGACATATCGTTACATTAATAATGTCACTGAATTGACTAGTGTTAGGGCTAGCTGAGGCAACTAGCGAAGTTGAATGATGTGCTTGGCAGTCTGAATCATTATCTGGCTTTCTATCTTTTTGTTCGGGAATATATGCTAACAATATACCGTGTTTCGCCGAAAATAAGACCTACCCTAAAAATAAGACCTAGCCTAAATTTTAGGATTGATTTTAATATAAGTGCGCCCCAATAAGACCTAGTCAATAACGCGATTTTTTTTTTTACCTGGTCGATAGCAAGAAATCTCTCCCATACGTTATAAATGATTACCTAATCTAAAACGTGTGGGAGAGGAAAACGTGTCATTTAAGTAAATGGATATCGGTTTCAATATTTTTTTTTATTTGAAAATCTCCTAATTCTGTACTTTCTAATTTTGTTTTTGATAAATAAAATTATAAGACATTCCCCGAAAATAAGCTCTAGTGATATTTTTCGAAAGAAAATTGAAATAAGACACTGTCTTATTTTCGGGGAAACACGGTAGGCATCATAGAAAATTAAAAATCGAATGCGGATTCTATTAGCCTGGGATGGCTATGTCTGATAACTATGTATTTGCACAATAAAAGTGTTTGTTTTGTATTGCACTGTTTACCTATTCTTGGCACTATTGTGGCCCGCGAACAATGCAAAAGTAATTTTGTGGCCCGCGAGGCAACAACCTTGGACCACCCTGTAAATATATATTTCGTATTAGTGACGTCACAAAGGATATTTCCAAGCTAGTTTTCCCAACGTTGCCACATAGTATGGCCATACCGTAAAGAAGAAAGAGACAAGGAAATTATCAAAAATTAAGATAGCATTTTTAAAGTGCTTGTTGGACTGCGTATAATTTAGAATTTATTTAGCAAAACATATTTATTGTTTATGCTGGGAAAATTCATGAGTGTGGTATCTTTTTATTGCGAGTTGGCACCATGTTGTATTTGTCGACGCTGGCACAACGATTTTTTTCATTTCTGCCGAATCGAGGTATGTATCAGTCATCATACAAATGCTTGTTTTGCGGTTTGGATTGTTCAACTGGTTGCATTGAATGTTCTGGTTGTGAACGCTGGTGCCATTTCGATTGTGCCCGGATAGAAACCGAATTACGGCAACAATGGGGAGAAAAACATCTATCTTACTATTGTAAATCTTTTGTGTTTCTTGACGATGGCCATGATTTCGGAGTGTCGATGAGAAGAGTTATGAACAAAATTGATCGTGTGAGTTTTGATACCAAAAATGTATATAAATGCCTGAAAGAAATAGCTGAGCAGGAGCAAATGCTGATGGATGCACATAAAGTAAAGCTTCCTGAGGTTCCAGAATCGAGGAATTTTCAGGGTGAATTATATGAACCGTCCAATACTCTGTTACAACAATTGTCGCCACCGGTTTTAGATGAATATGAATCGATATATACGATAGGTGTGGGCAATTGCCTGTATCGGGCAGTTTCTTTTGCTTTGTTTGGTACACAGGATCATTTCCTTCATCTTAGCTTCTTAACTATTATTGAAATTCTGTCTTATCCCCAGTTTTACGACATCGAGAGTACAAATTTACATCCAGTCCTTAAAGACTTTAGGATCGTTACTCTGGATCTGAAAAACGTACTACACTGTGCAGCGACAATTGGCAGCCATTGTGGGATGGATTGCTTATTGGCTCTTAGCGCCCGGTCTTACTACTTACTGAATACAGCGCGAAAGAGCGCAAAACAGAGGGAAACAGCGCAAAACAGTGGGGAAAGAGCGCAAAACAGAGTGTGAAGCAGAAAAAAATTTTGCAATGAGTTCGGGGCACCTTGTTTCCACGTTGGAGTACCACGACAGTGAAATTAAAAACACAAACCAACGTATGTAGCCAGTAATGCTGTAGTGGCAGCCCCTGCTGGTGACACATTTTGGGTACCATAATTTAGAACATTTTCCATATGGATATGGTTGGCGTTAGGGTTAGGTAAAAAGGGACCTCCAGAAGTATGTGCACCAAGATGGCGCACAACCTGAAAATAGTGTGTGTGTGTGTAGCAGATTCAGGTTGTGTCATATTGCTGCACAATTCTTCTGGAGCACCAAAAAGGTAGATAAAATTTCGCATGATTATCTATAATCCGGTAAATATACCGAGAATAGCGCCATAAAACCATGGCGAGAGGCGCCGTGGTTCTTTCGTGGCAGGAGGTGGTAATGACTGCGTCTCCTGTTTTGCGCTGTTTCCCTCTGTTTTGCGCTGGTTTTCTTCTGCTGTTTTGGGCTCTTTGCGGTGTTTCGCGCTGTATTCAGTAAGTAGTAAGACCCCTTAGCGCCGCATTGAAAGTTTCATACAACTCCTTTCAGCCTTCTACCGGCCCAACAGACATGCGATCTCCCGCTTATTCAATAAGTATCCAGGATAGGGAGGTTTCTTCGAGACGGGGTCCATATTTTAACATAATGTGGACTACAACAAATGTTCCTGCAAATTTTATTGATTTTGTACCCAATCACTTTGTTCCTTTATTAAAGAGACACCTTCGACAAAGTCAAAAATTGTCCTTGAATACTTGCATTGATCTGGAGGGACCAGGTGTGGAGATTTCAAATTGCCACACTGAAGAATCTGAAAATATGATATCCAGTATGATTTATGCGCAGACTGACCAAAACACTGTAGACGAGGGCTGGCATGAGCTTCCGTTTGGTATTTTTTTGGGTATTTCAGAATTGTTGAAAATATTCAAAAACAAAACAGTGAAAGTTAGTCCTAGAATACCAACGGGGGAGAAAAACAACTGTTATTTCATAGTTGATCACAACGAAAGCATACGCAGAAAAGAGAAAAAAGTGAAGCAAATTTTTGAAGACGATTGCGGAAGCTGGAAACAAACCAATTATACCTCCGCTCTGTATTTACTTCAAAATGACGAGGTTAAATATATTTATGAGAAAGGGGGGAGATTTTGCATAAGATAGCGCCACGGTAAAAAAACTGTCATATCCAGTTATTGAGCCACAACCCAAAACCAGTGGAATATGGAGAATTGGACGTTATTATGCTCGGCAACCAACTGGCTGTGAACGACGAATCACTTGGATCGATGGCCACATTGGTATGAATGTGGCAGTAGTGGAATACAAGGGCATATTTCCTGGTCATACACCGCATGGAAATGCAAAGATAAACCAACAGGCGTACATAAGAATATCAGCAGACGTTATGGAAAATATTATATCTAAATGTGAAGGCGTTACTGCAAAAAAACTTTATGTTAATCTTCAACAACATGCGGAGAAAACCCCCAGAAATCTAAGACAATCGAAAATGCGAGGTTCAATCAAAAAAAGCAGGGAGCAGGAATAAAAATATATCATAAAACTTACGCTGACGAGATATTAGAGGTCATTAACATGGCGCAAACAAACGAATTTGTACAAAAAGTAACCCACAGTAAAATGGAATCTGTTAATGTAACTTTATTCTTTGAAGAGCAATGCTTGGATCTGAAGCGGTTTTGTTGCTCAGGTAAAACTATTCTTGGGATTGATAAAACTTTCAATTTAGGACGAGTCTACGTCACAGTTACAGTTTTCAAAAATCTTTCCTTGCTGTCATGTAAATCCGGTGAACACCCATTGTTTTTCGGTCCTGTATTTTTACACCACAAATCTGACAAATCCACATTTACAGAATTTTTTACCAACATAAAATCCAAACTTGGTAGAAAGTTGGATAACTTGACCGTTGGTACTGATGACGAATCGGCTCTACACGGTGCTTTCACATCTTCTTTCCCGGATTCAACTCATGTCCTTTGCAGCAGACACATGAGGGAAAATTTAATAAATTATCTTAAGGATAAGGTCGGTACATGTGAAAACCTACGGAGATCAATTGTTAGTGAAGATTTCGGTTTGTTTCATTGCCAAAATGAAAAAGAGTTTGATTCAAAGACTGAAGAAGTCGTATCGTACTGTAAAACCAGGTACAAAGGTATTGTTGGATACATCAAAACAAGATTTCTTCCGTTATTTAAAAATAATATTTGGCAAAAAAAGTCACATACAAATGGATACCTGTGGACAAATAACAACAACGAGTCTTTAAATCATGTATTGAAATGCGTTGCCAATTGGAGACAACATAAACTTCCTGATTTAATTCACATGCTTGGTGATATAATCAAGTCGTCGTATACCGATGTGAGAAAGGCACTATTGAAGCAAGAGCCATACACGTTGTACGGACCATATGCCCAATTTTCGTTGTCCGTAATCCCGTATACACTTAAATGCTGACGACGGAAGTCGAACGAAATATATATTTTAAAGATTTTTTACAACGTGTTCAGTTGTCTTCCCCTGATAAATGTCCTTCTCGTCTTTGTTCATCAACTGATGGTAAATTGCAAACAATAACTCCATCACAAAAAGCTGGATTGAAAAAGGGAGAAAAAAGGAAGAGAAAGACTCGGAAAATATAATTTTTCATTATTGACTATTAAATATGTAGACCTTGATAGAGTTGAGCTGTAAATTTCTGATTTGCTCGTGTATGAGACACAATTCGTTAATATGCCTAATCAATAAACTTATTTTAATTGCATCAAGACATATACTAGCTTTTTTTTATCAGATATGCATGGCTATATTAAAAATGTAGTAGATGTCATAGCCATTTTAGTAGGGACATAGCCATTTTAGTAGGGACATAGCGGAAATAGCCATTTTAGTAGAGATATAGCGGACATAGCCATTTTAGTAGGGACATAGCGGACATAGTCATTTTAGTAGGGACATAGCGGACATGGTCATTTTAGTAGGAAAATATTGGAGTCGCCATTTTAGATGGGACATAGCCATTTTAATAGGGACATAGCGGACATAGCCATTTTAGTAGGGACATAGCGGACATAGTCATTTTAGTAAGGACATAGATGACATGTTCATTTTAGTAGGAAAATATCGGAGTCGCAATTTTAGCTTGGACATAGCCATTTTAGTAGGGACATAGCCATTTTAGCAGGGACATAGCGGACATAGTCATTTTAGTAGGGACATAGCGGACATGGTCATTTTAGTAGGAAAATATCGGAGTCGCAATTTTAGATGTGACATAGCCATTTTAGTAGGGACATAGCGGACATAGCCATTTTAGTAGGGACATAGTCATTTTAGTAAGGACATAGCTGGCATGGTCATTTTTGTAGGAAAATATCGGAGTCGCAATTTTAGATGGGACATAGCCATTTTAGTAGGGACATAGCCATTTTAGTAGGGACATAGCCGACATAGTCATTTTAGTAGGGACGTAGCGGACATAGTCATTTTAGTGGGAAAATATCAGATTCGCAATTTTAGATGGACATAGCCATTTTAGTAGGGACGTAGCGGACATAGCCATTTTAGTAGGAACATAGCGGAAATAGCCATTTTAGTAGGAACATAGCGGACATAGTCATTTTAGTAGGAAAATATCGGAGTCGCAATTTTAGATGGGACATAGCCATTTTAGTAGGGACATAGCCATTTTAGTAGGAACATAGCGGACATAGTCATTTTAGTAGGAAAATATCGGAGTTGCAATTTTAGATAGGGACATAGCCATTTTAGTAGGGACATAGCCAGTGATGAGCTGTAGCCGGAACGCACCGGAACGGTGTTCCGGTTGTTGGACTTTTAATTGCATTTGCGTTCCGGTTGTTGAAATAAAATTATGTCATAGAAAGTCTAGTTTCAGTACATCTTGTAAACTTACTTATTAACTTACGTCTTGTTACGCCATAACTTTTTTTACATTACGGCAGACAAATATTTAGTGCACAGCAATAACGTGTAATGGATGTTTCGCCGACCTCTGACCCCGTGAAATTTCATCCTATACCTTTCTAATAAACACATTCGTATTGAATCGGTATAAATATTCTTGTAATTTTGAACAGACATATACCAGATAATTTCTTCATATTTCATTGTAGTCCTTCGGCTCTATCTCAGGACAGACAAAAATTTGTGGTAGCGTCCGCGTCATGTTGTAAATATATATTACATTGTCACAAGTTAGCTGCGTTCCGGTTGTTACGATTTTTCCAGCTCGACTACTTAGGGCCTCTAAAACTGGAAAAGGCATGATCCGGCCCTGGACAGGTTATACTGAGCTTTTGAATTATAGGAACCTTCATTGCCGCTGCTTCAGGATACTAGTAAGTTCATAACATTATGACGTGAGAACATAGAAGAGACCTAAGTACAGTCGGTGTGTTAGCAAGAAGCTTATTTAACACTGTTCTGCTTAGAGTGGCTGAGTGTGGTGCAACTACCGTACCGATATCCCGGAATCGGTATTCAGGCATTTAGCCATTAGGAATATTGAAGTAACGGTGCACTACTACAATTTTAAATACTGGTATGTATAAAAAAACAAATCTCCGAATTACTGACAACTGACGTGTTTCAAGTATTAAACTTACAGAAAAATGCCATTTAATCGTTAAACGACTGACCGGTTTTACCAGTAATGTTGTTAAAAAAAAGCCAGCTGTTCAACGTTTTAAATGGCATTTCACCGTTACTCTTTGAAGTTACGGTGAAATGCTTTGTAAAATAGGTGATCACTGACCGTTTTTAACAGTAATACTGTTAAAAAAAAACAGTTGTTCAACGTTTAAATGGCATTTATCCGTTACTCTTTAAAGTTACGTTGAAATACTAGTTAAAATATTTAATGACTGGCCGTTTTTAACAGTGATACTGTTAAAAATCGCCAGTCCTAAAACGTTAAAATAGCATTTCACCGTAACTTCAATACCATTAATACCCGATTTTACTGAGCATCAGTTTGGGTTAATACAGTGAATAACTCTATTTAGTTGTAGGCGTATAATAAATCAAGGATGCTGTAGTCAGTCTCGTCCAGACCCAGACCCGTCGCTTCATTATCTGTGTTCCGCGTCGCATTTCCGGCAGGGTAAACAAAAAAATCTCATTTGGTGTCGTTTCGTCATAAAAATAGCCAGAAAAATCTTTTGACATATTGCTACATCACTGAATTGACTAGTTTTATGGCTAGCTGAGACTAGCGTAGTTGAATAATGTGCTTGGCTAGTCTAAATTGTTAACTGCTGTGTGTTTGTTTTGTTTTGCACTGTTTACCTATTCTTTGCAATATTGTGGCCCGCGAATTATACAAAAATAATAGTGTGGCCCTCGAGGCCGATAACCTTGGACCACCCTGCAATAGGTATGTATTTGCAGCAGGGGGTGCAGTAATAACATTGAAAGATTAGCAAGTGATGGGAGCCAGAATAATTTAAGTACTGAAATTGATGTACCGGGTAAAAGTAAAGAACATGTGTTCGGAAATAAAATAAAATGGGCAGGTCTAAACGCTGATATATCAGGCCCTAGGGTTTTTGGATGACATAAATAATTCGGATGGTTATATTCAGGTGCTGATAATACGAGGGGAATTACGGTATACGATTTGTTATTTTTTCGATATTTTCAACGGAAATTTATATCCACGAAAACTATACTCATAATTCCAGCAGGAACAAGTGGGCGGGATGAAACATTCCAGTGGGCAGGATCCGGCCGGCGGACCGTAAATTGCCCACCCCTGGCATAGAATGTCACCTAACCCTGTAGTGTAAAATATGAATAAAAACGTACTAATGCATCGCGTCGGAATGCAGACCGATCGCTCTTCAATAATAAATGTAAACAAGTGAGCGATAATCAAATATATCAAGACGAAAACGAATTAGTACTGGTATGCAATCTGTCACAGTATATCAGGGGTCCGCAACTACTTTTTAGCGCGACCCAAAATATTTTTTATTAACTTCTCGCGACCCAAGCATTTGGTAAACATGTAATTAGGCTTCCCGCTGCTTGTCAGCAGGGAGCCTATTGTATTCCTGTGTTTTATTAGGCTTCCCGCTGCTTGTCAGCAAGGAATCTATGGTATTCCTGTGTTTTATTATTATTATTAGGCTTCCCGCTGCTTGTCAGCAGGGAACCTATTGTATTCCTGTGTTTTATTAGGCTTCCCGCTGCTTGTCAGCAGGGAACCTATTGTATTTCTGTGTTTTATTATTATTATTTATTTATTATTAGGCTTCCCGCCGCTTGTCAGCAGGGAACCTATTGTATTCCTGTGTTTTATTATTATTATTATTATTATTTATTTATTTATTTATTTATTTTTATTATTTTTTTTTCAAATTGGTCCTACAAACTTGAAATTCACCTCAAATGTGCAGAAGTTCTCAGCTAGCAATAAAATGCAAATTTTATGCATGACTGACCACGCTTTCACGCTCCAGTGAGCAAAACGCGTATTCAGTTTTTTTGCGATTTCTCAAAATTGATACATGGTATTGGGTTGAAATTCATAACAATGATTAATGGACGTGTTCCGGATACGATATGTCAAGGATACGCATGAGTGACCTCGGCGATACACTCCAGTGAGCAATATATGATTTCACATTTTCATCTTCTTCTCGAGAACGACAATACTCAGAGACTTGAAATTTACATCACATGCAGATAATAAGTCCCCCATGATAAATTGGAAATTTTATGCATGACTGACCACGCTTTCACGCTTCAGTGAGCAAAACGCGTTTTCAGTTTTTTCGCGATTTTTCAAAATTGATACATGCTATTGGGTTGAAATTCATAACAATGATTAATGGACATGTTCCGGATACGATATGTCAAGGATACGCATGAGTGACTTCGGCGATACGCTCCAGTGAGCAAAATAGGATTTTACATTTTCATCTTCTTCTCGAGAACGACACTACTTAGAGACTTGAAATTTAAATCACATGCAGATAATAAGTCCCCCATCATAAATTGCAAATTTTATGCATGACTGACCACGCTTTCACGCTCCAGTGGGCAAAACGCGTTTTCAGTTTTTTTTACGCGGGAAGCCTGTTAAAGCTGCACGCAGCTCTAGTTATTATTATTATTATTTATTTTTATTATTTTTTTTTCAAATTGGTCCTACAAACTTGAAATTCACCTCAAATGTGCAGAAGTTCTCAGCTAGCAATAAAATGCAAATTTTATGCATGACTGACCACGCTTTCACGCTCCAGTGAGCAAAACGCGTTTTCAGTTTTTTTGCGATTTCTCAAAATTGATACATGGTATTGGGTTGAAATTCATAACAATGATTGATGGACATGTTCCGTAAGCGATATGTCAAGGATACGCATGAGTGACTTCGGCGATACGCTCCAGTGAGCAATATAGGATTTTACATTTTCATCTTCTTCTCGAGAACGACACTACTCAGAGACTTGAAATTTACATCACATGCAGATAATAAGTCCCCCATAATAAATTGCAAATTTTATGCATGACTGACCACGCTTTCACGCTCCAGTGAGCAAAACGCGTTTTCAGTTTTTTTGCGATTTCTCAAAATTGATACATGCTATTGGGTTGAAATTCATAACAATGATTAATGGACGTGTTCCGGATACGATATGTCAAGGATACGCATGAGTGACCTCGGCGATACGCTCCAGTGAGCAATATAGGATTTTACATTTTCATCTTCTTCTCGAGAACGACACTACTTAGAGACTTGAAATTTGAATCACATGCAGATAATAAGTCCCCCATCATAAATTGCAAATTTTATGCATGACTGACCACGCTTTCACGCTCCAGTGAGCAAAATGCGTTTTCAGTTTTTTTGCGATTTCTCAAAATTGATACATGCTATTGGGTTGAAATTCATAACAATGATTAATGGACGGGTTCCGGATACGATATGTCAAGGATACGCATGAGTGACCTCGGCGATACGCTCCAGTGAGCAATATAGGATTTTACATTTTCATCTTCTTCTCGAGAACGACACTACTTAGAGACTTGAAATTTAAATCACATGCAGATAATAAGTCCCCCATCATAAATTGCAAATTTTATGCATGACTGACCACGCTTTCACGCTCCAGTGAGCAAAACGCGTTTTCATTTTTTTTTACGCGGGAAGCCTGTTAAAGCTGCACGCAGCTCTAGTTATTATTTATTATTATTATTATTATTATTTTTTTTTCAAATTGGTCCTACAAACTTGAAATTTACATCAAATGTGCAGAAGTTCTCAGCTAGCAATAAAATGCAATTTTTATGCATGACTGACCACGCTTTCACGCTCCAGTGAGCAAAACGCGTTTTCAGTTTTTTTGCGATTTCTCAAAATTGATACATGCTATTGGGTTGAAATTCATAACAATGATTGATGGTCATGTTCCGGATACGATATGTCAAGAATACGCATGAGTGACCTCGGCGATATGCTCCAGTGAGCAATATAAGATTTTACATTTTCATCTTCTTCTCGAGAACGACACTACTTAGAGACTTGAAATTTACATCACAGGCAGATAATAAGTCCCCCATCATAAATTGCAAATTTTATGCATGACTGATCACGCTTTCACGCTCCAGTGAGCAAAACGCGTCTTCAGTTTTTTTGCGATTTCTCAAAATTGATACATGCTATCGGGTTGAAATTCATAACAATGATTAATGGACATGTTCCGGATACGATATGTCAAGGATACGCATGAGTGACCCCGGCGATACGCTCCAGTGAGCAATATAGGATTTTACATTTTCATCTTCTTCTCGACAACGACACTACTTAGAGACTTGAAATTTACATCACATGCAGATAATAAGTCCCCCATCATAAATTGCAAATTTTTTGCATGACTGACCACGCGTTTACGCTCCAGTGAGCAAAACGCGTCTTCAGTTTTTTTACGCGGGAAGCCTGTTAAAGCTGCACGCAGCTCTAGTTATTTATTTATTATTATTAGGCTTCCCGCTGCTTGTCAGCAGGGAACCTATTGTATTCCTGTGTTTTATTATTATTATTTATTATTATTATTATTATTATTATTAGGCTTCCCGCTGCTTGTCAGCAGGGAACCTATTGTATTCCTGTGTTTTATTATTATTATTATTTATTATTATTTATTTATTATTATTTATTTTTATTATTTTTTTTTCAAATTGGTCCTACAGACTTGAAATTCACCTCAAATGTGCAGAAGTTCTCAGCTAGCAATAAAATGCAAATTTTATGCATGACTGACCACGCTTTCACGCTCCAGTGAGCAAAACGCGTCTTCGGTTTTTTTGCGATTTCTCAAAATTGATACATGCTATTGGGTTGAAATTCATAACAATGATTAATGGACATGTTCCGGATACGATATGTCAAGGATACGCATGAGTGACCTCGGCGATACGCTCCAGTGAGCAATATAGGATTTTACATTTTCATCTTCTTCTCGAGAACGACACCACTCAGAGACTTGAAATTTACATCACATGCAGATAATAAGTCCCCCGTCATAAATTGCAAATTTTATGCATGACTGACCACGCTTTCACGCTCCAGTGAGCAAAACGCGTCTTCGGTTTTTTTGCGATTTCTCAAAATTGATACATGCTATTGGGTTGAAATTCATAACAATGATTAATGGACATGTTCCGGATACGATATGTCAAGGATACGCATGAGTGACCTCGGCGATACGCTCCAGTGAGCAATATAGGATTTTACATTTTCATCTTCTTCTCGAGAACGACACCACTCAGAGACTTGAAATTTACATCACATGCAGATAATAAGTCCCCCGTCATAAATTGCAAATTTTATGCATGACTGACCACGCTTTCACGCTCCAGTGAGCAAAACGCGTCTTCGGTTTTTTTGCGATTTCTCAAAATTGATACATGCTATTGGGTTGAAATTCATAACAATGATTAATGGACATGTTCCGGATACGATATGTCAAGGATACGCATGAGTGACCTCGGCGATACGCTCCAGTGAGCAATATAGGATTTTACATTTTCATCTTCTTCTCGAGAACGACACCACTCAGAGACTTGAAATTTACATCACATGCAGATAATAAGTCCCCCATCATAATTTGCAAATTTTATGCATGACTGACCACGTTTTCACGCTCCAGTGAGCAAAACTCGTCTTCAGCCTTTTTGCGATTTCTCAAAATTGATACATGCTATTGGGTTGAAATTCATAACAATGATTAATGGACATGTTCCGGTTACGATATGTCAAGGATACGCATGAGTGACCTCGGCGATACGCTCCAGTGAGCAAAATAGGATTTTACATTTTCATCTTCTTCTCGAGAACGACACTACTTAGAGACTTGAAGTTTACATCACATGCAGATAATAAGTCCCTCATCATAAATTGCAAATTTTATGCATGACTGACCACGCTTTCACGCTCCAGTGAGCAAAACGCGTCTTCAGTTTTTTTGCGATTTCTCAAAATTGATACATGCTATTGGGTTGAAATTCATAACAATGATTAATGGACATGTTCCGGATACGATATGTCAAGGATACGCATGAGTGACCTCGGCGATACGCTCCAGTGAGCAATATAGGATTTTACATTTTCATCTTCTTCTCGAGAACGACACTACTTAGAGACTTGAAATTTATATCACATGCAGATAATAAGTCCCCCATCATAAATTGAAAATTTTATGCATGACTGACCAAGCTTTCACGCTCCAGTGAGCAAAACGCGTCTTCAGTTTTTTTTACGCGGGAAGCCTGTTAAAGCTGCACGCAGCTCTAGTTATTATTTATTTTTATTATTTTTTTTTCAAATTGGTCCTACAAACTTGAAATTCACCTCAAATGTGCAGAAGTTCTCAACTAACAATAAAATGCAAATTTTATGCATGACTGACCACGCTTTCACGCTCCAGTGAGCAAAACGCGTTTTCAGTTTTTTTGCGATTTCTCAAAATTGATACATGGTATTGGGTTGAAATTCATAACAATGATTAATGGACATGTTCCGGATACGATATGTCAAGAATACGCATGAGTGACCTCGGCAATACGCTCCAGTGTGCATTATAGGATTTTACATTTTCATCTTCTTCTCCAGAACGACACTACTTAGAGACTTGAAATTTACATCACACGCAGATAATAAGTCCCCCATCATAAATTGCAAATTTTATGCATGACTGACCACGCTTTCACGCTCCAGTGAACAAAACGCGTTTTCAGTTTTTTTGCGATTTCTCAAAATTGATACATGCTATTGGGTTGAAATTCATAACAATGATTAATGGATATGTTCCAGATACGACATATCAAGGATACGCATGAGTGACCTCGGCGATACGCTCCAGTGAGCAATATAGGATTTTACATTTTCATCTTCTTCTCGAGAACGACACTACTTAGAGATTTGAAATTTACATCACATGCAGATAATGAATCCCCCATTATAAACTGCAAATTTTATGCATGACTGACCACGCTTTCACGCTCCAGTGAGCAAAACGCGTCTTCAGCTTTTTTTACGCAGGAAGCCTGTTAAAGCTGCACGCAGCTCTAGTTATTATTTATTTTTATTATTTTTTTTTTCAAATTGGTCCTACAGACTTGAAATTCACCTCAAATGTGCAGAAGTTCTCAGCTAGCAATAAAATGCAAATTTTATGCATGACTGACCACGCTTTCACGCTCCAGTGAGCAAAACGCGTCTTCGGTTTTTTTGCGATTTCTCAAAATTGATACATGCTATTGGGTTGAAATTCATAACAATGATTAATGGACATGTTCCGGATACGATATGTCAAGGATACGCATGAGTGACCTCGGCGATACGCTCCAGTGAGCAATATAGGATTTTACATTTTCATCTTCTTCTCGAGAACGACACTACTCAGAGACTTGAAATTTACATCACATGCAGATAATGAGTTCTCCGTCATAAATTGGAAATTTTATGCATGACTGACCACGCTTTCACGCTCCAGTGAGCAAAACGCGTCTTCAGTTTTTTTGCGATATCTCAAAATTGATACATGCTATTGGGTTGAAATTCATAACAATGATTAATGGACAGGTTCCGGATACGATATGTCAAGGATACGAATGAGTGACCTCGGTGATACGCTCCAGTGAGCAACATAGGATTTTACATTTTTATCTTCTTCTCGAGAACGACACTACTTAGAGACTTGAAATTTACATCAGATGCAGATAATAAGTCCCCCGTCATAAATTGCAAATTTTATGCATGACTGACCACGTTTTCACGCTCCAGTGAGCAATACGCGTCTTCAGTTTTTTGCGATTTCTCAAAATTGATACAGGCTATTGGGTTGAAATTCATAACAATGATTAATGGACATGTTCCGGATACGATATGTCAAGGATACGCATGAGTGACTTCGACGATACGCTCCAGTGAGCAATATAGGATTTTACATTTTCATCTTCTTCTCGAGAACGACACTACTTAGAGACTTGAAATTTACAACACATGCAGATAATAAGTCCCCCATTATAAATTGCAAATTTTATGCATGACTGACCACGCTTTCACGCTCCAGTGAGCAAAACGCGTCTTCAGTTTTTTTGCGATTTCTCAAAATTGATACATGCTATTGGGTTGAAATTCATAACAATGATTAATGGACATGTTCCGGATACGATATGTCAAGGACACGCATGAGTGACCTCGGCGATACGCTCCAGTGGGCAATATGGGATTTTACATTTTCATCTTCTTCTCGAGAACGACACTACTTAGAGACTTGAAATTTACATCACATGCAGATAATAAGTCCCCCATCATAAATTGCAAATTTTATGCATGGCTGACCACGCTTTCACGCTCCAGTGAGCAAAACGCGTCTTCAGTTTTTTTTACGCGGGAAGCCTGTTAAAGCTGCACGCAGCTCTAATTATTTTATTGATTTTCTATAATGCTAGACAATTCTTGAAAACCAGTACGAAGTTTACAAACTGTGCTTGTATTACCTCTGAGATCTGCGTATCCTCTCACAGAATGAATTGAACTATTGGCAAAGCAATGATATCTTCCATCGTCAAACGAGTGGGCGTTCGTTATCACAAGTCGAGACATTCCGTCATATTTGATCTGATGGATTCGTTGATCTAAATCGTCGCTGACAGTTTCATCATTTCGTTGCCAACCAACCATTGGAATTGGATATCCTGATGCTCTACAGTCAATCGTAAGGCTTTCTTTTCTCTTAATAACTGGTCGTTCGTTGGAAACTCTCAAGCCCCATGGTGGAACTAAAAATTAAATCATTTTCATATACAATTTTAGCAAAATTGCTCAAAAACGCACGCCCAAAACAGAGGCAGGAATTAAGACTATTTGTAGATCAAATATTCACAGAGAAGCACATCACAGGAAATATACCCGAGAGTCAAATTTTGTTTTGCTATTCTCTCAGAAAATGGAGCATATATATACAAATTAATTAGTAAGTTAAACGTCAACACGCTCTGTTTTTATCGTCGACTCATCTACTATGTAACTTGTGAATATTAGAAACAACGTAATTTTTGCATGATACTCACTTTTCTCACAAATGGGATAAATAGACGGATCATCGCAATCATTTTGTGACCATCCTTCACTTCCCATAATTAAACAGTTTTTGGAGTTTTCACCTTTTCGTATCCAATACTTTAGTGTCGGGTCACTAAATAAATATACAAAAGTTTCAATGGTTTTTTTTATTAGGCTTCCCGCTGCTTGTCAGCAGGGAACCTATTGTATTCCTGTGTTTTATTATTATTATTATTTATTTATTATTATTATTATTATTATTATTTATTATTAGGCTTCCCGCTGCTTGTCAGCAGGGAACCTATTGTATTCCTGTGTTTTATTATTATTATTATTATTATTATTATTTATTTATTTATTTATTTATTTATTTATTTATTTATTTATTTTTATTATTTTTTTTTCAAATTGGTCCTACAAACTTGAAATTCACCTCAAATGTGCAGAAGTTCTCAGCTAGCAATAAAATGCAAATTTTATGCATGAGTGACCACGCTTTCACGCTCCAGTGAGCAAAACGCGTTTTCAGTTTTTTTGCGATTTCTCAAAATTGATACATGCTATTGGGTTGAAATTCATAACAATGATTAATGGACATGTTCCGGATACGATATGTCAAGGATACGCATGAGTGACCTCGGCGATACGCTCCAGTGATCAATATAGGATTTTACATTTTCATCTTCTTCTCGAGAACGACACTACTTAGAGACTTGAAATTTACATCACATGCAGATAATAAGTCCCCCATCATAAATTGCAAATTTTATGCATGAGTGACCACGCTTTCACGCTCCAGTGAACAAAACGCGTTTTCAGTTTTTTTGCGATTTCTCAAAATTAATACATGCTATTGGGTTGAAATTCATAACAATGATTAATGGACATGTTCCGGATAGGATATGTCAAGGACACGCAGGAGTGACCTCGGCGATACGCTCCAGTAAGCAATATAGGATTTTACATTTTCATCTTCTTCTTGAGAACGACACTACTTAGAGACTTGAAATTTACATCACATGCAGATAATAAGTCCCCCATCATAAATTGCAAATTTTATGCATGAGTGACCACGCTTTCACGCTCCAGTGAACAAAACGCGTTTTCAGTTTTTTTGCGATTTCTCAAAATTAATACATGCTATTGGGTTGAAATTCATAACAATGATTAATGGACATGTTCCGGATACAAATGTCAAGGATACGCATGAGTGACCTCGGCGATACGCTCCAGTGAGCAATATAGGATTTTACATTTTCATCTTCTTCTCGAGAACGACACTACTTAGAGACTTGAAATTTACATCACATGCAGACAATAAGTCCCCCATCATAATTTGCAAGTTATATGCATGACTGACCACGTCTTCACGCTCCGGTGAGCAAAACGCGTTTTCAGTTTTTTTGCGATTTCTCAAAATTGATACATACTATTGGGTTGAAATTCATAACAATGATTAATGGACATGTTCCGGATACGATATGTCAAGGATACGCATGAGTGACCTCGGCGATACGCTCCAGTGAGCAATATAGGATTTCACATTTTCATCTTCTTCTCGAGAACGACACTACTTAGAGACTTGAAATTTACATCACATGCAGATAATAAGTCATTCATCATAAATTGCAAATTTTATGCATGACTGACCACGCTTTCACGCTCCAGTGAGCAAAACGCGTCTTCAGCTTTTTTAACGCGGGAAGCCTGTTAAAGCTGCACGCAGCTCTAGTTATTATTTATTTTTATTATTTTTTTTTCAAATTGGTCCTACAAACTTGAAATTCACCTCAAATGTGCAGAAGTTCTCAACTAACAATAAAATGCAAATTTTATGCATGACTGACCACGCTTTCACGCTCCAGTGAGCAAAACGCGTTTTCAGTTTTTTTGCGATTTCTCAAAATTGATACATGGTATTGGGTTGAAATTCATAACAATGATTAATGGTCATGTTCCGGATACGATATGTCAAGAATACGCATGAGTGACCTCGGCAATACGCTCCAGTGTGCATTATAGGATTTTACATTTTCATCTTCTTCTCCAGAACGACACTACTTAGAGACTTGAAATTTACATCACACGCAGATAATAAGTCCCCCATCATAAATTGCAAATTTTATGCATGACTGACCACGCTTTCACGCTCCAGTGAACAAAACGCGTTTTCAGTTTTTTTGCGATTTCTCAAAATTGATACATGCTATTGGGTTGAAATTCATAACAATGATTAATGGATATGTTCCGGATACGACATATCAAGGATACGCATGAGTGACCTCGGCGATACGCTCCAGTGAGCAATATAGGATTTTACATTTTCATCTTCTTCTCGAGAACGACACTACTTAGAGATTTGAAATTTACATCACATGCAGATAATGAATCCCCCATTATAAACTGCAAATTTTATGCATGACTGACCACGCTTTCACGCTCCAGTGAGCAAAACGCGTCTTCAGCTTTTTTTACGCAGGATGCCTGTTAAAGCTGCACGCAGCTCTAGTTATTATTTATTTTTATTATTTTTTTTTCAAATTGGTCCTACAAACTTGAAATTCACCTCAAATGTGCAGAAGTTCTCAGCTAGCAATAAAATGCAAATTTTATGCATGACTGACCACGCTTTCACGCTCCAGTGAGCAAAACGCGTTTTCAGTTTTTTTGCGATTTCTCAAAATTGATACATGGTATTGGGTTGAAATTCATAACAATGATTAATGGACATGTTCCGGATAAGATATGTTAAGGATACGCATGAGTGACCTCGGCGATACGCTCCAGTGAGCAATATAGGATTTTACATTTTCATCTTCTTCTCGAGAAAGACACTACTTAGAGACTTGAAATTTACATCACATGCAGATAATAAGTCCCCCATCATAAATTGCAAATTTTATGCATGACTGACCACGCTTTCACGCTCCAGTGAGCAAAACGCGTTTTCAGTTTTTTTGCAATTTCTCAAAATTGATACGTGCTATTGGGTTGAAATTCATAACAATGATTAATGGACATGTTCCGGATACGATATGTCAAGGATACGCATGAGTGACCTCGGCGATACGCTTCAGTGAGCAATATAGGATTTTACATTTTCATCTTCTTCTCGAGAACGACACTACTTAGAGACTTGAAATTTACATCACATGCAGATAATAAGTCCCCCATCATAAATTGCAAATTTTATGCATGACTGACCACGCTTTCACGCCCCAGTGAGCGAAACGCGTCTTCTGTTTTTTTTAGGCGGGAAGCCTGTTAAAGCTGCACGCAGCTCTAGTTATTTATTATTATTATTATTTTTTTTTCAAATTGGTCCTACAAACTTGAAATTCACCTCAAATGTGCAGAAGTTCTCAGCTAGCAATAAAATGCAAATTTTATGCATGACTGACCACACTTTCACGCTCCAGTGAGCAAAACGCGTCTTCAGTTTTTTGGCGATTTCTCAAAATTGATACGTGGTATTGGGTTGAAATTCATAACAATGATTAATGGACATGTTCCGGAAACAATATGTCAAGGATACGCATGAGTGACCTCGGCGATACGCTCCAGTGAGCAATATAGGATTTTACATTTTCATCTTCTTCTCGAGAACGACACTACTTAGAGACTTGAAATTTACATAGCATGCAGATAATGAGTCCCCCATCATAATTTGCAAATTTCATGCATGACTGACCACGCTTTCACGCTTCAGTGAGCAAAACGCGTTTTCAGTTTTTTTGCGATTCCTCAAAATTGATACATGCTATTGGGTTGAAATTCATAATAATGATTAATGGACATGTTCCGGATGCGATATGTCAAGGATAC
The DNA here is from genome assembly GCF_964204865.1 of Styela clava. Lineage (NCBI taxonomy): Eukaryota > Metazoa > Chordata > Ascidiacea > Stolidobranchia > Styelidae > Styela > Styela clava. The sequence continues at coordinate 1,983,767 of NC_135255.1, forward strand.
GCATGAGTGACCTCGGCGATACGCTCCAGTGAGCGATATAGGATTTTACATTTTCATCTTATTCTCGAGAACGACACTACTTAGAGACTTGAAATTTACATCACATGCAGATAATAAGTCCCCCATCATAAATTGCAAATTTTATGCATGACTACATGTTCCGGATGCGATATGTCAAGGATACGCATGAGTGACCTCGGCGATACGCTCTAGTGAGCGATATAGGATTTTACATTTTCATCTTCTTCTCGAGAACGACACTACTTAGAGACTTGAAATTTACATCACATGCAGATAATAAGTCCCCCATATTAAATTGCAAATTTTATGCATGACTGACCAGGCTTTCACGCTCCAGTGAGCAAAACGCGTCTTCAGTTTTTTTTACGCGGGAAGCCTGTTAAAGCTGCACGCAGCTCTAGTTATTATTATTTTTTATTAGGCTTCCCGCTGCTTGTCAGCAGGGAACCTATTGTATTCCTGTGTTTTATTATTATTATTATTATTATTATTTATTTATTTATTTTTATTATTTTTTTTTCAAATTGGTCCTACAAACTTGAAATTCACCTCAAATGTGCAGAAGTTCTCAGCTAGCAATAAAATGCAAATTATATGCATGAGTGACCACGCTTTCACGCTCCAGTGAGCTAAACGCGTTTTCAGTTTTTTTGCGATTTCTCAAAATTGATACATGGTATTGGGTTGAAATTCATAACAATGATTAATGGACATGTTCCGGATACGACATGTCAAGGATACACATGAGTGACCTCGGCGATACGCTCCAGTGAGCAATATAGGATTTTACATTTTCATCTTCTTCTCGAGAACGACACTACTTAGAGACTTGAAATTTACATCACATGCAGATAATAAGTCCCCCATCATAAATTGCAAGTTTTATGCATGACTGACCACGCTTTCACGCTCCAGTGAGCAAAACGCGTCTTCAGTTTTTTTGTGATTTCTCAAAATTGATACATGCTATTGGGTTGAAATTCATAACAATGATTAATGGACATGTTCCGGATACGATATGTCAAGGATACGCATGAGTGACCTCGGCGATACGCTCCAGTGAGCAATATAGTATTTTACATTTTCATCTTCTTCTCGACAACGACACTACTTAGAGACTTGAAATTTACATCACATGCAGATAATAAGTCCCCCATCATAAATTGCTAATTTTATGCATGACTGACCACGCTTTCACGCTCCAGTGAGCAAAACGCGCCTTCAGTTTTTTTTACGCGGGAAGCCTGTTAAAGCTGCACGCAGCTCTAGTTATTTATTTTTATTATTTTTTTTTCAAATTGGTCCTACAAACTTGAAATTCACCTCAAATGTGCAGAAGTTCTCAGCTAGCAAAAAAATGCAAATTCTATGCATGACTGACCACGCTTTCACGCTCCAGTGAGCAAAACCCGTTTTCAGTTTTTTTGCGATTTCTCAAAATTGATACTTGCTATTGGGTTGAAATTCATAACAATGATTAATGGACATGTTCTGGATACGATATGTCAAGGATACGCATGAGTGACCTCGGCGATACGCTCCAGTGAGCAATATAGGATTTTACATTTTCATCTTCTTCTCGAGAACGACACTACTTAGAGACTTGAAATTTACATCACATGCAGATAATAATTCCCCCATATTAAATTGCAAATTTTATGCATGACTGACCACGCTTTCACGTTCCAGTGAGCAAAACGCGTCTTCAGTTTTTTTGCGATTTCTCAATATTGATACATGCTATTGGGTTGAAATTCATAACAATGATTAATGGACATGTTCCGGATACGATATGTCAAGGATACGCATGAGTGACCTCGGCGATACGCTCCAGTGAGCAATATAGGATTTTCATCTTCTTCTCGAGAACAACACTACTTAGAGACTTGAAATTTACATCACATGCAGATAATAAGTCCCCCATCATAAGTTGCAAATTATATGCATGACTGACCACGCTTTCACGCTCCAGTGAGCAAAACGCGTCTTCAGTTTTTTTTACGCGGGAAGCCTGTTAAAGCTGCACGCAGCTCTAGTTAGTTATTGATTTTAAGACTATTGTCGACGCTAGCATTTTTCTTGCACAAAATTATATGGAACATAGCACATAAAATTGCGAATAATAGCGTTTATTATGACGAATGCAAATTATAAGCGTATAAGCATACACAACATATCTTATCGAGGTTTATTTTGGCAGACGGCAGCTCGAAGATATTTTTCTACCTCTAGCCTTGATCTGTAATTGTATTTTACGTATGAAAACTCTTATAGGCGGGAAAAAATGTATTGGTTTTTTAATTAATTTTGGATGCTTTGCGTTTCAAGATCGCTGCTTTCAAGCTTTTGTTGGTAAGTACATGAGGAACGTTTGTTCGTTGGAACAAACAACACATTGAGGACGTGAATCATCATCTATAAGAATAAACGTGAAACCAATCTTTATACATTAGTTCGCTGTTATTCCGCTTATATGTATGGTTTGAGTGAAGTATTTCTATCCGATGAGGGTGAAAAGATGAGTCTTTTGTCGGGCGTTGATCCCCACTGCTATAAGTGCTCCGTACGGAGCCTCAGGGCTCCGCGAACTATTCGTCCACTTAAAAAACTGACTTGGTTAATTTTGTATCTGTGAAGAAGCATTAACGTCACTAATAAAATTTGACGACGGTGGTGTCGAAATGTGGTAGTGATTCAAATATAACATTATCTATAACTAAGGGCGCAGCAGCCATGGTTTTCTAAAAGGGAGAGGGTTCAGAATAGAAAATTCCCGAACAACACATCGCGATTAGACCACTTTATAAAAAACGTCTTTTTCATCGGATAACGAGATTTCTGTTGCGTAAAATATTCAATCCAAGGCCGACCCGAGAATTTAAAATGTCTTTTCATATCAATTCAATTGTGTTCATCGTTGCTCGTCTTTGAGTTGACTAATATATTACGGAAACCAAGAAATACTTGTTAAACCGTCTACTAGCAATGAATGGATTGAAATCGTATTTTTGAGTTGCTCTTCCAGCACCTAGGATTGTCGCAGTGTTTCGTTGTTAAAGGGAGAGTTTGCAGTTATGAAGCCAATTATATTTGATACCTTGATATATTTGATCGAACTCAGTCTATGCATGAATGGATCAGTGATTTCTAGATGCAGTAATGGGACAAATATCGGCCGACACAGTAAAATGATCAAACTTTCATTGAAGGGTTTAGATCAGGGTTCGGCACACTACGGCCCGCGGGCCGGATCCGGCCCGCGACGCTTCACTGAATTATATTTACAAAACAGCTTTATTGACGATTATATTCTTTACGTGACAGAATTTGTTTTGAGAAACTAAATTATATTATAACCTAACAAGTATATAATTCACCATCACTCGTTTAATGAGCCCATAATTGAATATAATTAGAGAAATGGCAAAAGAACGTAAAAAAGTTGATGCTGAGCGCAAATGGTTTAATGACGCTGAAAATATTTAAATGATCAGTCTTCGCGCACTGCTTGAAATTTAACTGAAATCTTGGTGAAAAAATTTGATTCATTGGCCATTCCTTTGGTTTTTAACTTTCTAAAAATACGTGCGGCCCGTCAATGACTTGCAACCTTTAATTTTGGCCCGCGAACGACAAAAGTTTGCCGACTTCTGGTTTAGACTTTAGAGTCAGTGAAGTTATACAGTCATCCCAATTCAAATCCTCTACCCACTGCCTGATCTAAACCCTTCAATGAAAGTTTGATCATTTTACTGTGTCGGCCGATATTTGTCCCATCACTGCATCTAGAAATCACTGATACATTCATGCATCGACTGAAATCGATCAAATATATCAAGGTATCAAATATAATTGGCTTCATAACTGCAAACTCTCCCTTTAACAATGAAACACTGCGATAATCCTAGGTGCTGGAAGAGCAACTCAAAAATACGATTTCCACTCCCTCCACTTTCCTATTCTCGATCCGCTAATCTGTCTCCCTCGCCCATCTGCTTCACATCCCTATCCTCGACCCACCGTCCGATCTCCCTCAACATTCCTATCCTCGACTCACTGTCCAGTTTCTCCCTACCTTCCTATCCCCTTCAACCTTTTTATCCTCGACTCATTGCCCTATCTCCTTCAACTTTTCTATCTTCGATCCACTGCACTATCTGCCTCAAACTTCCCACCCTCAACCCACTGTCCGACCTCCCTCAACTTACTCACCTTCAACCCACGGCGCTATACCACTCAGTACCTAACCTAACGGCGCTATAATCGCGACTCGATCGTCAAAATAAACTTTACCATCTTGCGACTAACTTCCATGTGTTATACTGGTCGAGAATGCCATTGAGATGATTCAATCGTACGTCGACAAAACATGATTGACGGCATTCGTAAATGTAGGCTGGAATCTCAATTGGTTATCAATAACCATAAGGTTTGGAGTCACTGTTTTTAAAATTTGAACAGGTCATTCGATAGTCATTTTAGTAGGGACATAGCGGACATGGTCAATTTAGTAGGAAAATATCAGAGTCGCAATTTTAGATGGGACATAGCCATTTTAGTAGGGGCATAGCGGACATAGCCATTTTAGTATAGATATAGCGGACATAGCCATTTTAGTAGGGACATAGCGGACATAGTCATTTTAGTAGGGACATAGCGGACATAGTCATTTTAGTAGGAAAATATCAGATTCGCAATTTTAGATGGACATAGCCATTTTAGCAGGGACGTAGCCATTTTAGTAGGAACATAGCGGACATAGCCATTTAAGTAGGAACATAGCG